>NC_091471.1:362195966-362795966 GCF_036971445.1 Narcine bancroftii | reverse complement strand
GAAATTACCCTGAATTGCTTCTAGAATTTATTACCGACTAATATGGACCCTCGAGTTGACCCCACCAAAATGCTGGAAACATTTTCCTTTTCTATCCTTTGGATGATTTGCCTAATTTGCAGTAAAAGTCCTAAAATTCAGACTGCTCAGGGATTGGGTCTGTTTGGATTTTCGGGATTCTCAGGCAGTACATCTGTGGCGCTTTTGCAACGCACGTACTCATGCAATGTACACACACAATGCATACAAAAGCCAAGAGTTTTCTGGAGCCCGGATTCACAGGTTGTCCGGATTTCAGGTGATATTTTCCGAGAAGTTCAGATCTGGATTTTCAGACTTTTGCTGTTTCATATCTTCTACCAAGTCTCAGCCCTCTCCTCCCACAGAAAAGCATCATAGCTGGTTCAGTATCTTGAGAGCTTCATCTTCTAAGTTCTCAATTATCATTGATAGCATTTCTGAAGGCCACTGACCTTTAGCCTCAACACCCAAGAGGTTTTCTAGATCACCAATATTTTGAATGTCTGCTTGTGCAATCATCTTCAGGACATCATCTGGGAGACCATCCTCTTTGTTTGGGCTTTTTGGGACATCCTGTTAGAGAAAAGACAAAGTGATAAATAAATGTTAAGCCCATAGTATGATTTTCGTTAAGTATACATTGGATGTCAGTGATTCAATCTTTAGAACTTAAAAGCAAAAGAGATGGGAGAACAAGGACATTCCAGATACCAAATAATACATAATAAAATGAACCAATGAGTAGGAACTTTGAGTATCTCTCTGTTAAAGCTTTGTGCTGCAAACCATGCGATAAATAAAAGACAAAGTCCTCTGAACTTTCCCACGTGATGTATGAATTGCATCCTTCGCCAATGATCAACAGCATTGGAATATCCTGAATCTAAAATTCTTAGAAAGAAATAACATCAATTTCCTCAAAAACCCATAGAGATCACAGCCAATTTCTGCGTTACATCTGCCGTAGGAAATTATATCAGCCACAACCAGGAACTTGAGCATCTCCTTCCTGAATGTTTGCAGGAAATCTGAATTTGCTACATAATTAGCAACTTTAGCATGGGTCTTGGGTCTGCAGCAAAAAGCCTTCTGCATCCAGCCTCTATCTATCTTTTTTTTATTTTTTTTTTATTTTTCACACTATAAACCACACTGACCAAGATACATACAGACATTTTTTTCTCTTGAACATATACAGTGTCATTTTCTCCCCCCTCCCTTCCCTCCCTCCCCCACCCCCTTCCCATTTATTTGAAGTTCAATCTATGAGATACATTAAACCCGTTCAACAATGTTGTCACTT
Organism: Narcine bancroftii; assembly: GCF_036971445.1. Classification (NCBI taxonomy): domain Eukaryota; kingdom Metazoa; phylum Chordata; class Chondrichthyes; order Torpediniformes; family Narcinidae; genus Narcine; species Narcine bancroftii. The sequence continues at coordinate 362,794,642 of NC_091471.1, read as the reverse complement.
AATAAAAATAAACAAGAAATTTTACTGAGTCAGTTCTTTTCGTTGTCTTCTCCTTCTGTCATTTTAGGTGGTGGAAGTCCATGGTAGGATTTCTCTATTGTATTTCATGTATGGCTCCCATATTTGTTCGAATATTGTGATGTTATTTCTTAAATTATATGTTATTTTTTCTAATGGAATACATTTATTTATTTCTATGTACCATTGTTGTATTCTCAAGTTGTCTTCTAATTTCCAGGTTGACATAATACATTTTTTTGCTACAGCTAGGGCTATCATAACAAATCTTTTTTGTGCTCCATCCAAATCGAGTCAAAATTCTTTATTTCTTATATTACTTAGGAGGAAGATCTCTGGGTTTTTTGGTATATTGCTTTTGGTGATTTTATTTAATATCTGGTTTAGATCTTCCCAAAAATTTTTCACTTTCTCACATGTCCAAATTGCATGAATTGTTGTTCCCGTTTCCTTTTTACAGCAAAAACATCTGTCTGATACTGTTGGGTCCCATTTATTTAACTTTTGAGGTGTGATGTATAGCCTGTGTATCCAGTTATTTTGTATCTTGCGTAACCTCGTGTTTATTGTATTTCTCATAGTTCCGGAGCATAGCTTTTCCCATGTTTCATTCTTTATCTTTATGTTTAGATCTTGTTCCCATTTTTGTTTAGGTTTACCGTTTGTTTCCTCGTTCTCCTTTTCTTGCAGTTTGATATACATGTTTGTTATAAATTTTTAAATTATCATTGTGTCTGTAATCACATATTCAAAATTGCTTCCTTCTGGTAACCTCAGTCTGTTTCCCATTTTGTCCTTCAAGTAGGTTTTCAGATGGTGGTATGCAAACATTGTATCGTGAGTCATATTATATTTATCCTTCATTTGTTCAAAGGATAATAATTTATTCCCTGAAAAACAATTTTCTATTCTTTTGATCCCTTTTCTCTCCCATTCTCTGAAGGAAAGGTGATTAGTTGATTTTGCGTCAATATTAGTTTTGGTAGTTGGTAATTTGTTTTATTCCTTTCTACGTGAATCTTCTTCCAAATGTTGAGCAGATGATGCAATACCGGTGAATTCCTAAGTTGAACCAATTTTTCATCCGATTTATATAGTATACGTTCAGGTATCTTCTCCCCTATTTTATCTAGTTCTAATCTGGTCCAATCTGGTTTTTCCCTTGTTTGATAAAAATCTGATAGGTATCTTAATTGTGCACCTCTATAATAATTCTTAAAGTTTGGTAGTTGTAAGCCTCCTTGTTTGTACTATTCTGTTAATTTATCTAGTGCTATCCTCGGTTTCCCCCTTTTCCATAAGAATTTCCTTATTATTTTCTTTAGCTCCTTGAAGAATTTCTCTGTTAGGTGAATTGGTAATGACTGAAATAGGTATTGTATCCTTGGGAAGATGTTCATTTTAATACAGTTTATCCTTCCTATCAGTGTTAGTGGTAAGTCTTTCCAATGCTCTAAGTCGTCTTGTAATTTTTTCATTAATGGATGATAATTTAGTTTATATAGATGGCCGAGATTTTTATTTAGTTGCATACCTAGGTATCGCATTGCTGGTGTTTGCCATCTAAATGGTGATTCTTTCTTAAACTTTGTGAAATCCGCATTATTCATTGGCATTGCTTCATTTTTATTTGCGTTGATCTTGTACCCCGATACTTCTCCATATTCCTTCAATTTCCTATGTAATTCTTTTATTAATATTTCTGGTTCTGTTAAGTATATTATAACGTCATCTGCAAATAGACTGATTTTATATTCCTTCTCTTTTATTTTTATCCCTCATTTTATTTTCTGTTCTTATCAGTTCTGCTAGTGGTTCAATGGCTAACGCGAACAGTGAGGGAGATAGTGGACATCCCTGCCTTGTTGATCTGCTTAAGTTAAATTGTTTTGATATATATCCATTTACTGTCACTTTCGCCAATGGCCCCTTATATAATGCTTTAATCCAATTAATATATTTCTCTGGTAGGCTGAATTTTTGTAGTATTTTGAATAAATAATTCCATTCTACTCTGTCAAAGGCCTTCTCTGCGTCTAAAGCAACCGCTACTGTTGGAGTTTTATTTCCTTCTACTGCATGAATTAAGTTAACAAATTTACAGATATTGTCCGTTATTTGTCTTTTTTTAATAAATCCAGTTTGGTCTAGATTTACTATTTTTGGTACATAGTCGGTCAATCTGTTTGCTAATAGTTTAGCTATTATCTTATAATCTGTGTTAAGTAGAGATATTGGTCTATATGATGCTGGTGTTAGTGGATCTTTCCCCGTCTTTGGTATTACTGTAATTATTGCTGTTTTGCATGAATCTGGTATGTTTTGTGTTTTATCAGTCTGGTTGATTACTTCCAGGAGGGGAGGAATTAATAAGTCTTTAAATGTTTTATAGAATTCTATTGGGAGTCCATCCTCTCCTGGTGTTTTATTGTTTTGTAGTTTTTTTAATATCTCCTGTAATTCTTCTATTTCAAATGGTTTTATTAATTTATTTTGCTCCTCTGTTTGTAATTTCGGTAGTTCAATTTTAGTTAGAAATTCATCTATTTTGTCTTCTTTCCCTTTGTTTTCAGTTTGATATAGTTGTTCATAGAATTCCCTGAAGTTTTCATTGATCTCCATTGGATTACATGTAATTTGTTTGTCCTTTTTCCTTAATGCCAATACCATTCTTTTAGTTTGTTCTATCTTAAGCTGCCACGCTAGGATTTTGTGCGTTTTTTCTCCTAGCTCATAGTATTTCTGTTTTGTCTTCATTAAGTTCTTCTCCACCTTATATGTTTGTAGTGTTTCATATTTTAATTTTTTATCTGCCAATTCTCTTCTTTTAGTTGTATCTTCCTTTATTGCTAATTATTTTTCTGTATTTGTTATTTCTCTTTCCAACTGTTCTGTTTCCCGATTGTAGTCCTTCTTCATCTTAGTTACATAACTTATTATTTGCCCTCTGATGAACGCTTTCATTACGTCCCATAGTATAAACTTATCTTTCACTGATTCCGTACTTATTTCAAAGTACATTTTAATTTGTCGTTCAATTAATTCTCTAAAATCCAGTCTTTTAAGAAGCATGGTGTTTAATCTCCATCTATACATTCTTGGTGGGATGTCCTCTAGCTCTATTGCCAATTACAGGGGTGAGTGATCCGATAATAGTCTAGCTTTATATTCCATTTTCCTAACTCTCCCTTGAATGTGGGCTGATAACAGGAATAGGTCTATCCTTGAGTATGTTTTGTGTCTACCCAAATAATATGAATATTCCTTTTCCTTTGGGTGTTGTTTCCTCCATATATCCAAAAGTTGCATTTCTTGCATCGATTTAATTTTAAATTTGGTTACTTTGTTCTTTCTGTTAGTTTTTTTTTCCAGTTTTATCCATGTTTGAGTCCAAATTAAGGTTAAAATCCCCTCCTATTAGTATGTTTCCTTGCGTATCTGCTATCTTCAAAAAGATATCTTGCATAAATTTTTGATCTTCTTCATTAGGTGAGTATACATTGAGTAAATTCCAAAATTCTGAATATATCTGACATTTTATCATTACATATCTCCCTGCTGGATCTATTATTTCCTCTTCTATTTTGATTGGTTCATATTTGTTGATTAATATAGCTACTCCTCTGGCTTTTGAATTATATGACGCTGCTGTTACATGTCCTACCCAATCTCTCTTTAATTTCTTGTGTTCCACTTCAGTTAGATGTGTTTCTTGTACGAATGCTATATCAATTTTTTCTTTTTTCAGTAAATTTAACAGTTTCTTCCTTTTGATTTGGTTATGTATTCCATTAATATTTAAAGTCATATAGTTCAACATAGTCATTTCATACTTTGTTTATCTTTCCTTTCTGTTTCCTCATCACCACCTTCCCTTTTTATCCATTTCTGCTTTCTTTTTTTGAACACATTATAAGACAACATTTCTAGAACATAAAATATTTCCACTATTCTCATATTTAAAATTCATTTAACCCCAATAGTCCCTCCCCTTTCTGAGTTGCCCTTTGTCCCTTGTCGGGCAACAACATCTTCCCTCTCCATTTGGATTTGCGAATCCGCTAGCAAGCGTCAACTGATTTCGCAGTGACTGTTATTCTTCCCCACCCAGCCCCCCCCAGAAAAGAGTTTAATCTTCATATATAACAAAGGTCACTCTCTTAATTCCCTCCTTACTTTCTTTCTTCCCTTTCTTTCCCTTCTTAGTTCTTACTTATACTCTATTTTATAAATATATATATATATATATATTTTTGTTGTCATTTTTGTTCTTGTTACATCTCTTCATCTCTCTGTCTGTTTTGTAGTTGTTCTGCAAATTTTTGTGCTTCTTCCGGATCCGAGAATAGTTTGCTTTGCTGCCCCGGGATAACTATTTTAAGTACCGCTGGGTATTTTAACATAAATTTATAACCTTTTTTCCATAGGGTAATTTTTGCTGCATTAAACTCCTTCCTCTTCTTCAGGAGTTCAAAACTTATATCTGGATAGAAAAAAATTTTTTGACCCTTGTATTCCAGTGGTTTTTTTGTCTTCTCTTATTTTTTTCATTGCCTTCTCCAATATATTTTCTCTTGTTGTATATCTTAGGAATTTTACTAGAATGGATCTTGGTTTTTGTTGTGGTTGTGGTTTAGGGGCTAATGTTCTGTGTGCCCTTTCTTCCTGTAATTCTGGCCTTCCTAGGACCCTGGGGATCCATATTTTTATAAATTCTTTCATATTTTTGCCTTCTTCATCTTCCTTAAGGCCCACTATCTTTATATTGTTTCTTCTATTATAATTTTCCATTATATCTATCTTCTGAGCTAAGAGCTCCTGTGTTTCTTTAACTTTTTTATCAGATTCTTCTGATTTCTTTCTTAAGTCCTCTACTTCCATTTCTATGGCTGTTTCTCGTTCTTCCACCTTGTCTACTCTTTTTCCTATATCTGTCATGATCATCTCTAATCTATTCATTTTTTCTTCTGTACTTTTTATTCTTCTTTTTATTTCACTGAATTCTTGCATCTGCCATTCTTTTACTGTTTCCATATATTCTTTAAAAAAATATATATCTATGTACTTGCCCTTCCCTTCACCTTCCTTTTCTCTGTGTTCTTCCTCCTCTTCTTCTGAGTCCACTCCAGGATCTGTGTCCTTTACCTCTGTCTCTTCTGGTTTTCTTGTTGGGTTGTTTATTTTATTTTGTTGGGTATTTTTGTCCTTCTTATTTTTATTAGAAGTGTCTTGGTGTTGGTCTTCTTCCTCTGGGTTGGTCATCTGTTGTTTCTTTGATTTCCTATTTTTATTCTCTTCCTTCTTGCTCTCGTTATTTTCTATGTTTTCCTCTTGCTGGTGTGTTATACTTGTCTGTTTCAGCTGTGGAGATTTACTCCCCAGCTGGTCCCCCCTCCCGTTGGTGTTGTTTTTGTCTTGTGCATCGCGCATGCGCGAGGATTCGCGCATGCGCAGTTGCGCACTTTTGTTTGGCTCCGTGAGCCATCTTTGTAGTCCTGAGTTTGGGGTTTCCACTGACCTCAGGGAGCGGGCTTCTCTCTCCACGGCGGGCTTCCTCGTACCAGTAAGGCCTTCACCTTCCTCTTCCGACGTCCTTCCTTCTTCTTTTCTTCCCGTTGTTTTTGGTTTTTCTTTCTTTGCTGCCATTTTCTCCACACTTTCACTTTGTTATGGTTTCTGTGTTAGTGACTTTGTTTTTTCTCTACCTTTTTTTACTTTTCTGGGGAGGGCTGGTATTTTCTTACCGGTCACTACTCCATCATGTGACTTCCCGGCCTCTATCTATCTTAATGCATCTTGTATACATTTATCCAACCTGAGCAATTCCTCCACAGAGTAACAACTACTTCGTTTAAAAGCTTAAACCAATTCCCTGCAAAATGAAAAGATAAGACTCTCCAAGCTAATTTTGCTTTTGAGGGTATATCATCTCAATGTTATGTGAGCTGTTTTCTATCAATGCTTTCCAGTCTTCGTGTGACCCATCTTGGGAGGATACCAAAACTGGACATGTGTTCTAGGTGAGGAGCATTTCATTGATTTTCATGTTACTGTCATTGCAATACATTTTCCTACTAATTGCTGGTATTCCTTTTTTTTTTAAACTTTATTTAAAATTTTATAACATGAATAAAATAAAAATTACATTTGAAGAAATAATAAAAAATAAGATAATAAAAATTAGAATACTACATCATTAAACTACACAAATTAACCCCCCCAATAATTATAACACAACATTAATCATTTAATTTAAAATTAATCCAACCCTCCCTCCCCAAAATAAAGAGTGAAGAATTAATTAACAATGTTGTAAATAAAATAGAAAAAACCCCACTTACAAAAAAAAGGATAAAACTTAACAACAAAAAAAAATCAATACTAAAATAATGCCCTTAAACATATATTTAAATCAAACATAATTCATGTATTTAACAAATGAAATCCACTTTAAAACTAAATTCAAATATTAAAATCATATATCAACCACATATCTGTTATACAAAAAATCATAATTAATAATACATAAATACAGAATTTCCATTAATACCAAGTTTCCTTTATAATTCATCGAGAGAACAAAAACATCCCTTAGAAAAACAATCAGATAAACTTTTTATTCCCTTCCCCTCCCCTTATATAAAAAAAAGAAAAAATAAGAAAAAAAAGTTCAAATTCTTATAAAATTCTCCATATTCTTCAACTTGCTGATATTCCAAGATATTTCTTACAAATCTTGTGAGATTCACACTGACACCAAGGCTCTTGTGAAACTAGCTTTAAAATTTGAATTCCATACATGCTTGCTTCATCACAAATAGATATATGTCATTATATTTTTTATCATCCAAGATTTTATAATTGGCACAAATTATTTTATCATCCATAAACTGGCAGCCTCTTTCTCAAACAACCTTACCCAGATAACACAGACTTTGAAGCTCAATGGTCCTAATATCAATCTGTACAAGTCTCCTCGAATAGCAGTTTCCTTATAACATTGAAAGTGGTGAAAAATAAACACCAGGTCTGACAAGATCAGAGCTAACATTTCAGCTCAAAGGCCCTTCATCAGAATGGAGAAACACGAACTCTGTTTCTCTTTCCACCCTAACCTGCTGTCCTCACCTACCACCATACGCCTCTGTGCCCAACATATCCTCGTCCACTATATCTGCCACATACTATGTAATCCCACACTTAGATACATATTCCCTCTCCACTTTCCACAGGACCACTCCCACTGTAACTCCCTTGTCAACTCCTCCTTCCTTGGCACCTCCTCCAATGACCGCAGAAGATGCTCCACTTCCGCAGCAACATTTGACGTGTGAATCTGCAGGGGTCGTCTAACATCAGGTGCTTCCACTGTGGTCTCTTCTACATTGGAGAGTCTGGCACAGACTGGGAGATCACTTTGTTGAACACCTTGGCTCTGTTAACTGCAATAGCTTGGATCTCCCAGTGACCCCCCCCCCCCCCCCCCATTTCAATTCTCCATCCTATTCCCTTTGCTGACATGTTTGTCCATGGTCTTGTGCACTGCCAGACTGAGTCCACCTGTAAATTGGAGGAACAACACCTTATCTTCCATCTGGGCACCCACCAAATGGATGGCATTATCATCAACATCCCCAGTTTCCAATAAACCAACCCCCTGTTGCCTTTCCCCCATCTTTCTCTCTCTGCCTCCTTTTCCCCTCTCTTTTTACAGAGCCAAAATCAACTCTCATCTCTCCTCTTATCATATCCAATTAATATCTCCCTGGCCAGTCTTCAGTCTTTATTCTGATCCCTTCCTGTTCTTTGCTTGTTCCTTGAAGAAGAGCTCAAGCCCGAAATGTCGGTAATATATCGTTACCTCCAATGGACACCACGAGACCGGCTGAGTTCCTCCAGCATTTCTCTGGGTCGTTACCTACACTACAATCACAGCATCTGAAGACTTTCATGTTTCACTCCCCTAGTATAATCATTATTTAAAGCAATTTTCATTAGCTCTGTTGACGACTGATTAATTGGAGAAAAATGCTTGTATTTACTATTGTCAGATGTGGTAAAAATTTCTGAAGTTTTCAGGGAATGGTGTGGTTAACGTTTTAATTTCTCAAATATTTTTTAGCCACATCCTTTTCATTCCAGACAATTTTCCTGCACACCCATTAAGATTTGGCTCTAGAAACTCTCATCAAAACTCTCAACAGAGAAATCCATGAGGAACGTCCTCATGTCCTGGGCTACCTGCCCCCTGCCCCTCCCTGTTTGCAAGATGCTATTGTAACAACTCATTACATGTAGACACTAACTATTGTTAGGTCTGCTTTGTTCATGAATGAGTGAGTCAGACACCAGACTGAGTCGAAATCAAGGTTCTTTGTTCTTTATTGCCGGATTGTAACACTTGCAACTAACAGTGTTAGTTGGAGAAGGCACATTCTGCCGTTATCAGCAAGTGGTGTTTTTTTTATACCTCAGGATACGTACTTAGTAAATGATCATACCATGACATTGTCCAATGAATAAACTGTTGCTATCCTTCTCTGTTAGTCTGCTCACATCATTCTTGTTAGTGCAAAGCTTATCTTGAGTGTACAAGGTCACATCTGCATTCTGTTACTCCTTAGTACTGGGTGACTCCTTCTCCGGTCCCATCTCATGATGTTTTTACCTTACACTATGAACTATCTTCTACAAACCAAATCACATATTGTGATGAAGTAATGAGAGGCGCATTAAACTGACTGCTTGCTATTGGCTTTGGCTGTAGAGATACCCCACCCGACTTGTGTAACAGATTGAGATGCTTTCCCACTGGCCAGTTCAGAGGCAGTTCTAGTCTGTTAATAAAATTCATATACCTTAGACATGGACCAGTCAAGTATTATACCAATACTGGGCTGGTTCATGTCTATGGCAATATCATATATCTGAGTTGGTGCTGCATGTATCAGATTTATCTCCATCCCATTGCTCAACTACCAGTACTTGAGGCTCCCTGAATGACGAAAGGCACGCAGGAGGGTTGTGCTGTGGGAAGGAGTCTACACTCACGTCTTCTAAGTGCCGAGAGACAGTAATGTGGATAGGTGAGTAGTGAGGAGAATAGGAAGAGAGGAGCATCATCTTCAGTGAGCTTTACCCCAGTGCTGTTCACGAGTCCTGTGGGAGTTAATCCAGAATCTTCCATTACTTCAGACTCTGCTTTCTGCCACTTGTCTATAAGCACAAAAGTTTCCTCGCGTCCCTGTGGCAGGAGGTGTTCTTTCCTTCTCTATTTCAAGGGCCAAGGCCTCCAGAGCTGGAAAAAAATATTTTTTTTCCCCAAATATAGATTTTATATAAATTATTTACAAAAGGAAACCCATACAGAGACTGTTCACAGCTCTATTTTAAGATCCATACATTCCCAACATTGTGCCTTGTTAGATTTGATTCAGTTTATGCTATCACCACCCCTGTGGTACCTTGTCATTTCTCCCACCCTCTATTGCTTGAGGGGCTTCCCCTCGGTCTCAGCCCCTCCACACCCGGTAATGGGAGGACCTGAGAATGTGGCCCTTCCTGACAGTGCCCTCACTTTGGCTGTGCACAGCCTCAGCGCGTCCCTCAGCCTGGAATGTGCCAGTTGGCAGCATTCCCGCATGGACATCTCCGTGTGCTGATAGACCAACAGGTTTCAGGCAGACCAAAGGGCGTCTTTCATTGAGTTGATGGTCTTCCAGCAGTCTGCATGTCTGACTCCATGTGCATCCCAGAGAAGAGCCCATAGATAAGAGAGTCCTGCTGGGGATGTACCGTGACATCCTTCTCCATACACTCTTAGCGAATCCGCATTCAGCAAAGAGGCAGGCAACAGTCTCCATTCCACCGTAGTCATCTCGAGGACAATATGAGTGGTGGGTGATGTTCTGGTTGTACAAGAAGGATTGCAATGGGAGGGCTCCTCTCACTGCCAGCCAAGTCAAGTCCTGGTGCCTATTTGTAAACCCTGCAGTCTGCTCAGGGAACCACCCCATCGGGTCCATCGAGTCCTTGTCTCTCAGTTTCTGCAGGGCATTCTGCGCTGAGCCTCGTGGCCTTAAAAGTGCTTATTGTCTGCCATAGCCTCTGGAAAACTGTGGAATGATGTCCAGCAGCAAACTGAACAACAAAGATATTCCCTTTAAAATGTGCAAGCATGGTTCTAATTTGTGTCAGCTGGCTTTAGTCAGACCTAACCACTTTTGAAATTGGACTCCATGGTCTCTACACAGGAAATATACAAGGCATTAATGCTGCCTGGACACTGAAGTCAAACAGATGCAGGTTTTCCCACATCATTGCATCAGCACATGTTCCACCGAGCCCCCATAATAATTGCCACTGACATAGTTCAGTCTCCCTCTTCCTCGAACATGCTTTGTTTCCTTCTGTGTCCTGATATGCAGCTCCCATTCTTTACTAATAGCCACATTTAAGGATTTTCTCCTTTGTACTGTATGAAAAATAAACATCTGCTCATGCAACAGAAAACACAACTGCTGTCAGATATTTTAAATTGATCATAACCTGAGGACACTTCACTGGGAAACTAATGTTAACGGCTTAGACATTGTCCATGATCTTGAATCCCAGAAAATCATTGTTACCATGAGGAGGGGGAGGTTGGGGTGGGGGGAGGAGAAAGAAAGTCATTGTTAACTGAGGAATTCAATCTTCCAGGAAATTTGTTCCAACTTCATGCGAATAAAATTTTGAAACATCAGCATTTGGTCTTTTACCATGAATTACCACATGGGACAAGGATGTTCCAGAATTCCATCAGTAGAGCTTATATATGTGTGATAGTACAGACCTATCACCAATGTATATAGTTACAGTATCTAGACTGTGCTTACAGCGATTGGCTGAGAGCTTAGCCACGCCTACTGTCTGGGCCTTAAAGAGTTGTGTCCCTAGCCAGGTCGGATCATTCTGGACTGGTCGGCCACCTGTGAAGAGCTCCTGTCTTTTGCTAATAAAAGCCTTGGTTTGGATCAACAAGTCTTTGGTTCTTTCGACGAGCTCTACAATTTTATTAGCAAAAAGAATTTTTTTTTAAAAAAAAAGGATGGAGCGTCTGACTCAGCCAGAAAAACTTGACATTGACCTACGTTCGGCCTACCACCAGCTCCCAATCCGCTGTGAGGACCGACCATTCACGGCCTTCGAAGCGAATGGGCGGCTGTATCAATTTCTCAGGGTACCATTCGGGGTCACGAATGGTGTCGCGGTCTTCCAGCGGGAAATGGACCAGATGGTGGACCAGAACGGGATAACCGCTATCTTCCCGTATCTGGAAAATGTCACCATCTGCGGCCACGACGCGCAGGACCACGACGCCAACCTAGACAAATTTCTTCAAACTGCTGGTCGGCTGAACCTGACCTACAATTTTGACAAGTCTTCCGGACCACACAACTCGCGATTCTAGGTTGCGTGGTGGAGAACGGGGTAGTGATGCCAGATCCTGACCGCATGCGTCCCCAAATGGACTTACCCCCCCCACATACCCAAAAAACGCTCAAACGCTGCCTGGGCTTTTTCTCATATTACGCCCAATGGGTTCCACACTACGCGTCCTCTTATCAAGACCACCTCTTTCCTCTCTCAACCGAAGCCAGAGTGGCTGTCGATCAAATCAAATCCAACATCGCCGCTGCAATGCTGCACGCGATCGATGAGTCTGTCCCGTTTCAAGTTGAGAGCGATGCATCCGACTTCGCCCTGGCAGCCACCTTGAACCAGGCCGGTCGGCCTGTAGCCTTCTTCTCCAGATCCCTCCAGGGTCCAGAGAGTAGACACTCCTCGGTCGAGAAGGAGGCCCAGGCCATAGTTGAAGCGGTGCGTCGTTGGAGACATTACCTCGCTTTACACTGTTGACTGATCAATGTGCGGTCTCCTTCATGTTCAGCAACACCCAGCGAGGTAAGATAAAAAAACGACAAAATCGCCAGATGGAGAATCGAACCCTCCACCTTTAACTATGACATCCTGTACCGGCCTGGTAAGCTCAATGACCTGCCTGACGCGCACTCCAGGGGGACGTGCGCAAGCGTACAGATGGACAAACTACAGAAACTCCATGAGGCGCTCTGTCATCCAGGGGTCACTAGGTTTGCTCACTTTGTGAAGGCGCGCAACCTACCCTACACAGTCGAGGAGATTCGCTCCATGACCCGAGCCTGTTCGGTGTGCGCTGAATGCAAGCCCCACTTCTTCCGTCCGGGGAACTCCCACGTTATCAAAGCCACCCGCCCCTTCGAGCATCTTAGTGTAGACTTTAAGGGGCACCTACCATCGACCAACCATAATAACTACATCCTTATGGCCATCGACGAGTACTCCCGCTTCCCGTTCACTGTGCCCTGCCCAGACACCACCGCCACCTCAGTGATACAGGCCCTTCACAGTATCTTTGTCATTTTCGGGTACCCCAATTCCATCCACAGTGACAGGGGGTCCTCATTCATGAGCACAGAGCTGCAACAGTACCTTCTGGAGTGTGGTATTGTTTCAAGCAGGACCTCCAGCTATAACCCACACGGTAACGGCCAGGTCGAGAGGGAGAATGCCACCATCTGGAGAGCAGTTACACTGGCTCTCCGGTCTAAAGGTCTCCCCACCTCTCACTGGCAGGAGGTTCTCACTAGTGCCTTACACTCCATCCGCTCCCTCTATGTACTGCAACAAATGCCACCCCCCACGAAAGGATGTTCCTTTTCCTGAGGAAATCCGAATCAGGAACCACTGTACCAGCATGGCTCACAGTCTCTGGCCCCGTCCTTTTGCGACGTCACGTCCGGCACTCAAAGAACGACCCCTTGGTCGACCAAGTGACTCTACTCCACGCGAACCCGCATTACGCCTACGTTGAGTTCCCAGACGGGCGGGAGGACACTGTTTCGGTGCGGGACCTAGCTCAGGACACAGTAGGCCCAACAACCCCCCCAACTCAACCTTCCCCAACTCTTTATTCCCCACGACCCATGCCAGAACAGAATGACCAACAGCACCCCAACGACTCGGGCCACCCTGCAGACAACACAGCTGGGGAATTGAGCGAAGGAGCGGTCGCACCCAACGAGCCCGCTGGCGACACCACTCCAGCGACCCCAATCCCGGCACCACAGCGGTCACGCCGGATGGTCAGACCTCCTGATCGCTACAGTCTTTAACCTACCCCTTCCTTCCCTTCTCCCTCTTCAGCCCTTCCACCCCAGGGTCAGTTCTCCAAGAAGGGGTGAATGTAATAGTACAGACCTTTCACCAATGTATATAGTTACAGTATCTAGAGTATGTAATGACTGTGCTTACAGCGATTGGCTGAGAGCTTAGCCACGCCTACTGTCTGGGCCTTAAAGGGTTGTGTCCCGAGCCAGGTCGGATCATTCCGGACTGGTCGGCCACCTGTGAAGAGCTCCTGTCTTTTGCTAATAAAAGCCTTGGTTTGGATCAACAAGTCTTTGGTTCTTTCGACGAGCTCTGCAATACGTCACCACAGAGATTAAATCCCAGCAGGCAACATCAGTTTACAGCTGCAGGAATCTTTTATTTACTGTTCCTCCTGTAATCAAGTTACAAGTTTATTTATCATCTGATTGTACAAGTACAACCTGATGAAACAGCATTCTCTCGTCCTTAGTGCAAACACTAAAAACGTGCACACAGACATAAAACACTTACAAACAATACATATCAAATACTATTTATTGTCATGTAATAAAAGAGAAATGTATCATTACACACAATTGCCTTTAGTCTCCTCTGCTTCTCTTTCTCAATAGTGGTGTTCTCCCCATTACTGGTGTCCTGCGCTCGTCCGTTGTCTCCCTGGACTTTGCAACCCATCGTGGCTGCTACCAAACATAGGCACCACCATCTTCAGCCCAAATCCTACAGTTGCAGGATTTTAAATAAAACACTGTCAGCTAATTTAATAGGCCATTTACAGCTACGTACAGAGCCATCAGCAGGAAGACTGGTGGCAAGACGCAGCAGGGTAGCATTGTGTCTTTGCTACCGCTCTCCCAGTGCCACAATTTTTCATACACATATTTACTGTACAAGTATTAAAATATATAAATATTATCGGTAAATAAATAGTGGAGTCTTGGAGAGTTTGTATAAGTGGTTCATCAGTTGGGAAAAACTATTTCACAGCCTGGAGGTTCTGACTTTGATTCTCTTGTATCTTTTTCCTGACAGGAGCAGCTAGAAGATGCTACATATGGGTTGGAAGAGGTCCTTAATAATTTTATGCGCCTTCTTTAGAAAATTATCCCAGTAAATCATGTCAATGGAGGGGAGGGATGCCCCAGTGAACCTCCCTGCTGCTCTTATAGTCCTGCAGATTGACCTCTGATCTGATGGTCTACAGCGACCGTACAACGCTAGAGCTCCTGTGGAAAACTGACAGAATGGTGGCTGGTAGTCTTGCCCATCTCAGGAAGTGTAGTTACTGTTGCATCTTCCTGACAAGTGAGGAGATGTGTATTCAGGATTAGTTCACTTCATAAGTGGACTCCAAGAAACTGGGTGCTAGCTACTCTTTCCACTACTAAGCTATTAAAGTGTGAAGCATGGTCAACCCTAGTCCTCCTGAAGTCCACAATCATCTCCTTTGCCTTGTCCATATAGAGACACAGGTTGTAATTCTCACACTATTCCATGATATTTTCCACCTCTTCCCTGTAGTGCGATTCATCATTGTTGCTGATGAGGACAAACTTGATGACTTTGTTGGAACTGGATCTAACATTGCAATCATGGATCAGAAGCATGAATAAGAGAGGGCTGAGCTCACAGCCTTGAGATGGTCAGCTTTACAGTAGTGGCTCATTGTTCTGGTACCAACTGGACAGATGTGGTTCTTCTGTTACAAAGTTCAGAATCTAGTTACAGAGAGTGGTGTTAAGTTCCAACAAGAAAAGTTTCTCCACAAGTCACTGGGGTACAATTAAACACAGAGCTGAAGTCAATGAACAGCAGCCTGGCGTATGAGGAGTCCTCCAAGTAGGACAGGACAGAATGGAGGGACGAGGCTATAGCATCATCTGTGAAACAGTTCCATCTGTAGGCAAATTGAAATGTCTCTGGTAGGTGCACTTTGATCTGTTACGTGACCAGACACTCGAAATATTTCCTAATTGTTGAGGTCAGTACCACTGGGCAGTAGTCATTAGGATCTGTTGTTGTCATTCTCTATGATACTGGGATAATGTCTTGAAATTGGCAGGGACGATAGACTGCTGCAATGACATGTTGAAGATGTCCATAAGGACCTTTGTCAGTTGGTCTGCAGTCTTTCAGTACCGGAGCGGGAATGTTGTCAGGTCCTGATGCCTTGTGTAGGTTCACCTTGGATAGAGTTCTTGTTACCTCGGCCGTTCATCATGGGGAGGTGAGGCATTCTTTTATCATCGAGTAAGCTAGGTTCTCATTGTCTCTTCGTCTGATTCCGCCCATCTTCTTTAAACTATCAACTTCTTACCACCACAGCAACCCTGACCACCTTATCAGAGATATCCATCCCACCCCACTTTATCAGTTTTCTCATTTTCTTTTTTCTGATGATGGATCTTTAACCCAAGACGTTAACTCAGTTTCTCCTTACACACAATGCTTCCTGACCTGCTGAGTATATACAGCACTTTCTGGTTGCACCTCTACTATAATAATTGCTATGCCTCATTTTCCCAGTAATATTCTATTAGTTTCCTACTTGCCTATAATTCTTTGCTCCTTTCATTACTAAGTAAATATTCATTATATTTTGAGATTTACAAAATACTTCAATGTTTCACGGGGCCATTGTTACTTAAACTGAACTAATTAATGCAAGTCATCTTCAGAAAAATTGCTTCAACTTCGTGGGAATAACATTCTAAACCACAATGACCTGGTTGTGGTCATTTACCATGAGTACATTTACCACTGCATAGGACAGAAACGGTCTGGAATTCTATTAAGAGAAAAATTGCCCTAAAAACTCACATCTGTTTTTGCATTGACTTTGGCAAATCTAGTGGCTGGCAACTCTGTCAATAGATACTTTGATTCCTGAACTTGAACCATTCTACTTTGTGAGGGGAAAGTTTCTGCTAGCCTGATAAATCAGGAACTCTTGTAATACTGACCCAGGAGAATAACCAATGGCTGGATTGGCGAGCAGAACAAATTTATTTAAAATGTTTTTAAAGCTACTTTTAAGAGGCCACACGAAAGTGAGCGTGTTTCTCTCTTTCCCAGCATAAGTGAAGGGACTGAGCCAGCATTTCCTCTCTTCATTTTAGACTTCCAGCAATTGAGTGTCATTATTTGATTGTCATTTATTGAGAACATGATCTGCAGCTGTTGGGAAGAGAGGCATAATACAGGAACCACCACCACCTCCCCCACCCCTGTATCTGGTGCCTATGGGAATGGGAAATGATGAACATGTGAGACCCACACTTACAATACCTAACTAACACACTTGCATTGAGAATAAACAGTTTAAAAGTCAAAAATACTATACGAACACTGAACAAACTTCACCTGCATGAATATATAATCCTTCAAGAATTTTATTTTATTTTCAGTCACATTTAACCGTCAGATGTTCCTCCTACTTCATGGACTCACTTGAAAGATGAATAATCATAATTAACCCCCCCCCCCTTCAAATTTACAGATATATCCTTACTAGTGTACTTAATAATATTCTAATAAAGACTTTTACTAAGATTTGTTCTAATTAGGCAGCCAACGGCATGTGGCATTAACCAGCTCTTCATCCTGGGTGATGCCATTTTATTCAGTCACAACCATTTTTAAACAAAGCATGACCAAGGCACGCCACTGGCTGAACATTTGCTCCTAACAAAGTTTTAGGAGTTATTTCAGAGAAATTTTACAATTTTAAACTTTTATTTAAATTTTTATTAACTTTTAATTCTTTACTTTCCTTGATGTTTCTGCTAGTTGCTTGAGGTTGCTGGTTGCTTGAATTCCAGATAATGGGGGACTTAACGGTGATTCGTTCATATAATTAGCATCTCATCAGACCCTCCTCACCATCCATTCTCTTCTGCAAGAACCACTAAGACCTTGTTCTTGTTCTGGTACCTTTCCTAGGTATCTCAACACACCAGCAAACGTTTAATCTTATTGGTACCTTTTATCTTGCATTAGTGCACTTCCACCCCAAGAGGGTAGCTGGTAAAATCCTCGCACAACCTATGGGACTCTGCCTTTAATAGCCTTTTTGGGCTCTTGTTCTGAAAAATTGTAATGCCCGCATGCAAAAAAAAAAACCAGTTATGATCATTTACCTTGTATACATGAATCAATCTACGTACCTGACATTAATTAATAAAACATTATTGTAATTGCACAGGCATTTTACTTCAAGATATCATTTTACTGGTCATTAAATCCAGCAGTCTATATGAATGGGTCCTACTGTGCAATTTTTTTTGCCAGCCAATGTAATGAGAGAAATTGTGGTCACCTTACATATTCTCCGATAATCAATTTACTGTAGTGTATGAATGTTAGACCCAGTCAGTACTAACCCCAAATGCCCAGAAAATAAAGACTGTGCTTTCAATCTGTTTATAGAAACGGTTGTTTAACAATTTACACAAGCAGAGGTGTTCAGAAAAAGTCTGTTCGTCTTTCAAATAAATCCTTTTGCTCAGGGAATCCCATGCTACCCCGCCTCCATCTTATGAATAAATTTATCAAGAGTCTATGAATAATAACAAATAAAATATATAGCTGCATTTTCAATTCACAACTATAGTTTCCTTAGACTAGGTCTATGGTGCCTTGCTCTAAAAATAATAAACAGAAAGGGTTGTGGTTAACTCTTTAACAAGTACAAATCTATAACTTAGGTTTGGTGCTAATGTTTAATGAATGGTTTAAAACTTGATTTGGGCTAGACAGATGCCTTTTCTCAATTAAAGTGCAAAAGGAACAGTGTCTGTATTGATGAAAAGAACCTTCAAAATTTGAACCAAGCTATGTACGAACATTTTCAGTGAAAGGAAATCCTGTTTTGGAGTAAAGATGCAAGCAATCGGGTTCATTGAAAGGACCCAACATAGATGCACACAAAACTTCCGCAGTACCAAAAAGAAGGCCTCACCTCTGAGAGACCTCCAAAGATTGCTTCTAGTGATATTAAGCAGAGTCCTTGACTAACAAAGGTGGAAGTCACACCCCAGGTCCACGAGTGCAGCAATGAATTAAAATCTATTTATACAACTAATTAAACAATGCGTGCTTCACTAAACATCAGCAGAAATGTACTAGGTGGTATGGCATTGCTGAGGAGAAACATGATCAAGTTTCAAACTGACAAGCATGGATGGTGCATATTTTGATTCACCAAATTGCCATTCAGGATATTTCTAATGGATGGGTTTCATCCAATGTGGTGCGCTGTTAGCCAGAATCAGACACACACAAGGTAAAGACTGCACAACAGTCCACGAAGACTTCCACAGAGCCAGGCTGGCTGTGGCTGCAGTTACGCTGAGTGAGCTTCAGGAGGCCTGCGCAGGCTTATATCCCGGAGGGTGATAGACACCCATCCGTGTGGGGCTTGATAACTTCAGGCCGACTGATTGACAGCCGGCCAGGTGTTGTCCTGTCCCCGTACACTCCTGCAGGTACAGAGGTTGCCCCCTGCAGTAGGCCGGTGGTGGACCACTACATTCACTTCACTCCCTTCTTTAAAATTGTCCCGAGGAGCGGGGGTGCGGTGGAGGAGAGGAGCACAGTAACAAGGAATCGTACCCACTATACACATACAATATTTACAGGTTGAGACGGTCCAGCGGACGTCGGGATCTCTGTGACCATTGTAGGACTGGCTCTGGTCACTGGTCGGAGGGGAAGTGGGGGGGCTGGCAGCAGGGGTCTGTGTGACTGGTGTGGTGCCGCGCAGAGGGGGAGCTGGGGTCGATGTATGAGGGTCGTATTGGATGGGTGGGGGGCAGGTTCGTTTCCAAGGGCTGAAGTGAGCCCCTGGTGGTCAAGGAGGTCCTGTGTGCCCCATAGCTGCCTGGGGATGGGTATGTATGCCCGGTCAGCTTCATCCTGGGCTGGAGGATGGCATGGAGTGGTAGGTGCTCCTGTTGGTGCCAGGTCCCTGGTTGAGATGGTGTCCTCGCTGCCACCACCGAACCTAATGCAGGCATAGTTGTGGTTTGCATGTAGGAGGAAGACTTGCTCGACCAAGGCTTCAGCCTTGTGTGTCCGTACGTGCTTACACAGTAGATCTTGGCAAGCAGTGCTGGTGAGGGCGGGGACTGGTCCATGTGCTCGGGGCACATGCTCCGACAGTCGCTGGCAGGGCCGGATGTTGCATCATTGAAGTCGGGGAAGGCTGAAGTCATAGCCACCCAGCACGTGCACATGGAGGGGTCCACGGGGGAGGACATAGAGGGCCGCTGAGCTGCCGGCTGGTTTTGAGAGGCACATTTTAGCGAAGTGGCCTTTCTTGCCACATCAGGAATAATACTGGTTCCTAGCTGGGCAGTTTTGGCGCGATCATCGGTCTGACCCACACCAGAACCTACAGTACTTACAGGGGTGCCGGGCGCCTGCCGCATCAACTGTTTCCTCCCCAGCTCGGTCTGTGTGAGAGGGCCATGAGGGAGCCTGGGGGAACCTGGAATCGAAGGCTTCGATGTCCAGGGCTGCTGCTTCCAGGGTTTGGACCCTTTCCACTGTCTTGGTTAGGGTGTAGATATGGTCTTCCAACTGCTTCTGCCGGATGGCCCTTGAGCATAGCCCTTGGACGAATGCATCCCGGATCAGCCTCTCGACTTCCTCTGTACCTACCCTGGGTTCAGCTAGACACGGTCGCGCGAACTCTCGCAGGTGTCCCAGGTAAGATTCAGCCGTCTCCCTGGGTTGCTGGGCTCAGGTGTTGAGGAGGTACCTTGAACAGACCACATTCATGGGGGGCTTGTACAAGTTCTTGAGAGTGTCCATTGCGCTCTTGTACGTGGAGCAGCCTTTTGTTGCCTGGAAGGTGTGTGGACCCAGCTTTGACTGGAGTAGGACCAACCTCTTCCGATCAGAGTCCAGGATGCCGCCTTTGTGCGCCTCGATGATTGCCTCGACTGCATGCTGCCAGATCTCGAAGCATGTCTGGGCTTCCTGGTGGCATGAGTTGACTTCAAGGCTCCCTGCACTCAGGAGTTTTTCCATGGCAGCCGTAGGAAAATTTTGTGGATTAAATTATGGTGCGTTGTTAGCCAGAATCAGACACACACAAGGTAAAGACTGTACAACAGGCTTTAATCCACAAAGACTTCCACAGAGCCAGGCTGGCTGTAGCTGCAGTAACTCTGAGTGAGGCCTCGGGAGGCCGGCGCAGGCTTATATCCTGGAGGGTGACTGATACCCGACCGGGTGGATCTTGATCCCTTCAGGCCGTCTGATTGACAGCTGGCCAGGTGTTGTCCTGTCCCCTTACACTCCTGCAGGTACAGAGGTTGCCCCCTCCAAACATCTGATCACAAATTAACCAAGATTAAAGGACTCAGATGGGGTTTGCAAGCAGACATTATTAGTGAAAACAAATAACAAGCAGAAAAAAAACCGTCAGAAATAAGGAACACCATGCTCACAACTTTTGGTCTCAACTCGAAACATCAATGATTCCTCCCCTTTCCTCCATTTCCCACCCCACTCCCATACTTGTTGTTTATCCTTGCTGAATTCCTCCAACAAACATTGTCTTGTTTCCTCCTGTATTCATGCCTGGGCTTGGAAGATTAAACTCCAACTGGCACAGCTTTTTCCTTTGTGCAAGGTAATAACACTAACCAATGAAGTATTTTCTCCAATAATGGCCATTAACTGGGCTTTACCCCACTTGATTAAATGTTGCCTCAATGTCAAAGGAAGTCATTTTCACCTCATCTATAGGATTCACCCCGTAGTCTATGAGCAAACTCATCCTGGTGCACGTGAGCAGATGACACTGGACAACAAAGATTTTGCTTCCTGAACACCTTTGGGTGTACAATATTTGATGGATTTTCGGCTGCCAATCACAAAAAAAATCACAAAATTTTCCTATCACTTACTGTTTTGATAAGATATAACCTATTTTTCTGATTTCCTATCATATTTTAAGTCTACTTCAAACATACAAAATCATGAAATGCAACATGTCGTTGAAAATTCATTTTCTGCATTCGCTTCCCTGCTGATCTTGGTGCAGTCGGTGACAAACGTGGTGAAAGGTTTCACCAGGACAGTGCGACCATGGAAAAACAGTATCAGGCCATCAATGCTGGCTGACTATTGTTGGACACTGACATGAGAGGCATCAGATGCTGAGTACAAATGAAAATCAGCAGTAAAATATTTTTAGGTCAGTTGAACTAACGCAAAACGTTAGCATTTTTATGCAATTAAACAGGCTAAATGCAATAAAAATTAAAGAAACACAATGTTTCTCCAACTTCCTACATGATACAACAAATCTGAAATTATCTTTGTGTTCAGATTAAAGTTGACTATCGTAGTGGCCAACATTTTTTCAGGAAACAAACTTTTTTTAAAATTGTTGTCCAGTCTTATTGGCACAAATAACTTGGTAGCACTACTGATAACACCATCTATAATTATGCTGTTGATTATGGAGACTGATAGGGCTGTGGTTTGCAAGATTGGATTTCTCCTGCTTTTTGTAAATGCAACATACCTGAGCAATTTTCCACATTGCCGGGGAAATGCTGGTGTGGTAACTGTGCTGGATCAGCTTGGCTGGAGGTTCGGCTGGACTGGAGCATGGGTCTTCAATACATAATTTTAACTTGGTGGGTTTGTGGTTTGGCACAGTTGCTTGGATCGAAAAGAGCTGTGCAAATACAGGCTGCAGCTTTCCCACTTTGCAAACTTTAAAAAACTTTTGTGACATATTAGACTTGTTACACTGTGGATAGTGAGACTGTTCTTTTGCACCCAGTCCTCACTTTTTGTTATCTTGCTGCTTTCCGGCCTGAACCCAGAAATGCCCACAGCCCCATTCAGTCAGAAGTGCCAAATGTACAATCCATCTCAGCTTCATCAGAATGACCGGTTTCCAACCTGTATGTCTCGGTGACACTTTGATTCGTTTTTAAACATAGAATGTGACTCAACGACGTGCCCATGGGCGCAGGATCACAATATTTCCTAACATTCCAAGAAGATTTTGATGTTTCACCTCTCACAGGATGAACATATCCCCAACGATTCTTGAGATGATCAGCACAACCCAAGGCAGTGTAGCCCATTCAGACCCAATAGAATGGTCTATCAGTTGTTCTCAGGAAGAGTATTGAAATGAGGTCTCTTTCCCATGATATCCGCCTTTGGATTCTTCCATGCTCATATAAGCATCTGACAGTGGACAGGCCCTTCTTCAACCTTATCTTATCCTTTGATTGCATCCTCATGGTGCTCCTGTTTGTTCAGTTATGTGTTAAATGGTTAGTATGATGCATTCAAGTCCCTTTCTCATTGGAAAGGAGAAGCAATCAATGTGGCAGTGCTACCGCCATTCACGACTCAATAGTTGACAGTTTCTCTTTCCACAGGGTGGCGTGCTCAGCATAGCAGCCTAACGCAGTGCTGTTGTGCCAGCGAACAGAGCAAAGGATCAAATCCCACGCACGGCCTGGAAGGAGTTTGTACGTTCTCCCCATCTGCATGGGTTTTTCCTGGCAGCTCCAATTTCCTCCCAAAATGTATTGGGGGGTTGAAGGTCAATCGGGCAGCATGGGCTCATGGGTGGTAAGTGCTTGTTACTGTGCTGTATGTTTAAATTTAAAATTTAAAGATCAGTCGCAGCTGCCTGGAACGCTTTTGAGGCTGGGAAATTAAGAGTAACAATGGCTTTGACAACAGATCTGTAAGGAGTGGTGAGAGTTCTTGGCAAGTTATAGTGAATCATAGTTTCCATAGACATCGCTCCTGAAGAGTTATTCAAAAAGAACATAGTTCACGGTGACACCTGAATAATGTCTTCAGTTGTATATCCTTCCCCAGGAATTCTCTGATGTTTCCACTCCAACTCTTGCAAAGTCTTCTTGTAAAATCAGGGCAAGGGAGAGGGGAAGAGATGAGCACCTTTCAAGCATCCATTGCAAGTAGAAGGTGACTGGAAGAAAATCAGTGGTAGTGGAAGAAAATAAAAGCCTCAGGTGTGAATGGGGTTGTGGTGATGTGACCACCAGCCGACTGCAGGGGGGTGATCTCTGTACCTGCAGGACATTTTGAAGGGTGGGAGGAAACAGGAGCACCTGGAGAACACCCACGCAGACACGGGAACAACATACAAACGCCTAACAGACAACGCCGGGCTCGAATTCAGGCCGCTAGCTGTAATTGCTACACTAATTGCTACGCTAACAGTGTTGCCCTCGGGTCACTTTCCAGAATGTAAGAGGTCAGAATGAAAATAGAATTGAGAATTAAAATGACAGGCAACTGAAAACCCAATGTTGCCCATTTGGTCAAATTAACTATTCTGCAAGGTATACATCTGGTTTCAACATGTAGGAAAACCAAACTTGTAAGTACTAAGTGCAACACATGGACTGGAAGAAGTGCCTCAACTGGAAAGGCTGCTTGGGTCCTTCCATAATAGGAAGGGAAGAAATAAAAAGGGTAGGTGTTGCATCTTTTACAATTGCACGCGATAGAGCAAGAACAGGACTGGCTGGTGCCGATTAAGCACCAAACCAGGGTGTCTTAAAAGGAATCGTCCCTTCAAAATGCTGAAAGGGGAAAAGGAGAGAAAAATGTATCTACGGGTAGAAATTAGAGCCTGGTGGAATGGAAGAGGAAAGTAAAGTAAGCCCCTATGCTTGTCCTGGCTTGGGGGGGGGGGGGGGGGGGGGCGGGGCAGGGGGGTGGAGAGCAGAAGTGAGGGAAATAAGAGAAATAATCAAGTGCCCTGCCAACTATGGCAGAGAGAAGCCACAAAAAAACCATGATAGCACCAGTGGGAAAAATCTCACATCAGATATAACGGAGATGAAGCAGCCGGGAAAATGGAATGGGATCCTTGCCAGAAGCAGGGTGTGTAGTCAAGACAACTGCGGGAGTCGATCACAAGCTTCTCTCCTTTAATGGAGACATGGATCAGGAAAGAAAATGGAGAGGCAGATATGGGGTATTATTTATCCCACCTTGGCATTTGCAACTGAGAACAGAGTGGAAATTGACAGAAAAAGAGCATACTAATGTTAATAAATGCTCCAATAACTTCATCAATATAGAAGGGAAAAAAGTTGAGGGAGGGTGCAAATGAAACAAGGATGTATAAAGAGACAGACATAGCCTGGGCCTGTTCCCATAGTTGTGATTTGAAGGAAAGGAGTGAAGGTAAAAGGGCGTAGCTCAATGCACGAACGACTTCAGCTTGACGTCTGTGTTTTAACATCTGACAGCAGTGGAATTCAATGCCTTTCCCTCTACGGCTTTCCAGTACCTTCTGGTTTTATTTAAACTCAGTATTTGTTTAAATCCTACTGATTTAAATTGCTTTTAATGGTGGTTTTCAATGTTTTGTTTATTATCATTTTAAGCTTTTAAAATTATTATTTTTGATCGTACCAGAGTGTTTTTGAAGGTTAGCTTTAGTGGCTAGTGGACTCCTGGAGAGGGTTTCACCAGCTATCAAAGCAATCCAGGAGGCAGAGCCTGCCACACACACTCAGACATCGCGTACCAGTCGAGTCCAAGCCCAAATAACTGGGAATCAGAGTCCCAGTGGAAACTTGTGCCAGCTCCAAGGGAAGGCCACCGGCAAATCTGGACAGTTTGCTAATTGATAGTAGATCTCCCCCCACTCCCCGTCATTATTTGTATGTTAGAACCTCTAGAGCGTTCAAGACTTATTCAAATATCTTCTTATTTTTTGCGCAATTATATAGTTCTCCCAAGACTATGTGGCGAAGGAAAGGGCCAAAAAAAAACTACACACTAAATATCAACATTGTTGAGATGTTTTTCAAAGGCTGATTTAATCCCTGTGAATTTCCAGGCTGTTCCATGCAAAGTGTGCAATTAATGATGGTTTTGCACAAAAATAACAATTATCTAATCATTTCAGCTGAACATATATAATACAGTTAACTGGGGAACTCATGTTAAAATGCTGAATTATTAGACCCCTGGAATGAAGAGGCTAATTGGGAGTATACCGAATCTTGAAGAGTCTGGCATCTTACAGACCAGCTTCCATTTGTTTCCCATGACTCTTAAAGAATAAATTGACTATTTCAACAGCTCCTTTTGGGATTTAATTGCACAATAAATTTACTGTGCCAGATTTTGCAGTACAAACAATGGTAAAATTACCCAGAACTTATGTCATCGATACACGAACAAGTAAACATGGAAATTGCTCAGTCTGTTGTCAAAGACGCTCTGCTCCTTCATAAGCTGGATGACAACAGTATCTTGAGCCACACACAAGTCTGCGATTGAAGTGAAAACACGATGCTGGAGAAACTCAGCAGGTCAAACAGTCTACTTCCTGCAGCAAAGATACAGAACCAAGTCGACTGTTTAACCTGCTGAGTTTCTCCAGCATCGTGTTTTCACTGCTAAGAATCCTGAAGAATATCGAATAGTTGGAATATGCATTTATCTAATATGCCCTCAATAGGCTCATCAAAAACATTTATTAATCCGAGTCTAAGGAGTGTCGTTGATGAAATTATATCATAAATATGGCAAAACTCCCTGGCACTGAAAATTAACCTTAAAAATGGTGGGATCCTTTAAAGTAGCACTGGGGGCATTTTTAAGTGAAAATTCATTCATTCCTTTCTTTATCTCACTTTAGGTGTGATATTGAATTTTCTTTCTCTACTAAATGCTTCCTAGTTCAGACTCAATTTTGATCCAATTCAATTCTATTGTTTAAGAAATTCCCCACTTTAAACAAGGGATGTCCAAAGTTTCCAAGCACAATAAATTGCGCACTCCTATATTTTCTTCTGCTTTGCTCTCTTCACAGAGATTTCAGAGCTTTTCTCTCTGTCAGAATATTAATAATGTGAAATGCCTTGGGGACATCCTGAGATCGGTGTATGCAACTTTCTTTTTCTTATCATGGTGTATGTGTTCACACCTCTGGGTCATAGATCTGAAGCATTAAACTGTTTCTCTACCAGTTCAGGATATTTCCAGCAGTTTTTTTTAATTCATTGACAGTACTATAACATAAGAATGCAAGAAATAGGGACATATAATCCATCAATCCCTCATCTCTGCCATTCAATAAGATTATGACTGATCTATCTCAATCCCATATCCCTTGATTTTTCTAACATCCAAAAATCTATTGTTCTGTTTTGAATGCAATGACCGAGCTTTCCAAAGATACATCACTCTCTGAATGAAGAAATCTCTTAACATTTCAATGGCCTGCCCTTACATTAAATTCTAATTCTAAAACATCTTATTATGGTAAATATCCATCCTGTCTAGAATGGGGCCACAGCCAAAAAAGGTTGAGAACAGTTGATCGAGAGACCCAGATTGCTCAATTGTTCTTGATGTGAACAGTTGGGGATGCGCAATTTCTCAGCAAACGGAGGTGTCAGGCGCTCCTTCCATCTGATAGCCTACAAGTCAAGGTGTAGTACCTGTTTAGCCTCGCAGTCAGGGTCATGTGAAGCCATGGATTGCAGATGGTGGATGGTTTTACAAGAAGATTCTACAAATTAGAGTCTATGGTTGTAAACTAAAAAAGCTGGACAGATAAATCTGCAGATGAATGGCCAGGGTTACCCATCCAGTATGGACACTCTAACTGAAGGTGGCAACAGGAAACCACTTCAGTATTTTTCCCTTGTCTAATCATGAACTCAACAAAGAAGGAGCCTTCACCAAAGGAGAACAGGGAGGCAACAACTACAATGCAGAGGGTCAGAGATCATGACAGATGGAGAGACATGACCACCCATCTGAACTGCAAGACACCTGAATGAATGAATGAATACCAGGAACCTACCTGTGAACCTTTGTTGCACTACCTCAAGACCAAATATATCCTTTGGATAGAAAGACAAAATTTGTACACAATATTCCAGAAATTTTATATTTTCATATTATCCCCATGAATTTGGGATTTTATACAGTTTCATGATTTGTCTATACAGTATACTGACCATAAACCAACTCACGAACACATAAAAGCCTGCAGATCATGCTGCTCATCGATTATTTAATAGAAACAATTTGTATATTGAACAGTATGCAGCATAAACACCGTCAAAATATACTGCCTGTGCAATGTGTCCAGACGTACTGGAACATTAAATAAAGCAACACTTATGTTCAACTCAACTGATTTCAATTTGCATAACTTGGGAAATTGCAAGCAATTTTCTTATCACAACTGAAGAGACAACATAGAACTGAACTTGAAAATTGTGCAACAATTAGCACTACAGATCAGAATTCCAAAGAGTTGGTGCTCAGACATGCAAGCAAAGATTCCAAGATATTACATGCTGTTAGGTCTAAAAGCAATATTTATTACCTCAGAGATGGCTGTCCAGAAACAGAAGAGAGATAGGAAAACAAGGAGCTGGGATTTCATGTTGCTTTCTGTTGTTTTCTGCAAAAGATTCATGAACTGCAACCTTGTGATGAAGAACTGAATTATAGACTAGATAATTACAGGTATTTAGTCCCCTTTTTTCTGAGCTGCCCGGCAATGTTTGTAAATGAAATCTTCACATACTTCTTCCGCAATAAATCTACGCCCACAAAAAGCCAATGGAATTCATTAATGAATACTCCCCATTTTAACTCTTAGGCTGCTAAAGGGTTCCACTTAACATACAAATTTGTCTTCCCACAGTAGTAGGAAAACACTGAAGTCTTCAGACACTGTGGTTGAAGTAAAAACACAATGCTGGAGAAACTGAGCAAGTCAGTGTACTTAGCAAAGATACTGTACATAATCAATGCCGGCTTGCGCCCCTCAGGCATGGACAAAATGGTGGTGGGGGTAATGAGACAGTCTCACAGGCAGGAGGTACTAGGCAGAAAAGGAAGGGAGGTCACACCAGCAAACAAGGGGAGGGAGGATGGCTCTGTGGATGGAGAGGAAAGGGGGTGGAGAATTGGAGGAATGAAGATAGAGGGGATGGAGAAGAGAAAGGCTGGGTTTATGCATCTTATGTAGGAGGTAGAACCAGGGAGTGCATGGATGGGGAACAGTAAAGTAGGAAGTCATGGGAGGGAGGTGACCAGAGGTGATGAAGTTAGAGATGGTACTGGAGATGGTAGCTTGATGTTCTGTGGTGGGGTCCTGAAGAGGTGCCCGAGAGCTGTCATCTGCCCTCAGCAAGGAGGAGGTCAGTATGGCAAACCATTTCAATTTTGTGCCCCACTCCCACACTGACATGTCTGTCCAAGACCTCATGCACTGTCAAAGGAAGACAACCTGTATATTGGAGGAGCAACACCTAATTTTACAACTCTGCCTTCTCACGCTGGATGGCATTAATGTTGAAATCAAATTTCTGCCCGTTCTTCTCCATCTGTCTTTCGTCCTCCTCCCCCCCCCCCCCCACCCTTCCTCACTTATCCACCAATATTACCTCCTGCTTGCAGGACTGTGCTCCTCCCCCTGCCCCTCCCTACCAATTTCTTCAGGCACCTACCAACATTTTCCCATACCCTGATGAAGGGCTCAAGACCGAAACTTCGGTTACGTATCTTTAGTTTTGCTCTATAAAGTGCACTGTTTGACCCGAATAGTTTCTCCAGCATTGTGTTTTTACTTCCCCGGGTAATGTTCCTTTCAAGGAAGCATTTTACTTGGTTCTTAAAGAAGATAGAATTTATTGAAAATTCAGAAACTGCTAAATTTAATTATGCTGCATCCATCATTTGTTTGGCAATTTTGTCCAATTTTACATGGGATATAACTCTCAGAATCATATGGGGAACTGCAGAAACACACAATGTTATCATGTGCTTCAAATATCGGAGCAGATAGATCATGGCAAGTCCTAATGTTACACCAGAATGGCCAGTCTGCTAAAATGTTGCTAATGTCACTGCCCACAGATTATCACTTAGAAGCAGTAGAAAAAAAATCACTCTCTCACCCTATCATCAGTCACTGAAGGAATCATTTTAAAGGGAAGAAAAGGTCCATTGCTGATTGATTTCTGCAGGGTGCTTCATCAAAGTCCACATGGCCATCCCCTTCACAATAGATAACCTTTCCTTTAGAGAATGGGAGAGAAAAGGGATCAAAAGAATAAATTGTTTTTTGGGGAATAAATTATTATCTTTTGAACAAATGAAGTGTAAATATGGTGTAACTCACGGTACAATGTTTGTCTACCACCAACTGAAAGCTTATTTAAAGGACAAATTGGGAAAGAGGCTGAGGTTACCAGAAGGAAGCAATTTTGAAT
The DNA here is from genome assembly GCF_036971445.1 of Narcine bancroftii. NCBI lineage: Eukaryota > Metazoa > Chordata > Chondrichthyes > Torpediniformes > Narcinidae > Narcine > Narcine bancroftii. Next base: position 362,765,150 of record NC_091471.1, on the reverse strand, counting down.
ATGTGATTACAGACACAATGATAATTAAAAGATTTATAACAAACGTGTACATCAAACTGCAAGAGAAAGAGAATGAGGAAACAAGCTGTAAACCCAAACAAAAATGGGAACAAGATCTAAACATAAAGATAAAGAATGAAACATGGGAAAAGCTATGCTCCGGAACTATGAGAAATACAATAAACACATGATACAATATAATTGGTTACACAGGCTATACACCACGCCCCAAAAGTTAAATAAATGGGACCCAACAGTATCAGACAGATGTTTTCGCTGTAAGAAGGAAACGGGAACAACAGTACGTGCAATTTGGGCATGTGAGAATGTGGAATCGTTTTGGGAAGATCTAAATCAGGTATTAAATAAAATCACAAAAAGCAACATACCAAAAAATCCAGAGATCTTTCTTCTAAGTAATATAAGAAGTAAAGAACTTGGACTCGATTTGGATGGAGCACAAAAAAGATTTATTATGATAGCCTTAGCTGTAGCAAAAAAATGTATTATGTCAACCTGGAAATCAGAAGATAGCCTGAGAGTACAGCCATGGTACATAGAAATGAATAAATGTATTCCATTGGAAAAAATAACATATAATTTAAGAAATAACATCACAATATTTGAACAAATTTGGGAACCGTACATGGAAGGAACACAACAGAGAAGTCCTACCGCGGACCTCCACTGCCTAAAATGATAGAAGGAGAAGACGACGAAATGAACTGACCCAGTCTGTAAAAGTAGATGACACAAATTTCTTGTTTATTTTCATTGTGTGATGACATTGTTTAATGGGTTCATATAGGTTGAACGTTGAATGGATGGGGGGGGGGGGGGTGAAGGAGGGAGGGAAGGGAGGGGGAAAAAGGGGAGAAAATGACACTGTGTATATTCAAGAGGAAAATGTTTGTGTGTATTTTGGTCAGTATGGTTCATAGTGTGAAAAATAAAACAAATTTTTAAAAATCAAAGTCTACATGGCCTGGTGTATCAGGTGCTCAATAATTTTGTGTTGACTTCAAGGCTTCTGTTTGACACCAAATTTGGATCTATCACTGGCTTTTCCAAACAAATAGGATGTGACAAGTTCCCCAAACCCTATTGTATTATTGGGATAGTGAACAAGGGACTTGCAACAGCTTCAAATCCATGAAAGAATACAGGCAGTAATTTACTTGCGTCATGAGCTACTGTCACAGCTCAAAAACGTTTACAAAGAGCACACAACATAGAGCAGAGAAACAGGTTCTTCGGCCCATTAAGTCCACAACAACCATCAAATATCTATCTGTACTAATCCCATTTACAGGCGCCTGATCTGTACCTTGAGGAATCAAATGCTCGACCAAATAATTGTGGTGAAAAAACCTGATTCTACTACCCATTCAGGCGAGTTTCAGATTTCAACCATCCTTTGGATGAAAAAAATCCCAAGATTAACTATAAACTCCTTACCCCTTACTTTAACCTCTTCTCTCAGATTTCAGACTTCTCTGCTGTGCAGAAACATTTGTCTGAATGTATCCTGTCCATACCACCACTCACCTCATCCCTTCATAGTAGCTTTTTACAGTAGAAGTCCTAAATCCCAGACTGTTCAGTGATTTGGTCGGTCCAGATTTTCTGCATTCTCGGACAGTACTTTTAAAATTCAAAATTAAGGAGGAATAAAGAAGATGAAGATGGGGATGTGGCAAGATGGCGTAGAGCCTAGACGTGCAATCTCGACCTCTCTGACCAGACTTTTAAATACCTGTTTTTTTAACCCTTTTTTTTCCAAGTTTAAACTTTTTAAATTTTAGTTTAAAATATTAAGGAATTATTATGGCCACTAATGGTAAAAAGACTAAACCTCAAGTTCATAAGAAGTTACATTTTTGAAGTGCTGAAGATTTGGGGCCTAGACGACTTGATACAGCCCCAGGCTCAATCTCTTCATTGTCTAAACCCCAAAGGTCGCCAGTGGGGGCTGAAAAATTTTTTTTATTGCTCACCAAATGAAGGATGGCGCTGGAATTACCCATTCTCCGGAAGAAGGTGCGTGTTCCCAAGAAGTGGACCCTGATTTGGAAAGCCTTTCAACTTTAATGGAGGGAGCACGCAGGAAAACGACTCCATTGTTGGAAATGCATCAGGTAGGATTTCAATCTGAAGAAATCGTTTTTCTTCATGAATTGATGAAAAAACAATGAGATGCGAGGGGGGAGACCAGCGGCGACCCCGAGGAAGTCGGGGTGCCGTCGCTGGGAGTCCAGACCCACAGTAAAACTTTTAAAATGCCTTCTGTTGAGTTGCAGCAGGAGCTGCAGTTACCTTGTTCTGCCACCATGTCAGAGAGAGCAGAGCTGAGATTTACTGACTTACAGTGTATGCAATTAAATGTAGTTATTCAAGCTGTTATAAAAACTTTGTTGACATCTCAAATGAATGAAATGGTTCAAATGAATGCTGGTATAAGTTCAGAATTAAATATGGTTAAGACATGTGTGGATGCATCTTATGAAGAATTTTTAAAAATTTCAGACTGCTTTTTTGGACTGTAAACAACAAGTGACTTCTAACACAGAAAAAGTACTGAAGGTGGAACATGAGAAGGAGCTAGAAATAAAAATAGATTATTTGGAAAATCAAAGAAGAAGGAATAATGTGAAAATTGTTGGTTTGCCAGAAGGTATGGAAGGACAAGATCCTCTTCGTTTCTTTAAAGACTGGATTCCGCAAATATTATGGCAAGAATTTTTCTCTGGGGGATTGGCACTGGAAAGAGCCCATAGAGCTTTAAGAAGAACACCCTCAGCTGGTCAATCACTGAGACCGATAATAATTCGATGTTTGAGTTATTTGGATAGAGAAGCAATACTTCGACTTGCAGTACAAAATGTGAGACAACAAACTCCATTATTGATTCAGAATAGTAGAGTCTTTTTTTTATCCTGATCTGAGTCAAGAGGTCATTCAACGTCGACATCGATTCAATCCAGTTAAAGACGTTTTGTGGCGTAAAGGTTATAAGTCTACTTTTCGTTACCCTGCAGTGTTGAAGGTGTTTTATGGAGACTATCAATTTCGGTTTTTTGATCGTGAAGCAATGATTTTTGCTGATTCATTGCCAGATATAAGAGGACAAATACGTAGACCATCATTATCTCCTAAAGAAAAATCTGGTAGCTCTGGAAACGGAAGAAATGGCAGAAATGGGAAAAACGGGAATGGAAAGAGTCCACCTCCTTCTGAAATTGGATCTTCAAGATTGGAATCTTCTGGATGAAACGAAGAATTTTCTTATTCTATTTTTTCTCTTGTTATTATGATACTTGGATGTTACTAATTATTTGGCTGGAGAGGGAGAGATTTGCACCAAGTTCTCTACTAGTCATCAGCCACTGGTGGGTGACCCACACCCAATTTTTGTTTAAGGGATTACTACCTTTTGGTAGTTTTTTTTTGGCGGGGGGGGGGATTTTCTTTATTTTTTTTTAATTTGTGATTTTTTTATTGGAGGGCCTATATATGTTGATTTGAGTTTTTATATAAAGATATTATTGGTATTTAGTAATAATAGTAGATATGTCAAAGTTGAGGTTTGCTACTTTTAATGTTCGAGGATTAAATAGTGCGATGAAACGTAAGCGAGTCCTGGCGTATATTAAGAAAATGAAAATTGATATTGCCTTTTTACAAGAAACACATTTGAATGTGAAGGAAAGCGTGAAATTAAAAAGGGACTGGGTTGGGCATGTATATTCTTCTTCATTTAATTCTAGAGCTAAAGGTGTAGCAATTTTGATACACAAAAATGTATCTTTTGAATTACAATCAATGGAGGAAAAGGCAGGATGTATTCTTAAATTGAATTGTAAGATTGTTAGTGAATTTTGGACTTTACTTAATACTTATGCTCCAAATGCAGATGAAGTATTTATTTCGGATGCATTTTTATGTTTGGGTCAGGCTAATGATAATATTTTAGTTGGTGGTGATTTTAATTGTGTTTTGAAACCTTTATTAGATAAATCTCCAAAGAAAGTTAAAAAATCCAAGATGGCAATTCAGGTCCAAGCGTTGATGAAAGATCTTAATTTAGTAGATATTTGGAGACGTCTTAATCCGATAGAGAAAGATTTTTCCTTTTATTCATCTAGACATGAATCATTTTCAAGGATTGACTTCTTTTTAGTATCGGCACATTTACAAGGGAAAATACAACAAGCGGAATATAAAAGTAGGGTGATTTCAGATCACTCTCTGTTATATTTTACATATGAAACTTCTGAGAAAATTCAAATAGCTTATCATTGGAGATTTAATACAATGTTGTTTAAAAATATGGAATTTATTTATTTTTAAAAAAAACAAATTAATTTTTTTTAAAGACAATTCTAATTCTGTTCAAAGTAAGTTTGTATTATGGGATTCTATGAAAGCCTATTTGAGAGGACAAATAATTAATTATACTTCTAAAATTAAAAAAAAATCGATTAAATCAGTCTTGAATTAGAGAAACAGATCGATGAGTTAGAAAAGGAATTTCAGAAAGATGCTACAGAAGATCAGAAAATAGAATTATCTAGGCTGAAATTGAAATATAATACTTTGCAATCTTATCAATTTGAATGTGTGATTAATAGGACTAAACAACGGTATTACGAATGGGGAGAGAAAGCACATAAGAATAGATATCGAGGACTATTAATGCTGTTAGACGGAATTCTCTTATTACTTATAAATCTCGTGAGATTAATGATGAATTTTATTCATTTTATAAAGTTATATACATCTGAAGGAAAACAGGAAAATGGATCGATTGATCTTTTTTTAGTCACGGTTGAATTTACCAATATTAGAGAATGGAGATATACAGGAGTTAGAAGAACCATTTACTGATGTGAAAATTAAAATGGCTATGCTGGAAATGCTGAATTGTAAATTGCCTGGCAATTATGGATTTTCAGTTGAATTTTATAAATATTTTGATGATGATTTATCTACAGTGTTTGGGGATGTATTACATCAAGTTGGAGAACATTATGAATTACCCGAGTCTTGTTCTAGTGGTTTAATTACAGTAATTCCTAAAAAAGATAGAGATCCTTTGAAAATATCTTTATATAGACCAATTTCGTTGTTAAATGTAGATTATAAAATAATAGCTAAAATATTAGCGAATAGATTGATCAATATGAATCAATTTTGGTAAAAATTTAGCCAAACAGGTTTTATAAAAAATAGATATGCTTCAGATACTTTGTGTGTGATTAGTTTGATTAATAGATTTCAACAATCTTTAGATCATCCGATGGTGATATCCTTAGATGCAGAAAAAGCATTTGATAGAGTTGAATGGAATTTTTTGTTTAAATTTTTGGAGAAATTTAAGTTTGGTCCTTCTTTTATTGGTTGGATTAGGGCTTTATATAGTAAACCGGTAGCTAGAGTATTGACGAATGGTTTGATTTCAGAATCTTTTAAGTTAACTCGATCAACTCATCAAGGTTGTCCTTTATCACCAGCTTTGTTTGCGTTAGTGATTGAACCTTTAGCACAGTTGACAAGACAAAATACACAGATACAAGGTATGAAAGTTTTAGATGAGGAGTATAAAATTAATTTATTTGCTGATGACGCATTGGTGTATTTAACAAATCCAGCTCAGTCACTTTTGCATTTGAAGGAATGTTTAATACAATATGGATGTCTTTCTGGATATAAAGTTAATTGGGGAAAGAAGTGAAATATTACTGGTAAGTGAAGGAGATTATTTAGTTTATAAGAATATTATTACTTTGAAGTGGACTGATCGAATTAAATATCTGGGTATAATTTTGAATGTTAATTATCAATCTTCATCTAAATTAAATTATGTTCTGTTCATGAAAAAAATCAAAACTGATTTGATTAAATGGAAAGATTTACCTATTAATTTAATGAGAAGGATAAATACAATCAAGATGAATATCTTTTCACGTATACAATATTTGTTTCAATCTATTCCATATTTACTTGATAATTTTTTTTTCAAGATTTAAATAAAATGGTTCGAGAGTTTTTATGGAGGGGTAAATTTTTGAGAGTAGCTTTGAATAAATTAACTTGGAAATATGAGTTAGGGGGATTACGTTTACCACATTTTCAAAATTATTATGAGGCAGCCCAACTTAAATTTATTAGTTCATTGATGGATTTGGTATGGCCTTCTAGCTGGGCTAAAATTGAGATGGCAAGTATTTCTGAATTTGAAATACATCAATTTTTGTTTAGATGGAATATGAATGTTGCAACAATATAATGTGCCTATACTAAAACATTTAATAAAGTTATGGATAAAGAAAAATAAAAATGATAGGTTCTAGGGGCAAATTATTGGCTGTGACTCCGTTGTATAATAATCAACTTATTTCTTTTTCAATACATAATCAAAGTTTATTGCATTGGAGATTTAAAGGTGTGAAAAATTTGGGACATTGTTTTAAAGAGGGTAAGTTTTTATCTTTTAATCAGATGAGGGAAGATTTTGGTATTGATAAGAATTCTTTATTTCTTTATTATCAAATTCAATCTTTGATAAAATGTGTTTGGTAGAGATATGATTTTACCTGAAATGACTAAATTTGAGACTTTTCTTATGAAGGTAGCAGAGAAAGGTTATATTTCATTTATGTATCAAATATTACAGGATGTTATGGATAAAAAGGGTTGGGATAGATCTAAAATTAAATGGGAAGCGGATATTGGTTTTATCTTTTCTGAAGAGGATTGGTTAGATATCTGTTATGATAGTGTAACTAGATTGATAAATGCACGATAAATGCACGATTAATTACAATTTTTTACATCAATTATATTTGACACCTGAAAAAAAATTTTTAAATATGGTTTTAATGAATCAGACTTGTGTTTTAGATGTGGTGATACGGTTGGAACATTTTTCATGCTGTTTGGAAGAAAATTCAATAATTTTTAGAATATTTGTATAAGATTAAAATAGTTTTAGATCCAACCGTATTTTTATTGGGTAGTTTGCAACCTCTGAAAGGCTTGGGATTAGATAAGTTCCAGTTTTATATATTTAGCTTTATCTGTAGTGAAAAAATGTATTGCTAGTCATATACATATAAATGTATGTGGAAAGATACAAATATGATTGATATTAATAGATGGCATAATGAGATTAAATATTGTTTAATAATGGAAAAAATTACATGTTTCACATGATAATTATATATTTTTTATTAATAAGTGGCTGTTATACTCAGAATATTTACATTTCAATTTATATTGATTAGATTTTAATATGTATATTTAACCTTTTTTAATATTCTTTCTTTTTTATGGCTCTCCTTAGGAGAGTTGGCTGGGGGGGAGGAGGTTCTTTTCCTTTCTTTTTTTTTCTATATATATAAAAAAAAGCTCATGTTTAATTGCTGTATATGTCATATATTATTTGTTTTTTGAACGAATAAATAAATTTTTTTTAAAAAGATGAAGAGGTACATTTTGATAGCTTGTTCATTAGGAACAATCAATCTGCTGAATGAGCAAAGCAAGCAGTACTAAAAAAAATAAAGTCAACATTTGATGAAAGTGTAAAGAGAATTTTTGCTCTAAAAAAGCATGTAATGATTGAAATTATGTTTAAAAATGAACACTGTAAAAGAAAAATACAGTATACAAATCAATGCCTTTGGGATAACATTACCTGTATTAAATGTGTTCGCTTGTGGCCGCTGTGCATCTGTGGCACTTGTGCACACACAAAAGCCCACAAAATTTGAAAAGATTGAGTTTTCGAAAAATTCAGATTCTCGGGTGGTCTGGATTTCTAGCATCCAGATTTTTGGACTTCTACTGTATACCTCTACAAGATCCTCGTCTGCCTCTTCCACTCCATCTAAGAAAAACAACTCAGTCTCTTCACTTTACTGAAACATTCCATCCTGAACATTCATTGTATTCTCTGCAATTAATCATTTTCTCCAGGGCAGCAATCAAGGCACACCGTTGCCACTACTTTCTAAGGCAGCTGAGGACATTTGCCTTGTTGTTAAATGCTCTGTGGAACTTCAACAGGTGAACTGTGGAATATAAACTGACTGGTTGCATCACAGCCTTGTTTGGAAACTTGAGTTCACAGGACTGCTGAAAGTGACATAGCCAAGACCATCGCATGCACCAACCATTGAAGACATCTATGTGAGGCCTTGCCTCAAGAAGGTGGCCAACATCACAAAGGATCAGCATCATCTGGTCAGTCTCTTCTCACTGCTACTTTCAGGTAGAAGAATTTCAAGAACTTTTTTTTCCCCAACAGCTATTAAGCTCTTAAACTTCTGAGAATTACCCTGCCCATAATCTACTCTATGATAATCAAAAGATCTATTTGCACTATATTACAATATCAATTTTGCACTAACTGCAACTGTAAAGATTTTAGACATACAGCACGAACAGTCCATTTTGGCCCATGAGTCTGAGCTACCCAATTTACACCCCATTAATCTACACCTCACCTCCTGTATGTTTTTGAATGGGGGGGTGGGAGAACCCACACAGACATGGGGAGAATATGCAAACTCCTTACATACAGCACAGGATTTGAACCCAGTCCAGTCCTGATCGTTGGCGTTGTAATCTGTGCTGCCCTTACACCATACACATTCATGTTATCATCCACACGATGTAATAATCAATCCCTACCCTTTTTTGGCCCCAAAATTACATTTTGTATGACCCATGTAATAGCTGGCCCCAATCACCCACCTAGTCAACCTCCCAACTGTAGATTCTCACCCCAGCCACCCGGATATCCAAAACTCCTGATACCTCAGATGCCAACCCATCTGAGCTCCCGATGCCCCGACCCCAGACTCATTACCTGCTCTCAGCTATTGTTGTTGGTGATCTTGCATACTATGTGTAGCTTCAGCAAACAAGAATTTTGGCACATCTGTACATCTTACTTTTGTATATGACAATAAACTCTTTTTGAATAAACATTTTACAACTTACCTTGTATTCTTTTCTTTATTTGGTCCCGGATATTGATTGCTGTCAAACAATATAGCCTTGGCTAGTTCTACCCTACACAAACTGTTTGTCTATTTTTACTTTTCAATAGTGGGCAGGTCAAGTTCGACCATACTGAACTTCATTTGCAATGTAATCACATCTCATATCCAATTCATGACTAACCTTGCTATTCCTCCCATCATAATGTATGATCTTGCATCTATCTGTGTTAAGCTTGATTTATTTGCCTTTTTGCAGTCTGACTCACCATATACTACTCCCCCCATTCTGGTGTCATCCATAAATTTATTTGTTCTTTATAAATTATATTTTTAATTCCAAGTCCAAATCAGTTCATGTAAATGGTGAATAGCGGTGGTCTCATTACTAATCCTTGTAGAATACAATCCTCCAGTTTACTCCTGATCTTAGCTTTCTGCCTGGAAGTCAGCTATCTACTCCATAAACTTCACATAATCATGGTATCCAATCAAATGTCTTTGACAATCCAGATACATTACATCAACTACATTCCGATTGTGTGCAATTTCCATGCCCTCTTCAAAAGTGTATTCACCGGCATCTCTAACATCTCACTCCAGCAGGGTGTGGTACCCAATTGTTTCAAATAGGCGCCAATCATACTGGTGCCCAACGAGTGTAGTAACCTGCCTAAATGACTATCAGGCAATGGAACTCGCATCAACAGAGATGAAGTGTTTTGAAAGGCTGATGTTGAAGCACATCATCTCCTGTGATCTATACCAATTTGCCTGCCACAGCAACTGGTCTATGGCAGATACCATCTCACTGTCTACATAAAGCCCTGGAACAGCCAGACAGCAAATATGCACACATCCTGCTCTTCATTGACTACAGTTCAATATCATCCCCTCAAAATTGATCAGCAAATGCCAAGATCTGTGTAATTGGATCTTGGATTTCCTCACCTCCAGACCACAATCAGTGAGGATTGGCAAGAACAGGTCCTCCAAGGGCAGAGCAGTAACGTGGAAGTCTGACTCCCATGTACTCATAGATAGGTGGTCTTCGAAGATGAATAGCTGCATCCCACTTGTAAAGGTCACATACGATCTCAGGAAGGGATAGAACACATTCCTAAAAGTCTGGCAGCCTTATTTAGAGCATAAAGGTACGTCACTGGCACCAACATCGGGTTACGATCGCTCTGGCCAGCCAGTAGACTTGTATAAAGATTTTAAACAATGTATTATCGTGTCTAATGAGTATATTTTTAAATAACTAGGCAGTCCCGTTTATACAATTATTGACTCCATCTATTTACTCCATATATTAACTGAACTAAAGTTTTATTTACTTCATTCTTCAAGCATTGTTGAGGATTCATGTCTGAATTATTAACTAATAATTTACAAGATCAATACAACCTTTTTGACCTTTGAACAGTGCAGAAACATCGTGATGATTAAAACAAAGCATTTTGGAACTTACCATACATTCTTTTATTTGGTCCCTGCTGTTGATTGCTGTCAAACAATATAGTATCTTTCAGTATCACCCTTGGCTTGTTCTACCCTACACATAAACCAAGTCTATGTTTACTTTTCAATAGTGCGCTGCTCAGGTTTGACCATACTAAACCTCATTTGCAATGTTATAAGTTCAGCCTAAAAATAAACCTAATTGAACAGATCTGTTTATCAGCCAGAGTTCCCAGCTGTTTTGAGTGGTGCCCATCTTACATAGGGGACATAGATTTAGAAATTATTTTTTTAAATATAATTCTTCACCCAGCACTTACTTGAGGCCTTTAAATAAACTATCAATTTGCCCAAGTAATAAATGAACATTTCAATCGCTTTTGTTAGAAATAAACATTGCGGATTTGTGGCTCTGTCTCGACTTCTCCGTCATCAATTCAGTTGCACCACACACCTGTCAGTGATCAAAATGCATTAGAATGTACAAGCTCACGTGACAGTCTAAAACTAGAATTAGAAGACTTCACGTATTTGGTTTCTATTCTGGCTTTTGGAATTCCATTGTTTCCAACAGCAGCTTCAGTTCCATGCCTAACACCGTCTCTCCTCCTCAATAGACTCAAACCCCACCTTTGACCTGTTTTCACATTCTATTAACTTGTGGCTCAGTGATATATTTTGTTTGACAATTTTCATGGAAAAGGCGCATCATGGAAGGCTTATTTAATAAGGTAAAGCCATCCATGATATGCCCTTTCCATGAAAATATCTCCAATTCAATTTGCTGTTATTCCTAGTACGTTATAAGGCTGGATCTTGAAATCATTATTACAAAATTCCTAGGTCACAGCAAGGTTCTAGTGTTTCTCTCATTGTCATAGGACAGGGATATACTTGCCCAGAATTGTACAAGGATGAGAGAGAATATTACATCTGATTGATAACACTGGACAACGAAGATTTTTCTTCAACTATTTTGGGTATATTTTATGGATTTTGGCTTGCTGATTAGGTTTTACTAACAAATATCATTTTTTTTAATATTAGCCTATTTTTGTGATTTCCTGTCATGTTTTAAGTTACTTCAAACATACAAAACCATGAGTGCAACACATCACTGAAAATTCATTTTCTGCATTTGCGCTTCTGATCTTGGTGCAGTCAGTGATGAACATGGTGAAAGGTTTCATCAGGAACATTGCAAGCATAGAAAAGTGGCATCATGGCAACTGGAATCCATCAATGCTAGTTGACTATTGTTGGAGACCAACACCGAGAGGCATCAGATGCACAAACAAAAAACCAGAGGCAAAACATTTTTAGGTCAGTAGAACTAATGCAAAGCGTCACCGTCATTACATGATTAAATATGCTAAATTCACTAAAAGTTATTTAATGTTTCTCCAGTTTCCTACGTGATACAGCAAATCTGAAATAATCTTCATGTTCAGATTGAAGTTGTCTATCATAATCCCCAATTTTTTTCCAGAAAGCAAACATTTTTTTTAAATTGTCTAGTGTAATGGCTGCAGTTTGTATTGGCATCTTCTGTCTGAAATTTTAATCTACTATGGCTGCAGTTAAAACAATGTCATTCTCTAATAAAATTAATCACACATACTGGTCCTCAACTAAATTGGACTTTTTTAAAAAAAACCATGCTTTGAAAAACAATTTTTTTAAAACTTTGGTAGGGTTTTTGTTATAGTCGCCTTAGTTTGTTAACTTAAGATTAGACACATTTATCATTGCTCTTTGTGAAATTCATTTTATGTCTATACTGACGAGGACAATAGAATGACAATACAATTACTAGGCTAAATACAGGTACATCCAATAAACTGATCTATGGTCACAAAGATAGATTTTCTAAATGGCCCAGATCCTCACTTATTTTCTATGAACCATTATACAGAATGAAGCATTTATTAGTGTAGGACACCCTGTGAATAATAAATGATTTATTAAGCTGATTAATTATAACTAACATGACAGGGCTTGTACTTCCCTGGTCTCTGATGCATGAATTAACTGACAGGCCAAGTACATTTTTAAGAAGAAAGTATCAAACTAGGAAGGTGAGACAGTGGATCAGCAATCTCATTTTAAAAGCTGCAGATTACAAGTTTCACTATTTCACCGTCAGGCAAGGTTGTGAAATTTCTCCCCTACACAATTGCAAAAGCATATTACTTACTAAGATTTATTACAGCAGCTAAGATGGGCAATAAATACAAACTTCAAATATTTCTCATGCCCAGAAACAAACTACAGTAATACCCCCCAGTATATGGTACCTATGGGTAGATGCTAGATAAGTGAATTTTCTGGTTGCTTGAGATTGCATGTTGCATGATTCCCAAATAGCAGCAAAGTGTGCCAATTTCCTATTTAATTTCCACAATTTTTTCCCCAGTTGCTTAAAGTGGCTGTTTACTTGAATTCCAGAAAACAGGGGTGTTGCTGTAGTTTATTTTTTTAATTTCCAAACTTAAGTGATTCTTATTTGAAATTGGAAAAAGTCCAACATGACACCAGGAAGTTTATTAATCAGGTTACTAACACCAACTTGAAGATAGTTATTGAAAGACTTGATATGAGAGTCAAGTAGATTTCCAAATCTACAGCTCTATCGTCCAACACAAGGTTCAAATATACCAAGTTGCCCCATTTAGTTGGACAACTGAGGTAAAGTTCTTGTCACAAGATTTCAAGGACTTTTTGTCATCAATAAATTGTGTCATGTCCTGGTGATAGAGGATTACTCGAAATGTTCTGATTTTCTGCTGAGCACATTGAAAAAGTGGGCATGTAGGATAAAGGAAATGGATCCTGCACCCATTAACAGATTTACTTAAAAGATAAACAGGAAAGTCTGACGACACTGGAAATGTAGTGAAATCCATGGTCAGTTTTAGACAAATTAAAATGCACACCAAGACTTTATTCAAGTATAGATGCCTCACAACTTTGAATTTCCGTATTCCATCTTTCCATACCCAAGTGTGCATCTGATTTCCAAGTCACTGCAATGCATTTCCTTGCTAGTCCTAATACTATTTTAATAAATTTAATTTGATAACATTGTCATTTTAATTTAGGTCTTGTTCCTTCTATGTTCCCCAATAAAAATAAATCTGGATTTTGTGGAAATACAATACCAGTAATCGGTTCTAAAAACTTTCCTAAATTCATCTAGAATGTTCTAACTTTAGAACATGACCAAGTGTAAAAAAAAGTTCTTATTTCTTCACATCAAAAACATTTATCTGATAAATCGATTTCTTTTTATGCAATTTTTGCAGAGCTAAATATAATTGATGTAAATAAATATATGGGACTAAGCTATACCTAATGTTTATGTCTTACCGTCTTGTCAAAGATCTGCCCATTTTTCCTCATCAATTGCAATGTTTAAATCTGCCTCCCATTTCTGTCTAGATTTATGAACTCCCATTTTAATAGTATCTGCTTGTTATGAAAGATACATTACAGAAATAAATTTCTTGATATAATCTCTCCCTAACAAGAACTTCCAACTCACTACAAGCCAGTAAAGCATATTGTTGGACCAAAATTTTCCCACAAGCATCCTCTCAATTGCAGATAGCAGAAAAGTGTATTCCAGGTTATTCCATATATCTCTTAAATGTTGAAATGATATCAAATAACCTTGTTCATAAAATCTTCTACATTTTTATACCATTATACCAAATATTTAAAAATTGATCATCTTTAGTAAAAAGTATGAGGTAATTTTGAATCAAAGGTGTCTTGGGCGATATACTTCTTTGTATTCCAATTTCATTATTTAACTCATTCCAAAAAGTAATCAAAATGTTTAAGCAAAAGTGCTTCTTTCATGCCAGTTAACTTCCTCTCAAATTCTTCTGCTAATTTCACTCCTATGTTATCCATATCTATATTTTCCTAATCCCTCAAATAAAGTAGTAAGAAACATCAATTGAGCCACTTGATAATAATTCTTAAAAGTTAGGGAAATGTAAACCTCCTAATCCATATTTCCATGGTAATCTTTCTATACTCAACATTTTACCTTTCCAAAGAAATTTTCTCATGTGTATTTAATTCTTCAAAAAACTTTAGTGGAAGCAATAATGGTGAAGTTTGAAAATGATATTGTATCCACAGAAAAATATTCATCTTAATAGTTTACTCTACCTACTAACGTTATTGGCTAGGTCACACATGTCAAACTCAGGCCCGCGGACCAAATTTGGCCCGTGATATAATTATATTTTGCCCGCAAGATCATATCAAATATGTATTAGAGCTGGCCCGCTGACCGCCGCGCCAGTATAGCGCATGCACAGCTAATACTACAAATCCCAAACTGCTTTGCAAATGCGTTGGCGCCGGCCCGTCAGCTCGCTAATCGCCCCCACCTCCTCTCTTTACTTTCATTAGCACCTGCGACCTGTCGCCCAACTCACATGTAATAAACCCCTTATGAAAAATGGCCAAACGAAAGACAGAAAACAGGACCTTTCAAGACAGGTGGGAGGCAGACTATATGTTCATCATTTTAAAAGACAAACCTGTTTGTCATTGAAGCAAGTTATTTTTTTGACTTGTTGGCTTGTGAAAAAAAATATTTAAAAGGAGCTTAAAGGCTATAGAGAAATATTATTTATTGAATATTTTATTTCTCATTTGTTAATGCTTCTTCTGGAAAGAGTTTAACCAAAACTATTATTAAACATTTATTTTAATAACATTACATATGTTGAAAGAAGAGAAAACATGCAGATGCTGTTCAAAATTTTCAATAAATATTTAGTTTGGCCCACGACTTAGTCCAAGTTTTTAATTTTGGCCCTCTGTGAATTTGAGTTTGACACCCCTGGGCTAGGTGATCCATTTATTTAAAAATCCTTGACTTTTTAAGCAATAGTAAATAATTCAATTTGTATAAATTATTTAAATTATTACCTATGCATATCTCTAAATATTTAATCATTTTTTGCCATTTAAATTGAGTATTTCTTCAGCAAAGAGTATAATCTCTTTGTGTAGGGGGCATAACTTCACTTTATCCTACTTGATAACCTGAAATTTTTACTACATTCTTCCAAATTTAAATGCAATTTGCATAAGGAAGTCTCTGGTTCTGTCAGGTCTATCAAAACATCATCTGCAAATAAACTGATTTTGCACTCCTCCTGACTGACCTTAAACCCCCTTAATTTCTAAATCACTCCTAATTACATCAGCCAGTGGCTCAATAGATAATATAAACAAAAATGGTGATTAGGGACAATCTTGTCTACTAGATCTAGCCAGATAAAATGGATTAGACATTTGTCCATTAGTTACTACTTTCACTTTAGGTTTATTTTATCATGCCCTGATCCAATTTATAAATGTTTGTCCAAATCCAAATTTGTCTAATACTTTAAAAAAAACTCCATTCCAATCTATCAAATGCTTTTCCCGCATCTTGTGCCACTGCTATACTTGCTTCTATCTTTTTTGTGCTGCATGTATATTAACTAATCCGGCCACATTGTCCACTGACTGTCTCTTTTTAACAAATCCTGTCTGATCCATGTTATTAATTTAGGCAATAATTTAGTAACTATTTGCCAATATTTTATAATCTGCATTCAATAATGAAATTGGTCTTTTAGAAGAGGGTTTGAAATGATTTTTTTGGTATCACAATAATTATTGCTGTTCAAAATGAATCTGGAGCAGTACAATTTAATGATGCTTGATCTATAAAAATAGGGATCAATACATCTTTAAATCCTTTATCGAATTCAGGTGGAAAACCATCTTCCCCCAGAGAGTTATACTTTGTAATGAACTTATTGCATTATGAAATTCAGAAATAAATATTTGACTATCTCACAAATTTGGACACCATATATCCAAAGTTTAGGGACGAATACTTAAAATGTATTTCTGACCTCTTAGTACCTGTAACCATCTTCTTCCCTAAAGTCACTATATAAATACTGTAAGATCCCAATGTGTGAGCCAATCCTTTGTGCAATCCAAAATAATATTTTTCTTTGTTATACTTTTAAAAAAAAACTATATTACATCTATTTCTATTATGTTTTTTTTTTAAATGGAAGGGTAAAATCACCATGTACTCACTGTAATTTCCAATTTAATCAAATTTTGCTTAAATATTTAATTAGATGGATGGAAATTTTTTAATAAAATATTTTTTTAAAAAGTGGCTACAAACCAACTGTTAACATTTTTGTCCTCTCAAATTTGTTTTCAACTGTCAAGCTAACAGGAAAACCAACCTGGACTACCCATTTGGGCATGTATGATAGTCTGACTATCCTCTTTCATTGAGTTTTCAAATCTCAAAATCAATCTTAGGAGGGCTCCTTTTCAAAATACAATTTATAGCTTCCATACTGTATACTACAATTTGTACCCAGGAATACATGTTCTGTATATTCTCAGTTCAAAACAGAGGGAAACAGTTTTCTTTTTAAGAATTAATTTTTATTGCTCGACCCGTCATTAGGACACTATAACAAAAGGATTATCTTTAGCACATACAGTAAATTTGGGAACAATACAAAAATGGTCCTTAGATAATCTACATATTACACTATTTTCACTGCAATTTTCTTTTTGTAGGTGAGCTAGCTGAGAATGTGTCCAATTCTCATACAAGATAGCTAAGGCAAACTACATCAAACTGTGGTCATTTGTACATACAATACTGATTGCACACAAAAGGTTAACCTTCAACGGCATCAGATAATGTAATAAAATCATGTAGGTAATTTTTTTTTAAATTAAGGATGTGCAACAAGCCAAAGCCAATCTATTGTTTGCCAGGGTCATTCAATTTTTCCAAAATACAAGAATGGTCTCAATAATGTATCAATATTTATTACTGGAATACGACACTAACATTCAAGGAATCTGGGGTACTGGTAAACTGTTTCCGGAAATTATATTTAGGAATCTGTCAAATTACCAAGCATTGAATTTCATTTATCCAACTCTGGAGAAAAAAAAATTTCCAACAACAAACCAGGGTAATTTTGTTCCCCCACGCCCCCCCCAAAATAAAACTCAACCTTACTCTCAACTTAATTTCTAATGGAGTTTACACTGATAAAACAGAAATTAGCACTAAGTAGAAAAGTAAACAGACATTAAATGCGAGAAGCACAAGACTGCAAACTAGACGCAATCCATTGCCATAGCCTGAACTGGGCATGGTGTTCCAGGATTCCCATACCAAGGTTACTCAAGCATTAGATGCCAAAATGTTTAAATTAACATCTCAACCCTTTGCAGCTTTTCACTTCTTTAAGTGAAAAATCATGAAACATCATGGATTTTTAAGCTCACACTTTCTCCTCCAACTGACACAGGGATGTACATTAGCACACACAAAAAAATCAAGCACCATCAAGTTGTATTCTATGTCACATAAAGGGCACTTGAAATGTACCCCCACCCCCACCCCCCAAGTTTCAACAGGTATAGTAATATTTAGTACATGATAAATCAGCTTTATTTCTCTACAGAAATAAATCCTATGCCCAACCAATTTAGTTTTGGCTTGATGCACAAATAATAATTCTAGCCCATGTCATTCTATGTTGAATAGATATAATTTCATCTAATTACAGCTATGTGGAATTAGTAAAGTGTGTGTGTATATAATGGATGCATTTCAAACAAAGCTGTGAAATACTGAAATGTCATTAAGACTCAGCAAAGTTTCCTTTCTTGAAAGCCTCAAAATAAAATGCCCCTTGTGCCTTACTTTAAAAAGCTGATGTCATACATTTCAGAATGCCAACATATTGATTGGTTGGGATCGATCATCCAGTTTTTGGTTTCTGCCTTTTACTAATGTGTCTGGGTTTATATTTGCATAATACTGGCTGAGCTCTGGTGGATGCCAATAATAGAACAGCAGCGCCAGCTACTGAGAGCTACAGGAAAGTGCAACTATAATGAAATGCAAAATAATGTGGGCTCGACAGCACTGCACCAAATTATCAGCTATTGATCTTTATTTAAATAGCCATCGTATTGCATCATTCTAATCTAAAGCAGGATTGCTAGTTAACACCTGTCCAGAGCGGGAGAAAACCAATAAACAATGTATTTTATAAACTAGGTCAGAACTGCAGTAGATTTAGATACTAGCCCCCCCCCCCCCCCCCCCCCATCATGTGCTGGTCAAGTACTAATGCACAGAGTATCTGCACAAGTACCAATGATGGCGCTGGTTTGTTACTAAAAGGAATGTTTACTTTATTGCCCTTGGAATGAAATTACATATGGTTCTTAGACATGGGTTCATTTTGCAACCCTTCTCCAGCTGTCTCAGCAACAGATTGAAAGCTTATAACAATGTGGCTAGGGGATAAATTATCCAGTCATATTAACTAGAACTAATTTTCTTCATTGAAATTACTTTGTAATTTGTATAGAAAAAAAGGCATTTGGTAAAAGTCATTATGTTAATACATTATGCACATCTACAAAAGAATGCTCATTACTAACCGAAATTAATATTTCCAATTAACCAGCAAATAGTAAGACATTCACAGAACTGTTTTTAAAAAACAGAAAAGAGACAACTCAAAATTTGTATTTGCACTTCATGTCTTCAGATTTAAAATTGACTAAATATAAATCTTTGGAACTAAGTTATCCTATTTCTCAGCTGGTGTAGAAAGAATATATGGCATTTTCTATCCCTCCCTATAGCTTTCAAGATTGTAGTTCTATACTCAATTTAGGTTGTAGAATTTTCACCACACTGGCAACCAGAAAAAACAGCTCATGGGAAGAAAGACCATTTTAATCTTTGTGGCTCGAGATAGAATGACCATCTCCAGTAGTCCCACAGAATGGACAACTCTTCCAAAATCAAACCCAATCACTGCATTATTCAGTTTTGTTTTGGCTAAGGTCCAAATTTCTCACCCAAATTTACATTCGGAGGAAACTAATTCACTAATTCCCAGTTCTCGGGAAAATATTTTCATATGGGCTCAGAACTTATTTTATCAACAAGTGTGTCTTGAATCTGTGATTGCAAATGAACAGATCCTGTAATACAAAATTTGATCTTAACATCAACATACCAACCATTGAGCCAAACCCCACAAATTAGAGTACGACTAAATTGTATTGATTGTAACATGTGTACTGTAACTTGATATGAATAAATCATAACCAATGTGTATATTAACTAATCCTTCTCATACAATTATCTGCTCATCTCATCCACTGCACAAAAGTTTTGATTATTTGATGGACAACTAAATGAGAACAAAATTAAAATAGACTATTTTCTTTTTTTTAAAATGGTTTAAATGTAACCACTTGTGTGTATGGAGTAATACATTAATGACTAATAGAATCAGGAGTAAGCAAAGCCTAAAATCATTTATAAAATAATTGGAAGTTATTTAAAAAGGTAACATTTGTCTGAAAACTCAAATGTTTGTTACCTATAAAAATGTCCAAAAGATCAGAATTGACTTTTACCTCCCTCAAATTTGTGCCAAGTGCAAAAAGAAAATGCTGATTTCAGAACATACTTAACTTTTATCAGGCATGTTTTGTGGTAATTTTCACACCAAGGGTTTAAAAAGTCTTTAATTTTAAAGCTGCTTACTCAAGGCTAAACCCAAGATGTTCAACTTGCATACTTTCACATGATTCAAACAAGAATGTACTATATCTTGAAACAAGAGCACACTAAAAAGTTTCAAAATTCTCTGCTCATAACCAAAAGCTTATACCTGGGTATTAATTACACATTAGTTAAAACAGCAGGGTTTTAATTTTAATCAACCAAGCAAAATAAAAGTACAATGAAGCTGGATGGACTGTTGAAAGCAGGTGCAGTGTGAAAAAGACAAAGCAAATATAGCTTTCAATGCTACAATGGGAATGCTTTTTCTGATGGACAGGAAGCTGTGGGACTGGAAGTGGTCTGCCACAGAAAGCAGCACTTCAGAAAGATATGAGGCAGATTGCTCTGGTGGATGCTGCAGAAGATAAAAAGAGGATTTCAGACAGACAGTGATACAAAGCTGTTGTACTGCTGGATGTTTCTTTTAAGAATGTCTGAACAAGGACCCAGGACACGTTCAAATCGAGGTCTGTCCAGTTTCACACACTTCAATGGACCACGTGCTACCACTGTGGCAGCACGAGGACGGTTCATCAGAAGAGCAATTTCACCTGAGAGAAGAAAAAATGTAAAAAAAAAATCAAATCCAACAATACTTTTGAAAAGTTTTCAAAAAGAACCAAGCCTTCAAGCTCTCAATGACTTAGCATATTAATATATTTCACAAAATAGAAACTTTTCAGATTGGGTTTCCACTGTTTGCCATTGGCCAATTTAAACGATAGGATGCGATTGTTTTGAGGAAGTTATATTGTGGTAGTCAATACTCTCATACCCTTGATGGAATTTTGACTGCAAAAGTGAAATCCAATTACGTCAACAGGGATTTTATGCTATAAAACTATATAACACTTCTAAGCAATGACAAGCTCACCAAAATAATCTGATGGCCCCAATCTTCCAACCTCAACAAATTCTTCATTTTCTGACCTGCGCTGTAACACAGCTGCTGTACCCTAAAAAATATACAAAATACACATGAAAAATAATGTTATCAATGATGCAGTACATCCATATTTTCTCAACTTTGATACTGTAAACTAAACTAGAAACATTGCTCTAAACCTGTCCAGCAAAACATTATGTGACTGGGGAGTTACCAATAACAAATGGCCCATGGACATCTTTCAGGTTATTAACTATAACAATGGCAAGAAAGGCATTATATAGTGAAATTTGTATTGGAGAAAAATACTGAAAGCTACATCATTAAAATTTTTGATATTTTAGTTTAATGTTTCAGATGATGGTTTTAACAGTTGGAACCAAAACATTTTACATCAACATTAAAATCTTCAAACTCATATACCAGTAATGTGCTTGTTTGTAAAAACTAGACAAATGTACAACTAAATGAAAACATTTAAGACTTTGATTTTACAACTAGCAAGTTCAAAAAAACTTAAAATATAGCTCGCTTCCTGAACCCGATCACAGGTCATGTATCAGTAAATTGCTCCAAAATAAACCAATTAATCTGTGTTCAATACTTCAAATCAAGCCAGCTTCCTCTACATTGTTGAGGAATTTTAAAAAGTTGATCTCCAACTGACTGCCAGGAAAAAAATGCTATGGACAGATGATAGAACTTGTTCTTCTCTAAAATTAATATCAATGGAAATCCTCAAAAGGATTTCTATGTGTTGTGGCTTGAAAGTAGATGCCAGAGACACACAAGAGAGAATCAAACCTTTAGAGAGTTTACCGATTCCAGGAGAATGATTTTTTTTTTTTTTAAAGTTTCCAAGGGCATCTGATTAATCACACAACTAAATTCTATTTAGAGGTAGACAGAGCAAGCACAGTGTACTGAACAAGGCAGCCTCCAGATCAATATCTTGGAAAAAATATTAGGAGTAGGCAATGCAGTCAGTTAGGACATTGGATTGCTCCATTTGCAGGATGTGTGAAATCTGGGACAGCACAATTGTCCCTGAAGACTACACCCGCAAAAGTTGCATCCAGCTGCAGCTCCTGGCAAACTGAGTAAGCCAATATGAACTCCGGATCATTCAAGAGGCAGAGAGGGAGAGAGAGGAGTTTCATGGAGACAGTACCCCCGTAGATCAGGAGGCAGGTAGCTGGGTGACTGTCAGGAGAGAGCAGAGCACCCCTATGGCGCTCTGTTCTGGATAATGTGGGTGGGGACGACCTACCAGGGACAAGTTGTAGTGGTCACATCTCTGGCACCGAAACTATACCTTCAGCTCAGAAAGGATGAATGGAAGAGGAGAGCAGTAGTGATTGGGGATTTGATAGGGGGACAGAGAAGAGATTCTGTGGGAAATATCAAGAAACCTGGATGGTCTGTTGCCTCCCATTTGCCAGGGTCCATGATATCTCATTTTCAGTATTCTCAGGAGGGAGGGTTAACAGCCAGATGCTGTGGTCCATGTAGGGACCAATGATGTGGGTAGGAGGGATGAGGAGGTCCTGCTAAGAGTCTTTAGGGAGTTAGGTGCAAAGCTGAAGGACAGGGCCTCCAGAGTTGCGATCTCAGGATTGCTGCCCGTGCAAGTGAGGCTTGAAATAAGAAGTTAAAACAGCTAAATGCATGGCTAAAGAGATGGTGTAAGTGGGGGGGGGCTTCATGTTTCTGGACAACTGGGCTCAGTTCCAGGGAAGGTGGGGCCTGTTCCAATGGGACAGTTTGCACCTGAACTGGTGGGGGAACCACCATTCTTAAGGGTAGGTTTGCTATTTCTGCTCCAGGGGGTTTAAATTAGATTGGCAGGGGGAAGGAAACCCAAGCATTACAGCTGATAGTTAGGTGGTGGAGGATAAAGGTCATGTGAGGACTGCATGAATAGACAGAATTCAAAAGGTTTGTACATGATAGGGCTGTATTATAGACCACCCAATAGTCAGAGAGAATTAGAAAAGGAAATCTATAGAGAGATAGCAAACCGATGTAAGAAACAAAGTTGTGATAGTAGGAGATTTTAATTTTCCACATATTGACTGGGACTTCACTTCCATACTGTAAATGGGCTGGAAGGCTTGGAGTTTGTCAAAAGTGTTCAGGAAAGTTTTCTAAATCAATATATAGAGGTACCAACAAGAGATGATGCAATACTTGATTTCCTAATAGGGAACCAGGCAGGTCAGATGACAGTAGAATGTGTAGGGAAACATTTTGGGCCACGGGTTGAGATTCTAAATTGGAGAAATGCCAATTTTGTGGAGGTGAGAAAGGATCTAGGAAGAGTGGATTGGGAAAAGTTGTTTTCAGTAAGTGGAAGGCCTTCAAAATGCAAAATTTTGAGAGTGCAGAGTTTGCATGTTCCTGTCAGGATTAAAGACAAAGTTAACAGGAATAGGGAGCCTTGGTTTCCAATGGATATTAGCAATCCAGTGAAGAGGAAGACAGCGGTGCATAGCAGGTATAGGCAACAAGGAGCAAATGAGGTACTAAAAGAGTACAGAAAATGTAAGAAAATACTTAAGAAGGAAATCAGGAAGGTAAAAAGTACGAGGTTGCTTTGGCAGATTAATGTGAAGGTAAACCCAAAGGATTTCTACAGCATGTTAAGAGTAAAAGGATAGAAAGGGACAACATTAGACCCCTAGAAGATCAGAGTGGTCATCTGTTTGTGGAGCCTAATGAGATGAGGAAGACCTTAAACAGTTTTTTTTTTGCACATTGGTATTTACTCAGTGCACAAGGGAGAGAAACGAGCAATTGTGGCATGCCATGCCACAAAGGAGGAGGAGTTGCTTGCTGCCTTACAAGTGAATAAAAGTAGATAAATCCCCTGGGCCTGACATGATATCACCTCGGACCTTGAGGGAGACTAGGGTAGAAATTACAGGGGCCCTGGCAGAAATATTTAAAATGTCCTCCAAAGTAAACCAGGAAATTAACACCCAGTAAGCCTGATGTCAGTAATAGGTGTTCTGGAAGATTGGATATACAGTATTTAGATAGCCAAGAGCTGAGTAAGGACAGTCAGCATGGCTTTGTGCAAGGTAGATGGTGTTTAACAAATCTTACAGCTTTTTGAGGAAGTTATAGAAGGTAGATGAAGGAAAGGTTGTGGATGTTGTCCACATGGACTTTAATAAGGCCTTTGACAAGGTCCCACATGGGAGGCTGGTTCAGAAGGTTCAGACACTAGGTATCCATGGAGAAGTTGTAAACTGGATTTGAAATTGGCTGAATGGGAGAAGACCAAGTGGTAGTGGATGGTTGTTTCTCAGATTTGGAGGCCTGTGATTAGTGGTGTGCCTCAGGGATCGGTGCTGGGACCATTGTTGTCTGTATCAATGATCTGGAAGATAATGTGGGAAATCGAATCAGAAAGTTTGCTGATGACACTGTGTTATGAACAGAAGGAAGGGCTTTCAAAGCTTGCAGATGGATCTGGACTAACTGGAAAAATGGGCCAGAAAATGGCAGACTGAATTTAATGCAGATAAGAGTGAGGCATTGCATTGTGGAAGGTGAAATCAAGTAGGACATACATAATAAGTGGTAAGGCACTGAAGAGTGCAAAAGAACAAAGTGATCTGTGAATACAGATATGTAATTCCCTGAAAGTGGTGTCACAGGTAGACAGGAATGTAAAGAAAGCTTTTGGCATTCATAAATCCAAGTACTAAGTACAAGTTGGGATGTAATGTATAAGACATTAGTGAAGCCAAATTTGGAGTATTGTGTGCAGTACTGGTTGACAAAATACAGTAAGATTGAAAGAGGGCAGAGAAGATTTACTAGAATGTTCCCAGATCTTCAGGAGTTAAGTTACAGGGAAATGATTAAACAGGTTAGGACTATTCCTTTGAGTGTAGAAAAATGAGGGGAGATTTGATAGAGCTTTACAAAATTATGAGGGGAATAGAAAAAGTAAATGTGAGAAGGTCCTTTCCACTTATATTAGGAGAGATAAATACAAGATAACATGGCTTTAGAGTAAAAGATTTCAGGAGAACATTAGGGGGAACTTCTTCACACAGAGTGGTAGTAGTTTGGAGTGAACTGCCATCTGATGTAGTAAATGCAGGCTTACTTAATTTTTAAGAATAAATTGGATAGATACACGAATGGGAGCGGTCTGGAGAGTAATGGAATGGGTGCTGGTCAGTGGGTCTAGTGTAATGATGTTTCGGCACAGACTAGATGTGCCAAATGGCCTGATTTCTGTGCTGCTGTTTCCTACGGGGCTCCAATAATAGTTAATAAATGCAAAATTTCCACAAAATTTGTGCCTGAACTTTAGTTTTGAGCAATTATCTTATATACATACACAAAATAGTCAAGCTCCTGGAAAGAGGACACAGTTATGTTATCAGCCGCACAAAAAAAATTGGATTCCTCATCCATCGTAACTTCACATTCAAAACATTTACAAAGTTCCTTCTGTGGCTTTTTGATGGAGATTAATTGAAAGATTAATCATACATGCTGCGATCTGATTGAATCACTGATGTTTTAATTGTTTCAATACTACATTTACTGATAAATTAAACAGTCAGTGGCAAAAGACATGTTCTGATTCGTTATAAAAATGTAAAGATGGTGTTGTGCAGTAGATCAAATTTAAAAATAAGAAATAAATCTAACCAATCTAATGCTGGTAAAAATATGTTAAGGTTTTTTAAAAAAAATTAAATTAGTCTTACGAGACCATGGGATGCAGGGCCTGTTCTGTGCTGTAATATTCTATGTTCCATGTTAATTCTCAAGAGAGAGACTGTGTCCAGTCAACCAATTCTTTTACTCACTAATGTAAACAATACAAGTGAAAGAGCCCCCTGAAGGGTTATAACCAATTGCATTCATTTGTCAATAAACAAATATACTTAGATGAGTTACAATGTCTTAACCCTGACCCTATGTATTATTCCTACCTCCAAAATAATGAAAAATTCATCACCGGGTTCTCCTTGTACCACAATCTTCTGTCCATCTTCAAACTGCACTGGTTCCAAAGCATCAGCCACAGTCAACCGCTCCCATTTATCTAGTGATTCTGTTTGTGTGTACGTGTGGGGGAGAAAGGAAAAAATTAACTTTAAATTATGAAAAGTAACACAAATGAAGATTTGCAAAGTAACAAAAATATTAACAATCACACCTTTAATACATCTTTTTTTTTTTAAATCACAATTTTGATTTAATTACAGTCAAACCCCTGGTATCTGGCACCTATGGAAATTGGTCGATGCTGGATAAGTATTTTCTGGTTGCTTGAAACTTACAATAATTAATACATCTACATTAAAAATAAACAGTTTAAAAGACAAAAAAAATATTATAAGTGAACAAACTTCACTTGGATGAATATATAAACCTTAAAGCATTTTACTTTTATATTCCATTCACATTCTTTGAAAACATTTAACCGTCGCTGCATCTACAGGTTCTTCCCCCTCCATGGAACCACCAGAAAGACAAACAATAACATTATAGATAATTAATACCCCTTCCCAAGTTTACCGATGAAGTCCTTGACTGGGGCAACTCTTACTAGGCAGGGATAAGATGTGACTCTAAGAGAGTCACCCCAACAGCAAGTGGCATCAACCAGCTCTTCAACCTGGGAGATGCTATTTGCTGTTTCACACAACTTTATTCAAGCAGCTGCTGTGAACAAAGCCTAACTAAGGCTCTCCATTGGCTGAAATATTTACTCCCATCTTCACCAAAGGTTTATGATTACTTCAGAGAACATTTACTTTTACAATTTTAAACTTACATATTTTTACCTATCACTTAATTATTATTTATGTTAATTTTACTTACTTTCCATTTTTTGCCAGTTGCTTGAATTTGGATACCAGGGGTTTTATTGTGCAGCACTTTCCAAAATTAAAATGCAACTAAGCACCTTTGAAAATATTATTTATTTGCTGCTGGGTGCTAGGCAATATGCAGAATTCACAATTTCAGATGTAAATGAAAATCAAAATAACTGCAGACATTGGATAACTGAAATAAAGTTCTGAAAACATCAAACAACTTCAGCAAAAGAAATGGGGTTTAATGTTTCAGGTTCAACATTTTGTTATTATTCTATAGTTTCAAGGAGTGGATAGCCCTCGTCATTTCAAAATTACATAAGCAGGGAAAGTGCTACAAAATAAGATCGTGCCGACTTGTTAGTTCAAGTATTCTATGGTATTTATTGCAAAACACAAAATCCATTACATGCAGGTCATTAAGTTTTTTTTAAACAAAGACAATCACACATCAGAAGTGCAGCCAGTCATTTGGCCTTAAGATAAACAGACTCTAAAAATGTATTATTCAGTATGAAACGTGTGGTTATGAACCTTTAATTTATGCAGTCCTGTTTGAAATTGTCAATCACCTGGACAAATTTTTGGACAGACCATAGAAGGGAAGTAGCATTTCCTTCCTACCTAAAATGGAGACCTTACTAAGGAATTCTTCATACATCTTTCTCTTTCTCAGAGTACTGCCCTACAAAATAAAATACAGACTATTAAATTACAAGAACACTTCAGACCCAACACTTTCACCTTTCAAAGTCATTTGCCTAGAACTTGAATTAAATGTTTTATTAACAGAATGAATAACACATTTAAAGTTTAAATAATTGAAGAAAAAATTCCACATATCCACTTGAACATACAAAGCAACCCCCAATTGTCTTGTCAAGAATGAGGTTTTCAGGCGATAAAGATAATAATTTATCCTTACATTTTTATACAGGTGTTAAAATGTTCAGCAATTTGGAAATATAGATAACTACTACTAAATGCCAGTGAGCACACAAATGAATCATTTCCTATAAATTAATATAGTTTTTTTTTACAAAAGGGTTTCATTACCAATTTGAGATAGGACATCCAGAAAATTTAATAGCAATATCCTATACATTACATCAATTAAGGGCCAATTCAACATTGGGTTAGTATCCACCAAGTAAAGCAGACTTGTTTAGTGCAAACTGAAAGAAGCAGTACAGGCAGACTCTGGGTTAAAAACCCTCAATTTACAAACAACTCATACTTATGTACCAAGAAGCTGACTGCAAGTAGAATGCCAGTTTGAGCATAGGGATCTTGTTCTGGTTGGTTGCCAGTTGTTAGTGATGTTCCACAGGGATCGGTGTTGGGGCCGCTTCTTTTTACAATGTATATTGATGATGGTCAGGGCCAAAAATTTGGGGTGGGGGGGGGTGGAGGTGGGCAGAGATGTGGGAGTACTATTACACAAGTATATACAGTAATCAATCAATATTTCAAATGTGAACATTTTATCGACTAAGAAAGAATAGGTGAAGTTACATAACGGGGAAAAAGAGGTCCAGAGGTCCTGCACTCTGAGATAGGATGTGAGAGGCAAACCATTAATAATGGGGATGGGGACAAAAAACAGAGACAGATGTACAGGAATAGATAAATGGGAACAGTGGAATCAAATGGGGGTAGGGTTACCTAAAATGCATTACAAGTCTGTGATTCATTTACAGATGTGTATCTTTTACCATCACACAGCAATTGTCAAAAGTATACTACAATAAACAAGACAAAAATAAGGCACAACAGCAATTTACAAGTCAGACATTTTTAAATTACCCTTACCATCAAAATTCTCCTGTAACTGTCTCGATCAATACCCCACAACTTCACATTGGTCTTTGCTCTGACGGTTGCGGCTCTTGGGGTTCCATAAATCAATGCAAGTTCTCCAAAACTGCCACCTTCTCCAATGCTGGTCACCCATTCATTGTTGACGTAAACCTAAAAACAAAACAACCAAAATCAAAAGAGACGCTGGAAACAAAAAGTGCTGAAAGCAATTAGAATGTGAGGCAGCATTTGTGGGAAGGGAAACAGATTCAACATTTCAAGTTAAGGACTGTTAACACAATGAGAAAATTGTCCATTTCAATTGCTTGAAAACTATGAGAAAAAAGGGGAAAAAATTGAAACAGTGGTACAGCCACAACTACAAAGAGAGGAAAAAATAGAAAGTTATCTGAAATTTTTAAATGGGACATTAAATCCCATAGATGCAGCATGCAGAGAAGGATGGTGAGATATTACTCCTCGAGACTGCAAGTGCAAGATTGGATTGTTGCTTTGCAGGACACTTGTTCAGTCTGTCAGGGCAGTCTTGAGCTTCTACTCATCTGTCACTTCAACTCTGTCCCATTTTGACTGGTCTTTGGCCTCAATATTGCTCAAATAATATCCAAAACAAACTGGAACAATATCACTGCTTTGTCTGGGAATGGTACAGACGGTGGAACTTAATACTTCAGTATGGATTATGGAGAGTCATGTGACCACCTGCCAACATTTTTCCATACCTTGATGAAAGCCTCTAGCCCAAAATGTCACTTATGTATTTTTACCTTTGCTATATGAAGGGCACTGCTTGACCAAAGTTTCTCCAGCTTTGGTTTTACCTCAATCACTGTCTCTACAGATTTGTGTGTTTTACTTATTTTTACATGTGACCCCCTCTGTCTGGAATCTGGTGGGAATGTGGATTGCGGAAGGGCAAGTAACCTCTCCCTCTGGAATCTTATCAGAAGTCTCCTCATCTGTCAATCAAGGTCAAGCCTTGCTCATAGGTCTCCTCTCACCTGGTCATTGGCACCTTTAATTGCTTCAGTGATACCCCAGCTAGACTCTCCAGTTGATGACACTATAAAACCCACCAGATCTGAGCCATCTTCCTCTTTCTTCCTCTTTCTCTTTCTCTTCTGGGATGAACCCAAGCTCCACTCCAGGTTGGGAACCACGGGCAATGCTGGAGGATCCTTGGTAAGATGTGCACAGACAAAGGGTTGGAAGCTGTGGTATTGTATGCCTAATGTCCTTAGTTTAGTTAGATAAGAGCTGTGCCTACCAGGGATATCAAAAGGTGGCGGATATCATGCGTTGTAACTTGATTGTAAAGCCTTCCACCCATAAGTGTATCATTTAATCCAGCAAGTGCATGTGTGCATGTTTTTTTTTTACCCCGGCTGCGACTCCCCAACACATGTTCAATCAGCTGCGTCAGGCTCATTCCCCAAGGGACACATCGAACCAGTTTTACACATACAACGAATACTGAATTTGACAATTTCAGGCAACCACTTTTGTACTCCTCAGAGAGGAATGTATATTTAATTTGTTTTTTCTTCTTCTTCCTTTAACTACCAGCTTTTAAATCAACTTTTGCCTTGGCAATTTTGCTCTTACATCCTATTGCAGACACATCCTCAGTCCTCTCTCCCTCCATATCTTGAAAACATTTTTTCACTTCTCTTGCTTTAACGGACCTTGATGTGAAACAATTATTTATCCTCAGTAAATTTTGCCTAACAAGCTGAGTGCTCCCAGCGATTTTCTGCTTTTGTTCACAAGTATTCTGCCTTACACCATTGGTCAATTAGGTGGATATTAAATAAATCAGTCGCTTTTTTAATTAGACATGGAGAAAACGTATTAACAGTACGATGGCCAGAAAATAGTCGGTACATTAATAGGAAAACATCTGGGGAAAAAAGATGCACACAACTGCTTCTCAGAAAAGTCACACTAGATCCACATTCCTGTGAATTTGGGATAACTAAAATCGTCATTAAAAAAAAAAATCCTATTGTCAATCTTGATGCAACACTAAATAATTTCTGGAAAATTTGCAGCATTGGCTTCTTCAACTATGGGAATGCCAGCGTGCATATTTCGTTCATCTCTAGTATTTCAATCAGAAAAAGGATCAATTTCCCCAAGAGAAGTTTTGGGGTAAGAAAGATATTTTGTCAACATTGTTATTAATTGACTATTTGAATAGTGATTTGGCGAAATGTTATACACCACAAGGTCATTAATTGAGTGGTATTTCGTTATTAGAAATTACATTTAAATCTGTATCAAATTAGAGTGTAAAATTTGGTAAAATTTATTATCATTAATTTGCATTTTACATCGATGAAGTAACCATCTCCAAAATAAACATGTTATCATGCTATAAGCATCATGCTTATAGAAAAACAAGATACAATTCAATACATTTTAAAACAGTTCTGTAAAAATAAGTCGCTATAATTCTATTCAACAGGCAGCAAACTTACATCCATCTCTCCTTGATCAATAACATAGAAATTATCTCCTTCATCACCTAGAAGAAAAATATAGAACTTCAAATCCATTGCCAAGTAGAATAAAGCAAATAAAATTTGACTTTTCTTTTTAAATTCACCCACCTATTTCTTTTTTTTAAATCAACATTTTGCTACTAATCAACCTTGCACCACACCATTTCCTTGCCAACTCTCAAGCAGATTTATGGCTCTCCTTTTAATCAATTGCAGAATAAACAGTCTCAACCCACCAATTCTCACCAGACCATAACCTAATGGAGTTGAATCATCTATCCTTGACATTTTGCAGCGCTTCCGCTTCCAAGTTCCTGACCAACATCCTGAGATTATTACTGACCGAAAACAAAAGTTGTGGCTAAAAATGAACACCAGGAGCTGGCTATCCAATGACAAGCGACTCACCTCCAGACGAGTCAAATATTTTCCACCACCCAGAAGTCACATACCAGGGGTGTGACAGAATACTCACCATGAATGCAGTTCCCACAAATGAGGATCAACACCATTCAAGACAAAGTGCCACTATAACTGTGAGTGATTCCCACATTTCCCCCCCCCCCCTCAAAAACATATCCATGTATTCTACACCTCCCCAGGCTTGTGATCCAATGCAGGCATCAATTGCCAAGCCAATTTCCAAAACGTGGTTACTTCTCATAAGTCATTTACACCAACCCATCATCTTATAATACCATTACCCCTTTTCTCCACTCATCTACACAAGCTGTTTTACATCTCACCATTATAAATGGCTGGCTGCTCCATTTCCACATAGTCATAAATGCCCAGATGTTCCTTACCCAGCCACCTTCCCTTCCACTGTCTTTTCCAAACTCGTCTGGATTGGTTTCTAATATCACCACCTTTTACTCCAAATCTGCTTATTGTCAAATTCAGATGGTTTAACCTATGTATCCATATCACCAAGGGAAATGTGGATCAATAATGCACTATATTCAAGATCAATTTCTGAAGCATTAATGCTTTTATAATTGGGGGAAAAAAATTGATTATAGGATCAAAGAGTGGAGAGAAAAAAAGTGATTGTTTCCACTGGTCTTAGATTTTCTTAAGACATAATGGATGATAAATGGTTCCAAAAGTTCATGCTGGCTCTTCACGCATTCACATGCAGCCAATTCTCAAACCCTGTTCCCTTATTCACCTAGAAGCAGTTTACAACTCCCAACTACTAGCATGTACTTGGAATGTGGAAGGCAAGCAGAGCACAATAGGAAAATCCACATAGCCGCCAACAGCAGCCTAGGTCAGAATTGGACCTGGATAACTGGACTGCCTCTTTCAATTCTCTTATGGTTATCAAGTTCATTAAAATAGATCATATTTTTCCTCTGACTTTACAACACTGTTATGCTTCTTGTTATATTTCAATGTTAACTTTAATATCCTATGCCAAGGCAAATGATGATGTTGGCTACAATGGCACAAAGTTATTCACAGAACTAAGTCAGAATTGAGCTTGGTTGAACCCCAAACAATATAACTTGTACTTAGGGAAAAGTTTGGAAAACTAATCAATATTAATCCCCTTTCCACTAATTGACAGCAAGTTACAAATCAAATATTTTTGCTTTGACTCCATCTGTCCTTCAGGGCAGAAATGTAAGTAAATGGAGAAGTGTAAAGGAAGAATCACACTGTTAACAACCAGCATTAAATACAAAAATTATTTCCTACCAATGGTCAGAATTTTTTACCTTGTTGTATGACTGTTTCACCAGCGATGTACATAACTGGGAACATTGCATCAAAAATATCACTAAAAAAGAAATCAATATCAAAACTTGCACTTTGCACAACCAGCGGTAGACGGTATTTCAAAGATTTCAGAATTGCATATTAAGTTCCAACAAAAAGTTATACATTATGCATTCACTTCACATTTATTCCCATCAGGAAAGTCATATTTTAAGTCGACTTCAAACAAAAATCATGTCATTGAAAATTCATATTCTGCATTTGCACTTAGACTTCTTCCCTACTGGTCTTGGTGCAGTCAATAACAAACATGGTGAAAGTGTTCACCAGGACATTGCAACCATGGAATAGCAGCATCATGGGAGTAATTGGAATCCATCAATGCTGGCCGACTATTGTTGGACACGGACATGAGACGCATCAGGTTCTGAGTACAAACAAAAATCAGTAGCAAAACATTTTTAAGTCAGTTGAACTAATACAACGTGTCAGCATCATTATGCGATTAAACAGGCTAAATTCAATAAAAGTTAATTCAATCCTTTGGACTTCATGTCCCAGATTTCAGGGACTACCAATAAGTGCATGTACTCAGTATTGGTTTTATATCCAACCCAGCTGGTTCGTACAGGTGTTTGCAGTGTAAAGGTTTACCCATGGACCTAGTACAGAGTATAGTTATACAGTGGAACCCCGTTATAACACGATGGTTCAGGTCCAAAAAAAATAAAGTCACGAAAAAAGTTGAGTCGTGCTAAATTGGGGTCACGAAAACAGCATTTTGAAAAAGATAAAGAACATATGTACAATATCTTTTTGTTCGTTGCCTTTCTGAATACAGCACGTTACCGGTGGCAAGCAAATCCAAAATGCTTATGAGCTGGAGGGATTTTTATGTGGTCCACATTCTGGGTCTCCAGCCAACAGGTACTCAATGGCTTTAGACAGTTTCAGTGGTGGGGATGGAGGATCCTCTTGTCGTCCTCCTGTGGTTCTGGAACCAGTGCTATAGTAACATTACAGACGACTTGGGAGTCTGTCAGATGCTCATCTATCAGGCATTTGTCATCGGCAGAGTACCACTGGTGAAAATCCTCTTTGCTAATTTGAAACAGCCTCTGTGCCTCACCCACCTCTTCATCTGTGAACCCATAGAATTCTTGCTCATCGCCATCATCTTCATTGCTGGATTTTCGTGAAGAGGCTGGGCCCAGACCTTTCTCCCAGCATTTTCCCCCACACACAAGGAGCTGACTGCTGCCCAGCCCTTCCCACCTAAGTGGCAAATTTCTTTAACATTCATCCTTTTCAGATAGTTTTCCAGCATTGTTGATTTGTCAACAATTCTACAAATTAATTCACGCTTGTAATTCTGCTTGAATACAGAGATGATTCCCTGATCGAGATGTAATGTTTTTTGAAAGGCAAGAAACTTGGATCTTTCTGTCACGGCTTAATAGGTTGGCAGCTGACAGGTAGGCGGGACAGTTGTCAAGCAAAAGAGCTTTGGGTTCTACCTTTTGCTTACGCAAATGAGCGCGGACAGCAAGGACAAAAGTTATGTAAAACAAATCAACAAAGATGACACTGGTCATCCAAGCATTCCTGCTATGTGTGTATTCAAATGGTAATGACTTCATATTGACATGGCGGAAAGAGGGGCGAGTGAAATTTGACAATCGTGAATGATTTTAACGTGTTCCAGTCTTGTTAACACAAAACAATAATGTCACACGATCTTTGCATTGTTTGAACCCCTCACATCGATGGCCATCATCTTTGCTAAACAGTGTGCATTCTGGCATCATCTTGTAGCAGAGGCCTGTTTCGTCACAGTTGTACACTTGTTCTTTGACATAACCACCTTCTTCTAAGAAAGTTTTTAAGTTCTGTCAGATATTCGCTGGCAGCGACACTGTCGGCTGAGCGATTCTCCAGACATCAACACTTGAGAAATCCCTTGATGGCGTTTAAACCAGTCTAGCCATCCTTTGCTAGCTTTGAACTATGAGGTTTCTCCTTTGATCAACTGATCAAACCTCAGCTGGAGCTTTGAGAATAGGCCCAAAAATTGGAAAGCCTTCTCAATGCGCTTGAACGAGCCACTCGTACATGGAGTCATCGAGGCTGACATCTTTGGCTGTCTTCATAAGTTTGACCTTTAGTCCCGCGTTTTCCTCATCTTTCCAAAGCAACACACGCAACTTGTCTTCCTGAGATTTCCAGCCACAGTGTTGATTCAGGTATGCTGAAGTCGCATGCAACTTGGGTTTGGCTTTTATTCTTGATCACAACAAGTGTGTAAAGCTTATCTTTCACTGAAAAAGATTTTAGTCTTCTAAAGGTGCATTGCATTTTGATCTGAAAACAATTTCAATTCCAGAAAGGGGCCCACTGGCTGATCATGTAATATCCAGGTTCACGTTAAATCAGGGTTCCACTGTATTATGAAAGGTTTTTAAAAATGGCCAGAGTCCAAAGGGTTAATGATTCTCCAACTTCCTACCCAATATGGCAAATCCAAAAATATCAGTGTTAGCTTGATTTTGTTTACCATAATCCCCAATTTTTTTTCAGGAAGCAAATCTTTTTAAAAAATGTGCTGTCCAGTGTAATTAGAGACCAAGTTAACCCAAAGGTCATGTGTCAACTCTAGGCACCAAGAAATGAATAAACATTTTTCTCTAGTCAAACCAAAAATCAATTCCCCATGATTATTCATGAGAGCTTAAATTTGTTGAGAAACCCAGGATAACTCAACCCAATTTACAATCAAAGAATTAATGAAGCATCATGTAGGCAATCTATGTGCACTTAATTCCATGAAAAATATCACAGAAGAACAGCCATTACTCGGTTATGAAATGCTGATTGGAAAATTCT
The DNA here is from genome assembly GCF_036971445.1 of Narcine bancroftii. Taxonomy (NCBI): domain Eukaryota; kingdom Metazoa; phylum Chordata; class Chondrichthyes; order Torpediniformes; family Narcinidae; genus Narcine; species Narcine bancroftii. Next base: position 362,729,334 of record NC_091471.1, on the reverse strand, counting down.
TCAAAATATCAGAATTTCCCTTTATTTAAAAAAACTTCACTGGAAAATTTTGACCATCTGAAACAGAATAAGCTAGTTTTAATCTTTTCCAAATAAGTCAAACTAAAGCCCACAAAATTGATTAAAAAATAAATGCTATCAAATTTTTGAAGCGGAGACAAACTAATTGCATTGCCCAATAGAATCTTTATATTCATGCCAAGATCTTTTGCTTCTCACCTTCTTTCATTGTCATCCAAATGAGAGAATAGCACATTCTTTTCAATGGCTTTAGCCAGGGCAGCCATAGTCTTGTAATCTTTAGTAATTACCTGAGTAGTTACAAAACAAATATGTACTACTTTTAATAGGTGACAGATACAGTAAAATATAAAACTCTGTATGATACCGTTCCTGTTTTAGTTGCTATGGGAAATGGTTTGTTGGGTTTTTGCTTCCAATAACGATAATTTGCATAACCACAAAAACAAAATCTTCAATAATCCACCAATGAAATTACAGAACTTTGTAGCAAATAATTAACTCAGTAGATTAGGCAGCATCCAAAGTAGAAATGGTCATTCAACATTCTATGTCAAGACCCTTAATTGATACCAAAGTAAAAAAGAAAAATAAAGGAAAGAAGAAGTTGGAAAGAGGCCGAGGTAATAGGGCATTGGACAGAAGGCAAAAGGTCAAGAGCAAAAAATGTGGAAACAGTGGAACCATATAGAGGTGGGGGGTCACCCAAAATTAAGAAATTTTTCATATCATCTTTAAGGTTGTCCAGGAGAAACAAGTGTGGTTTAGATCCACAAAAAAAGTGCCCAGGTATTCAATACAGTGCTTGGTCTAAGTGGCATAGAGAAAGGAGGCTACATCAAGCACAACGTGTAGTTAATTAAATGTGCACGCAAAGCTTTGCCTCATCTTGAAAGTTTGTTTATGGCCCTAAATGGAGCCAAGGGGAAGAGGTAGAGCAGGTTTTGTACTGTGATTACAGCAGGCAAGGGATTTAAATGGTGGATGGGGAGGGAAGAGCAGACTGGGGAGTCTCAGAGAGAATGATCCCTATGAAAAGTGGATGAGGGTGGAATTTTGCTGAAGTTAGAAGTTTTGGAAGTGTAAGCTGGTGGGATGGAAAAAGTGAGGACAAAAGTGACTCTCCTGGTTTGTGCTGAGGGAGAGGTGGGATGAGGGGAAAATAAGAGAAATGGAAAACATGTCTACAAACTTTATCAATGATAATAAAGGAGAATCCACGTTTATCAAAGAAAACATTTCAGATGTCCTGGAATGGTAAGCCTAATCCTGGAATAAATACAACAAAGGCAGAGAAATTAGGAGAAAGAAACAATGTCCTTACAAGAAACAGGGTGGGAATAGGTATTATCCAGGTAGCTGTAAAACTCAGTGGATTTTTAGAGGTCCATGGCTACTTATCCTCTGAGATGGAGGCAGATGGAAACTGAAAAAAAAGTATCAGAAACAGTCCTGCAAACCTAAGGGCCAGATGGAAGTTGGCAGTGAAGTTAATTAAACTGTCAAGGAGCAGGACCGTAACAACCATTGTTCCATGTATCCAAGAAAAAGATATAGCTGGGGCCCATATGCACAACCAAGGCTAATCTCTGAATATTGAGAAAATGGGAGTAGTCAAAGAAGGGTGAGAACAAGTTCCATCAATCAGAGGAAAATGTTAGTCAATGAAAACTGAAGGGCCCTGAAGCTTTCCTACTGAGAATTGGATACATAAAGGAATTACATATCTGTGAAGACTGTGAGGGCTAGAAAACTGGAACTCTTCAAATGAAGTAGAGAGCATGAGCGGTGTCCCAGATGTTAGTGAAAAGGAACTGGATGGGGGAGACGAAACATTGTCAAGGAGATAGGTTCAGCAGGGCAGGAAAAAAAGACAAAAACAATGGGTCTGCCAGGGCAATTCTGTTTGCAAATTCTGGGTAGGAGATAGAAGCAGACAGTGCAGGGATGGAGGGTCATCCAGTGGGAGGCAGTAGCCAACAAATCAACAATCACCTGAAGTGACAAGTTTTGGAAAATGATGTCCTGATGGTTGCTGTGGTCTTGGCCCAGGAATGGTGAGCTGACATTTGGCCTCCACAATGTATGCCATACTTTCCTTGTCTACAGGTTTGATTGTGAAGTTGATGTGGTGCGGAGAGCTACAAGTTTGAGGAATGGGAGCCAAGGTTAATATGGGTGAGTTAAGTGGAGAACTCTAGGCAGATAACATCCTGTCAGCAAAAGGAAAAGTCAGGACCACGAAACTTACTGGAGCGATAGGAGGATAACCGTTGAAAACAGGTGAAAGGATTAGTAGAGGGTTGGAAATCCTTGTCAAAGAAATAGACATGGAGAAGGTGACAACAGAAGCATTCAGTACCATGTCAAGTGCAGAGTTCATTGAGGTGCAAACATAAAGATACAAAGGTGAACCTTTGGCAAGGACAGACATTCAGCATCGGAGAGAGGACTTCTAAAGGGATGGTGAATGCACAGGACATAGAGCCAGGATCAAGTGCGAGGTCAAAAGACGGAGGGGTGCAGTCTCAGGAGGAGGGTTTAGAAGAATGAAGAAAAGGGGAAAGGGTGGTGTGGTGCTGGGTATAGAAATGTAACATGGTGGGGGTTGTGAAACATCAAGTCTAGAGAGTTTACTGTGGAGGTGCAGGATTCCCTCAGTCATTAAGCCTCCTAGGGATACCAGGTGTAGGGAGGAGGTGGATCTGCAGGAGGCCTGTGAAGAAGCAGGTATGCCAGGGTTGGGGAGGTGGGCTGAACTCCATGTGTGGGTCCAAGGCTCATTCAGTGCACTCGGTCCTAATAACTGGGTGGGAGTAGAGTTCACACTATTTTCATGGTCCCCAGCCACAGGGCAGCCATCAGTGCCAAGGTCAAGGACCATGAAATAACCACTTCAGACTATTTCTACCCATGGATACTTCCTGATCCTCTGAGTTCTTCCAGCAGCTCATTATTTTGCAAGATTACAGCATTTGCGGTTTATTTCTTGAGCAGTAATTTGTACTGTTTCCTTTAAAATACATTTTTAAACAAGATTTAAACATTTCATCGAGCTTCCACCTACAAGAAGCCATAACGAAAAGTGACCATCATTTAAAAATTGTAATGAACAATTTAAGGTATTTTATGTACAGGCCTTGTGTATGTCCTTGTGCCCTGGTGTAACTGCATCAGCTCAATACACACTGAATGCACTAGCTGAAAATCTACCTGACCGGTTGCAACCAGATAAAGCTGTTGTGGTGATTAACTAGTTTTCAATCTGGTGTAAATATGCATTAAGGAAGTCAACAGTAGCCCTAGCCGTAGCAAAAAAATGTATTATGTCAACCTGGAAATTGGAAGATAATTTGAAAATACAACAATGGTATATAGAAATGAATAAATGTATTCCATTAGAAAAAATAACATAGTTTTAGAAATAATATTGAAATATTCGAACAAGTATGGGAGCCTTACATTAAATACAATAGCGAAAACCTACCGGGAACAAACATTACCTAAGTTGATGGAAGGAGAAGAGAAGAAAAGAATGGACTCAGTAGAATTTCTGGTGTATTTTTGTTGAATGACAACATTGTCTGACTGGCTTCATGCAACCTAGATTGTATACCTAAAATGGATGAGAGGGGGGGGTGGCTTGGGAGGAGGGAGGGGGGGGGGGGGGAGAAAAAGTCACTGTATATGTGTGAAAAAGAAAAAGTGTGTATCATGGCTAACGTGATTTATGGTGTGAAAAATAAAAAATTTTTAAAAAAAAGGAAGTCAACATAAAAGGAAATAACAGCAAACATCTCGTCAGCCTGCCACTATGTTTGACCTACCTTTCTTACGTAAGATGCAGCATCCTCCTCTGTGTAAACTTCAGCACTAATTGCCCCACGGCGTCCTCGTTCCTTCATTACTGGATTCATGGGTGGAGGGGGAGAGATTTCATCCTCACGCGAGTCCGATCGAGAACCTGATTTCTGCTGATTGTTCATCTGCTTGGCCTCCTCCTTTCGTAATAAGAGGGAAAATGTAATTTATAAAATATCCCAAATGTCTTTAATACACAAAAGCAACCAAGTGCCATTGTTTGCACAATTCTGCCATCTTCACAACACAGCAAGATTGTAAGCAATGCAAAAAAAATCAATTTGAAATAATACGAAACTAGATGTGAAAAAATAAGCAATAATTCTGTTATTTGAAGGATCAGTTTAACAGCCATTTCGCACAAGAAAATGCTGCAGATTTGAGTGGACATACAATTCAAGATTCCTTTCAACGCTATAAAAGTGAGAAACCTACCAATATCCGGCAAACCATTTAAACTGCAAGTCATCTCTCCTTGGGGCCTGCTCAATGATGGGACTGAGGTAGCTGGGTCCCAAGTGACAAAAGCCCAACACGTGTAGAATCACTGAGTGCAATCAGTTGAATTATGCAGATATACTTGAGTTTTAAAAACGAACCATTAAAATAAAAAATGTATTGAAGTGAGAACTTGAATGAAGTACACTTAATCAACAATTAAAATAAAAGGAAATTAATGTGCAGGTTATTCTTTTGACTTTAAAAAAAAAATAGATGGTCTTACTAGACTTGCTTCTGCACAGCAGCTGGGAAATCTGTGCCCAGCCTCAAGGGAGACTAAACCTTCAGCCAATAAAATAGAATACAATTCTGGTATCTGGCACCAATGTGGTCAGTAGATGCCGGATAAGTTGCTTGAAATTTACTCTTACAATGTCTATCTAATGCACCTGCATTAAAACTAAACAGTTGAAATGACAAATATACTATACTGTATTTGCATGAAAATATAAACTTTAAAGCATTTTACTTTATTTTTGACAGTCTGTGAAAACATTTGTCACTGCATTTGCAAGTTCCTCCCCCTCCAGAGAGCCCCCCCAAAGACAAACTAACATTATAGATAACTAACCCACACCCCACCCCCTCCAAAGTTTACAGATAAAGCCACTGACCAGCATGACTCTTACTAAGCAGGCATAAGGAGACGCTCAGAGAATCATCCCAACAACAAGTAGCATCAATCAGCTCTTCATCCTATAAGCAAAGAATGACTAAGGCACTCCACTGGCTGAATATTTGCTCCCAACTTCAAAGGTTTATGTTACTTTTACAATTTTAAACTTGTGTATTTTTATCTATTATTTTATTCTTATTTATTAAAGAGCCCCATTTTCATCCCAAGCTCCTTTTATCCAATCCTCCTTTTCTGCCAGAGCCCTCTCATGTCACCACCCCACCCCCCCATCCCAATATGCCCTCCAAGTTTCCCTCGTAAGCAAATGTCCACATCCTACAGTGGTTCTCAACCTTTTGAAGTCTAAGGCCCACGTGGCTTCTGGCCTAACATGGCCGACTAATGGCAATGGCTGAGCAATATTTTCAAGTCAAAGACAGCTCTGTTAGAAATACATCTTTAAAAATGTTAAATAAAATACTTTATATTAGATAAAGACCCACATAGAAACACATTGTGGCCCACCAATGGCCCACTTATTGAGAATTTCTGCTCTAACTTCAATCCTCAAAGGTTTACTCGATCTTGTCACGTCTTTTTCTTAACCATGACCCCAATATTTCTGGTCATCCAAAGTGCCCTAATTTTGCCACCTTTTACTCGAATAAGAACATGCTGTCCCTGAACTCTGTCTCTCTCTCTCTCTCTCTCTTAAAAGACCTTCCTACATTCGCTTATCTTTTAGCAATCCTCTCCAAAGCAATCTTCACAAGTTCCTATCTAATACCACCAAATTATCCTTTCCCCAATTTAGGGCTTTAATCTGCCGTAATCTCCTTTATGCACCTATAGTTCAGCCTCACCCTTCAGTCAATTAGAGCTCTCAGGTATAGGTCTCATATCCAGTAAAAGATTAAGAGCAGAAAAGACTTCCTATCCCAACATCCTTCACATAAAATTTAATACAAGTTGCGTTAAACATGGACCAAAGCACAGGAAACTAAAATGCATAATGTAATTTTGTTCAGGTGGAAACAGTGCACTTAATGGAGGGAAAATTGTCACAAATAATAGAATGGTAATGATTAATACAAGATTATTTTAACTAACAGTCAGCAATTAAAGTTTCATGTAAGTAAGAAATTGCTATACAATTGGAAAATAACCAATCCACAAACAATGAATCTAGCTGGAAAATGACAGCAGGCTCCCTGGCAAATGCTGTCAAGCTTGGGACTTCAGAACATACACAGATATGCAAACGTCTCAAACTTCCTAAAAAAAAACTCCAGTCAGAAAGAATTGTACTCCAGAGTCTATACAGGTTTGATTTAGCACAGGATTCTCAAGTTCATTGATATTTTATGACCGAGATGCAGTGCTTTAAAAAGTAAATGTTTATTATTCTAAACGAACAAATACCAAGTATGCAGGAGACACATCACTAAATTAACAAACAAGCAGGCACATTTAGAGACACAGGTTTGAATTCTACCACAATTGTCAAAATTAAATTTAGTTCATAACTGCAAAACCCCAGCTGCTTCAGGAAAGGAAAATCAGCCTCTCTTCCTCTACCTGATTCCTGATTTTCATTGATGTCATTCAGACTTCACCGCCCTATGAAATGGTCTAGCAAGCCATTCAATTGTATCAAAAACATTTCATCAAAATACAAAGGACATAGCCAAATGGTCTTAAGACTCCATCACTAATTGTCTATCCTGGCAGATCAGACCCACCGAACGTAGCAGTACCCAGAATACAAAGTGCAGCAGCCTAGGAGTCATTGGTCAACGATTCCTTGAAATCTCATTCCAAGACATTGAACAAGGGTAGTTTAATATTTGTCAAGGGTAATACAGTATACAAATTCATCACCTTTCCTCAGCTGGTTAATCCATATACATTTGGAAGAAACGGTGGAAGATGAATGGACAGAATATAGTGGGGAACTTCAAGAACTAGTCAGTGATGGCAATACCAAGCCACTCTTGGGTAGAGACACAAGGAGAATTTAGCCACCAGACAGGGTCAGTGGGAGATAGTCAACAAAAACAAGGGCAAAAAATTACATTACTGGTAATCATTTGTCAGCAGTCCATACCACTCTATTGGACTGACATTTGTTAAAATAAATGATCAGTAAAAGCATTTAATCTATGAGAATTTCTTAAAAATGCCCTCAACATTTATCGATGTTAAATGGTTTAACAGTTGGAATCCAAAGATGTCCAAGTTAAATATTAAAGCAACATTCTGGAATAAAATAAAATCCACTCCAATTGTACAATAAGAACTTGCTGTAATTCTGTAAAGTAAAATCAATAACCTGCTAACTACTATCCATCCATCAATTGTTTTCAGATGCAATGAGGACATTGAAGAGTTCAAACACTGAAGATGCTACAAACTTGTATTTATGATATACAAGTTACATTAATCAGCTTTATCAAAGTAATCATGAATGATTCAAAAAATATAACAGTCAACGAAATACTGAACATTTCATGACACTTTGAAAGCTGATCAGAAAAATTTGTGTGCTGCATTTTATTTCTATTTCCCCCAAATAGAATGTCACTTCTGAGAAGTTTCACTTTAATTATGTTATTCTCTTTGGTTTAAATCTTTAAATTCTTTAAATTCTGTTGACAAAAGTAGTTCTCACTTTTAACAAGCAAGAATACCTCCACTGTTCTAAGCTTCAGCCAAATGCAGACTCTAGTGAACTTCATTACTGACAAATGTTTTGTCACATCTTAAAATGTACATGTCTTCTTCGATATAATTTTCTCACTACTAAAACTGCTTTGTTTTAGTTCAATTAACTGCCAGTGAAGTTTTATGGGTTTTTTTTTCCCTTAAACCTTGAGAAAATTGGAAACATTATTAATTTTTTTTACTGAATTGCTAGCAGTACTACATGCCAGTGAGGGCAGGAATAGGAAGTTATAGCAAATGAACGTGTGACTGAAGATTCGCAAGAATGATTCCTGAAATTAAGGGATTGGCATACGAGGAACATCTGACATCTCTTGTACTGAACGACTTGGAGTTCAGAAGATGGGGGGTCCGGGGAGGTGGGGGGACTTCGGAAGCATTACGAATGTTGAAAGGCTTGACAGAGTAGATGTGGCAAAGTTGTTGTTTCCCATGGTAGGGGAATCTAGGACAAAAGGGCACAGTTCCAGGTTGAAGGGTCCCCATTTAAAACACAGATGCAGAGGAATCTCTTTTGTGACAGATTATAGATGTTTTTGGGAGATAAATTAGGGTAGGTTATTTTTTTTTTAAGCATAATTCACATACAAGCACTTTAACTGGAGCCCTGCTCACGCTAGACAGGGTGGCTCCAAGAGCCTTTGCAAAAACTTTGGAGAGTACCCAAGTGATTTCACTAATGGATTGTTGTTTACAAAGTCAGAGCCGCAGGCTGTCTGGAGTGGAATCTACTGTTCAAAGTGGGTCATGTGGTTTTGCAAAAAGAGAAAGAAAAACAGGGTGGGTGAGTGAGAGAGAAAATTCAGTTCTGTAGTTTTACGGTCAGGAGCAGCAGCTGGGGACTGGAACAGGACAAGCTGGCAAGCTTGTGGAAAAACCCCATTTGGAAGACGGGTTGTGAGTGCTTAGTTCAGCCTGGTCAAAGCCCTTGTGGTTCATGCAAGAGGAGAGGACTGGCTGCCTAATATTTCACTTGAAATAAGAGAAACATAAATGAAACTCTATGGTGGCCTGAAAGAAAGAGGTCATCATCTGGAAACCCCGATGGGGCAAGTTTTTTCTGCAAGACACTGACATGGCTGATTAGAAGGGATCACTTTGTGTCCTGGAACAACAAATTTCTCTCTGAAAAATGACAAAAACCTTCCTGTGTGGTAACCATTTACCTTTCAAGCATCAAAGCCTAGTGAACTTCATAAATGTTAAATTCTGTGCACAGTATAAGAATTGCTGGCAACCAATAAACTTGGAGGAATGAGAAGTGAGATTGGACTGTAAATCAAAGAACTTTTCTGAACATTATATACACGTGCGCTTAGAATGAGAAGGGGGTTAAGTTAGATTAGTTAATAGTGATGTCAAAGTGTGATTCTGTTTTCATGTTTAAAGATAATTAAAAGTAACTTTCGTTTAAGTAACCATTTGTCTTGGAGATAATCTGTTGCTGCTGGGCTTTGGGGTCCTCTCGGCTCGTAACACTTTAGACAGTGGTGAACCCCTGGAATTTGCTACGACAGGCGCTGCGGAGCAGGTCATTACATGTATTTAAGACAGTGATTGATAGGTATCTGAATAATCGAAGTATCAAAGTTTAAGTAAAGAAGATGGAGCTGGTGGGGAGGGGTGGAGGAAAGAGTACGGGGCAGTGGGATCAGTGTGGGGACTGATGAAGGGCTATAGGGAGAGCACGGGGCAGTGGGATCAGTCTGGGTATACAGTATACAATTTCCTATTGCTAGCAATCGCCTTTTCTAAATTCCTGCAGACCTCCTCGCAGTAACTGAATAAGTATGGGACCGTGGACGTATATGCAGTCAGACATTGCCTGAATGAACATAAATCGATGCATGCCTGTACTAACAGCAGCAGATTCAAACATGGGAGTTGCCGAACCACAGAGCTCTGGATCAGAGAGGTACAATCTGTATTAAACTTTACTAGTTATTTGTTTTGCAGCATTAAATATTTGAAAGATAATATAGTTAAACAATGTATTAAGATAACAGATCAAAGGTTTGTTAAAAATGAAAGCTGGGAAGGAATTTATGGGTTTTGTATTGTGAATACTTGTAAATGCTTTGAACCTAACAAATGATAGTAGAACACAAGAAGAAGACACAAGAGGCCAGAATCTGAGGAATTCAAATGTGAAAGTGTAGCAAGGACAGTAAAAGCCATGAAAGAATTTGAGAGAAAATTATTACGACACTGGGGAACCAAAAGTTGGTGTACAGACTGATGGTGAACAGGTCTTATTGTGACAGTACAAGAGGCAGTTTCAGATGAGCAAATGAGAGTGAAATTATGGAAAACCAGTCAGAATAACAGCAGCTTAAATCTGAAGGTAATCAGAGCACAGTGAAACAACTAGTAAAACTATTGTGCATTTGAGGAAATACATTATGTCACCAAAGACTCTCAAACTTCCACAGATGTTCAGTGAACAGCATTCTGGCTGGAAGGTGCCAACGCTCAAGATAAGCAAAAATTCCAGAGGGTTATTAACTCAGCCTGCGACATCATGGGGACCAGGCTTCACTCCATTGAGGACATTACAAGAGGTCGTATCTTAAGAAAGCAGCATCTATCCTCAAGGACCCCACCGCCCAGGCCCTGCACTCTTCACTTTGCTACCATCGGGATAAAGGTACAGAACCCTAAAGACGAGCACTCAGTACACAAAGTCATATTAAGTCTGTGGTTTGTTGATCATTCAGATATCTGATGGCAGTGGGGAAGAAACTGCCCTTATGTGGCATTTTTATTTATTTTTGTAAGGTGGTTTATTTGAATGTTTGCATTGTGATGCTGCCACATGACAATGAATTCTGAAGTGCAAGTTTCCTCCTTTCCTCCAAAAATGTTGGTAGGTTAATTGACTACTATAAATCATCCCCTTGAGTGTAAACGAATGTTGTAATCTGCAGAGAATGCGTGTGGGTACAATTGACACAAAAATTTATGCTTAAAAGGGGGCAGCGAGGAGAAGGAATGGTCAAAGAGCTGATTTCTATTTTCTCTCTCCGTGACTCCAAGACTTTCAGCCACAAATGACTAAAGCAGCAGTGGCGCTGTGCAATACAGTAGCTTAAATTGAATGGCATACAAACCAGCTTAAACCATGGCAGAGGCAAGAGAGTATAGTTGCAAAAATACAGATGCTAAATAACACAAGAGAAAGGAGGAGTTGGCCATTCAATGAGATCATGGCTGATCTGATGTAGATTTCCCCCCCTTCCCAATATTTAACAGGAGGAAATTTTGACTTAAAAGACTGGATAACAATGGATCCGGGGGGGGGGGGGGGGGGGGGAAGAAAGGCTGAATAATAAACAGAGTATCTAAAAATATAGAGGGGAATAATAGAAACCTCAGGAGTGTTTGGCAAATTAGGACACACTACCAAAACCTGATCTCTGGACAAGGTCATCAAGGGGTAACATGGAAGTGAAATAGAAGGGAGTCAGCAAGAAGTGACTGCTCAGGTTTGCAGGTTGTGACAGAGTATATGAAGGGGATAAATTAGGAAAGATTTGTCAGTCATTGGGAAGAATACATACTATCACCATTAATATATGGACAGTGCATTACATGGAGGGGAGAGGATTGGAGGGGTATGGACCAGGTGCTGGTCAGCGGGACTAGGAGGGTGGGGATTTGTTCGGGCATGGACTAATAGGGCCAAACTGGCCTGCTCTGTGCTGTATATGGTTATATGGTAACTCAGCTAGATTCCAGGTCCAGTTTTCCCTTGATCTTTGAAAGGTCCAACTAGGATGCACCGCGCCACATATCAGGCAGCTATTTTTGTTACTGAGAAATTCTTTTAGTTTTCACTGTGTTCGGACATGTCTCCCAGCACATTGGGTCCCTCAGACCGACTCGGAGCCGACTTTACACCCTTCATTGTAAGTGTGCCAAAAAGAAGTCCTTTCCCACCACCCAGCTTTTAAAACTCTGCAAGATTAAAAACTGCATAACCAGTACACATTAGGTCTCCCCACCAGGCAGCAGGACTCCCACCAGGCAGCAGGACTCCCACCAGGCAGCAGGACTCCCACCAGGCAGCAGGACTCCCACCAGGCAGCAGGTCTCCCACCAGGCAGCAGGTCTCCCACCAGGCAGCAGGTCTCCCACCAGGCAGCAGGTCTCCCACCAGGCAGCAGGTCTCCCACCAGGCAGCAGGTCTCCCACCAGGCAGCAGGTCTCCCACCAGGCAGCAGGTCTCCCACCAGGCAGCAGGTCTCCCACCAGGCAGCAGGTCTCCCACCAGGCAGCAGGTCTCCCACCAGGCAGCAGGTCTCCCACCAGGCAGCAGGTCTCCCACCAGGCAGCAGGTCTCCCACCAGGCAGCAGGTCTCCCACCAGGCAGCAGGTCTCCCACCAGGCAGCAGGTCTCCCACCAGGCAGCAGGTCTCCCACCAGGCAGCAGGTCTCCCACCAGGCAGCAGGTCTCCCACCAGGCAGCAGGTCTCCCACCAGGCAGCAGGTCTCCCACCAGGCAGCAGGTCTCCCACCAGGCAGCAGGTCTCCCACCAGGCAGCAGGTCTCCCACCAGGCAGCAGGTCTCCCACCAGGCAGCAGGTCTCCCACCAGGCAGCAGGTCTCCCACCAGGCAGCAGGTCTCCCACCAGGCAGCAGGTCTCCCACCAGGCAGCAGGTCTCCCACCAGGCAGCAGGTCTCCCACCAGGCAGCAGGTCTCCCACCAGGCAGCAGGTCTCCCACCAGGCAGCAGGTCTCCCACCAGGCAGCAGGTCTCCCACCAGGCAGCAGGTCTCCCACCAGGCAGCAGGTCTCCCACCAGGCAGCAGGTCTCCCACCAGGCAGCAGGTCTCCCACCAGGCAGCAGGTCTCCCACCAGGCAGCAGGTCTCCCACCAGGCAGCAGGTCTCCCACCAGGCAGCAGGTCTCCCACCAGGCAGCAGGTCTCCCACCAGGCAGCAGGTCTCCCACCAGGCAGCAGGTCTCCCACCAGGCAGCAGGTCTCCCACCAGGCAGCAGGTCTCCCACCAGGCAGCAGGTCTCCCACCAGGCAGCAGGTCTCCCACCAGGCAGCAGGTCTCCCACCAGGCAGCAGGTCTCCCACCAGGCAGCAGGTCTCCCACCAGGCAGCAGGTCTCCCACCAGGCAGCAGGTCTCCCACCAGGCAGCAGGTCTCCCACCAGGCAGCAGGTCTCCCACCAGGCAGCAGGTCTCCCACCAGGCAGCAGGTCTCCCACCAGGCAGCAGGTCTCCCACCAGGCAGCAGGTCTCCCACCAGGCAGCAGGTCTCCCACCAGGCAGCAGGTCTCCCACCAGGCAGCAGGTCTCCCACCAGGCAGCAGGTCTCCCACCAGGCAGCAGGTCTCCCACCAGGCAGCAGGTCTCCCACCAGGCAGCAGGTCTCCCACCAGGCAGCAGGTCTCCCACCAGGCAGCAGGTCTCCCACCAGGCAGCAGGTCTCCCACCAGGCAGCAGGTCTCCCACCAGGCAGCAGGTCTCCCACCAGGCAGCAGGTCTCCCACCAGGCAGCAGGTCTCCCACCAGGCAGCAGGTCTCCCACCAGGCAGCAGGTCTCCCACCAGGCAGCAGGTCTCCCACCAGGCAGCAGGTCTCCCACCAGGCAGCAGGTCTCCCACCAGGCAGCAGGTCTCCCACCAGGCAGCAGGTCTCCCACCAGGCAGCAGGTCTCCCACCAGGCAGCAGGTCTCCCACCAGGCAGCAGGTCTCCCACCAGGCAGCAGGTCTCCCACCAGGCAGCAGGTCTCCCACCAGGCAGCAGGTCTCCCACCAGGCAGCAGGTCTCCCACCAGGCAGCAGGTCTCCCACCAGGCAGCAGGTCTCCCACCAGGCAGCAGGTCTCCCACCAGGCAGCAGGTCTCCCACCAGGCAGCAGGATTATTTTGGCCCCTTGTGTGAAAAAGGACCCTCCTCCTCTCCCCCCCTCCTCCCCTCCCCTCTCCCCCTTCCTCTCTCCCCCTTCCTCTCTCCCCCTCCCTCCCCCTCCCCTCCCTCCCCCTCCCCTCCCTCCCCCTCCCCTCCCTCCCCCTCCCCTCCCTCCCCCTCCCTCCCCTTTCCCCCCCTCCCCCCTGCACACCAGACTCACTTTCTCGAGCTTCTCGAAGTACTCTCGGAGGTAGGTGATGGGCTTCTCGGGCCTGGCGATGCACAGCTGCACGATGCAGTCCTTGAGGACCTGTTGTATGCCGTGTTTGTGGACATACTGCTCGCACTCTCGCAGGCTGCGCTCTTCCTCCCCGCTCCCCGCGGCCGCCATCTTATCGCACCCAGGCGACGGCTCCCCTCGCAGCCGGTGAGCCAGGCCCTCCTCCTTCCTCCCCCCCCCCCCCACCCCACCCCACCCCACCCCCACCCCGCGCAACCGGCCGCCTTCACCACGCTCAGCCTTCCTCCGTCCCCAGCGGCGACCGCGGACGCTGCCGGCTGAAGGGAGCCGTCGGCGCAGAGGCTCCTCGGACACCGTCTCCACTCCCCCTCCCCCCCCCCAACAACAACCCTCAGCGGAAACCAGCCGCGTCGGCTGACGTCAGCCCGCCTCGCTCTCGGCAGCGCCACGCGAGCGCGCGCAGGCGCGCGGGGAAGAGGAAGGTCGCCGGGGTGCGGGCGGCCGCGCAATGGCCCCGCCCACGCGGAGAACTGTGCTTCCTCTCCGCCAAGAATGCGCCGGTGGAATTGTCGTTCAGGTGGCAGCGCTGGACCCCGGAGCCCACCCCGGATCCTCTCGCATCCGGCCTGTCCAGCATGGGCTCGTCCCCACACTGATCCTGCTGCCCCGCTCGCTCTCTCTCTCCCCCCCCCCCCCATCAGCCCAATATCAGTCCCCCGCGACCACCGCAATTTGGGAGAGAGAGAGAGCGGGGCAGCAGGATCAGTGTGGGGACGAGCCCGTGCTGGACAGCCCACGCTGGCTGCCCCTGCCCTGACGTCCCGTGCGGGGTGGGGGGCTGGCAGGCGCTCGCCAGCTGACTGTCATCCCCTTTGGGGGGGGGGGGGGGCTGCATTCATGTGCCTGGGTCGGTGGGTGGGGGGGGGGCTGCATTCATGTGCCTGGGTGGGTGGGTGGGGGGGGCTGCATTCATGTGCCTGGGTGGGTGGGGGGGGCTGCATTCATGTGCCTGGGTGGGTGGGGGGGGGCTGCATTCATGTGCCTGTGTGGGTGGGTGGGGGGGGGCTGCATTCATGTGCCTGTGTGGGTGGGTGGGGAGGCTGCATTCATATGCCTGGGTGGGGGCGCTGCATTCATGTGCCTGGGTGGGTGGGTGGATGGGGGGAGGGCTGCATTCATGTGCCTGTGTGGGTGGGTGGGGGGGGGCTGCATTCATGTGCCTGTGTGGGTGGGTGGGGGGGGGCTGCATTCATGTGCCTGGGTGGGTGGGGGGGGGGCTGCATTCATATGCCTGGGTGGGGGCGCTGCATTCATGTGCCTGGGTGGGTGGGTGGATGGGGGGAGGGCTGCATTCATGTGCCTGGGTGGGTGGGTGAGGGGGGCTGCATTCATATGCCTGGGTGGGGCTGCATTCATGTGCCTGGGTGCCCGGGTGGGTGGGGCTGCATTCATGTGCCCGGGTGGGTGGGGCTGCATTCATGTGCCCGGGTGGGTGGGGCTGCATTCATGTGCCCGGGTGGGTGGGGCTGCATTCATGTGCCTGGGTGGGTGGGGCTGCATTCATGTGCCCGGGTGGGTGGGGCTGCATTCATGTGCCTGGGTGGGGGGGGGGAACCTCAGTGCTCTGGAGATTATCCCTCCCAGAGGAGGGTTACAAAGTTCACCTCGCAGGCACTTCCTGCACTTTCAAGTGGCCTCCCGACCTAATATGCAGGTTTACAATTGGGGATTTGGGCCAGCTGAAAGTTTCATATAGGTGCACAACTTGGCTCTGGGCATCGTCATCGTTCATGCAAGATCCTGGCAAAGGATCTTCTTTTGATGCACCATTCTCCCGAGTCCTGCCATCATCCAGGAGGAGCATCACCAGATGCCCTGGGTCAGGGCAGTGCTCAGAAACTCCATGCAAGCAGCCGCTGCCTTGACCTTCACCCCGTTCTCTACATTGACACTCTCATCCTCTAGTCCAGTGGACCTTTTTCTTTCTGCTCACATATTCCCTATTCTATCGCTGCTCCGTGATTAGTAAGGGGTTGCTTAAGGTGGGACGAGAATGTTTGTCAACCCAGGTTTTAATCATCCCTAATTGACTTGTTAGGTGCACAGTTTCATAACTCCAAAGGAAATGGGCCAATGACAATTCTCAAGTAAAACAACTGGGTCTAGAGCAGTGGTCCTCATACTGATCACAGAGCACCGATGGCATAGAGATTACTTAAAGGGATGTGCTAGTGGAAAGAAAAAGGTTGAGAACCACTGCTAGTCCCACCCAGTTGCGGGTGCCATCTACAATGTGCAATTTGCAACTTGCCAGGGCTTCATCTCCAAATCTAAAGGTGGGAAGTTCTCAAAACTTCCTGAGGAAAAACTATATTCATGGTACATTATCATCTTCCGTTCTACATTGTCCAAAGTCCCTAATTTGGGCATATTGTGCATACATGCAACAAGTGCTTACAAATTGTGAACAAGTTTGTAAATTAGCAGCATGTCAGGCAATTGCTATACTGGTGAGTCTGTTAATTGCCCATCTGAAGCTCATCATCCAGTTAATATCTCCTTTAACCCCATCACACTAGCCGGATATACTTTTGAGACTTCGAATTCAGCTCAAAATCCAATCCACGCCAATTCAGCATACAAGTCGACTCATGAAAATCAGATTAGACGTATACATCGACCAGAAAAAACCCGACTGCAACAGATTTTCATTGAAAACAACAATTAGAACCCTTTAAAAATCACTCTTGCCAACATCATTAAAGCAAAGATAGAGACAAGCACATCCAAACTCTCACTGTTTAAACAGTCATCATATGGGTCCCAGACTGTATCTGGTGGGGCAGTTTCAGCTTCAACATCAGTGCCCCACAATAAATCATCTTTTGTGCTATCAACTGC
Organism: Narcine bancroftii; assembly: GCF_036971445.1. Taxonomy (NCBI): domain Eukaryota; kingdom Metazoa; phylum Chordata; class Chondrichthyes; order Torpediniformes; family Narcinidae; genus Narcine; species Narcine bancroftii. The sequence goes on along the minus strand of NC_091471.1, from coordinate 362,712,603 downwards.
ATAAGATTTTATCTCGGTCTCTAATTTTGTCCTCTGCCTTGAGCATGAAGTTACACAGCATATCAAGTGATGCAGCACGCATTTATTTCCCCACTTTTTGTAAACTACTTTTCTGCACTCGACGTCCATGTATTCCATTCCTCCCACACATGGTCTTGTTCAAGCAGACATCGAGAGGTTGAAATGTAGACCAAACCTAGGATAACAGGCATGTAAGTATTATGTAGTGCTAATCTACTTTTAGTCTTCTCAGTTAAGTGGCTACAAAACATATCCCAGACCAGCAAACTCCAGTCTTTGAGTAAACCTTCTGGCCACCTGTTTCACACATCGTCTATCCATAGTTTGACACCATTTTCATCGATCCATCCTTTTCCATAAAAATGTACAAAAATACCCACAGGGAATTTTATTTTCGGTTTAATTTTGTGTTTGAACTTCGTCCCGTTCATATATACGATAATACCACGGTAAACCTGGTCCTTCCATGGCCTACACCTCTGGTTTGCACAATTTTAAACACCTTTCCATTCCACTGTTCTATTGCCTATCATGTCAAAATTCATGGGGGCTTCATCCACTTTTCCAATATTTGCCAATGCAAACACGTTTCTGCAGGTTACGTATAATAAACGTGAAAACATACAACTTTATTAGCTTTTGGTAGTTTCTGAGAATTTTTTTTGTTTTTTTTTAAATACTAGAATTTTCCTGTTCATGAAACAGTTTCACCAGCCTCAAAATCTTTACTGAGGTCTGGGTGCAACTTTGACCTCTGCAGTGCAAATGTTCTTATTTTATTTCAGGAGATGATGTAGCAATCCTGCCTCTGTTCACGAACCCATTCTACAACATTATTTTCCAACTCTGGCCAACAAGTGATTCCTTTTCACAACAAACATCGCCTTTTTTTGTATTTTTCTTAAAGTCTCTTCTTCTTCCAATCTCTAACCAACTTCTCAGGCATATCCAATTTTCTCGCAGCAGCCCAATGGTTGATTTTCTTGGCCATTTCTATCACTTTCAACTTAAAACTTACTTCATACTTTTGTCGCGAGTTGCGTTGTGTCAATGGACCCTCCATGATAGAATTACTTCCAGTCAATCCCCAGCAGATCAATCTGTGCCATCTTTGGAAGTCGATGTATGCGTCGGTCAATGGCCCACCCCACCTCAGACATTGTGATCTTTGGGGGCTGACTTGTATGCCAGTCAGCAGGCCAACTCAAGCAGCCCAAAAGTTGGGGTCAATGTATGCAGGATATAAAAACCATAAAAATGGGGGTTGACATACGCTGGTCAACTTATACGCAGAAATATATAGTATTTCTCTAAAATTTTTAACAATCTGATTAGGGTGCATTTTCTATCCAGTAAGACCACTCAACTGACCCTCCACTTCACTAATGACCACTTTGGTGCTGCCTCATTCACCCATAATGGCCTCTTCACACCTTGTCCTCTGTAAGGGTTCCATTCCTTTCTCACAGTTCCACCGTCTCCATCACATCTGATCTCAGGATGAGGTCATCCCCTTGTCTTCATCTGTCACTCCACTAGCTTCCACCATTTCCACCACCTATTACATGATCCCACTACCAGACACATCTTCCCCTTCCCTCTGCCTTCCACAGGGACCGCTCCCTCTGTGACTCCCTCATCTTCTCCTTCTTTCCCACCAATCACTGTTTTGCCACCTATGCCTGTGACCACCGCAAGTGCTCCACTTTCCCCATGCCTTCTCCCTCACCACCATTCACGACCCCAGGTAAGCAAAACTTCACTTGTGAATCTGCATAGGGTTATCTACTGCAACCAGTGCTCCCATTGTGGTCTCCTCCACATCAGAGAGACTGGACGTAGACTGGGAGACCTCTTCACTTAGCACCTTCATTCTGTCTGCTGCAGTAGTAATAGATATCTCCCAGTAGCAACCCATTTCATTTCCCTGCCAACAAGTCTGCCAGACTGAGACTACCTGCAAATTGAAGGGAGGAAAAGCACCTATTATTTATATTTGGGCACCCTCCAACAGGGTGGCATTAACATCTTATCAGACCCACCCTGTTATTATTTCTCCTTTTCTCCAACTACATTCACCAATTGATCCCTCCCTCAATCAATTCTCATCTTTCCTCTCCTGTCTTCCTATCCATATTCAATTATTACCTTTTGTTTGTTGGCCTGTGCTTCCCCTCCCCACCCCTTGCCCTTTCCTCTCTTCTCCCCCGCCCTTTTTATTCAGGTGCCCACCTGCTTTTTTGCTCACACCTCAAAGAAGGGCTCAGGCCCAAAGACAGTTCTATATCTCCACCTCATGTTTCAGTCTATTTTGTCATCACCTCACACATTCAGCAACTATGTAATTTTTTTGTAATTTATCCATGGACAGTACAGTTAATGTCAAAAGCCATGAAATACTTTGATTAGCAACATAGAATGCTTACAATGTGTTCTACCTCAGGGTCAATATATCTACCAGCACAAGCGGGACTTTATCTCCCAGTCAAATAGCTATACTTTCCATTACTGGATTATTATATGACATGTAAGTGAATAGTTATCAACGTGGGAAACACTGAAAAATCATTACATAGTTGTGGCTTGATTTGTTTTGCTCTCTTTTTATGTCTTTTTATGCACATTTGAAAACAAAGAAAATATTAGCAATGTGGAAAGAAAACCTTTTCTTTCGTATTAAGGAAATTGTTATGTTCCAAAATTTAAATGTTTCACATACATGCACAAACTTACCTTTAGATTCTCCATGTGGGCAAATTATTACAGACAGTAGCAGAGGCAGAAGTGAAGCAGTGGAATTGTCAGCTCTTGTACTATATCCCTGGAAAGGGATTTTGAAATTTGGGATATCTGTTGAGATGGCAAATCAGGAATCCATCAATATACAGGGATTTGGGTATCAGAAATACACGATGATTGATTTGAACCAAGTTACAAATTTTATTCAAACATTATTTTCTGTCATGGGAGGGCAGGCAATCCACAGGACCAGAAGAGCAGCAGAGAGGATCACTGGAGTCTCCATCACCCGCAATTGACATGATCTACTAGGATCACTGACTGAAGAGGGCGTGCAAAATCATTGAGGACCCCTTTCACTTTGCTAACATCATCTTTCAGCTGCTCCCATCGAGGAAGAGATACAGGAGTACCAGAGCCAGCACCTCCAGTCTGAGGAAGAGTTTCTTCCCACAGGCAGTGAGAATGCTGAACGACCAAAGGAACTGCTCACACTAACCATCTGAGACTCTCATATTCATGAAACACATTCTATTTATTTGCATAGATTAAATACATATCTTGTATATGTATTGTTTGTCTATATGTGTGCTATGTCTGGTTGTGCATCTGCTTGTTTTGCACCAAGGACCAGAGAATGTTCTTTCATCAGGTTGTACTTGTGCAATTAGATGACAATAAACTAATTTTGTCCACCTCCATCTGCCCACCTCCATCTGCCCACCTCCATCTGCCCACCTCCATCTGCCCACCTCCATCTGCCCACCTCCATCTGCCCACCTCCATCTGCCCACCTCCATCTGCCCACCTCCATCTGCCCACCTCCATCTGCCCACCTCCATCTGCCCACCTCCATCTGCCCACCTCCATCTGCCCACCTCCATCTGCCCACCTCCATCTGCCCACCTCCATCTGCCCACCTCCATCTGCCCACCTCCATCTGCCCACCTCCATCTGCCCACCTCCATCTGCCCACCTCCATCTGCCCACCTCCATCTGCCCACCTCCATCTGCCCACCTCCATCTGCCCACCTCCATCTGCCCACCTCCATCTGCCCACCTCCATCTGCCCACCTCCATCTGCCCACCTCCATCTGCCCACCTCCATCTGCCCACCTCCATCTGCCCACCTCCATCTGCCCACCTCCATCTGCCCACCTCCATCTGCCCACCTCCATCTGCCCACCTCCATCTGCCCACCTCCATCTGCCCACCTCCATCTGCCCACCTCCATCTGCCCACCTCCATCTGCCCACCTCCATCTGCCCACCTCCATCTGCCCACCTCCATCTGCCCACCTCCATCTGCCCACCTCCATCTGCCCACCTCCATCTGCCCACCTCCATCTGCCCACCTCCATCTGCCCACCTCCATCTGCCCACCTCCATCTGCCCACCTCCATCTGCCCACCTCCATCTGCCCACCTCCATCTGCCCACCTCCATCTGCCCACCTCCATCTGCCCACCTCCATCTGCCCACCTCCATCTGCCCACCTCCATCTGCCCACCTCCATCTGCCCACCTCCATCTGCCCACCTCCATCTAACTCCTTTATCACATGATAATTTTATTATGGAAACAGTTAATTTTTTTTTAAGGGAATTGACTGGATGAAAGTTGGGTGAAAGTTCCTCCAGATTGACAGATACAACAAAGGGTCATCATCTCAGAATAAAGGATACCCCTCCCCTTATAACCAAAAAGAAAAATATCTTTATTCATGTTGTAAATGTGCCGAATGTTTGCGCTGTATACACGTTGCATGGAATAAAAGCTTTCACCTCATTAGACCCAGAGAGAAACAACAGATACCAGTGTTTTCCCAAATCCAAAGAAAGAACCCTTTTATTTACAATTAGAAAACTATTTATAGTATTTACAATGTCCTTGGTCCTGAGGGAACTCACGTGACTGGATTAGTTGATTGATGGCTCAAGACCAGGGAACCAGTAACACTCACTCCTGGTGATGGTGGGGTTACTGTTTAGGGCATCCTAGCAATTCAAAGGATTGTGAAGCTTTGGAATTTTTTTAACCGAAGATGCAGTCATCACCTTACTCTGGATATCAATTACATCCATTGATGCTAAAGGAAGCAAGATATATTGTGAAGGAGCAGAAAGAAGGTTGAAGATGACCATGTGCGTATTGAAAGAAAGAGTGGTTTAATGGACTAAATAGTTTGTTATGTTCTAAGGAAAAAGCAAAACCGAGATCTGGATATGTTTATCAATGCATCAAAAAATTTCAACCTGAACATCACGTGGCAGTGAGCGGGAGGTTTGAGCTAGTGGAGTTGTTCTAGTGAACCGGTGCGGACTTGAAAGGACGACATGGCCTGTTTCCGCTCTGTATATGGTTATATGGTTCTAAGTGTGACACAGAAATAAGTTTGCCGAGGACATGGGAGGTGGGTGAGTTGTTAGTTTCACTGCTAAAATATGGGTTTAAATTGATCCAAACTCAAAGGATGAAGCTTCCATCTGTTGGCTGTAAAAGTCAAATGCAGGTTTTTTTTTGGACAACTTACAAATCATTTGAATGGAAATAAATCTGCATTCCAGATTCATCACTGTAAATGGCTCTAATTTTAATCTCAACAAGTTGCCTTTGGTGACCAATACTATTACAATGTGGAAATGTATTACAGTTCCTTATCGCATTTGTTATACAAAAATATTAAGCTTATGGTATCCTGATCCCACTCAGACTGAACTATACAAATACAGCTTCAATTCTTGAACAACTTGTTAAATGTAAATAACATGTTGATAGAGAAAAAGTATAAATATCAAATCTTGTACGCAAAACTTGAAATGCAATGGAATTCATTCTCTTTTGTATTTCTTGTATATATTTTATGGATCCATTTTACTTGTGTTTAGCTCGCTGGTCAATATTTTCTCTTGAGAAAATAATGTCAGTGTGGGATTGAGGGGAAAGAAGGAGGAATGGGCTAATGAAGGTTGTTAAAATTATGAAAGGGTTTTGAAAATGTGATGAAAGAGGCAATTTTTATACTTGAGGGGAGCTGTATAATGTAAAAAGGCTATAAATATAAAATAGTTGTGTTGGATTTCTTGGTGGTTGAGAATGTGAAGCTTGCCACCACAGGAGTGGTTAAATGAATAGTACATTGGACTGTAGAGGAGTCTAGACAAACAAATAATATCCAATAGAATAGATGGTTACATAGATTTGGATGAGGAATGATGGGATCATAAATGCCATGACAGAAGACTTGGACTGAATGACCTGTTTCTGTGTTGCAAATCCTTTGGAGCTCTCCTTAGCTTTGTTGGTCTTCTGGGGTCATTGAGTCATGGCCAGGGGGTTGACTCTTTCAGCCATCTTTAGTCAGGCCACTTTCTGTTGAAAGCTAATATTGCTTATGGAGAACAATTGCTCCCTTGTTGCTTTTGCTTGCTTCGCTAGTATTTTGAAGGAGATATCAGAAAAGAGGGTAACGTTCTTACAATTCATGTATGCAGGGGCGAGAAAAAAAAAACAGTTCGAGAGATGCTCATTCACAAAGCCATTCAAGAAATGCAGCCTTGCTTCAAGAGAAGCATCACTGCTTTAAATAAACTTTGGGAGTGAAGCTGCAGATTGTTCACACTTGGCTGTTTATTTGAAAATGAAACTTCAAAGTAAAAACTTCAAAACACTCCTCACATGATTCACAGTGCGAGTTAAAATTTGGATCTTAAGGCATCTCCACATTAGACGGAATTTGACATACTCTTGTATTGAAACAGTTTGATACACATTGTGCAATGTGGTACGCTGTGAGAAGAAATTCTGTTTTTCTCACTATAATGTGCAATGAAATAACTAATAGCAAGGCTTATAAAAACAGACCATGAAAACTGAATTTAGATTTTGTTTGATTATATTACTATTACCAGTCAGTAAACATACAGACGCTCCTCTACTTACGACGGGGTTACAATCTGACAAACCCATCGTAAGTGGGAAAAAAATAGGTGCTATACAGTCCCTGGTTTTGGTGGCGCTGCTGTCGATTGATAACAAGTGTTAAATTGCATGGGTATTCACCATTAGCAATACACAGCTGAAAGCACACTGGATGCTAGGGATGGTAAAGTAACAGAGTCAGTTTGAGTGGATGCCGCAGCTCGCTGCCAATGCCCAGAATCACGAGAGAGTATCAGGCCCCATAATTGCATGCACGGGAACAGATCTAAATTCAAAGTACGGATTCTACTGAATGCACTTCACTATCGTACCATCGTACTTCAAAAAAATCTTAAGTCAGACCATTAGAAGTAGAGGAGCATCTGTAGTTGAATGAGACAGTGAGCATTAACTCACATCCATAATAATTATTGCACCAAATCCTACATGGAATTTAAGCGATCACTTGGTTGGTCTTGATTTTAATTAGCCAACAAGCCTCCATATCCAACAGATTGCAGCATTCATTATCAGTAGGCTAACACTTGTTACCACAATGTAGCAAGAAAGCATCGTGATAATCTGCAAAATGCCCAATTACATGTTAATTTTGGACTGAAATCCAAAGGAGAATTTTGTTAAAAGACAATAATTTCAGTTAAACCAAGGTTTCCAGTTTTGAGTGTCAAGAATAAGCCTGATATTCATCCTGCTAAAGAATAAAAAAAAAATTGCATTTAATTTCTGCATCTTCAGCGCTTGACGTCCTGCTTTGCGGAAACTGCCAAAATGTTTGGCCTGGAAGTCAGCCTGAAGAAAACTGAGGTCCTCCATCAGCCAGCTCCCCACCATGACTACCAGCCCCCCCACATCTCCATCGGGCACACAAAACTCAAAACGGTCAACCAGTTTACCTATCTCGGCTGCACCATTTCATCAGATGCAAGGATCGACAATGAGATAGACAACAGACTCGCCAAGGCAAATAGCGCCTTTGGAAGACTACACAAAAGAGTCTGGAAAAACAACCAACTGAAAAACCTCACAAAGATAAGCGTATACAGAGCCGTTGTCATACCCACACTCCTGTTCGGCTCCGAATCATGGGTCCTCTACCGGCACCACCTACGGCTCCTAGAACGCTTCCACCAGCGTTGTCTCCGCTCCATTCTCAACATCCATTGGAGCGCTCACACCCCTAACGTCGAGGTACTCGAGATGGCAGAGGTCGACAGCATCGAGTCCACGCTGCTGAAGATCCAGCTGCGCTGGATGGGTCACGTCTCCAGAATGGAGGATCATCGCCTTCCCAAGATCGTATTATATGGCGAGCTCTCCACTGGCCACCGTGACAGAGGTGCACCAAAGAAAAGGTACAAGGACTGCCTAAAGAAATCTCTTGGTGCCTGCCACATTGACCACCGCCAGTGGGCTGATAACGCCTCAAACCGTGCATCTTGGCGCCTCACAGTTTGGCGGGCAGCAGCCTCCTTTGAAGAAGACCGCAGAGCCCACCTCACTGACAAAAGGCAAAGGAGGAAAAACCCAACACCCAACCCCAACCAACCAATTTTCCCTTGCAACCGCTGCAATCGTGTCTGCCTGTCCCGCATCGGACTGGTCAGCCACAAACGAGCCTGCAGCTGACGTGGACTTTTTACCCCCTCCATAAATCTTCGTCCGCGAAGCCAAGCCAAAGAAAAAGAAAGAATTAATATTATAAAGATGAACCAGAGGGAACCATTCTGACAATTTATGAGAGATTACATATGAGACCAGGAAAATATGAGTCTCTATGCAGAAAATTAAACATTTAATAATCATATAGTCAATATAAATATCTAAAAGTATTTTAATCTAACCGTTGAAATACGGAATTCAGAATGAAAATGACAGGCAAGAAAACTGATTTCACAATAGGTTCTGAAGCATCAAATGGCAATGGAAATCTTGGAGATCTTTTGGACTTGTCCATCCTTAGAAATCTATTGGAAAGAAATTTTTAATAATTTTTCAACTATTTCAGGTGGAGCTACTACCCATCCAATAGCTGCTCTTTTTGGGGTTATTGAACCAGACGTAGTGAGCTTTTCTGTACCTACACAATGGGTTGAAGCCTTCTCTACATTGTTGGCTAGAAGAGCCATCTTATTCAAATGGAAAGACTCTAGACCTCCAATAGTGTTTCAATTGTTCTCTTACATTATATCCTTTTTAAGTTTAGAAAAAAGATATCATGTATTTGATTCATTAGTGAAATTTGAGGATATATGGCGACTTTTTATGTCTTCTTTTCATTTGATATGCTTAACTTTGTTTTTTGATTCAGCATTAGCTGCTTATATGTTTTTTTTTCCCATAAATCTTCGTCCGCGAAGCCAAGCCAAAGAAGAAAAAAAAATAGAGTAGGCTAGGTGGGATATATAAATAAAAACAGCACCTGATTCAAACCCAGTTTGCTGGTGATGTAATCACATTGCTATACTATACTAACCATGCTGCCCCTGGGTATGAACTAATTGATAGCTATCAATAGATACTGTACTAATGGAGAAAAACATTAACAAAGATGTAACCACTGAAGTATTACACAAGGTGAGAAGAATAGAGCCATGAAACGATGACAAAAAATGATTTGGATATTCCATTTTTCAATTCCTTTTATGGTTATGTTTATGGGGGATGCAGGTGGGAGTTATAATGTAAGAGGACAGATTTTCTATGACAATAAACATTTGATTCCTATTAATAAAGTATTCAAAAACTTTAGAAGATATTGAAAATTGTAGAGGGTGTAGAACCATTCCACTTTCACTATATTAACACAAGAAAAATAGACATCTTTATGCAAAACAAATACATGAAAATACTTACATTTACAATACTGTTCCCAAATGATAACACTTTTAATGCACCACCTACTTCTTCACAGCGTGAGAAGAAGTTAGCAGGCCACCGAGTACACCCAAATAACATTGTAGACTAAAGCAACAACTTAAAGCAAGTACCAAGACATGCAACCACTATAGGAAAATTACATTGTAATAAGAATGAGCAAATATCCACAAGACTGCTCTGGACCTAAGATATGGCAAGTATAGTGTGCTAAGATTTATATGAAGTAGAACCAGGAAGTTCATTTTAAAACATGTTATTTAAAACAGCAACACTTACTTTGTGCTCTTTAAAAATCAGTAAATTGTGGGAGTAGTCCAACTATGAGGATCACCCAGCAATCTTCCATGCAAGTGATGACTTGTTACACCAGTAATTTCTCTTATAATTTACAATTGTAGATGTTGCGTAAGTACAGATATTTACGAAAAAAGAATTCATTTATCTAAGCCGGGTACCTAGAAACATTTTTTTTCCATAATTTTGGACATTTTCTTTCTGGTTTGGGATTCTTTGCAATCTAAACTTCAACAATAGGTCTTCAAATTGCTTTTTTTTAAAAAAAAGTGACATTAAGAGAACTGAGAGATTTTCAAATCCAACATAACCATCATAAGGCATCATGCAGTGATCCTCACCAAGAAAAGTTATATGGAACAAATTAAACGTACAGGAAGGGCCATTCTGTATTTGAATAAGTGCCCAAAGCTCTTGCTTGTGTGCATATGAGAGCACATTAACCAAAACAAACACACCATTGCCACTCCAAAAGGATTACACAATCTGAGTTTAAGAACTATATTTCTACTGCATTACACAACTATACAAGACATTAGTGAAATGGCCCTTGGTGTATGGTACACAGTTTAAGACACCCAGCTAAAACAAAGATATAAATAAGCTGGAAAAAGTCCAGAAAATTTTCACGAATATGACCAGAAGCCATGGTGGATACATAAATAATTCTAATGTTCAAATGATATTTCGACAAGTACATGAAGATAAAAGATTCTGGAGTAATATATGCAAAACACAAACAAATAGACTAATTTGATTAGTTGGTCCACAGGACCGGTTTCTATGCTATAGATCCCTGACTCTGCATTTCACCAAAGGATGCAATAATCTGTTAGCAAAAAGAGTGGTAATCATAAATCACATTGAGAATTGAGCTTGAGGAGGCTTTTGAAAGCAAGTGGGCAGGTGAAGAAATTAAAAGTAAAAACATACAAAAATGCTGGAGGAACAGCAGGTCTCACAGCATGCCTGGGAGGAAAATATATATTACTAATGTTTTTGGCCCTTCTTCGAGGAATAGGCAAAAAATAGGAAGGCTAAAACCGGCTGAGTTCCTCAGGCATTTCTGCCTGTTTTTACTACATTCACAGTGACTGCAGAATTTCGTGTTTCACTCCAAAGAAATGAAAAGATTTTGGGAAGGCTTCCTAGAGGACATGTGTGAGATGCTTATAGACTATCACCAAGCCAAAAAAAACGACATTCTAAGGATTAATAATGTTATTAATTTGTTACTATACCCAGCATTACATGAGTTGTGCAGGCAATCATGTGTTTGTATTTATTTCCATGCCACGGGGTTTTCTAACTTGGAATTTGGTTTCTTGTAAATTTACACTAAAGTATATAATTCCATGAATAATTATATCAAGATAACTTCCTACCTTGATGAAGGACTCAAGCCTGAAACGTTGGTTCTCTTTCATGTACAAAGTACATGGTTTGACCCTCTAAGTTTCTCCAGCATTGCACTGTTAGTTTAAATCTCAGAAACTCAATGTGCCATTTTTCAATTTCCCATTGTGGTTCCCCTCTGCCATAGGTGCTCTGTGATTAGTAAGTGATTGCTTAAAGGTGGTCTGTGGGAGGGAAGAAAACGTCTGAAAAACCCCACTGTTTTAATTGTACCTCACTGGCTCTTTATATGCAGGGTTTCATAACTCCAAAGGAAAGGGGGTCAATGACAATTTTTCTCAAGTAAAATATTCCAGAAACAATTGGAGCTAGGTTCTCAATCTCTTTGTTTCCCTCCCACTCACACAATCCCCGACTGTGGCATAGGGATTACTTAAAATGGAATGCGAGTTCAGGAGGGTAGTTCGAAAACCACTTAGTACCTCATAAATAAATCTGAAAAACAATCTCAAATGCATTAAAGTTTGACCTGTTTTTGTTAGGCCGTGGGAGATTTAGAAAAAAAAACCACTCTTTACGATAAACCAAGCTTGCGTTCTGGATTATTTCGTTCCTGAGCTCTGCGCGGGATACACGAGAATTCTATTAAATATTTAGATTAATTAATAAATAGACAGATGGGGGAAATTAATCCATTTGCGGGGAAAGGGTGGATATTCGCATTTAAGATCATGACGACCAGTGCAACAAATCGGCCAGAGCAGAGGGACGCCAGCTCCCTAACTCCACTGCCAACTTTGAAGAACTTCTCCTCCAGCAGGTTGCTCGAGATTCCAGCTCTCTGCAGTTGTTTCCCGATGGACGCGTATCATTCATTGCGATTGGAGGGGAGCTACAGCGGGACAGTAGGAATAATGAGCGAAGACGTTGAAGTCACCGAGACGAAAGCTTCAGTGACCAATGTTCGGTTTAAGGAACCTTAATCCAGGATCCCTCGCGTTTGCACTGAAGTTTCTGGCGAAAGGGTATCTCGTTCGTCAAAGTGTGACTGAAGGCACCAACGTGATGCGGCCGCATCATGTAGAATGGGAGAACTCTCTTTTAATTCCACTCGCAATTTGGTGCTCTAAATTGTGCAGATTCGCTGTCAAGAGCCAAATAAAACGGGGAACCGATGCATCTTTTAGTGGATTCCTGGAGAGTATCCGGACCTTTAAAAATTCTATTCCTCTTTGCTCATCACTGCAAATCGGCGGGCACAGGAGAGAAAGTGATGGGGGCATTTGAAAATGTTAATATGATTGAATACCTTTAGCCCATAAAACAACAGAACGTTACCCACGAACGAATGCGTGCAAGACCTGCTGAAAAGGTGACAGAACGGCTTTGTTCCCGGGCTGGTTAACGAGATAATATTGTGTGCCCCCCCCCGCCCCCCCAACTTTGGGGCACTTCCAAACGAGTCAAAAAAGCACGTGCGAAGTCAACACTATTTGGGCTGGAGGAAATCCTTCTCTGAAGGATTAGTGAAAATTGCTGATGGGTCAAGAGACCAGAGTAAATGAAAACTTTGATTTTAAGCGAAGGGTCAGAGGGGTTTTTAACGGGACAGGTTCTATTTGTGTTCGTTCGCCTGGTGAATAAAGTTGAGCAAGTCTGGTTCACATTGAAACACTTGGGTCCATTCTCCGTTGAATGGTCTTGTCCCGCTCTGTAAATCACTCCGAACTCTTTGGGAAGTTCTGGCGTTGAGATTGTTTATCCTTTGTCTGCTCGCTTTGGATTCATTGCAGAGGCGTGCGGCGCCGAGGGGGTTAATCCGATGTCTCCTTTCTGAACGTTCTCCAGTCACTTGGCGACCGCTGACCTGTGCCTAGCAACGGTCGGACGAGGCGACACCCGATTGGTCAGTGGGGGCTGGGGGTGACGTCACCGCCCTGGGGCCGGAGGGACGGGGTGAGTGGGGAGGGTAGCGGAGAGAAGCGGCGTGAGGATGGAGGAGCTGAGCGCTGTGGGAGAGCAAGTTTTCGCAGCGGAATGCATTCTAAGGAAAAGACTGAGAAAGGTGGGGGGGGGGGCAAAAGAGTTTGGGGGAAAGGGGCTCCGAGATTTTGCACGGGGGGGGGGTTCAATTGGCCGCTTCGCGGGAGCATTGATTTGTTGTGGTTTATTTCACAGGGGAAGCTGGAGTACTTGGTGAAGTGGAGAGGATGGTCTTCCAAGTGAGTGGCATCAGGTCTAACAATACAACCGAGCAGCGTGCTCCCAACTCCAGCATCGGGCTGGGCTCGGGGCTTCCTCCTTTGTTTCCTCTCTTTCTCCCCCAGATTTCATCCCTCCCTCACTCTTTCTCCGAAAGGATAAACGTGCATTCATCTGGTCTGCGTGCACTTCGGTCTGGGTGCAAGCTCCTTGACATGAGTTGCTCTTCAGCCTTTGGTCTTTCATTGTTTGCTTGAAATACCTTCTGTTTTAATGTATCTGTTTTTTATAAAGGAGTTTCCATCCTCGAATAGTTTTCCAGATGTTTTAATAGTTGGGCTTGGGCCATTTTGTAACTTTTGTGATTTGTGCTCCATTTGTGACTTGGCACTTGCACTTTTTTACTTGGGGGTAAATGGTCCAGGTTCTCTCGTGATTTGCTTTTTTTTTGTCGCGCTTGCTTCATTTGTATTTAAGCAACATTTAGGCTTTCCTCCAGCCCCCCCGCCACAGATCGTGGGAGAATTTGATGCCTGCGAAATTGAGTTTAAAAAAACTAAACTTGGGCTTTGTGGATCTAAGGTTCGGTTCTGAATGGGATAGTGGGTTTTGTTGTTTCCAATTATTCATGTTTTTTTTTTTGCTTTCAGATTGTTTCATTCTAGATGTTATTTAAAACTTTCTTTTTAATGCACGACTAGTACTCTTTGGGTGTTGTAGTTGTCTTGCGATTTTATATTTAAAAAAAAACAGAACAAACAGATGTAGCTTGATACTAGCGTAGTTTTGATGCTATCTGGTAGCTTTACAATAACAAGCTGTTTGTTCCCTGTTTCAATTTTTACTTCCTTCCTATTGAACTCCAACAGGTTTTATGGCGTTACTGGACTTGTAGAAGAAAGAATGCAATTGGAGGTGTTGAAAACTGTAATAGACTCGGTTTACTTAAAAAAAAAATCTTTGGCTGGATGTTGGAGAAAAGTTGTGATCAGGAGTCGGATCAAATCAAAGGAAGCACAAAAAAAAATTGGAGGTGGAAAGGGTGCAGAAGCCCAGATTGGGCTGCATACCGTCGAGCTGAAGCAGGACAATAATGGCTTGGCTTGAGAATGAACTCAAAGCCATTCTATTAATGTTGTACTTCTGAGATGCAACAGAAATGGGGTTTTGGGTGAAACTTTCCACTCTTATTGACCTGAACAACTTCCAATCAGCCACTTAACCAGCAAGTAACCTTATCTCCCATCACCAATTCCTTAAGTTTTTCATCTTCTTTCCTCTCCATAATTCTTTGTGATCTCCTGCATGCCATTGTTGTTCATATGAGCATCTTCTAAACTTAGCCATTAGCACTGCTTTGTTTCTATTATATGGGTTCTTGAGTTTAAGAAATGTTTCTAAGGGTGAAAATGAGTGACAAAGGAATTTGCTGAGGCAGTTCTTTGAATTTTTAAGTCTATTTAAAAGTTGCAGAGCTAAATTTGTATTTTTCTACCCTTGAGGTAGAAACTCGTCGACTTGTCATCTCATCAGAAGCATTGAACAAAAATGCATTACGTTTACTCTTCCTGAGCCCATTTGGAATATTTTCCAGATTACTTTGAAGGGACTTTGTTCAAACAAATTCCTGTAATAGTTATCTGCAATTTTTTAACAATTTGTTATTGTCAGATTATGACAAAGAACCATCATCTACTGTGATATTTTCAATATGTGTCAGGGGAAGGAGAAGAAATTAACTTGACTTCCTCAAGTGTTACCTTTGATGTATAAACAGACATGAACTAGTTGAACTCAACCTATTTTGCGTAAGTGTTGTATTTTAACCTTAATCTCCTTTCTGTTTGAGGTCACTATCCTGTTTAATTTACACTCAGATGACTGTGGAGAGATGAAGACACTTGGGGTTGAATATCAAAAATTCCTCTCGTATTGTTTTCTAGTAGATCCTCAGAACATCAGAAATAACATTTGGCCATCTGGCCTGTTGAGCCTGCTCCAGCATGGCTGGCCTGGCAGTGGACTCCACTCCATCTACCTGGTTTTCTTCTCATAAGCCTTGATTTTCCTATAATACCAATAATCAATATATTTAATAAATAAAAAGAATAATTTGGCTAACAAGAAAATATTATAATTTCTGTCTCCATAACATTTTTAAAGTGCTCATTTTTCTTTACCATATTATGTCCTTTGAAAGCATTAAGGTATTTTTTTTAAACTTTAAAAAAAATTTAGATGTACAGCACAGTAACAGGCCCTTTCGGCCCATGATCCTGTGCCACCCAATTAACCACACCCCCAGTACATTTTGAACAATAGGAGGAAACACACACAGACATGGGTAGAGCATGTATTCAGGGGAAAATAATGTTGCGCCTTCAAAAAAAAACTAGTATTAATCCATTGGTTGGAGATAGTAGACCCATTCTTCTATTTGAGAAGTACCAGATAAATCCCTTATTTGTATTCATATTGTGAGGAATACTTGGAAGTTTAGAGTTAATTATAAGTTTCGCAATTTTGTCATTGGTAGTTTAATGGTACTAAGCTGTTAACCATCAAATGTTTTGTTCTTGCTGTGCAGCATGAAAGTGCCTTGCTTAGATTTGTAATTACATTGTGACTGCTGTGAAGAAAGTGAACTTGTAGCTATTGTCACTTGCCCACAATGGGCTGAATTATTTGGGTTCTGCCTTTTACAGCACCCCAGCACACGCACATGTATCAGATCTGGATGCAGAGGACTTGTTTGCTGAAGTTCCTCATCCTTGTGTTCACCAATGTGATCTGAACAGTGGGTGGGCACAAGTACAAGGGCACTGATCTAAAGTGGGTCAGCACAAGCTGAATCTTCGCAGGCTACCACTGATTTTTTTTAAACAATATCGTTTTTCTGACTATTGAAATGCTGTTTTTAAAAAAACTGGTTTATCCAGAATTCAAGCAACTTGCAGCTTCAAGCAACCAGCAAATGAAAAATCGCAGAAATAAATAGGTTAAAAATACAGAAGTTTAAAATCTGTACATCTTACCATTCGTTCACTAATCAAGCAACGAGAAAATTCATTAATCCAGCATCTATAAATTCCCGTAGGTGCCAGATTCCATGGGTTTTAATGTAGTAATCTTTTAAAAAGTTAATTAAAAAAGCAAACTCTGGAAAGTACAGAGTTCAAAACATTAAATTTGCACAATTATTTAAAAAAATAAAGTGGCTGTAGCAAAAATGCAATGCTGGAGAAACTCAGCTGGTCAAACTGTGTACTTTATAGAGCAAAGATAAATAACCAATGTTTCAGGCTTGAGTCCTTCATCAATGGCCTGCTGAGTTTCTCCAGCATTGTATTTTAATTTCAACTATGATTGTAGATTTTTGGGTTTTACCTCTTGGCTGTAGCATTCAGATTTGTAGTTCCAAAGCCTATTGGAATCAAAATAGATTTTGTATCCTGTAGAGGGCTGGCCTTGAGCAGAGCCTGAGTGATGGTTTTCTCAGTGAATATGGGGATTCCCTGTAAAACTGGACTTCAGGCAGAAACAGTCACTGAACGTGGAACCTGTGCACAAAAGTCCAGGAATTAACTTGGTTTGAATTGTTCAAATCCTGATTCTGCTCAATGACTATGAATAGACTTTAGAAGGGCTTTGAAATAATCTGATTTCTTTCCATGACATGCTACGGTGACTGAGAATCCGTCTCTTTCCCACTTTAAACAAGCTGTCACAATGGTTCATAGTCCCAAATCATGATGTTTGCAGCTTTAGAAAGTAAAATGCAGGTGAAATCTGGCTATTTAAAGCCTCATTGCTTCATTGTTTCTTATATCCTTTAATATCTCTTCTTTGGTTATATCTCCACAGTTGAATTATTTTCTTTATTCATTGCCTTTATAAATAATACTCCATAAACTTGAGTGAAAGCTAATTATTAGGAATGCTTTCATATATTTATATAAAAAAAGTCTTGGTGAACTTGTGCAATGTTCAAACCAGTCAATGGTATAGAAAATCGACTGGCTGAGGTTCCTTGCAATCGATGCATTTGGGAAGTCGACTCGAACATTTTACTTAAAATTGCCTTAACCTACATGGGTGAGAGAAAATAGTAAAATAACATGTCTGTATGTACCATACAGATTTGAGTATTGTACTGAATTCTCAGATTTAAGTTTTTAGAAGATTCCAAAGTTCAAATGTGATTGGGGGTGGGGTGGGGTTAAAGAGATGGAGAGACAAAGGATCTTGTGGTGTTAACTAGTAAAGAGCGGTTGAATTCTCTTGCTTCACTGGACAGTATTTAGCCAGTTCTGTCACATTTATTCCTAAAAAAAACTTCAAAAAATGAAGGAACTTTCGTTTTCACTTGTGTAAACTTCTGTATACAAACCAGAGATGCACTTATCAGTTGTAGACTGCACTGGAAAAGTAATTAGTGAGGAAATGCTTGAGGACACTTGAGTACATACAAGTTGAGCCTGACACCGTTTGATAATGATAACCTTCAACGATAGCACAACAAAAGCAATTTTATGCCGAGAATTCCCAATGCCTGGGCCATTGGAGGAAAATTGGTTTATCCTTTTGGAGCAATAATACAGAGGAGTAAATGGTGCACTACAATTTTTTTTTTAAATTGCAAGCCTGGTCATCAAAACAGTGACTGATCTGAATGCATCTTTATTTAACCAGTGACATTTTCCCTGTTTCCAATCATATTTATTCCTCCTTTTATTTTCCTTATTTTCTCTATGTCCCTTTTATTTTTCTAGCCTCGAGTATGATATTCCTGTTTCTGCTTCTGAACTCTGATTTCCACATCGTCAACCTTCATTTCAACTTGAATCTGCAGTTTTGTTTGTTCTTTCTTACCCAGACTGGTGCAGTGCTGAAGGTTACTTGGTTGCATTCTCCTGAAGCCTTCCTCACCTTCACTCCATTGTAGCGAAACAGGAAAGAAAATAAATGTTTCCCTGTACACATTGAACACCACCTCATCAGACCAGCCAGGCTTACTGCATCTCAAATAGTTGCTGGTACAGGTCTGCAGGAAAAGCCTGAGGCTTCATTTGGTCAATGTAATGCATGCAGTACAATGACACAGGGTCCTAGTGCCTGCAGTTTAATTTAAAAAGCTGACATCAAAGTGAAGCCAAGCCACATTCATTATTCCTGGATAATTTTGTATTTCTAATGCATGTATTTAAATTGAGGTGTTGCAATAGGAAATGGGGAAACTTCAGTAATTAACGTGGTATGTTAAATTCTGCATGATCTCTCTTCCATTTTTCTGTCATTGTAAATATTCCACTTTTTTCAGCTTGCTATCAATTTTGTGCTTTTGATGATCATATTTTTAAAAATGTTTTAATGTTTGAAATAGAATACAAGTAATCAGTTAAGAAAATAAATATACAGATTAAAATATTATTTAAGAGCAAGTTTTTAAAAAAAATCTACATTATTTGAAGGTCTCGAAATATTTTTGACCAAGAATACAATTCCATTTTAAAATTTTCATCAATTGTTCTAAATCACTAATCTTGAAATTCTGTACCTTGCAAGGACTATTGTTTTTAATCTTTAATAATATCACAACCCATATTCATCTAATGCTTAAACTCTTGTTAGTACCTTAATCACCCTCGGACTTGACTGGCCTATGCTCCATAAAATTGAGATCAAAACTTTGGTCCACATTATCACATCGGATATGATGTCATTTTTGCTGGTCCTTGCTGAGATGCATAGATTCCCAGCCCATCAATTCTTCAGATTTAACTTCATTGTCTTTAAATCCTCCATGCCCTTGCCTTGCTCCAACTCTTTAATCTGCTGAAAATCTGCTCTTCCTTGGAACTATTAATCTTTTTCTAAAAACATTCATGGAACCTACATGCTTGATCTGTTTTTTTTCCCCAAATCTCTTGACCTTTTCAGCAAGATTATTTAAAACCAAATGTACAGCTCCTTGAGAAGGTTTTTGGTAATGGTCTTCTGTTCATTTGGACTAATACTAAACCATAATTCCTCCTCTGGAAGATTTTGATGTTATATAGATGGTGTTCAAGTTAAATTGCAGTACATCTCCATTCTTGAGGCAGTAGACAATCTTGAAATAAATGGTGAACCTATAAATACATGGAAAATAGTTCCTCATAATGTTTTCTCCTGAATGGGTGCTCAGTACCATGTGTCAGTCTCAAAATAAGTTGCTGGATCTTGACAGATAGAATTTTGTTTATGATCAAGATAGGGAAATCTTTGAATTCTCAACCTAGAGATCTATAGAACCTATCTTATGACTATAAATCAAGAAAGTGATTTGACTGATTTTTGGATTGCAAGGAAATAAGATGTATGCTTCATGTAGGAAACAGAGTTCAAAGATCAGCTTCAAAATTGAAAAGGAAAAGCTGATGTCAGGTGTCAATATTTCATTGGAACTTTAAAAAAAAAATTAGTGGTATGAGATAGGAACTGGCCCAAGATGAGGGACAGCAAAGTAGAATTGGAGGATATTTCTACAAGAAATAAAGTGCAGGATAAATATATTCCAATTTTAAAAAAAATTATGAATGGAAAAATGGCACAAATGTGACAAATGAGAGGTTAAGACTAAAATAAAAGCAAAGGGGAGGCCATTACAAGGTAACAAAAATTGGTTGAAAAGCAGGACTGGGAAACTATATTTAAAAAAAAAAACTTAAAGGAAAAAAGATGAATTATGAAAGGAAGTTGGCAAATAACATACAAAATTATATGAAGTTTTTTAAAATGTATGAAGAGTAAATGAGACATGGGTAGATATGGGACCAATTTGAAAATGATGCTGGAGAAATTCTAATGGGTGAGAGAGATGGTAGAGGAACTAAATGAGTATTTTGCATCACTCTTCACTGAGGAAGACCATATCAATATACCTGATAGAGGTATCAGAGAATCAAATTAAGTACAGTCAAGATTACTAGACAGAGAGGGCTTAGTAAGATAAATGGACTAAAGATAGATGTCTCCTGGACTGGATGAGGTGCAACCACAGGTTCTGAAGGAGGGCTTTGAAGATTGTGGAGACATTGGAAATTTTTTTCCAGAAATCAATAGACTCTGGCACAGTTCTGGAGGATTGGAAGGTCTGCTGTTTAATAAAGGAGGGAGACAGGAAATTATAAGGCTATTAGTCTGACATAGGAAGTTGGAAAGTTATTGGAGTTGATCCTCAAGGACGAGGTTATGAAATACCCCTTGGTGCATGACACAAGTCCATGAAGGGAAGATTGTGCCTGACCAATCTATTATAAATTTTTGAGGAAATCTCAAGTATAATGGACAAGGAAGAGGCTGTGGATGTTGTGTATTTGGATTTTCAAAAGGCCTTTAAGGAGCTGCATAAGAGGCTGCCAAATAAGATGAGAGCCCGTGGAATTACAAGAAAGATATTAGATTGGGTGGAGCACTGGCTGCTTGACAGAAAGCAAAAGGTGGGAATAAAGGGATCCTGTTCTGGTTGGTTGCCTGTTGCTAGTGACGTTCCACAGGGGTCATTGTTGGGGCCACTTTTTACAATGTATTTTGATGATTTGGATTATGGATTGAATAGTTTTGTGGCTAAATTTGCATATGCCACCTAGATAGGTGCTGGAGTAGGAAGTGCTGAAGAAATAAAGGTTGCAGAGAGACTCGGGCAGTTTAGGCGAGTGGGCAAAGAAATGGCAGATGAGATACAATGTTGAGAAATAGACAGTTGTACATTTTGGAAGAGGAAATAAACAGGCCGATTATTATTTGGATGAGGAGAAAATTCAAAATGCCAGCTTTTTTTTTAATGGATGAGAATTTTATTTAATAATCTAGTATAACAAAGTCGCAAGTTTTTTTAAATGACAATGCAGTGCTGGGATGAGAACATAATGCTTTTTAAAGTTTTGTGGCTTTAGTCCACCTTTGACCATTTAAAAGGTTGACCACAACTCTTGTTGTCTGGATTTGGCAGTTCCTGTTTGAACCACCAGCTTCAGGTCTAGGCTTCCACATATCCATTGCTGAGCACTGAAATTCACGACTTGCTCAATTACCTGTCACTTTGCTGGAATCAGACCTGGCATTGAAATCACCAATGTCCGTCTCTATTGCAGATTAGGGATCAAAGGGGGTGTTAAGTTTTAATTAAAAAAATAATAATAATAATTTTACTTATTATTTAATGTTATTAAATTTATGAAAATTACTGCACAAGTTCAATTTTGATTGTTTTTTAATGTTTCTGAAAGTTTGAATTCTGCTTTGTGCATTTTGATGCGAGTAGGTTTACTGTGGAGTCAAGTAGAAGATGTCAGACAGACAAGTTCTCCTCACTCCTCTGCTCAGGACCTTTCCAGTCAGCCAAAGGATACGAGCTACCTCGGAGACTCTGTATGAATGTGGACTTTGGACCGGTTACTGGTCCAGCAAGATGTAGCCCATTGACTATAATGAGAAACCTCACATCAGGATTTGTTTTTTTAAAATACTTTAATTTTGTGGTCAAATGAGAATCAAGAGTTGATCATTGCAAAGACATAAAATGAAATGAAAAGAAAATCAAATCACTGATACATATTGTCCATATTTCCAAACAGCTCTATCCCTCCTTCCCCCCCACCCCAACAAAATAGAAAAGAAAGAAAAAGAATGAATAAAAGAGATAGAAACAGAAAAAGGAACTGTAGCGATCCATTTCAGAAGATCTAATTCTTGCCTGGATCTCAAATAAGGGAAAGAAGATGGATATAAAACTCAGGAACCGAACAAGTACCTTAAATATTCAACCCTGCAGTGTGCAAATATGGCCACCATACCTGCAAAAACCTGTTGTACTACTTCCTTAAGTTGGAAGTAATTTTCTCCAGGGGAACACAACTAATGCATTTCTGCATTGGGTTATATCCTGAAGGGAATTAGACTTCCAAGTAACTGCAAAACATTTCCTAGCCACAATTGTAAGAAATTCTAATTGGTACTTGGCCTCATTTTGGGTCTTGTGTCCACAATATTTCCAAGGAGAAACAATTCTGGACTTTGTGACAATTGTTTCCCAATAACCTAGTCTAATAAAATTCTTAAATTTTCCCAAAACTGTTTCACTTTAGAGCATGACCAGGTGAAATGTAAAAAAGGTTTTCCTGTTTCTTCCCCGCATCGAAAATGTATCAGATATATTAGAATTTAATTTGCGCAGCTTCTGCAGGGTAAGATATAGCTGACGCAAAAAATTTTATTGCACCAGTCTATTTTACATTAATTGTATTGCTCATGCAATCCTGACATAAATCGGACCAGTTCTTGTCACCAATACTAATATTCAAGCCTGATTCACATCTTTGATTTCTGTAACTCCTGCTTAGGTTTTCCCGGTTGGAGTAAGGATTTGTTTAAAATAGCAACTGCACTGCAATTGCAGTTTTGATCTTCTGCTGCAGTTAGAATAGCTATTAGCACAACGCTGTTACAGCGCCAGCGATCGGGACCGGAGTTTGAATCCAGCGCTGTCTGCAAGAAGTTTCCACTTTCTCCCAGTGTCTGTATGGGTTTCCTTCGGGTGCTCCAGTTTCTTCCACCAATCAAAACTTATTTGAGTTGTAGGTCACTTGGGTGAAATTTGGTGGCACGGCTCATGGGCCGAAAGGGCCTGTCTCTGCTCTATGTGTAAATTTAAATGCAAAGTTAAACAAAAGTGGATGACAGACAAAATGCAAGTAAATGTTAGAAATGATCAGTGAATTTGCATCTAAGCATTACATTTAATATCTTGGAGGGATAATGTACAACCTTTATATTTTGCTTTTCCTGATTAATAATGTTTTTACTTACAGACATAATAGTTGGGAGCCAGAAGAAAATATTCTTGATCCAAGACTCCTGCTTGCTTTTCAAAGGAGGTAAAAATATTTGAATGTCATTTTCTTTTGCCATTCTCCTTGACCCTCTTTCCTCTTCTACACTGGATGAGTAGCATCTTCTGAAAATCTTGTCATCCATTTGCACACTCTGTGAAGTAGAGAAACTCAACTGCCCACCCAAGATTCCATTTTAATCTTGGCTCATTTGATTTGTGATGCTGCTCGCCCTGGGAACTTGCTTGCACATTATGTCCATGCATGAGCAATGTGTCGCTGAATAATGACATGAATATTTGGTTCTATCGGGAATAACAAAATGGAATTTTTTTTAAAAAAACAACTTTTGTTTATTGTAGCCAGCAAGAGAAAGAACTGCAAAATCGTAAGCGAGGCAAGAGGCCCAGAGGCAGGCCCAGAAAACATGTGGTAGGGTTGGTTTTAATTTTGTATTGATTTTGATGCTTAAATTAGCTTAAGACATTATTACTGCAAAGAAAATATTTCAACCCCAATTCCTGGAGCTAAAGCTCCCATGCACCTGATCTTTGGATTTTGTTGGGCAGAAGGTTGTATAGATAGAATGAGGATGTTGGCTTAAACCAACTGAAGCAGTGGTCCATTGACTGCCTCCCCTCCCCACCCCTCCCACTTCTAGAGCAGAGTTTTTGTATCCCTGCAAGTACAGCAGCATGTTGTGTCCTTTGAGCCTTTCATGAATTGGGCGGGTGGGGGGGGAGGGGGAGATGGACTGGCTATATTGTGGATATATACAGTACGTTTTCCAATTCTGCAGAAGGCAGTATCACAAAGAAACCATCGAACATCAAATCTATGTTTATAGTGTTGAATAATAATGTCTTTTTTTCTGAGATTAATTTAAAGAATTACAGTGGAATCTGTGCAGGTCAATGAATATTAAATAGCAACCATTACCAATTTTATATCCTATCTTGGATTACAAAGAGCTTCATAGTAAATATTTACAGCAATTTTTACATGTTCTACTTTTAGTTAATGAGAATGTATTATTAAATTTTAATTACTAGGCTCAGTGAATCAATCATAGAAATACTAATGTTGCTTTATTTAAGATGCACGTTCCCTCAGTTGATTGATTCCTAAGATAAGTGTCTTGTTTACTGCAGTTTAGAAGAACGAGAGATGGTCTTGTTGACATACCCGTGATCCTGAGAGAAATTAACGAGGAGCTATTCATTCCTCAAGATGACGAATCCAGTATAAGGAGGTGCAGTCTCCAGATTATGGCAGGCTTTTATAAATGAGTTCAATCTTCTACCACTTAGGGCTGCAGAAACCTAGTCATCACAAATATTCAAGGCTGAGATCAACGTATTTGTGGATACCAAGTGTAGAGTGCGTCAAAAGAACCAAAGACTTGCTGATCCAAACCAAGGCTTTTTTTAACTAAAAGACAGGAGCATATCACAAGGAGGTCGACCAGGTCCAGAATGACCTGGTCCGGCTAGGAGCAACCCTTTAAGACCTGCCAGCAGGTGTGGCTACGCGCTCAGCCAATTACAGTCACCCTACACGACCATCTGTACCTAGACACATTGGTGATAGAATCTGTACTCTCACACTAAAGCCATCAGGTGAAAATGGGGAAAGGGAAAGACCAGAATTGAGACAAGGGATCAACCATGATCTTACTGAATGGCTGAGCAATTTCCAGGGGCTGTATGACAACTATAGTGGTCTCTTACAGATAGAAATTTTCTCAACAAATAAATAAAGGTTGTTTGAAAAGATTTTATTCAAAATATGGTTTAAGAGCAACCACAGAAACGTTTTTGTGACTGCAGTACTCGTGTAGTCAACCTATCCTGCAGAGGGCACTCTACCATTTCTACTCCCAATTTACCCCAGGGGGTGGGTGGGGGGAAACTCATGGAAGTTAAATGGTCAAATGCAGCTCTAACAAATAGGCATTACATTTGCATGTTATTTTAAAATGTATAATGCCAGTGTATAAGGCAGACAATGAACATTAAAAAATGTCACCTCAAATCCAGGAGTAATCTTGTATGCCAAGTATAAAATCTGGACCTTAATGATGAAGACTCTGCACTCTCCCACGCCAAGTTTAAAATCCGAATCTTGGCAGCAAAGTCTCAGCGTTCGCCCACTGAGTCCATCTTCCCAGTCCAACTGCCTTCGGCTCTGTATAGACTTTAAGTGGCCTGTACAGGAGCAGACAGTTTATTTTAAAATGTGCTCATAACATTTAAACCTTTACTGGGCACTTTGCATTAAAAATGTTGTGAATTATTATATTAAATGTGCCTAGTAGCATCACTCCACTGATCATCAGTAAGTGCTTGACTTGGGGTAGTTCTATCAGTGAGTATCATGCAAAACTAGTATTTTGGGTGGAAATTCAGGGGTCATCCTGGTGCACCTAGCAAATATGGTACTTTGATTAAAAATATAGTCTGGGCCAAGCACAAAATACTATTGGGTAGGAGAATCACAAATCTAACAAGGTTGTGAAACTTTGCAGATATAAAAACTGACCATGTTGGCCAACTGCTGCCCCTCTGCTTCCTTGTCCCAACCCTTCTCCAACTATTGTTTTGCCCTATATAACTCTCAGAAAACAGACTTTTGTACAAGCAAAGGTAACTCATTAAACACTAAAGAGCAGTATAAACAAATTATGGTAATTTCTCCCAGTTAAAGCAAGTGATTTCCATACAAAATTGTTGTACATAGAATCTATACATTTTAATACACTTAAACTTTCAATACATGTATATTTTCAACACAAACTCATTCTCAATCATAGAAGTTGCATACAGCCTATCCTCTTCTGTCCACAATGGTACACTTTGTTTCTCCTTCCATGTCAAGTTGCTTCAATGTATATGCTTGGAATGTCGCATTGAAGTAGTTGATTTGGTATTGCAACCTAAATGTCGTCATTGTGCCTGTTGACCCAAGTCCATGTGGAAATCCGATGTTAATACAGCAACTGTGTTCAGGAACTATTGGTAGATATGATTCAAAGAGAAACAATGAAATGTCTCCTGGGAGTTTTTGTTGATCGATTATAGCTCTTGATCATTCTGTTAAAGTGTAGTTATGTTGACATATCTGACATTGGAAACTCTGTATTTTTGCCTTCTAAATCTACTTGCACAAGGTGAATGTGCTAGCAAACATCCTTTGGACAAATTCCTCTATTTCTGAACTAGCTTTTGCAAGAGTAAGATGTTCTTCAGGCTCGACTTTTGAATAAAATTTATTGAAATGGGTATTGGAATTAATCCCAACAACTGAACTTGAAGAAATGAGAACACTGCCCCTTTAAACTCACATACCACCTTAAGCAATTCCTATGCCATAAGTGCTCTGTGATTAGTAAGGGATTGGTTAAGGTGGTATGTGATTTGGGGTGGGGGGGGAGGGGGGCGTTGTGAAGAGATTGAGAACGGTAGACCCAATTGTTACTGAAATATTTTGCTTGAGAAAAATTATCAATGACCCATTTCCTTTGGAGATATGAAACCATGCACATAACGAGTCGATGAGGTACGATTAAAACTACTTTTCAAACTTCCCATTCGCACACCACCATTTATATTCTTTTAAAAATGCCTTGCTAATCACAAAGTACTTATAGAATAAGGATTGCTTAAGCTGGAATGTCAGTTTAGGGGGCAGATTAAAAACCATTTCTCTAGAATAAAAAGAATTACAAAAGGAATATGGGGAAAAGGAAAACTGATTAATGCTAATTATTACTAACTTGACAGTTGAAGCACATGGATCGTGAGTGCCATTCTCAGGCTAACTAGTATGAAAATTGACAAACTCCTCTATTGATGATCCACAAATTCCAGTGTTGATCACGTTCAAAAATTCTTTTTTTTTTAAAAATGGAGACTACAAAGGAAATGTCAAAGTTATTCGGTTTCAGGAATGTGACAGCAGGAATTTAAAACCTGGCCATTCCATCAGAAACCCTGTCTACTGTATTTTTATAGACCTTGATTTAACACAGCTGGTTCCTCAAAGGAGACCATAATAGTCGTTCATGATTCAGGCAATCTGCTTCAGTAACTGCTTAACTTTCCAAGAAAATTAAATCATCTACATTTTAAAACTCTGTCTGAAGAATGATTTATGTAAATAAAAAGTTCATTTGATGGTATTTGCATTGCTTTATAAACATTCTAAGGGTGATTTCTTAATTTCTAGCTGAAAAACAAGAGCCTTTTGGCTGATATTATTGTCAGTTTTAAATTTGAAAGTGTACTGTTCATTTCTTCAGTGTTATGCATTTTGCAATGAAACCGAAAACTTATTCCTTCCAATACCTCTCTGTAACTAATTTCTAGTGGAGCTCTCCTAAATACCAACTTTGGATGACTTGTCGTTCTCCCAGATAACTTGGGCAAGATGATGTAAATCTATTACAGATGTATGACACAGTGCATTATAAATCATTGAGCATTTTAGCTGTTGGTCAGCTGGCAGCAGAGTAGGTGGGCTGGCCACCCAGGCACTTAGTGGAGGAGAAAAAAGACAAATACTCGAGGAACTCAGCCGGTCTCGCAGCATCCACAGGAGGTAAAGATACAGTATACTACTGATGTTTCGAGCCTGCACCTTCAAATATAAGCATTGGCTTATTCCTTCAAGAAGGACTCAGGACTGAAACGTCTATTATACAGTGCCCTCCATAATGTTTGGGACAAAGACACACATTTCCTTTATTTGCCCCTGTGCTCCACAGTTTTAAACGTAATCAAACAGTTCACGTGTGATTAAAGTGCACATTCCAGATTTTATTCAGCATTATTTGTATACATTTTGCTTTGACCATGTAGAAATTACAGCATTTTTTATACATAGTCCCCTCATTTAGTGTACTATAATATTTGGGACATAGCAGTGGTATGTATATTAAAGTAGTCTTTAGTACTTTATTGCATATCCCTGCATGCAATGACTGCTTGAAGTTCGTGATTCATAGACCACCAGGTACTGAGTATCTTTCTGGTGATGCTCTGCCAGGCCTCAACTGCAGCCATCTTCAGCTCCTGCTTGTTTCAGATCTTGTCCCCTAAGTTTTCTCTTCAGCAAATGGAAGGCATGCTCAATTGAATTTAGATCAGGTGACAGAGTTGGCCATTCAATAATTTTCCAGCTTTTAGCTTTAGAAAACCCCTTTGATCCCAAACATACTGCTCAAGCAACATTGTAGGATGAAGCACTGACCAACGAGTTTGGAGGCATTTGCTTGAACTTGAGCAGATAAGATTCTATAATCCTCAGAATTCATTTTTGCTACTGCTGTCTGATGTTACATCAAGTTAAGTGCACCAGTACCTGTGGCAGCCTCACCCAGGCTATTACGCTCCCACAACCTGTTTCACAGATGAGGTGGATTGCTTTGGATCTTTACACCTCCATTCTTTGCTCTTACCATCTCTCTGATGCAGGTTAATCTTGGTCTATTCTATCAACAAGACCTTTTTCCAGAATTCTGCAGACTCTTTTAAATACCTCTTGGCAAACTGTAATCTGGCCATCTTGATTCAGTGGCTAACTAGTTTGCATCTTGCAGTATGGTCTCTGTATTTTGTTCATGAAGTTTTCGGTGAACGCTAATCATTAACACATCCATTTCTGCTTCCTGAAGAGTGTTTCCGATCTGTCAGATAGGCTTTTGGACATTTTTCTTCATAAGAATTCTTGTCATCTGCAGTGGAGATCTTCCTTGGCCTACCAGGCCCTTTGCAATGACTAAGCCCACCAATATGCTCTTTCTTCTTAATGATGTTCCAGACAGTTGATTTTTGGTAATCCTAAGGTTTGGGTGATGTCTCTTACCATTTTATTCTTGTTTTTCAGCCTCATAATGGCTTCTTTGACTTTCATTGGGACGACTCTGGTTATCGTGTTGAAAAATGGCAACTACAGACTCCAAAGGTGATCAAAAGCTGAGAAGCCAGGCCTAGCTCTCTTATACCTGCACCAATTAAACATACCTGAGTACTCATAAACACCTGAGAAGCCACATGTCCCAAATATTAAGGTGCCCTGAAATAAGGGGACAATGTATAAAAAGTGCTGTAATTTCTACATGGTCAAAGCAAAACGTGTGCAAATAACTGAATAAAATCTAGAATATGCAATTTAATCACATGTGAATGTTTGATTACAAATTTAAAACTATGGAGCACGGGCAAATAAATTGGAAAAAAGTGTCTTTCGCCTAAATATCTGCATCTTTATCTCCTATGGTTTGTTGCAAGACTGGCTGAGTCTTTCAAGCATTTTTACTACAGTGTCTGCAGACTTTCGTGTTTCACTCTTAGTAGAGGAACAAATCTCATTAAGATACATTTTGATGCTGCACACCCCAAGGTGCTGTTAGGCTACAGTTCGGCAGTTGAGGGGGAGGTGTTCTCATGAGGTTAACATGGTTGCAAGGGTGGGGGGGGGGCGCTTTGAGTTGTGGGTAAAATAAGCAAATCAGTCTACATTTTCTCCCTCTTCCAATTCACTTTTTATGGAAATTTCATTTTTACCTTGTTTCTAAATTGCACACTTTTTAAAAACAAAATTCTGTGCATCTTTTTCTATCTGCAGGTGTTCTAAAGGCTCTATCTATAAATGCATTAGTGTACAGTTTTTTTGTATTGCCAGGACCAGATTGACAGTTGAATTTCACTTCTGAGCCATTCAAATGAATGCAGATATTTTGAATATCCTGAGAAGAACTTGTCACTGTCATTCTGACTTCACTTTTGTTAATGGACTTCTCATGGAGTCCAGTAGCAGGTCATCTTTCCTGCGTTTTCCTAGTAATTAAACTGAGAGATCTGAGGACAAAACTATTAACAGGTTAGGCCTGATGTAGGCTCAGCAACTTCATTTCTCTCACTGGAGATGGTCTATTCTGAGGGAGATGATGATCAACCTACCAATTTTTCACAAACTAAGTTAATGCAAGGGTTTAGTAATTAAGTTAAATATATTTGTTAAACATTTGTATTCTTAAAATTTAACTTTTACATTTTAATAGTAAATATAACCATATAACCACTTACAGCACAGAACAGGCCAGTTCGGCCCTACTAGTCCATGCCATAACAAATCCCCATCCTCCTAGTCCCACTGACCAGCACCCGGTCCATACCCCTCCAGTCCCCTCCTATCCATGTAACTATCCAGTCTTTCCTTAAATGTAACCAACGATCCCACCTCAACCACGTCTGCCGGAAGTTCATTCCACCCTTTGCGTAAAGAAATTTCCCCTCATGTTCCCCTTATAATTTTCCCCCTTCAATCTTAACCATGCCCTCTAGTTTGAATCTCCCCCCACTCTTAATTGAAAAAGCCTATCCACATTTACTCTGTCTGTCCCATTTAAAATCTTAAACACCTCTATCGAGTCCCCCCTCAATCTTCTACGCTCCAGAGAAAAAAGCCCTAGTCTGCACAACCTTTCCCTGTAACTCAAACCTTGAAATCCTGTCAAAGTTCTCGTGAACCTTCTCTGTACACTCTCTATTTTGTTTATATCTTTCCTATAATTTGGTGACCAAAACTGTACACAGTATTCCAAGTTTGGCCTCACCAATGCCTTGTACAATTTTATCATAACCTCCCAACTCTTGAATTCAATACTCCGATTTATGAAGGCCAACATTCCAAATGGCTTCTTCACCACACCATCTACCTGAGTATCATGGAGTGTTTTTGAGTTGGAAATGCTTACGGATATTCAGAATCTGATTTATTGTCATGAAATATGTTGTTTTGCAGCAGTAGTATTGTGTATTACAGATGCAAAAGTTACATTTCCATAAATGCAAATTAAGGGAGCAAAAAGTGAGGTCGTGTCTGTTCACTGCCCATTCAGAGGGGAAGCTGCTGTTTTTGTAACATTGGGTGTTTGTCTTCAGGCTCCTGTACCTCCTTTCTGATGGTAGGAGTGAGAAAAGGGCATGGCCTGGGTGGTGAGGGTCCTTGATAATAGAAGCTGTTTTCTTGAGACACTGTCTCTTCTAGATGTCCTCAGTGGTGTGAACACTAATGCCCATGATATAGCCCTTTCCTGTCCTGTGCATTGGCACCTCCATTCCAGACAGTGATGCAACCAGTCAGAATGTTCTCCACAGTACACCTGCAGACATTTGCAAGTCTCTGGTTACATACAAAATCTCCTGAAGCTCCTAACAAAACATGGGTGAATCTTCTTCATGACTGCATAGACATTCAGTCTTTTTATAGCTTTGGCAGGCAGTATTGCCTGATGCAGTGCTTAATGAATTGCCAGAGGGATAGTGTTTGCTAGTTAGATCAGTTATGCAAAACCTGACTCATCTAAAACCGACCTCATACACTGTGGTTGAGCTGGATCAGGATGAGTGGAGCTGGTTCAGTGTCAGACTGATCGAAACAAATCCACTTGCCCGCTCTGGGCAACTATAAAAATGTAAAGGAAATGGAATGGAAGTGCCACCTGGAATATCAGAGGTTTAATTTCATGCTATAGCCACCATTGCAGGGACTAATGTTCCACAACAGGAAACCTTGCTGTAATGATATTTTGGAAGGATGATTTTCAGACTTTTGAAGTAGGTGTTTACCTGGGTGTTTTCAAATGTCTGAAAAGTTTATCCCAAGATTAACTAGTACATCCTGCAAGTTTAATTATTTGTTTATTGTCTCTATTAGTGAAGTATTCTGAGGATGTTTTTTTTCAGTTTTTAGTTTTTGAATGTTTTTTAACGGTAGCTGTCCAGCTGCAGTAGCAAGAATTGATGCACGTGTACATATGACAATCAATCCACTGTCATTATCAGATTGTAAGTTGGTGTGTCGTTTTCACTGAGTGCAAAGAATGGGTAGATTGCTTGGTTGCCAGAACTGCTGTTCATCATGTCGGCCATTGTAATGTGCCACTGTTGGTAAAATCATTAATGGTGCAGATGTGCAAGGCCCCTGGAGAATTGGAACAGTTTAAAGGGAATAAGCGTATTGTTATAGTAGGCTTGAGTCTTGATTTTGTAGTATTCAGTACATGTATTCCTGCAGCAGTAGCTGATGTATATTCAAAGGACAAAAAAAAGCAAATGTTTGAGCTGTTCAGCAGGTTGAACAGTGAACCACAGACACTCTTGTATTGTCTTTTATTGCACTTTTTTTTATTTTGTAAGGTTTGCCGCAAAACACCAGATTTCATGACAAATTTTAATTCTGAGAACGGGCACTGGTGCTTGAATCCTTTATCCGAATGGTTTCACAGCAAACCTAATTCGTGCTCGTCTTCAGGTTCCTGTACCTCCTTTCTGATGGTAGCAGTGAGAAGAGGGCATGGCCTGGGTGGTGAGGGTCCTTGATAATAGAAGCTGTTTTCTTGAGACACTGTCTCTTCTAGATGTCCTCAATGGTGTGAAGACTAATGCCCATGATATAGCCCTTTCCTGTCCTGTGCATTGGCACCTCCATTCCAGACAGTGATGCAACCAGTCAGAATGTTCTCCACAGTACACCTGCAGACATTTGCAAGTCTCTGGTTACATATAAAATCTCTTCACAACTGCTACTTGGTTTTGCGAGTGTTGGCAGTAATTCCTGTTTTTGATTCAGATTTGCAGGGTTTGTCATTCTTGTTTTTTGTCAGATAATTTTTTCATATGACCATTCTCTTCACAACTGCTACTTGGTTTTGCGAGTGTTGGCAGTAATTCCTGTTTTTGTTTCAGATTTGCAGGGTTTGTCATTCTTGTTTTTTGTCAGATAAATTTCTCCAGCACTTTTTCCTGTTTACTTTGCACAGGAACAAGAAACCCCTCTGTCATCAAAGTCGAGCAGTTCCTCTGAGGATGAGGAGGAAGATACAGATGAGGAGGAGGATGAAGAGGAAAGTGACGATCAGGCCCCGACCACATCCCAGAGCAATGATCGTCGGGACGATTTGGACCGTATCCCTCCAAAACGGACTCAGACAGAAGTCATCCACTGTAAATCGGATCTGAAAGACTCTGGCAAAAAGAAACGCACCAGCAAAGTAATTCGCAGTGAACTTCGGAAAAGCATAAAAATTAAGCCAGGAAAAGCTTTAAAAACACCTGGGAATGATACAAGTGGTGACTCTGGAACTGATGAATCATCAAAAGAGAAAGTAGGTAAACCGGATGGACCTGCAAGTGAAAATCACTCCAGATCAGAGAAAAGTAACGTGGAATCTCTGACTGCGACTGGTGGAATGTTAAATTCGAGCATCTTTAATTCATCAAAGGTCAATAATCAAAGAGCAACCTTGCAAACCGCAAATCGTGCAGGATTAGGCCAGCATTCTTCCAGCATACTTTCTGCCAGTTCAATGGCAGTGAGTAAATCTGTCTGTGAACAACAGTCTGTAAATACACCAGTGTTCAATCCACAAGGAACAAATGAGAAAAGCAAGGTTGGATTAGTTCAAAATCCAGGAAATGCGAAAAGCTCAAATGAATTGTGCAAATCTGAATCTGACTCAAAGAGTTTGAATGTACCTGGAACAATGAAGACCAATTCTAGTGTTTGTAGTTCAGCTAATCCAGGAACAAATTCTCAGAGTCAAAGCCCAAACTCCATAGTTCGGAATTTGCCAATTTCAAATTCTCAGAATGCTAACAATTCAGGATTAAACCTTCATGCCTTAAACCTGCAGAATACCAATAAAATGGGATTAAATTCCAAAAATGTGCCTAGTCCAGGAGTAAATTCATCAGGTTTGACTTCAAAGAACAACATAAGCAATTTGTCATTTGTGATTTCCAGGAACTCGGCTGAGTTGAGCTCTCATGTTGTATCTAACAAACTATTAAGTTCACAGACTGCCACTGGCCCACCATCATGTGAGAGCAGTGAAAATGGGGTTGAGAAGGAGAATCAGATGAAAGAAGATAAGGAGATGACAGACACTACAGTCCATTGTTCTGATAACCGGATCAGAGACAGCGACAGAAAAGACGTTTCGTCTGAGACATCCAAACAGAGTGGCAACGTGCCTACAGAACTGAGCACAGGTGAGGAGACGATGAGTTCGGACTCGGACCATGATTCTTCATTTTCCAGCATGGCTGCAAATACGTCCATTTCAGTCCAGACAAACCAAGACTGGAAACCCACGCGCAGCTTGATTGAGCACGTGTTTGTCACTGATGTTACTGCCAATCTGGTCACTGTGACCGTGAAGGAGAGTCCAACTAGTGTGGGATTTTTCAATATCCGTCATTATTAGAGTTACTGGGGGAGGGGGGAAATAGCAATCAAATGTTAGTCTTCCACTAGAAATTCATTTTATTTTCATCTTGGTCTTTGTCAGCTCATGATTTGTATGTAACAGCTGCAAGCACTGAAAACATTGACACACAAGTTAGTTTCTTCCACATCAAACAAAATTAGTGAATTAAATAGAAACTAGCCCCCTTGAAAGCAATTCTTATTCTTTAAACGAAATAGCTGATTTGATCAGTATTCTATCCCACCAAACTTCTTCTGCATACATAATTTATGTAAATTGAATCCAAAGGGAAATCCTGCCATGGAGCATCCTTATTTGACTGTCTATTTCAACACTTTGTGAAATGAAGGTCAAAGAATGAATGATACAAAGATCGAATAATTTGTGTTTGCTGGAAGATTTAAGCCTGGGGGAGAGCAGTCATGAAGAATGACTGATTTAGTGACATATTCTGAGAGTGTAGTCAGAGTGGAAAAAACGTTGTAAATATAGAAGGAAAGGTGAACAGGAAGAAGTAGTGTAACTTGCTGATGGGGTGAGGGGTTGGGGGGGGGGGGGGAATCCTGATTTTTGTTTGATTTATGAATGTTAGGAACTGCAAGGAAGTTACATTCAGGAAAAAAGTGTATATGCCTTACCAACAGTAAAAGGATTGCTGTTGAATGAGTTATGAAAATCAAAGGAGCTGGATGCTAATGTGTTACCCTGTCATCAGTAATGCAGAGTATAACTCATCATTGTTTCAGTTTGCATGACTAAAATTAATTGTCTGCATATTTGCAGAATGGGAAGCAGATTTCGAATGATCGTGCGCAGGAGAAACTTTCTATTGAGGTATTTCAGTTTGGACAAAGGATATTGTTCAATAATGTGGTCTAGGAATTTCAACAGAGCATACATCAAAATTTTGGTTGACATTTTATTCCTGGTGTTCTTGATCATATTGTGTGGGCTTAATTTTGTTTTAATTCACCACCATTATATAATCTATTTAAGCCAATCTTGAGAAGACCTTTCAAAATGGCACGGTGACCACCTCCGGCGTATCAAATGTCAACATAATTTAAAGCTGGGTTTTATTTGGCAGAATAGTATTGCTAAATAGCTCTAATATTTTAACCTAATGGTAGGATAAAATATCAGCCTTTCAATCTTTTGAGCAGATATTTAAACATTCTGGATCTTTACAGAATTCTTGTAAGGCTAATTGACTAGGAATGCTAACCAGTTAGGTTTTGACTTTTAGATTGTAATCATTTTCCCATGTTCTCTTCAACTGCCACATGATCCCATACAGTTATTGTAGACTTTCACCATGAGAAGCCTTTTAAATAACCACAACCAAAGCGAAGTGTCAGCCACCAAAGTTTGTACCTATGACTCCTTCTGTGCCATAGGGACAGAAATGGGTCTTGTATCCTGCCCATGGGTTATGACTTGTCCCTAGATTCCCTTGCCTTATCCATCAATCTCAGCCATCAAAATTTCTGTTGACTTTATCCACTGCCTTTTCAGAGTGGATGCAATAAGACAAAGAAGAAAATTACACATTTTGACTGTTCGCAATATGGAAAGAGTGCATGCTGTTTTCATTCCTGAATGGCCCATCTCTAAGATGATCTATTCTTGTTTGATTCCTTCACCAAAATTAACTGCCTTATTAAAATCTATTAATAGTAATAATTACTCTTATTTTTAACTACCTGGAATTCGATTACCCTTCAATCTTTTTGACTTGTGGATATACAAACCCAGAATGATGCATTTTTTTCATAATTTAACTCTGCCCAATTGTCATTCGGGTGAATCTCCATTGTTGTGCCCATTTCCCTGAGATCCTATGCCCAAAATTAAATGCAATATTCCCAGATAGAATCAGACTAATTATATGTACAACTGAGGTAGAACTTCCATTTAGATTCCAGTCCTCTGGAATACCAATGATCAATATTCCATTTGCCTTTTGAATTACTATTTGTAGTACAATTTTTGAAATTGGGTAGCTCACTGTCGGGCTAATGATCATATGGTTGGATGAGACGCCACTCTATTGCATGATTTGAAATCTCAGCTGACCAAGGGTAGAGAACAAAAAATG
Organism: Narcine bancroftii; assembly: GCF_036971445.1. Lineage (NCBI taxonomy): Eukaryota > Metazoa > Chordata > Chondrichthyes > Torpediniformes > Narcinidae > Narcine > Narcine bancroftii. The sequence continues at coordinate 362,675,930 of NC_091471.1, read as the reverse complement.
AGTTGGAAGACTAATGTTTTTTTTAATTACAGTCTTGGATAGCAGTAAGCTTAACCTTTAGACTAACTCACAGCAGTAGGTTCAGCATTAACTTAATTTTTATAAAATTCAAATGTGTATCAAAGTGCTACTGTGAAGTTGTTTTTGTACTCAAGATTTCTCAAAGGAGTAAAATGTAGGTAAATAAAAGGTCAGTTCAAGCAGCAATGAAGTATTTATTTCAAACAACCAAAAAAGAATGGGACAGTTGTGGGCTTTTTTTCCTCTGCAGCTTTGGATAACAAGAAATGAAGTTTTCAGGTGGCCTCCTGCATCCATGTGAGTGTTTCTAGCACAAATTACTAACCATGGAATGATTTGAAAACCAAGATTAATACTTTAATACTTTTGTTGAACCAAAAACCCATGTTACTCCCTGAATGCAGAGATCATAGGAAAATGTGAATTGGATTGAGATGGTGAAGAAAGCAGAAAATTGGAGGCCATCCAAGAATGAATTGGAATAATCATTTTGTGTTTTGGCATCCGATGAACTGAGACAGGGTTGGATTTGTTGGCCATTGTGAGGAAAGTGAAAGTCGACAGCTTGGTAAAGTGGACATGTGAATGAGAGTTCAAGATCAGATTGACACCAACATGGAAGTAGTCTGGCTCAGCCTTCAACAAGTGGCCAACAAGAGGAAAGGAAACATCGGCAAGTTGGGGGAAAAAAAACAGTTTATTTGGACTTTGCAGTATTTTTCTGGAAGATTTGTTCATCTTATTGGATGTCAGACGAGTAGGCTTAACAATTTGAATGTATAAATATTGTAAGGTTGTAGGATCCAGCTGGGTTTCTTGACCATAAGAGTGAAATCAGCTGTTTTTTTCCAAATGTAAAGCAAAAACATTTGCAAATGTTGGATATATTCAACAGGTTGGGCAGCTCCTATGGAGAGTGGAAGTGTTAATGTTTCAAGTGCATGACCTTTCATTTAATCCGAGGGCTGTCACAAAGATAACAGGAGGAGGCCAAGAATAAATGACTGAATACCAGAGATGGTGGTGCGAGAGTGAGAAGTGTAATTATAGATGATTCTATCATCTATAATGGAACCAGAAGAGCACAATTCCACCCAGCTGGATGATGGCAAAGTCACTGGAAGGGTTTAGTGTACTCAAATTAACATTGCAGATGAGGTGGAGTGGTTGATTTCCAGTCAGTGATTTTTTTTTTAAAGAGCAGTTTTGGTACCGTTGCTGGTTTTAAACTAGTAGTTCAGGAAAAGATGGGTGAATATGGGGGGGGGTGTCAGTCTGAAGATCGCACAGGCTTGTAATCATTCCTGCATTGATAAGATTGTGTCGTATCCAAATAACCATTTACAGGTCAAGTTCTGAAGCAATGAAGCACAATTTTCATCTGGAAAGGCTTTTGGTAACACATCTGAGTAGTGAAGTGCACCTACTGTTAAAATAACACAATTTCCAATTAAAGCTGGGATTGTTTTAAACCATTACAGTCTATTGCTGTAGTTTATTCCATCCAGCAAATAACAATGGAAACATTAAAGTGAAAGATGATGCTCATTGAGGGTCAGGGCAGTTAAATTGCGGAAAAATGGGAACAGACCACGAAGTTGGCTCCAAACCCCAATTCCATTCCCAGCTTATTAGATCGTACAAGTGCTCCCTTTTGGGAGAAGTTGGTAGTCAGTTTTGTATGTCAATAATAGCGGTGTCCACAGGAGACCTCTTGCTTAATTTTGGATTTCCTGAGTACCCCAAGCTATTGAAAGGTGAGATGAAACCAGTAATTGCAGAAAAACTGCCACTAAGTACTTGGTAGTCACAGTTCTTCTTTGACTAAACTGACCATAGTTGGATTAGAAATTATTACATTGGAGTTTTTGATACTTTGGACCAAAATACCATTGTATTTTCTTAATTTTAATGTGCTTTTTGCTAATAAGTTGCCTGGTTACAAGTCCCTTCCCACAGTGGAGCGAGCAGTCTTCAGCTGTCAGTATTAATGCAGATACTTCGTAATTTTTCATCTTCAATTGATGCTTGTGGCCTCTGTAAAATGTGTTTCTTGCATTGTTTGCTCAACTGAATGTGGTGCCAACTTCTCCGAGGTTTTTGACTTTAATTTTCAATCCACTGGGGCATGGGCTTGATTAACACTCTTGGGGTTTGCTGTATTCTGTTTTCCTTGGCCACAATTTGAGCCCTCAACTTCTAAACTGGAAACAGTTTGCTGCTGTGAACCGACACCACTGTGCTGAGTGATTTACAGTGGTAGCAGGGCTTCCCACCAGATTCGCTCCTTGCACCATTCTTGTTCAGGTGGAGTAGCCCTGCAATTATTCCTGACATTGATAAACCTTTTTGAACCTGCTGAAAATCTTTTCTATTTTTAGAAGTACGTCTAAGTATCTTGTAGCTCTTTTTTTAAAAAAAGATACAAATTCTTGAATGTTAAGTAACAAACTGGATATCCTCATCTTTTCATTGCTGTTCACAATCCGGAATATCCAGAATCTCTTCAGGTCTTTGAGCTATTATGGCATTACTCGTGGCCTCTTTGCACTATTTATGGGTTGCAAAATTACTATTTTTTGATAGTGTTGAGTTAAAATTATTTCATGTTTTCAATTTGATTATCCCATGTCATCTTGTGTTGCATGAATATCTGGCCCTATATCTATTAAAAAGACAACAGCTGGCATCTTCAAATGGCCTCATTCTGAGCATCATTTCATTTGTTGACCATTTCTGTAATATTATTTACAAGTAAAAGTGCGTCCACCTTTTCGTATCGATTTTAAAGGGTGCCTTGCTCTAATCACTATTTTAATTATGCCACGATGCCTGATGCTTTGTATTGTCAGCCGTTTAGTAATGTCAAACATTTGACAATTAACACTTAAATCCAGGCTCAATTTTGCATGCACTACATTTCTATTATGCACTTAAGATTTGTGGTGATTTATCTACCATTTACATTTAATAATCTTGTCCTGTACTTTCAAAGGCTGAGATTCTTTGCCATCTTCAGTTTCATTGTCAAGCATATGAAATCAGTGTGTTTTTGAGCTCCCAGCAAGTTCATGCAGAGTGTATAGAATTACACACGTGAGAGTGTATAGATTATTCAGGGACTTTTCGATGGAATGTCCTACAAAGCATTTTTGCAACCCAGACAGAAGCTAGACAGATGACACAATCCTTAAAGGTGTGACATCTTTACTATTATAACGGTTGTTGCAGCCGATACTTCACGTGTAACACCTTCTATTACCTCGGATGCTACAGGAAGCACTCGAAAAGCTAAGTGTAAAGTTTTGCACTTTTAGAAGGTTATGGGCATGGCGGTTCAACACTGAATTTTTCCTCTACTTGAATTGCACATTAATCGGCTTCAACCCCTTGCTCAGCTGTCAAGTGGGTTTTTTCAGGTGTTTGATGATGTGCCAGAACACTGGTGTTGCAGGTGGTCAGATTAGTAAATGCATGTTACCTGGACATGATTGACTCCAGGCAATGGTGGGGGGGAGTGGGGGGGGCGGAGGCAGTGCAGAAATGGATGAGCTTGATTAGCATCTGCTGTGTTATGGAATGACAGGCAAAGTGTAGTGTGATCATTTTGAACATCCATGTTTTAAAATGACCCACTGTCTAAGCAACAAAAGCACATTCTCAGCTTCAGTTCAATGGCTTTCCTTTATTCAAAACATGAAACAAGACAGCACAGGAACAGATATTTTGACTCAACACATCTGTGCTGGTAATCTAAACTAATCCCAGCTGCCTACATGTGGTCCAATGTCCTCTAGTTCCTGCCTGGTTATATATTGGTCTAATTGCAAATTGTTAAACATCTCCCCCTTCCCTTTCTCAGCAATCTGCTGCTGTGTTTCAGGTTAGGGAGAGATCAGTGAGGGTGTACTGTAGTTAAATTAAAACATCCAGGCAATTCACTGGGAATCTTACACACTTCTTAAAAAATACTGCTGCTTTGCTGATTTCAGTCTTCATCAGTCTTGATCTTTCTCTAAACAAAAAGAAATTATGGAGGATCAAGATATTAAGGAAATCCAGAAGTACAAATTAGGGCAGGAAAATTGCCCTGAGTTAAAAGATCAACCATAATATGATTGAGAAGGTTTGAGAAGCCAAATGGCCTGTCCTTTTATACATTCTGACTGCATGTAACTCTTTATGAATAATTTTATGGATCGTTATTGCTCATTAAGTGATGGTGTATATATCAGGACATAATAATGACTTCTGGTGGGTAAGATTAGCCATGGGCATTACGTGTCTGCAAAAATGGCTATAATCCTATAGTGTACCAGCCAGTAGTCCACGGCCCACCCCTGGGCTGCAGCGTATTTCCCATGTGGGCCATGGAGACTTCCCAACCTACTGAAGTCAGGATGGGTCTGAGGTCATGTCTCAGTCCCTCTGGATCACCTTGGGTGGGTGGCGAGCAATCTACCACTGAGGCCAATGACATCATCCAGCTATCTCTCAGTATAAGTTCTTGGCACTCAGTCATAGTTCCTATCACACCTCCACACAAGGCAGATTTGGACTGATTCAGAACTGTGTGTGTATCAATCTTGCAGCTTGTTCTTCACTTCCATTGGCTCGAAACCCCTTTTTATAAGGTAAGACACATGATGTATTTCTCAAACTGGATACAAATTATTTTTGCAAAAATGTTCATCCATGATTTACCTTGGATGGCATTGTGTAGATTATGTTACAATTTTACTTGGCTATTGCAAGCAAATGAATAAGATTTAAAGTTCAAGGAAACATCCCGACACTATAAAAATAAAAGTGAATGAACAGACCATGTATTTATGTATGGTAATTATTCGGAAGGTGAACCCTTCACAAATTGCAATAAAATTAGTTTTGTATTATTTGATATGCTTATCACAATTTGGAAATTCATTTCTTCCAGTATGGGCTATGGCATGTTGGGCTGGAAGCCTAACCCACAGATTGAAAAAGTTGAGAACCAACGGGGTACATTGTACCTGATTAATATGGTTCAAATTTCATATTTACTGTCAGTTTTTTGTCGAACTTTTTTAGTAGTATGCTTCAGATGTAAAGAAAGCAATGGTTGTGGCACATTAAGTCAAATCTAGTGGCAATCTACAAAGAAATAATAACCTACTCATCACAAGCCAAGTGTCAATCATATGACACACTCCAAACAGCAAAACTGGGTTTTTTTGGGCATGCACAGAAAATAGTGGAATGGTAAGTAATTGCAGATCTTGGATTTAGTACCAGATGGCATGTGAGGAGTGGTCAAATCCTTGTCTTCCTTTTCCTCTCAATAAATGTTCCTCCTCCATGGCAGCAAAGAAATGCAGATCTTGCGAATTTTGAATGTGTGAAACACGAGTGAAAACCTAAATCTCACAATTCATGCCTGGCTGCAAAATCTGATGTCTGAATAAGTATGTAGAGCAAATGCTGAAGTAATTGAAAATGTCAGAAAGATGGGCCAGTGCCAACGAGCAAGGTTCAAATCTGATGCTGTCTGTAAGGAATTTATACATTTGATATGTTCTCCCCACATCTGCATGGGTTTTCTCTGGGTGCTCCAGTTTCCTCCCACCATTCACAAGTCACTGGGGGTTGTAGGTCAATTGGGTATAATTCGACGGCAGGGGCCTGTTACCGTGTTAAATGTCCACATTAACCATAAACTTCTGATGTCATTTCAAGAGAGCTACCAACTGCCCCAAGTGAGCATGTTCTGTAATCCAATGTAATTGAGTAAAATTTCAAATGGTAATTCATCTTCCCCAGTCAACAAAATAAATGTGCATGTTCATTCTTCACAACACAATGTGGCTCCCTGCAACACCCAGTCAAACTCGGAGTTTATATTAATTGGTAGGAATGTTATCAAGCAGCACAGAACTTGCATAGACCAGCAATTGCTGGAGGAAGTCAGACAGCATCCGTGGGTAGAAAGTGTCAGTTAACGTTTCAAGTCTGAACCCTTGATCAAGATCCAGTACCAGGCCTCTATTTCCCACCCAAAATTGTGTCTGACCCGCTGTCTTCCTCCACAATTCTTTGTCTGCTCAACATTCCAACAGCTGCAGCTTTTGCATTTCTCTTCTGCACAGAACTTGTGCTGAGGGATATGGATACAAGCACTCCATAGATTTATATTGACTTGCCTGATTTTACTCCATTTTAAGTGGATTAATGCCAATAAATCTGAACTTTGCACCTACAAATACTAGTGGGCAAAATATTTTTTGTGATGGCTGTTGGTATGTCCATTATTTTTGTAGTAATTTCTAAGCTAAAAGAATTTTTTTTAAAAAAAAAAGCCTAATTCTTTAATGTCAGAACATGTTGAAATCATCCTGCCCTTTGAGAGAACCTTTGATCTTGTTATCTGGCTCAAGATTATCTGGAAGTCCTTTTAGCAGATTTGATAATTGTGCCCCAGGGACAGACACATCAAGAAGGTGATAACCTGCCTAGATCGGTACTTCTTTTCAGAATGTAACTGGAATTAAATGAGTGCAATAAATAAATACCTGACATATATATTTCGATCCAGAACCACAAGTTGAACGAGAGAATTCATTGTGTAAAACCGTATCGTGACAGTTCAAAGAAATGCAAGTGAAAATATAGGAGGAATATAAATAAACCATTTGATTATTTAACTAGTCACCATTTTTTTGCCTCATCGTCACTGTCTTTTTGATCAAATTCCTTACCTAATGATCGATTTATCAATGTGGTCAGGCACAGAGTACAAATGAAACAAAATCAGAAAATGATCATTAAAAGCTGCACTTTCCTAACTATAGATATCATTCAATTCCATCATTTCACTTTGGATTTAGATGCATGATATTAGCATAAGTGCTTACACACAATTCTGTGTCTGATAGTATCTGAACTGGCCTCATTAGATTGATAGGTTTTAATTATTTCAAAATTTCACTCTGACCTTTAAACAGTTTAACATTGCCGTAATGTGAGAAATATAAATTGTAAAGGGCTTGTCGTTCTGTTCTACTCAATGTAGAAATCTCAGGATGAAGATTGTTTCATAATTTCTGAATACAGAACATTGGTTATTGGTTTTTTTAAAAATTTGTCATGCAGTAATTTTTTTTTCTGATCTCAAAAACATGAAAAATTCAAATTCTCCAAGTGAAAGGTGATGTTGTTCAGCTGTGTTGGTTTCCAAAAATGTAGCAATCTAGATATGCAGGGTGAAACCAGAAATAAATGGTTATTGAATAATTATTCCAATTCATAAACATTTTGCGAAGTTATCTCAGAAAAAAAACTCCATTAAACCTCAAAACATTTTTTTAATTGTGTTAAACAGTAACAGTATATAATGATCAAAATAACTTATTTTCTCTTATTAGGGGTATACTAGCTTCAAGCTTCTAAATCACCAAGCTTGTCCCCTTCATATCTTTCTGGATCTCTGATTCAATTATGACTTTTTTTCCAATAATGCGTACATTGAATGCTCAGCCAACTGAAAATTATCTGGAGATTACATGAGACTTTTCCTTCTGTGTACTTCATTTCACTTTCAGACACCTAGGTCAGTAAATTGCTTTTGACATCAGCCTGTCCCTTTGCTCGATTCTTAGTTGGAGTTTTCTCAGAAGGGAACTACCTCAGTAAGCAGGCAGGTACCTCACACAACAGAACACATCCCTCTCGCCAACAGTGTTTTATTCAGATCTGTGGTTCTCAATCTTTTTCTTTCCACTCGCATACCACTTTAAGTAATCCCTATGTCATCGATGCTCTGTGATTCGTAAGGGATTGCTTAAGGTGGGATGTGAGTGGGAAGGGAAGGTTGAGAATCACTGCTCTAAAACCCATTGCTACTCAACTATTTTGCTTGAGAAAAAATTGTCATTGGCCCATTTCCTTTGGAGTTATGAAACCGTCCCCGATGTCAAGTCAATTAAGTACGATTAAAACAGTGGCTTTCAATTTTTTTTCTTTTCACCCACATACCACCTTAAGTGATCCCTTACGAATCACAGAGAATAGGGAATGTTTAAAATGGTATGTGAGTGGAAAGAAAAAGGTTGAGAACCACTGAAGAGGGATTCTCCTTTGCAATTGACATCACTGCCCGTCACCAATGGAGTCCACCTGCCTCGCTGCTGCTGGATGGAAAACTCTGATTTACATGCTACGCAGCTTGAATGAGGATAATTCTATAAATTCTTCTGGAATTTCTCTCAAGAAATCTGGCACCTGGTTTTTGAGTTTTAGTGCAACCTTTGTCTGGCCCCCATTTAAACATTGGTGATTCTTCCTGCACAGTCCTTGTTATTTAAGAAATAATCAAATTTATTTGGATGAAGTAATTTGGCGAAAAATTCTAGATGGTATACATCCACAACAAAAGGTACTTTTGTCTCATCTAGTCCAAACACCAACACTATTCAAGGCAATCAAAGCACATGCTCCAGCTTCTCTGCAATTTAAAATTGTAAAAACCAGATTATACCAGATGTGCATACCTGAGAAATTCTGAACATCACCACTATTACTTAAAGTAAAAAAGACAATACTGGAGAAACTCTGCAATCAAACAGAGTACTTTAAATAGCAATGTTAAAGATACATAACCAATGTTAAGGCTTGAGCCCTTCATCAAGGTGAATTCTGATGAAAGGCTCAAGGCCTGAAAGATTGGTTGTGTATCTTTGCTCTATAAAATACACTGTGCGGCCTGCTGAGTTTCTCCAGCATTGTCTTTTTACTTCAATCACTGCCTCTGCAGACTTTACACCACCATTACTCAAGTTCGCTTCAACTATTCTTTCTTTTACATTCAGATTTCCTTGTTAAATTCTGTAGCCTAATGATATCCTGGTGTAAAACACCAGCTAAACACTCATCAATTGCTCTGTGGTGGAACATATCAATCTGAAGACTACTATATTCTTAGGAATTAATCTGCAGCGAATCACAAACTTCAAGCAGTGATTGTATGTAAGGGATATGCAACAAAGTACAGGTTGAACATTTAATCCAGCGACGATGGGACCCGGCCATTGCCGGACCATGGAAAAAGCCGTAAAATAGAAAATGCACAGAAAATAGTTATGAAAGGAGCAGTAGCTGCCTCGATCAGATCCATTTTCTGAGCTAAAAGGATCAAATATAGCACAAATCAAATCCTGGTTCGCGCAACACCTTTACAGTGCCAGCGTTCTGGACTGCGGCCTCTCTCCCGAACATTTTTTTTTTAATTTAAATATTGCATTTAGACATACAGCAAGATTTCAATCCATGAGCCCTTGCCACCCAATTAACCTACAAACACGGTGCATTTCAAACTGTGGGATGAAACTCGAGCCCCTGGAGAAAACCCACGCAGGCATGGGGAGAACGTACAAACACCTTACCGACAGTCCCCAGTCCTGATTGCTAGTCACTACACCAACCGTACCTCTCTTATGGAGGGCACTGTATGTTTTATTTATAAGAAAAACAAGTGAGTTGCCTCAGCATTGGACGAGACATGTGTTACACACTATTGTGGATTATTTCACAAACCACAGTTTTAATACTATGAGGTAACCGAAACAGCTTAAGATTCAAAGGTGAATCCCTGAATGTAGCAAGTCTTTATGAAATGAAGGAGAATTTTTCAGGAAAAGCTCCACAAGTTCAGTATTATTGATATGTACAGTGGCATTGGAAGCAGTTCTAAAATATATATTCCAATTTAAAATAAAGTTGCTGAATACCTTAAGTTTGAAGATGAAAAATTGTTAAATCATTTACATTCCATGTATCATTTACATTCGATCTAATAAAGCTACAGAATAATACAGACATTTTCTGTGAATGTAACCATTTGAGCAACTAAAATTAACAGTTGTTTCGCTCAAGATAAGGAAAACTGAGGAAAACAAACAATCCTGTGTAGAGACTTTTCTGTTTTATTTAACTTTGTGATAAAGGACATCCTCGATGGAGATCTAGCAATAGGCAAGGACCTCTGCAAGCATGACATGAAAAATTAATACAGAGGGCTGAGAGGATATAGCAGGTGACCACAACAAATGGCGAGGTACTCTTCGTCAACACCTAGAGCAAGGCGATCTTGAATCCGTTTGAGGAACGAAAAGCTAAGCGAAGAGCACAGCGGACAACAATTCAATGATGCCCTATATTTTCAGCAACTGTGGCAGAACCTGCCATTCTAGGATTGGCGAAACAAACCAGTGACCATCAGAGGACCGACGAAGTCAAGAGAGAGAAAAAGAAGGGATGGACTGCAAAGGAAAACTAGCTGTGTGACTTATCAGTAAAGCATGACAATAAGTGCATTTTACAAGAGAACACACTTGCTCCCATTTACAAAAATGCAATAACAAACACCAAATTTTTATCAGTTTGTCTTTGTTAAGATTTCAGTAATATAAACAAAAAGGATAAAGTGGCCTTTTTCAACGTAGAATTATATTATGATTGAGTACAGCTAGTGTATTCAAAGGGATGGAATCTTTGTACTGGCCCAGTAACAAACAGCTGAAATTGTAGTTGTCTTTCTCATATTAAAATTTTTTTTTTGCTTTATAACTTTGAATAGACAAAGGTTTCTCTGAAATGCATCGTGTGGCTCAAGAAGTAGAAGGAGAAGGCAGGAGCTTGTATGAGAAGAATAATGATAAGCAATTTTGAAAAGAACAAGAAACGTGCATTTCTATATCACTTTTAGCTCAAATCTTTGCCATGCCATTTCCAAACAAGTTCAGTAGAAGTCCAAAAATCTGGACGCCAGAAACCTGGAACACCTGAGAATCCAGGCTTTTCAAAAAGTCTCCAACTTTTTAAATATAGCAGGCTTTTCTGTGCATGCATAAGTGCCACAAATGCACAACAGCAACAAAGGTTGACTTTATTTTTCTTTAAAAGTGCTCATTTTGATAAAAGAAGCATGCTGGATTTACTTGTGAATAAACTATCCAAATAAACCTGTTCATCTCTTCTTTATTCCTCCTTAAATTTGAATCCAAGAATCCAGACTGACCCAATCCTTAATTTTAGGACTTTTACTGTAACTACTTTCAAAGTAGTTACCTCAATATATCGGAAATATGATAATGTTTTGTGATATTCATATTAATCAAAGCACTACCTGAAAGAGCAGACAGGATCTTGTTTTAATTGCTGATTTAGAAGCATTGAAGTAATGCATTAGATCCTTAGTCAGACATTTTTACTCGTACCTCTGTTGTCCAAAACTTTCAGATTCAGAGACAAGCTCTTTAATAAAGAGAATGGATAATGTAAGATCTGATGTTGAAGTTTGCTCTTGTTAAGCTTCAGAATACAAGTGAATCATGTAAAAGGTAAATATAAAATAAGTAAATAACTACGTGTTGCATTAAATTAAATTATAAATTTCTTCTGCGGCAATTTAACAAAATATGAGATAAATAATACATGAATGTGGTTCACTCTAATATTTACGATTCCATACACAGCCATTCTGTAATTTGCTTTTAACTGCACTATCAGGATCTTTCTTCATTGCTGCATTACATACATTTGATTGTAAGATGCAGCAATAATGTGAAAGATATTCTCTCTGTTCCGACAATGCCCCCAGACCTATAATTCTGGCACCTTGCATATCCACTTTGATCACTCCAGCATTAGTATCCATAACGTCAGTTTCTTAATGCCCCAAGCTCAAGTTCTCCTTAAAACCCATCTCACTGAGCAAGCCCTAATATTTCTTTCTGTAGTTTAGACCATGTTTTTTATGTTTGCTAACTCTGTAGTTAATTACCCTGGGACATTTTTCCTTCACTAATGGTTCTCTACAAATAGAAGTTGTTGATAAATAAATGATTACATCGTTGACATAGATTGGTGCTGCACTCTGAAATTACTTTTCGGAGGAACCATTAGCTTTTCTGGCCTTTAAAGTAGTCATAAATTGTGTCAGATAGCAATATTCTCTTTAAAGACATTTTTGTGTTCTTATATTTTGTGAACTTGTGCACAGTAACATCACGCCCAAGTCGGCCTGCTTAACCTGCTGAATGCTTTCCTGCTTTGGATTTCCAGCATCTTCAGTTTCTTGCGATAAATAATAAAAGCTATTTTGAAATGAATTTAGACATACGGTATGATAGCACACCCTTTGGGCCCATGAGCCCGTGCCTTCCAATTACACCCAGTTGACCTACAACCCCATTGCATTTTGAATGATGGGAGGAAACCCATGCGGACATGGGGAGAACATACAAACTCCTTACAGCCAGCGCCGGATTCGAACCCAAGTTGTTGGCACTGTAAGGGTGTTACGCTAATTGCTGCTCGACACTAATCACTGCATTATGCTAACCATGCCGTCCTATTCTGATGTTGTTATATTTCATAACTAGCATTAACAAAATTCTTAAAATAGTGAATAGCCCTAAAGCTATACATGTATATCTCTTTACACAGATACTGCCTGGTATTCAACTTAATTCCAGCATTTTCATTTTTTTTCAGATTGCCAGCATCTGGCGGATTTTAATTTTGGTTATAATATAAAAGAATAGATCTTTCCATCGATGTAAACCAAGGCGATAAGGATATAAACAACATATGTAAATTAAAGTAAATAATTTAATCAATGGATTCCCAGAACACTGTCCAATGTATTTACCTCTGTGTTTTCCCTATTTACTTAACCTTCTAGTGTCCAAAAATAAAGATACAGTACAACCCCTGGTGTCTAGCACCTATGGGGATTGACTGATGTTGGATAAGTGAATTTTCCAGTTGCTGAGATTGTGTGAAACATGATTGGCGAACTGACAGTGAGGCGCACCAATTCTAAACTTCCATAATTTTTGCCTCTTTATTTTCTGTGATTTCTTTTGGCCAGTTGCTTGAATTCTGGATAACAGGGGGTTTACATTATCAACAAAATGCATACTTTATAATAACAGATACAATTCACCAATTAAGTTATTGTGTGTTCATTGATGCCGAGACATTGCTACTTTGTTTCTTGCCAAAAGTTTGGCCTTGGGTTGGACTTACTGTTCTTAAGGGTGCCTCCATGAATTTAAATTCTGAATGTACAATGTGTTTAATTTCCTAGGATGCAGAAATATTATTAATTGTACCAATGGAATGCTTCTCTTTGGCTTCAATCGGTTTCTGATTAAATAAAATTCAAATTTTTAAAGGAACACTAGCGGATAAACTTCAAAATCTTTATTCTGTTTTTATTTTTATCGAGCAGAGAGAATTTGTATACATTTTTGTGTTATGGAAAGTAAGATGGCTCTATTAATCATGCACTTTTAGAACTTTTATTGTTTTCTACGGACTCTGGTATTCCTTTAGCCTTTGTTACTACAGTGTTTTGATGAAGGCAACTTTTAATTATATCAACTAATCATCACCTATTTTCTTGATAGGTGGAAAATGCAAACATAATTGGTAGCCACTTTTAGATATGTTGAAGCAAATGCAGGATGGTTTGGGTTTTTTTTTCAAAATTGTAGAAGATTTAAATATTAAAAGCTACCATTTGTACTTTTTTTTTATGCCTGGTAATTAAAATGTTCACATTCTTATCAGACATTGATTCATCAAACATTATGACGCAAAGTTCATATTCTATTCCATTCCATGAACTTGCCGATGATACTATAAAATGTTTGTGACTGTGCATACTCTCTTTTGCCACAATTGTTTGTTCCCTATGTATCGTTTTTGTTTCTCCTTGTGCTGTACAATAATGTTAAAATGAATATCTAGTTTGGAGTGCTAAAAAAAAGTTTACTGTATGATGGTTAAAATAATTTCCCTTGCAGTTCAAGCCTCCAATAAAAAGATGACAGCCAGAAGTTAACTGCACAATCTTCAAGTCAAGTCAACCTTATTTATCATTCATACCATGCTCCCGAGGTAGGATGAGATAACATTTCTCCAGGATCACAGAGCATATTTACATAGATGTAAGTCAGGAAAGTAGATAACACATTAAAATATTAAGGTACTAAGATGTATACACTGAAAGTCCATGGTACACTATCCATATCTGAACTGGGAGTTCAGGAGCCTGATGGCTTGGGGTGGGGGCGGAGCTGTTTCCCACTCTGGACGTAAGGGCCTGGGTGCTATGGTACCTCCTGCCAGATGGCAGAAGGGAGAACAGTTTACATGTGGGATGTGTAGCGTCTTTCACAATGTTTATTGCTTTCCACCTGCGTCGAGTGCAGTAGAAGTCCTCCATGCTAGGAAGAGGTTCCCCAATGACCTTTTCCGCTGACTTCACTATCCTCTGCAGGGTCTTGCGGTCTGAGATTGTACAGCTTCCAAACCAGGCGGCGATACAGTTGCACAAGATGCTCGTGATAGTGAAGATAGGGGATGGGAGAGATGAACTTTTCTCAGCCTTCGCAGGAAGTAGAGGCGCTGCTGGGCTTTCTTGGCTGTGGAGCTGGAGCTGAGATTCTCTGCCAGGTGCCTTTTGAGGAATTTGACACTCCTGACGACCTCAATGGTAGACCCATCAATGATCAGGGGAGTGTGATCTCCCCGGGCTATCTTGGATAGTTTACTTCTGCTGTCTCCTCCTTCTTCCTCACTCTGCCTTTTTGTTTTATCTTTCTGCAGTTGCTTTTGCCATCCCTTCTTGATCTCATAGCAATTCTCCAATCTTCCATGCTGTCTGTTTTTTTGGTAATATGGGCCATTTAGAATCTTTGCGCACTCAGTGCCATGATGTTTATGGACCTGCCTGAACACCTAATTCTCAATTTTGAGTTGGTTTTCTGTAAAACCACTATACAAATGGTGTTGTTGCCCTTCCAGTGCCACATCTTCTACCCCTTTCATTGTTATCATTTACTTGACTGGTTTTTCAGCCCATTGTCTTGGTTCCCAACTCCCTCCATCATGCCATGGTGTCACCCTCTTCTACTAGCTGGTTCAATACTTTTTTTTAGTCAAATTTAGTATTTCCACTTGCCTCTGTCTGTCCAATCCTACCCTCCCAATCCCAAACAGATATAAATATCAAAAGAACGAATTATTTAGGGAACTAACATTAATAAACTAATTCCTTTGAGAGTTTTAGCACGCTGAGGCATAGAATGTGCATTGTCAAGGGTGAATTGCCAGCTGAGTTATTTCATGATATGGTAGACTTATGCCACTGAGCACAAATTCCAGGATCTATTTGGCACTGTGGGTAAATGAGAGTGAGCATTGTCATTGAGATTAGAGGTGGGGTGGGGGGAGGGGGAGGGGGAAGGGATTTGGCCTTCAGATTAATAAATTGAAAATGAAACCCATTGGACTAAAAATGTTCCATGCAGTTTCTATTTCTTGAGAATTTTATGTCCTCTGGGAATAGGCTTATTATTTTTCAAGGCAACTGGTTTATTGTCACCTGATTGTACAAGTACAACCCGACAGCATTCTCTAGTCCTTGGTGCAAAGCATGTAGACACACAACCAGACATAACACACAAACAATGCATATACAGGACATGTATTTTTACATCTGAATAAGGCATTACGTCATTTGCAGATCAGTTCAACTCCCATCATGGTTGGCTCCCAGTTTTCCATGTTTCTCTGTCATCTCGAGTGATTTTCATATGGACACTTCTGTCATTAGGAGACATTAGGGCACAGAAACCAACCATTCTGCCCACCACATGACCTTTTTGCCCACCTACACGAAACCCAGTTACTTGCATCAAGGCTGTATCCTTCTATGCCTTGCCTATTTAAACATCTGTCCAAATGCCTTTTAACTAGTAACTGTCTGTGACTCCACTCTTACCCTTCATCTTCTTTAAAACTCCTTAAATGTATGCTCGCTTGTGTTACTTTTTATATCTACTCTTTCTCAATCTCTCAAAATCATCTATCAGGGCAACTTGGAGCCACCTTGTTCCAAGAAAATCAAGTCCTGCTTGTTCAATCTCTCCCCAAAACTAGTCCTCTAATCCAGGCAACGCCCTGGTGAATTTCCTCTTCACTCTTTCCAGCCACTAATTACATCCTTCCTATAATGTGGTGACCGGGACTACATGCAACTCCAATGTTACGTAAAGTACGAAATAATATCATAGGTCAGGACATAGAATGAAGTCAAACATCTTTTTAACCATCCTATAGATGCATTTTGTGTTGGAATCTTTAGGGAATGATCATGTTTCGTGACTTCAGAAAAGAAATATCTACCCAACTAACTGTTCTTCCTTATTTTTCAAATATATATATGTTTCCAAATATTTCCAAATAAGAAATAGATATTTTAAATCCCCTTTTTTATTTGTCAAATTTCATGATTACTGCCATTTAGTGAAATGCAGGTAACTTTCCAGCAAGTAATTATGTTCAAAGTCTTTAATTAACCCCATAATAACACAAAATTAAACAAACACATGCATCAAATTATAACCCTATCCTCCCAGATGTCAACATTGATTCAGAGAGTTTGCTTTTGGAAATCCATAAGATGAAGTTGTAATATAATTTTTTTTCTGGTATGTGTTTGATTATTAATCTATCAAAGATTTAGCAAAGAAATGTTATGGCTCCATCATGGAATTGCAATGATTTTAATATACCAGTGTAGTGGCCCGCCTACTGGGACGCGACCCAGTTCACAACGGGTCGACATGTGTGCTGGATATCGGCGGTAAGGAAGAAACTTTCACGATTGACCTCCTCAAACCAGCACATCTGGACACTAACCAGTCTTCACGCAGCCCCATGACGCAGAGGTAGGGCACTGAAAGCGGCAAACAGTGCTCCGATCGCTGGTTCTTTGGGGGGGTGGGGTTGTGTACCGGCCCGGTAACCAGGACGTGACCCAGTAAACAAAATGGCCGACGAGGACGGCGACCGCGCCGACCCCGAGGGGGCCAACGACCTTCATCTCAGGTGACCACCTGCATGACAAGAAACAATGAGCAATGGCGGGAACACCGCCCAATCGGAGATCAGCGCTGCCATGTCATCACTTCTGTCATCAGTAGCAGGGACAGCTCCCAGTGCAATTAATCATTCTTCGCCTTTGACTCCTCGTGTCATTCTTTCCACACTTCGCAATAGTGTGCGTGCTACACCAGTCTGATGACCCAAATAATCATTCTCTTCTAGAGTTTATGAAATCAGCTTATTGTTGTCTTGTTCAAGATTCAAGATCCCTTTATTGTCATGTAATATTACATGAAATTGACGTTAGTTTGCAGTAAAGAAGACAAAGATTTGCCATCAGCAGAAATTGCCTGGCACTCCTTACAGTCAGAGAAAGAGAATCCCTTCAGATTTGCTGAGCGTCTGTGGATTTGCTCCCAATGATTCAAATCGTTGGGAGCCTCAGCTCCAGATCCAAACCTTCGACACGATCAGGAAGCCTACAGAACTTGAGGGCCCTTGGGAGTTCCTCCCACCCTCAGCACCCCCTTGCATCCTAGTTCCGATACCCTGGTACCCAGTCAATCATTCTCAAGCCAGTCTCCAGCAGTCCATAGCCTGATGCAAGTCCTTTGTCTGCAAGTTCCCAGCAGCCTGCAACATGTCAGGATTTCTCACCTTGAGTCACCAAAGAGCCCCTCACTGGTCTGCCACCGTGGTCACTGACCCATCTTTTCTTCTTCTTCTTTGGCTTGGCTTCGCGGACGAAGATTTATGGAGGGGTAGGTCCACGTCTGCTGCAGGCTCGTTGGTGACTGTCAAGTCCGACGCGGGACAGGCAGGCACGGTTGCAGCGGTTGCAAGGGAAAATTGGTGGGTTGGGTTTTTCCTCCTTTGTCTTTTGTGGGCTCTGCGGTCTTCTTCAAAGGAGGTTGCTGCCCGCCAAACTGTGAGGCGCCAAGATGCACGGTTGGAGGCGAGATCAGCCCACTGGCGGCATTTCAGTTCTCCCTATTTTCTAGTGCCCTGCATCAGTCATCTGCTTCCCTGGAGTCTGCAACCCATCGAATCTGCTGCTAGAACAGATGCCGGCACCTTGGGGCAAAATCCCATGGACACAAGATTTAATTGGCTCCTTTAACAGGCCGTTTAAACCTTGTACAGAGCCGTTGGTAGTAGGACCCTGCAGGGGTCTCCAATCTCCGTTCTCCCCAGGTCCACATTTGCAGCAGGACCCCTGTTAAAGCAGCTCTGGCAGTGCTCCCATTTTATTCATGCATTTTTATCTCCATCAATCTTAATTCTTAAAGTTGCTGCTATTACAATTTACGTTGTGACATCCATAATATAACCAGCAGTAACAAAACCATCAGCCCACCGTTAATTAGTTAAATAACATTTTAATAATGATGTACAGGTATACTCCGCTTTATAAAACTAGAGCGTACCTGAAACATTTTGTAATCCAAAATGGCGTAAAGCACTACTATTGGAGGCTATTTTCGTAAAAGCGAAAACCCCTCCAAAATTCATTTAAATCCTTTCATCAAAGTGAACACAGGCTTTTGTCATAAAAGCGAATTTTCATAATTGGAGTATTCGTAAAGTGGGGTTTACCTGTATTGCCAATTTGTAATGAGTAGATGTGTCAGGGATAGCAAAAGCACAGTTCAAGGAATGCAATAAATGCATCAAAATCAATTTTACATGCATACCATATAGCAGTCCCTCAGGATCCAGTCTTTTTGGGTTGCAAGATGACTAATAAGGCCAGGGCAGGAATGATGGATTGAGGTACTGTTGGCTTGCTGAACAGGTAGGTAACCTGTAATCAGTGAACCGGTGCGGACTCGAAAGGCCAACATGGCCTGTTTCCGCTCCGTAAATGGTTATATGGTTATATGGCTTGTCCTCCTCTGTGTGCTCATGTTCATAGCCAGGGCATCAAAGGTTATGGGGAGAAGGCTGGGCAGTGGGGCTGAGTGGGAAAACAGATCAGCTCATGATTAAATAACAGGGCAGACTCGATGGGCTGAGTGGACTACATTTTGCTCCTATGTTATATGTGGATTGCAGAGGATCACATGACCTCCCTGCATGGAACTTAGTCGGAAGTCGCATCACTTGCCAATCAAGGTTGGACTCCAGCCTCCTATTAATGCACACCTTACCCTTGGCTCATTTGAATTATTTAGTGTCATAATTAGGCCAGACGCCCAGCTCAGAACAATATAAACTCCGAAACATGCAACAGTTCTCTCTCTCTGCCTCTTGGTCCAAGCCACAAACAGTGCTCCACACCGGGTCGTTATGGTGAAAATCGCTGGAGGAGTTGTAGGTAAGGTCTTATGGCCTCAAAGTTTCAATAACATTCTCTATCCACTTTGAGTGGATGTGGACCAGAGATTTCCAGAATTCAAAGAGGATGTTGCATTTTTTCAGGAAGAATTTGAGTACATCATGAAATCTATTCCTCAATCTACCTTCTCTCTTGACAGAGCTTAGAGCAGAACATCTGTTTTGCAAGTCACAGATGACTAGTGCCTCAACACTGGGGTTGCTGGCTCAGTGCAGCAATGCTCCAGAACCAATAAGACCTAATGATGAATAGTCTAGCTGTGGTACATGAAAAACACTTGCATTTGTACACATACAGAGGTCAGACTCCAAGCTATCGTAAACATTTTTACTGAAGCATATGAGAAAATGAACCCTACATCCAATATTGATAAGACAATCTTCATTCCATCACATTTGCAACCAATGAATATTTAGTTACAATGGAAAACAAAGATTTTTTTCTTCCTGAACGCTTTTGGATGTATTTTATGGATTTGGAGTTGCTAATTATGAAAATCACCTTAAAATTCTCCTATCATGTACCCTTTTTAAGATACAACCTATTTTTGTGATTTCCTGTCATATTTTTTTAAGTCTACTATTCTATTGCCCACAAAGCAAGCTGTTTTGGTCAGTCCAACCACACCTAGATATGCATTCAGTGCAGGTACAATGCAAACCTTGTCTTAGGCCTGGGCATGCCTAGACAGGCTTACAGCTAACATATACAGATACTGTGCATTACATTGATATAGATTGAATTGACAACATGCTTCAATCATACAAAACCAGGAAGTGCACGTGTCATTGAAAATTCATTTTCCGCATTCGCACTTGGACGTCCTCCCGGCTGATCTTGGTGCAGTCAGTGGTGAACACGGTGAAGGGTTTCACTGGGACATGGCGACCATGGAAAAGTGGTATCAGGGCAACTGGAATCCATGAATGCTGGCCGACTATTGTTGGACACTGACATGAGAGGCATCAGATGCTGAGTACAAACAAAAATTAGCTGCAAAGTATTTTAGGTCAGTTGAAGTAATGCAATGTGTCAGCATCATTATGCGATTAAGAATGCTAAATTCAATAAAAGTTCATTTCCAACTTCCTAAGTGATACAGCAAATTGAAATGATCTTTGTGTTCAGTTTGATGTTGTCTATCATAATCTCTGGGGGTTTTTTCAGGAAGCAAACCTTTGGAGAAAAATTGTTGTCCAGTGTTATCCAATCCATACAAAGGCAACACTGGATTCTAAAATGTAGGCCTTTGTTTAGAATGAAAACAGAAAAGAAAATGAATGCTATTGATCTGATGGATTTTACAAGGAAAATAGTCGATTCTCTGTTAAGTTATGATATATTACTTTGTCATATGCTTGATGTCGAGTAGGGCAACTGACAGCTAGGATGTGTTTAAATCCAATAGGACAATTTGTGAATTTAAATGCATTCTTTAAAAAAAAAGATTCTGGCCACAGAAAACTGGTATCAACTAAATATGTACATGAATCTTGTAATTCTTATAAATATTAAATCAATGTTATTAATATTTTATTTTCACCACATCCCCGTTTGCAGGCTTTCCACAGAGTGGAATTCTATTGACCAATAGGGACATAATACTTTTTATTCCCATGAATAATGCAATGTATTGGTCCATGTTGACTATCCACCAAACCGTATGTATGTACTTGATGCACGTCTCTAATAAGGTCTTTGCACATGCTCCTGCTGACAGGATTGTATGTTAATCGCATCGTGCTATTGCGTCTCATACGAATGATTCCTCATTTGGTCTGGTAGATGGTCCATCACGACCTCCTTGGGCCAAGTAGGGATTCAGAATAGAAGACACCTTCCAAAATCGGATTTTTCAAAGTGTCCTAGTGTGATGAAGTTTGTTCAAGTCCATCAATGTTGCCACACAGTTAGACTTCTACCCCATTGGGGTTTAATGGAATTTATCTCCCTCTTTTTATTCTAAAGGTTGCTGGAGCGGGCTATCCGATAAAGACTTCTCTTGGCGCACCCCTGCCAAGAATCGCCAAATGATTCCTTTCCTGTGGAAGTCTTCATTCAGAATTCTACACCGCAGGAATGCAATTGAGGATTACAATTCGTACAGAAACATGCCCCAAAAATGCACAGCACGTGTTCGTTCTCCCATTTGTCCAGAGAGTATTTAGTAATAAAAATCCGAAAGTGCAAGTTCTACTCTGAAGCTTTGCCGACATGAATTGTAGCTGAAGTGCCAGTGAGAGTAAAATCCAATTGAACCTTCAGATTAAAAAAAATCTTTGCATAATCAGGACTCTAAACACCTAGATAAACAATCCAAATTGAAAGAATGGATAGGACAACTATATTTTTGTTTAATCACCTCACCTGTTTGGCAAATTGTCCTGGTGCCAATTGATTAATCCATCCCCAACAATAAATTTGACCTGAACTGAGAAATGGGAAGTCTTTGATTCTCATCCCAGGAACGTTGAGTACAACACGGTGCGGAGGGTTGCAGATCAATAAGATCGGGGAATGGCCCTGATCAGATCTCGCTGTCGGTTAGAAATGAACAGGGGAACTCGGGAAAATGTAAGATGCTTTGAGAATAATATTCAGTCTCGAATTTGGAGACTTCCCTTCCTATCCAGAAACTTGCCCTCTCCAACATGTGCTGTCAAGAGTTTTCTCGCCCTCGCTGCTGCTTCGTTCTGCGGTCGAATAAATGCTAGTGGGAAACAGAGCGGGATCCCAGAAAGAGAACGACAAATATCTACTTTCCTTTTGGAACATCTGTGGCTTGAGATCCAGGCTAACGTCAACCTGCAAGACAAATGCTTCTGCCCCGAGATAAAAAGCATTGTTGATGTCAGGAAACGAAGATAAATCAGATAAATGATTGAACTGGATTCAGACTGGAATGCAGGGCAGACAATCAGTTTGCGATCTATATTAAAGATTATTATCTTAATTGGGCATATAGGCCTCAGGCTTTTTTCTTTTAAACGTAAAATTGTATTTTCAACCACGAGAGGAAACGCTGTTAAACCAACGCAGTGCAGGGATGGACAGATTCTTAGTGAAAGCTCTGCGTGTATTGTTTTCTCAAAGCCGCCTCAAGTCCAAAGACCATTGGCAGGGCATCTCTAGACACCTATCCCTTCAGTGCTTTCCCCGTACAGATATGTGGCAGTGATTGGACTTTGTAACATGACTTCAACTCAAATGTATAATTTTTTATTTTAAAAAGCTTGGTATTATTCATAGCCAGAGCATTGGCACAAATAATAACAGTGGTTAATAAACGTCAACATGAACAACATTTTCGGATTAATTCCTCATTGTTTTAATCAGTGATTGATTATTTTTCTTCAGATTGGGAATTTTTTGGCTTGTTCAGGCGACGCGGAGTCGGGAATTCTAGTTTTCACTTGCACAAGGAGCTTCTTGGCTTGTTCTTGTCTGAACCAAGGTGATTTAGAAGTTCCAACTTCAGTGCATGTTTTGACCGTGCATCGTGCTTTCATGGATCTTTCCTGTGCGGATCCGCCCACTGCTCTTCAGAAACGAGAACATTTCCAGATCCAGTGGAAGATACTTGCATATTGATGTCGCCTTTCATGACCTCAGGTCGGCCCAACATTTATTTGTAAAATGTAGTCTTCTTGCAGGAAAAGTCATCATCCTCGGAGAGCAATGGATAGTTTGTTTTTGTTCAATCGCCCAACAGACCAGACAAAAATCCGATGGAACTAATCTCATCAAATTATTCGTGGATGAGATGAGACACTTGGCTATACTTTTTTTTCCAGTGTCAAAGAGGTCGTTCCCATCCATTGGGAGGAGTACGATGCTTTAGAGTTATTTTCATCCTGACCTAAAGCAATTTCGTGCCATTTCCACTTGAGATGGAAACCAAATGAAAGATGCATTTATCCTAATACTTTTCGAAGAGTGGGTATTTCAAATAGTGATATCTTGTGTTTAACTGGCCTGTTTCCACTTAAAAAGCTCACCTCAGTTTATGTGCAACAGGAGCAAAGCAAGAGAGGAAAAACTGGAAGAAAAACATATGTGGGACTCTCTAGCTATCTGAAGTGGTCATTGTTCAAAATATAT
Organism: Narcine bancroftii; assembly: GCF_036971445.1. NCBI lineage: Eukaryota > Metazoa > Chordata > Chondrichthyes > Torpediniformes > Narcinidae > Narcine > Narcine bancroftii. The sequence goes on along the minus strand of NC_091471.1, from coordinate 362,652,535 downwards.
TTATTGAGCGTCAAAAACAACTTCGTGCACATTATCCAGATGAAGGGGCTGTTGTGCACATTCAGTAACCGACTGGAATTTCGAGGCCAAAGGACATCTTTTGTGTTTTATCTGTTGATGACTCTTCCCCACCAACCCAGACAAACAAATTGATGGTCATCGCTCTGGAAAGAAGCACAATATTGATGTAAGAATATAAAGCCGTCTATTGTAAGCTCACTGAATCATTTATGTTCATTAGGGGAAAAAAAACGTTGAAATAGCTAAGTGGGATAAATATCCACTGCTCTTTGGTAGCGTTAACACCTTCATCATTTAAAATGGTTTGAAGACGACAGTCAAGACTTGATTCATCGGGTCCAATGTTCCTTGTTGTCGATGTTTCCATTCACCAGACGATTGGAGTGAAAGGATTCTAAATGGTTTGCACTCCAGTCTGTTGAAGGAGTTGGTACGGTAAACCAAACATTCTGATGTTAGGATCTTGGAGGTGATTATTTAAAGTGAATGGGGTGGGGGGGGGGGGTTATTTTCAGGTTTCTTCTACCTTGGATATTGAAACCATAATCGATTTGTCTGGATGTGTGGAATTAGCAGCTATCCCTTTGTGTTCTGCATTAAATATCAGAAAGTTAAGAAATACCAGACTCCCTGTCGTTAGATCTTACCAGCAGAACGCTTCAAAGTTATTGTCAAGATCTGCTCGGCAATGGTTATATCAAAACCCCACTGGAGGAACTCTGCCGGTCTCGCAGCGTGCAGAGGAGGTAAAGATCTATTACTGACGTTTCGGACCTGAGCCCTTCCTCAACGTATGAAGAGGCCGGCTGGATGTTTTTACTACAATCACAGCGTCTGCAGACATTCGTGTCTCGCTCCAATGGTTATATCAAGGCGGCCTGGTGGGAATCCTGGCTCAAACTCTCGAAGTGGAGAAGGACATAGAGAGCACACAGATGTAAATAGCAGAACAGCGCCTCTCAAACTGCATACCTCCCCGTAAATTCCGCATGGCAGGATCGTTCAGCTTTCTCAGAACTGACACAAGGAGAAGATTCAAGAATTGTCCAGCCCGAGGGTCTGGTTTGAATTCTAGTCGAGGTGGAGGGGAGCAGCGTCGTTCAGTCCTGCCTCCTGGACATGAAATGAACAGGCTCCATCCCCAGGACGCAGTGCACACGAGTCGTGGAATCCAACACCAAGGGTCTTGTTCCTGGCTGATCGAAACCGGCTTTCGAAGGAAAACGAATCGGTGTCAGGCCAGATTCTGGGAGGGAGAGAAACGCCTGAGCGAAGAAATATTATTTGATCTGTTGATGCAAATGGATTAATGAAATCAAGCAGTTTTTTTTTTTTAATCGCGCTCTACGCCATTCGCCGCGTCTGATTTCACGATGGAAAACGATTCAGCATTTCTATTCTTCAGGGTCGACTTTTTAAAGCAAACGGCTTAGCTGGGAAGTGATAGAGAAAACAGCATCGTAACTCGAAAATGGTCAAAGCCACGCGTATCCATTAAGACTTTGTGATTAAAGACCGTTGCCAACCAGGTGGAGTGAATAAAATAGTCCACTTCAATTTAATTTGTCCATGGGCGAAATTCTTCACCAGAAAATAAAAGCGAGAACGAGGATAAGGTCTCCATTTGACTCTTTATCTTTGAGATCCTTTACCTTTTCACAGCCCCATGGTTCTTACCCTCTATGTCACCGACATGGGGCATTTGGCATCTTCTCCCTCTCGACCTTTTGCAATGCCGTATGAAGCAGTTCTATCTGTTGTGGACAAGTGTTAGTATGACCCCCTAGAATGTCGAAGGGTGGGTGGGGAGACTCCGATCGTGGTGCATGTTCCCTTTCCAAGTTTCCACAAGGAGTGTGAAAAGGTTCTCGGGAAAATGGAACCGGGGGCGAGGACCTTTAATAGGTGTGTTACCCAATGTGAGGGACGGAACTAGATCCCACCCCCTCAACTTCGGCAACTTTTAATGTCCCCACCCACAAAAACTCACAGGTCTCTGGAACGTGACGATCATCTTTATAAACTCCTCAACAGCCCCGTTCTATCACACTGTCGGATGAAAACAATTCTATAAATCACAAATAAACTCTACAGCTGCCCAGGATTTTAGATGATCGCCATGCTTACAGCTAAAGGATTATTTTTGGTCTATCTCGTGTACACATTTATTTCATTTAATTCAACACACTACAGTGTCTGTGGAGTCAGTGCAAATGTTCTCAACGTCTTTAAAACGGTTACTTTAATCTTTCGCAAGGTACATTTGTAATCAAATATCGAAACAATAGTTTTAAGTGCAATGCTTGTTCATTATACAGAATACATAAAATATTCAATAGTTATAATCCCATACATTCTTTGTTGTAATCTAACCAAAATGTTTGACATCTGAATAATATTTACAGAAAATGACATGAATATTGTGGGTGCATAATAACGGGGTTGAGAAATATTTTTAATAGATGGTTACATTCAGAAAGCGCTGAACGTAACTTTTTTTTCTCCCCACTTTGTGGGACAATCTACCAAGTTTCACCAACGCCGTTATGGCGACTTTCATTTTTAAAAGATCTTAATGGACATTGTACAATTTTTCGACATCTGACAATACTGAAAGCCCAATCAGCATGGCCTGCACAAACTAATTTACATTACATTCAGCCACAGGCTCTGCGTCTTCAAGTTTAAGTTTTAAAAATAGTCCAGACAATGAGTACTCATTTCAAACGTAGAGTCATGTTCGACCCGACGCAAGTGCACACTGGAATTTTACATTGCCTCCCTTCCAAAGGCAGGTAGCGACATCCTTTGATAATTCACCAAGGCTATTATAGAAAGAGTATTCATCCCAAACAGCTGAATTTACAAGTTTAATTCCATTCATGTAATTAGGACTTTTCCTTTGGCGAATTTGGGCAAAATAATTTAATTAAGCGTGATTGGCTGCATTCTTAAGGTATACCTGTGGGAAAGTTCATGGGTTTGACACCAATTAATAGTCTTCATGCAAATTCTTAAATCCGCGAAGACCGACCCACTAATGCCCCTTAACGATCTCCATAATCGGGTATTGCCATACTTCTGAAGAATTATTCCGAGTAGCGACTTAATTTAAACCATGTCTTATTTCGTGCGTTTTTCGTTCCCACTTCAAAGTGATCAGAATAGCTTTAAAATTAAGTCACGAAACTCCCGGGCAAAATGAAGATTAAAAGTTTAAACAAAGCTTGCATTTTGACATCGGTCAGCATATTCTTCTTTGGAGTTAGTCCACTCAGTGTTCAGATTTTCGATCAGACTGCTTCAGATCCAATTAAAACTCTCTCTACCCTTCAAAGATTATGGTTGCAGTGGATTAGCTTGCTACAATCAATTAGGAATCGTAGTGCGAAGAGCACAAACTGAGCCAGTTTAAGAGAATCAAATGACAAACTGAAATGGTTCCGGGCACAGTGCAAAACTTCTAAAGAAAAAGTCAGACAAGGACACTTGCTTAACGTCATCTTTTTCTACATTGTTGGAACTGTTATGGTGTTCTGATGGAGAGGTTACAGCCGACATTCCTATGGCTTAATCCCTGTAAACCATCAGTCATGGTGTTAGCATAATAAACCAGAGCTTGAATACATTAAGAAATATTTTGTCTCCAAGGAATTCATTTGACTGTTATTTTCTCTTTGTTTTGACTTCCTGACAAAATAAACTTGTCAACTCACTTCTCAATGGATTACAGGCCAATTGGTCATACCCGCTTTCATCTTGTCAAGTCAGAGATCCCATTCTTGTGATCTACACCACAAAAAAAGGGCTAATGAAATGGTAGTAATTCGGTGCTATGGGAGGGGAGAAGACCTATTGATAACTGTTTATAACTTTACATGCCAAATTCTCCAGATACTTATCAAAGTACCACCATACTTTCTCCCACACAAGGGTACCAATCTTTAAAATTGCTCTGTATAATGCAAACGTCAGACATACACCAAGTGTGTAAAACTAGACTTGACTGGTGATCCAAAGAAATTGCACCCTATGGTAAAAGGAGAGCAATTCGGCCCGTAAAACACTGAAGTTTTAAGATTTGGGTGAAAGTTACAGGAAAATATTTTTTTCTTAATTTTCCAAATATGTGCAATTTTTTTTTTTTAAATCACAAATTCCTGTGGGCCTCAGCCAATATCATCCTGGTCAAATGCTTTCACTAAAAACAAAATTAAAACACAGCATCTCCCCTCTGCAACATCCAACATGACACCTAGCTCAGTGACATTTGATTACATTTTAAAGAAATGAAAAGTGCAATCGGCAGTATTACATTGAATAAATTATATTTGGAGTATTGAGAAAAAAATCTTGGTAATTTGAACCTAGTAATAAAATGGAGTCAGTTGACCCAAGAGCCAAAAACAAATCAACCTATTTCACTGCAGTTAAGTCCAAAACTATTTGTGTTACATTACAACTTCAGCCACAATATTGTTCACATGGGCAACAAAATTCGATCAGATTCACAAAAGAAATGACCCAATTAACAGAAAGTCTTCACCCGTGTTGATTTGATGCCCTGCACCAATGATTGATGAGCACTTGCCAGTCAAATCGCAACATTATCCTGCCCTCCACCCACCCAAATAAGAAACCTCATACAACTTGAGGGGGGGGGGGGGGAAATCAAGCGTCGCCCTCCACCCACCCAAATAAGAAACCTCATACAACTTGAGAAGGGGGGGGGAATCAAGCGTCGCCCTCCACCCACCCAAATAAGAAACCTCATACAACTTGAGAAGGGGGGGGAATCAAGCGTCGCCCTCCACCCACCCAAATAAGAAACCTCATACAACTTGAGGGGGGGGGGGGGGGGGAGAATCAAGCGTCAAACATTGAGTGATTTGACGTTAACCTCTGATGGAAAGTTTGAAACCACTGTAACCTCACTGTTTGGTGTCAAACACTTTTTTTTCTCTCAAAAAGTCAAGCTTTGTCCGCCCAAAGGAAACTATATTACAATCCAGAGCCCACCCCCCGCCAGATATTTTCCCAACAATAACAAGAGAGTCAACATTTGTTTTTCTTTAAACTTTTTCTTTGAAGAACCCTTCATCCGTGCTGCTTTCCTTGATGGTAACAGTCAAGAAGTTCGACGTGACATCTGTCACCACCACTTTCTCCAAATTGTTCAGTGAGGGGCTCCACGATTCTTCTGGCTCGGACAGAAATCGCGTGAGTTGGTGTTTATCCAGCAAGGGCGACTTTGCCACCGACTTGTCACTGCTCACGCAGACACTATTCCTCGACACGGGTAGATGCTTTATTTTAAGCGTGGAGGGAACCGTCCCTGCTTCACCCTTGGAGACGGAACTTTCCACGGCCTGTTTAGTCCGAAGGGTGTGCGTGTCTGCCACGCTGTAGCCCAATGAAGTGCGATTTGCGTGGGTTCTGCCCAGCTTGGCGTCCTGTCTCCCAGTCAAGTGCGTGAGTCCGCTTTCTCCCTTCTCCTCCAGCTCCTCGCTCTCGGAATCCAGCTCCTCGGATTGCCTTCGTTTAAAGTGGGGATAGGTCGGCATCCCCCCTTCGAGTTCACTCCTTTTGTAGTGGTATCTGGGCTCATTTTTCCTGGAGCTCCCTTCTCCTCTCTGCTTGTGCGACGGCGGTCTGGGCACCTCCTCCACCCTGGCATTCCGGTCTCTGGACGCCTCGCCTCTGGCGAGGGGGCCGTGCTGCAAGGTGGCGGCGGGATCTCGCCGGAGCCCTTCTCTGGATCTGGTGGACTCTGGACCCGATCTGCCCGAGTAGGTCACCCTCAGGCTCCTGGTCCCATCAGTGCGGAAGGCGTACGTCTTGGCTTTTGCCTTCAGGACAGAGAAAGCATTGGAATAAAAATTAAGATCCAGCTCGCATACAAAAGCCGAGGCAATAAAGAGGAGTCCATTCACCTTGAGCAGGAACGTTTTAGGTTTGGGTCCACGTTTCTTTGGCCCATACATTTCCCTCTCTCGCTCTCTGTAAGGCAACAGGAAGACTTAAGGTGTTTAGCCCTTCACTCACTGGTGAAATAAATCTTTTGGTTCTAAATGATGTGCCGAGTTAATGGGACAGAGCTTTATATTTAACGTCTTCACCTCTCGTCAAAGGCTGAGATCAGACGGGCGTCCAGGATGTTTTCTTCGGGCTCCCACGTACTGTACCTTAAAAGGCGATTTCAAGACATGAATGACGGTGCATTTCATTGCAACGCGCGGCTCAGCGAAGGTGCCTTCACTGCACGGTTGATACTCACTTGGGGGACCAGCCCTTCCATTTGACCAGGTACTCCACGCGACCCTGGGGGAGGAAAGAGAAACACAAGCCTGTAACACATCGTCGCCCGGGCTTGGAAATGGCAGCGAGCGGAGAGGCCGCCTCCCGCACTGAGGACTCACGCACTTTCCTGATGCGCCGCTTCAGGAGAGACTCGGCGGCGAACACCCTCTCCCCCACGGCAGACAGCTCCATGGTATCCCGCCCCCCACCACCCCTCTCTCCCCTCCCCTCCCCGGAGCACAACAGCGACACAGAAGCAACGCTTCAACCCGCCCCTCCTCCCCGTCTTCAGCTGGCGCCTCACCGCCAGCCCATAATACGCTGACGTCGCGACCGCCACTTCCTAGCAACCGACTCCCCCCCCCCCTCTTCTCCTAGCGACCGAGCAGTTGCCGGGAGAGGGTGGAGCGTCCAGGGATGCTGATTGGCGGGGCTCGCCCGGGGGAGGGGGCGGGGATTGTGGACGGGAAATGACGCGCAGAGGTGGCTGGCCATCTGTATCCATTTTGTCGGTGCGATCGAACTCTGCAGTTTGGCAAATGGACAGGTCACGCCCTTGAACACCACGAGAATCCTTGGACTACTTTGGCGGCTGCAGACACCTTGAAAGCAGAGTTGCCCTAATCCCTCCAACTGTTAACGATGTTACTTGAACAGTTTTTGCAACTCCCTTGTCCCCAAATCAGTTGAATAATGTTGCTTTCCCCCTTGAATGAGTGTCTCCAATGGGTTCCTCTGTATCTGTGTTAACTCCAAATCAGACTGTGTACTCCAGGTGATCCAGGAGTCCGCATCAGGGTTCGTGTTCTCACACCACCGACCAGTCTTTCTATAGCCAACGGTCGATAAAGTTCCTTTACAAATCATGGGCATTGTTCAAACCAGGCAGAGCTCTTGTCAAGATAACGTGGCCAGTGCAACTGATTCGTGACATGGCAATTGGCAGATCGAACCACGCCGAGGAGACGAAGTGCACAGACAGGGTTCTGTTTTAAACGATGCGTGGCTCATACCTTTCTGTTCAGTCATAAAAATGATCAGAATGACAGGAGTTCAATTCAATCCCCCCCAATATGAAATTAGAAAATGTAATAACGGTGGATATGAGTTTTGACTCCATTGTAAAATGACAAATTTGCAATGAAGCTTATTTATTCGAAATGGTCGATTATTACATTGGTTAACCAAGTTCGCATTTTACACTCAACCATTTGCACCAATAAAAGCATGAAAGGTTAGATCTGTGGCTCCGACATTAAATGATGTAAAGTAATATGATGTAAAGCGTTGAGATCGGGAATCCGGTGTTACGAGGTGCAAATAGTCAACTATTTCTACGGACTGAGAGCACCCTTGGAAACGGGGTCGGCTTACTTAAGGAACTTGTCTAAGAGACGAGCAAAATAGCGTCAGTTTTCGCCACAAATCAACTTTCATGTAATAGATGGCGCTAAGTGTGAGGGAAAAGAGCATTTTAACCGCAGAGGCCCGGAGCGCCACAGACGCAGTTTATACAACTGTTATCTCAGGAAAAGACTTGTCAAGTTCAACATTGTTGAGTGACTAAGGTTTCACATAGAAACTGAGAGTTTAACTCAAAGGATTGGAAACATAGTGAGTAAGAACTCAATTTTTTTACAACTTTAAAGGGAAATTATTATACCAAACTATTTGTTACTTGTTCAACCATTATCCCGCCGTGGGCACAAACATATTTAGAGATTTACATCATCTACACATCATTCGATGACAAAGTTATAATTTAACTAGAAATAGATCAAGTCACTCCGGACGTCAAACTAAACGCAGAATCCTGCACATGTGTTACCTGCCGCTGAACAACAGACACATTTTGAGAAATGGGTCAACCTTCAAAGGACACGAGGGAACGCCGCTTTGGAGCCTCGAAAAGAGGAACCTGCGGAGCTTCATCAGTGGGAGAAAAAGAATGGTCAATGTTTTGGGTCGGAACTCTTCATCCAGACAAGGATCTTTTCTATTACACATTGCGGCGACGATCCCGGAGCTGTTAAAGAGCAGCTGCGTCAGAATCAATATAACGTGATCAAATCTAGAATTTCTTTCTCCTCACATCTTAATAAGCGCGTACAGAGTCGTGAATACTGAGATGAGTTGATCGTCCAAGTTGGCGAGGTTTGGTATGAGATCGGAAATCCTGGCAAATTTCTACAGAAGGCTGCATTACGGGGGACACCAGTACCCTGGAATTTAAGTTACGCCCTGCAAAAGATAGGGGACACACCCGGGACATCATAGGCAAAACCCTCCCTACCATCTACGGGGAAACATCAAGGATCCACACCATCCAACACACACTTGGTTCCCGCTGCTGCCATCAGGACTCGCACCACCAGGTGCCATCCACCATCAGACTCCTCGACACCAGACTCGATCAGGGACTCATTTTCCCACTTTATTGACTTTTCTCTCTCTGCATTGCACAGTCAGGTTGTTTACATTTCTTTATTTGTTTACATTTGTACGTTGAGTATTTCTTTCGCACTTCCAATGTGGTCATTCTGCCTCGCCCACAGGAAAATGAATCTCAGAGTTGTATGTGATGGCATGTAGAAACTCTGACAATAAATCTGAAATCTTTCTATCGTGGCCCTGAGAATCTTTGAACTTCAAATTCACGGATAATGTCTGTGGTCAGAGACGCCCTTCTTGAATCCACAGCGAGGACGGGGGAGATGCTGGTAACCTGAAAGCAAGTCTGTTGCAGTCAACAATGGGCTCGGCCGCACCTGCAGAGTTATGGATCCCCCTTCATCAAACGGCATATTTTCATGCTGATAGATAATCGAGCTGAAATGTCATCTGTTTTTCTCCCTCAGCAAAACTTGTCTGCCGAATGTCTCCAGCATGAGCTATTTTTAAAATTCCCTTTGAAGCAACGAGTTACTTTGCACATTGAGTTAATATTTCAGAATTTCTTAACATCACACATAGACATTATTTTCAGGACATGGCTTGGATTTCCTCGGGCTTCTGGAAACAATGAGGTTCAAAGTGGGTTGATTTGGCTGAAATACTCAAGCCCTGATATGAAATACCCCACCCCGGCCGAACTCCAATTCTCAAAACATACTGTAGTCGAGAGTTGGACAATCGGAAAAGTATGCAGAATTACCCCACTTGCGTTCTCAGATGATATGTGAGAACTTTTCGCACATTCTGGCCCAAGAACGCTATCAGTTACAGAACTCAAAACATCACCCTCAAATATATTCCCATTTCTTCGCAAAAGATAGGCATTGCTTGTCAGGTTGCTAACCTGCGCAAAATGTTCATGTAGTGACAGAAAGAGCGTTCAAAATGAAAACCTGGGTACTTTGCCTCTATGCAATCTGGTGTTTTGCTTGGTCAGCATCTCTTGACGGTTTCAACCCCGCTCTTTTTTTCTTGTTTACTGTTCGGTTCTGGAAAGGGTTTAGCAGGCAGTTGAAGATTTTTTTTAAAGTTTTTCGTATTTCATGAGAAAATGACAGAATGAACAGATGTTTGATCAAAAGCTAAAAAAAAAAGCAAACGCGTGAAACCTGCAGTAAAAAGCACAAAAAAAAAACCACACTCTGGAAGTACTCATCAGGCAACTGCAAAGTATTTCCAGCCTTTTCATTACTGCATAAAGTATTAATTTTACAAGGCATTGCTTGTGGTGTGACGGATTAACGCGCCACTGAGTATCCATGAAGGAAATGCATTCACACCTTAGAGAAGAAGCCAAATAAGCACTGGATGAAGACGGTTGAAGCATTTTATTTTCTTAGTTTGGTCAACTGTGGTGAAGATATATTTGTCACTTTGTAAAGAGTATTGCTACTTAAATTGATTTGATGCAACTTTGTCTTATGTCAACTGAAATCCGCTTGAGGATTGATTGAAAATGCACAATTAAAAACAGAAATGTTTAGCCATATATTTTATGTGTAGCAAATTCCAATCCAACCCGCTGTCCATCACAGAGATAAAAGCGAGTGGTTAAATACATTTAAGAAAGAACAGCCACTTTCTCCCAAATGCACTTTTTTCTTCCACAATATATGCGTTGGGTTTTCGTGTTCCGAGCAAACTATGGACAAGGTTGACAAAAGGATATTTCGCAGTTCCTTTTCCTCAGCAACCTGTCTATATGTTCAGTTTTCTCAATAAATTATCAACATGGGATCGGGAAGAAAATGTACTATTAACCTTCACAGAGAGCAGATTCCCTTCTGTATTTCCAGGTAATGTTGACAATCCATGGTGCAGAATCTCTGCTTTAAGGGTAACTGATACTTTTGTGAGTTAAGGCGGGGTGGGTGCAGTTTGAAAACCTCTATTATAGGTGATGACATTGGTTTATCCAGTTGTTATCACACACCACCTTCAGGAATCCCTTACTAACCACAGAGCAGCCATGCATTACTTAAAGTGCTATGTGGGGGGGGGGGGGGGGGGCGGTGGGGGAAGGTTGAGAACTACTGGCTCTATGCTATTGGTCTATCTCAGTCGAACTTCCTCTGGCTTGGTCACGACTTGTAGTCTGCAATGCAGAAATTGGAAGGGGGAAACGAGTGAAAATTATTGATTCGAAATTCCTTTTTGTTCATGGAAAATACATTGTTTTGAAATCTTTGTAAACAAGGTAACGTGTCAAGGTGGTGTCCGGGACAACACTCCAGATTGCAGTGGTTACAGGTCAAATTGACCATTTCTCACCTCTTTCACGCGGTTCGCTTGGCTTTACACAAACTTTGAAACAAATGAAAACGAAATAATTAGAGTAATAGCTCGGTTTAGTCATGTCTATAATGCAAAAGAATTGATAACGGACTCCTCTTGGAACATGAAATCAGTTACACCAGCTTTAGACGCCCGCCTGTGAGAGTGATGAGAGTTCACAGAGGTGTCGGAGGTTCGGTCCTGTAGGTCGCCCGGGCCAAAGCGGAGAGAGTGGTGATAATGACGAATAACCCCCAAAGCAGGAGATGAGAGGGAAGGCAACACAGAGGGCAAGATGCTGGAATCTTGAGCGAAACAAAAACCTGTAGGAAGAACTCAACGGATCAGACAGCATCAGGGGACGAGGGAGAGGGTGGTTGACTTTGGGGTCGGGACTCTTCATCACCCATCCCTTTGCCCCCTGAATTCCTCCAGCAGTTTGTCTTGTTTGCTCACTTACTCATTTGCACTCAAGTAGCAGACCAACCGTGCCTGCACATTGTAATCAGGTAAAAATAATAACACAGAAGGAACAGATAGAAAAGTCGAACCATGTGCTGGGAACACACCAAGGTGTTCGATAAACACACAAAAAAGTTGGCATTCATGTTTGATCGTACACAATTATGACTTTAATTCGATTCTATTTTAATCACATGCCAATATCAGGTGGTTTAACGGCATTTTCGCAACGTTTGACCGAAAAAAAAAGTTTTACAACAGCCACAAGGATTTGTCAACGCAGCCGCTTCCTGCAATAACTCAGTTCGACTGCATTCCGGCTTCATCTTGCCAACCCTTCCCCGAGGACTCCTCTTTATACAAACAAACACATGGCGAATTGATGAATCTGATGTTTTCCCTCCGATGTAACGTCCCGAAACACTCGATCTACCTTAGCGTTCGACCCACTTTTTAATTTTAATAAAGCAACGAGTAACATTGCCCCCATTCCTTATCTAGCCCGAAACGTTGATTATGACTTTTTATGTTTGCTATATAAAGTACACTGCCTGGCATTGTGTTTTCACTTTTAATTTAATATTTATTCGCTCAAAAGCATTCCCAGTACGCATTCCTCTTATTTTGTACATGAATTGTATGATTTTAACTCTATTTTCTCCAGGCAGTACTGAAAAGGTCACAATTTCAAGTGAGAGGACAATTAAATGCAAGAAGCTGCAAACTCAAGTGTTCACTCTTCATTGATTATGTGAAGTGAGTTTCCACACACACAAAAAAAAGCCTTTGTGGTTTTGGCAAGTGTTGCGAGAATTTTTGTCAACCCTACACTCTCCCCGGCTGTCCGCAGTTGCATTGTAGAGAAAAAAAAAAGTCCGATGTGGAAGAGGAAGGGTGGGAGTAGGAAAGAGATGGCAAGTGGCCACGAGATACGCGGTTGGTATGGTACTGTGAAGATCGTTCAACAGGGCCTTTGTCAAAGAGCAAGTGCGTGGAAACCCCCGACAATGAAACGGTTCCTGCCATAGATACGTGGGCAGCTGTTCAGTAAATAGCAGCAGATGCGAAACAAACCAAGAAAATTCCCACCGCCTTCACCATGTCTTTCAGCACAGAACAGAGAACAACTCAGCCGAATGTGTTGTGCGCTTTACAAACGCCTCGTGGTTTGGAGTTTATTTTTGAAATCAATACCATTCATTCATTCATGTCCCTCCCGAGTCCACGCTGAATTATCCATACAAAATACCTTTCTGCAGATAAATAAGGGTACCAGTGATTCTGAGCCAAGTCGTCCAGTCATGGTCAGTGAGCTCCGACAACTTTCGCAACTCAGTCGGTTCATTCGACGTTCACTTTCCAGGAATGTCTTAAAACAACTTTGTCGATTGACAGAAAACTTCTTCACCGACAAACTTCTCGCTTCTCTCCATTCGGCTTTAAAAGTTCGAGTTGCAATTGCGACCTTGCTCTTGAATTAAGTTTTTTTGTGGAGCACTTTGAGGTCGAGTTTAAATATTTTTTTTGGAAAATCAGGTTCTTTCTGTGTGCTCTTTGCCGCAGTCCTTTCAGAACGAGAGGACTACAACTGATTTGGAGTTTTATTGAAAGCCTTCCTTTGACGTTGCTATACCGTTTGATTGGCAACTTGTGCAAAAGGACCCAATTAGCTTCCCCTGCGTTGCTTCAGATCCAAATAACTGTGCAAAACAGATCCTATTCTCTCCTTTTCAATGTTTTGAAAACTTGTCCATTGACATTTTCATCTCCGTCAGTATCAATATCACCTGCAGTTACTTCAAAATCTATCTGCCAAACAACTAAGGAGAAAAGGGCACCTTAGCATTTCTTCAGTGAGAATTGCTTATTTTAGACACATTTGGCATCAACTCAAAGCAGAATAAATTATGATCAATGAAAAATATCTTCTAATAATTCTTTATTAAATTTATAATTCATAAGTGTACTCAAATTAGATAAACAATCCCATAAAGGTTGGTTGTTTAAAATGCATATAAAGTTTAATCTGTCATCAATGTTTGAACATCATTCTAGCCCAAGACCCGTATGACTCAACTTACCTATTTGTAGTAGGTGGGACAAGGAGCAGAAAACATTTGATTCCTAATGGATTTTATTGGGAGTTTGAATATTGATGACATAGCACAGAGTCTTATTCCCAGGGCAGCAAGACAATGGATTCAGGCTATAAATATGATTTGGAATGAGAAAGTAATCCAGTTACTTTGACGTTGCTATACCGTTTGATTGGCAACTTTAGTTCACCTTGTACAAAAGGACCCAATTAGCTTCCCCTGTGTTGGTTCAGTTACAAATAACTTTGCAAAACAGATCCTATTCAATGTATTGAAAACTTGTCCATTGACAGTATCAATATCACCCGCAGTTACTTCAAAATCTATCTGCCAAACAATTAAGGAGAAAAGGGCACCTTAGCATTTCTTCAGTGAGAATTGCCTATTTTAGACACATTTGGCTCTAAAGGTGGTTATTTACGTATTTTTTCCTTAAGATTAAACATAAAGGTGATTGGAAATTACATCAAAAGAACTATCACAGTTTTAAATTTATCTAAAGTCGCTGGTTTATATGACTCAAGGGAGTCATAAAATGGTGAAATGTAATCATGATGTAGATGTCAATACAAATGTTCCTGCCACAAACATCTGTTACCAGTAGAATTATCAACATTCCTAATCAGGTTTCAGTTAATGAACATCTGAGTATGTTGTAGGAATTTCAGATATGGCTTCATGGTGTCATTAATTTATGTATTTTATGATCTGTGAAACAATTCAACACTACTTTTCAATAAAAGTTTGACAGAATGGAAATCGTGTTTCTTCCAAAGGTCACTATCTCCCTCTCCCAAGGCCCAACCATGTCCAGAACAAACAAAATTAATCCAAATTTATTTTTCTTGATGATTGCAATAAGACATCTTTAAATAACCAAATATCAATTTGATGTCATCAATCTTTGCATGAGAAAATAACCAATAATAATGGGAAACATTACGAAGAGATTCCCTGATGTGTTTGAAAATTCACTGCATTTTTATAAAGTCTTTCAGGGGTGTGTAAGGCTCATGCATTTTTCTATTTGTATTACAATGAATGATTATGGAGTCTCTGGAGAATAATATATGGTTCATAGGATGAGATTTGGTTTACCCCTAAAAAAAAACATTTAGTTGTTTAAACTACATGTGATCATTTAGATTAGATGATCATGGAGTACTTTCCATGATTTAGATTCAAGATTAGCCCAGAAAAATAAAATAATATCGCCCTTCTCTGTTATTTTATGGGTGATGATTGGACAGCAGGTGCAACACACAGGGGAGTGGTTCAACATGATGAGCAGAGACAGATTGAAAACCCAATCTGCTCTCATTTTTGTTTTGGATTAACGCTACAGAGTGGTGTTGTAGAGGTCAGAGACTAGAATATTTGCCACTTATTGAATGGAAAATTGTGAATAGTGTGGGGGAATTGTAAAAAAACAGCATTTAAACATATTACTCCCTCTTTTAGGTTCCTATTGAAAGCCATATTTTTAACCTGACAAATTGTGAACTCCAATTGAGTGGATTACAAACATTGTCAGAGCATCTTACAGCTCAGTACATGGCCACTTGGTCTAATACATGTGGACACTTTCAAGAACCAGTCCAGTTAGTTCCATTGCCATGCACTTTCCTTTTCAAAACTCTCTATTGAACTTATTTCTATACATTTTTCAAGCAGTGGACTACAGAAATGGTATTTTTTTTAAAAATCTCACCTCCCTCTCATTTTCTTTGCTAAATATTAAATCTTCTTGATGTCAGCACCACCACTCCTGCTCCTTCCAGATCATTAAAACACAGTGCTGGAGAAACTCAGCTGGTCAATGCACTTTATGTGGCAAAGATAAAGATACATAACCAACGTTTTGGGCTTGAGCCCTTCATCAAGGTATGGAAAAATGTCGGCAGATGCCTGAACAAAATGGTGGAGGGAGGGGCAGGGGAGGACCATGGCCCCAAAGGGGGATAAGGGAGGGGGGCACACCAATAAGCAGGGGCAGGAGGAATGACTGTGAATGGCGAGGAAAGGGGTGGAGAGCTGGAGGAGAGAATATAGAAGTAAAGGGAAGGGAGGGAGAAGAGAGAGTCGACTAGCAGAAACCGGAGAAATCAATGATAATGCCCCAGTTTGCAAGCCTAGAACATTGGTTATGTATTTTTTATCTTTGCTACATAAAGTGCACTGTTTGACCACCTGAGTTTCTCCAACATTGTGTTTTAACTTCAACCATGATGTTTGCAGACTTTTGTGTTTTACAGAACTGAAACAGGAGCTGGAGCTGGATGAACTTTGGATCATTTGAGAAGCAGAGAGGGTGATAGACAGAAGCTATAAGGAGGCAGAGGGGGGTGGAATGACCTATCTGGGCAAGGCAGCAGCCAGGCCAATAGCCCTGTGGTTGGCTCTGAGCCTCAGACCGAGCAAGAATCATAGTTAAGGGAACAGATAGGAGATTCTGTGGCCCCAAGAGACTCCAGGATAGTGTGTAACCTCATGGATGCTCAGGTCCAGGATGTCTCTGAGTGGTGCTGAATATTATTAAAGGGCAGGCAGAACAGCCAGAGGCTGTCGTACATATTGACAACAATGACATAGGCAGGAGTGGGGTAGAAGAGCTGCAAAGTAAGTTTATGGAGTTAGGAATTAGGTTGATAAGCAGGACCTCCAAGGTGGTAATCTCTGGATTACTTGCAGTGCCACAGGCTAGGGAAGGACAGAACAGGAAGATAGTGCAGACAAATGAGTGGCTGATGAGATGGTACAGGGGACTGAGTTTCAAGTTCTTGGATCATTGGAACATTTTCTGGGGAAGGGGCTAACCTGTACAAGTGGAACAGCCTGCACCTGAACTGGAGAGGAACCAATATCCTGGCAGGGAAGTTTGTTAATTCTGTTGGAGGGGGGTGTTGGGGGGGGGGGTGGAGGGTTTAAATTAGGTTCGCAGGGGGTTGGGAACCAAAGTGAAGAGACAGTTGGCATACAAGGAGTTTGTGTAGAAGGAGAGGCAGATATAGCAAAATTGCAGCCATTGGGATGAGCTGCAATGCAAAAGGAACACAGAGTCAAAGAAGTAACAAATACATGGCTAAATATTTTGTATTTAAATGCATACAGCATAAGAAATAAAGTGGATGACCTTGTAGTACAGCTGCAGATTGGCAAGTATGATGTTGTGGCTATCACGGAGTCGTGGCTAAAGGATGGAGGTTATTGGGAGCTGAATGTCCAAGGGTACACAATGTATTAAAAGGATAGGAGGGTAAGCTGAGGGGGTGGTGTGACTTTCTTGGTAAGAAATAAAATTAAACATTGGAAAGATGTGACATAGGATTAGAAGATACAGAAACCTTGTGGGTTGAATTAAGAAATTGCAAGGGTAAAGGGACACTGTTGGCAGTTATAGACAGACCACTAAACAGTAGCTGGGATGTGGACAACAAATAACAACAGGAAATAGAAAAGATGTGACAGAAGGGCAATGCCATGATAGTCTTGGTGGATTTTAACATGCGAGTAGATTGGGAAACCAGGTTGAGACTGGATCTCAGGAGAGAAAATATGAAGAATGCCTACAAGACATCTTTTTAAAGCATCTCATTGATGATCCCATGAGGTAATCGGCTGCATTGGATTGTGTGTTGTGTAATGAACCAGACATAATTAGCGAGCTTAGGTTAAAGGAACCATTTTGGGGCAGTGATCACAATATGATTGTATTCAAATTGAGATTTAACAAGGAGAAACTAAAGTAAAATGTATCAGTATACCAGTGGAGTAAAGGTAATTACAGTGGTTTGAGAGAGGAACTGGTCAAAGTAGATTGGAAGGGGGCATTAGTAGGGAAGAAGGCAGAGCAGCAATGGATGAAGCTTCAACAAGAAATTAGGAAGATGCAGGATAAAAACATACCAAAAAAAGACACAATATTTGAATGGAAAATTGAATCAACTGTGGCTGACAAGAGAAGTCAAAGTCCACATAAAAACATCAAAGGAAGCTATAGTTTGTGGGAAGGTAGAGGATTGGGAAGTTTTTAAAAATTATAGAGGCAACTAAAAAACTCAGAAGGAGGTAAAAAAATGAAGTATGAAAGTCGGCTAACAAATAATATCAATGGGAACACAAAAGAATTCTTCAAGTATATAAAAGATAAAAGAAAGATGGGAGAAATGTTGCTGGAGAAATAAAAAAAATGGGAGATAAGGAGATAGTAGAGGAACTAAATGGGTATTTTGCATCAGTCTTCCCTGTGGAAGACATTAGTCTGTCCATGGGTATTAAGGAAGGGAAGAGGGTGTAGTTACTATTTCAAGGGAGAAGGTGCTTGGAAGGCCAAATGATCTAAGAGTAGGTAAGTCTCCTGGTCCAGGAATACTGCTACTGAAAGAAGTAGTAGTGGAAGTTGTGGAGGCATTGGTAATGATCTTTCAGGAATCAATAAATTCTGATATGGTCCCGGCAGACAGGAAAATCGCAAATGTCACTCAGACTGGTTAACCTGATATCAGTGGTTGGGAAGATGTTGGAGTCGATTGTCAACGATGAGGTTATGGAGTACTTGGAGGCCAAAGCCAGCATGGTTTCCTTATGGGAACATCTTTCTTGACAAACCTACTGGAATTCTTCAACATTGGTGTATTTAAGTTCTTCTATTCAGCATTCCTTTGAATTGTATAATTTTATTTGTAATACTCTTCTGAATCCCAAAATTCATTGCTTCATAATAACATTTAATTTGATTTGTCATTAATCCATCTAACCAAATTCATCAATGTACTCCTGAAGAATGTCACTCTCTTCCTCAGTGCTAACTATTGTTCAAAATTATTGCGCCTTATACAAAGTTGAAATTCTGCCTCCATAACCCATGTTTAAGCTATTAATCAAAAGCTCAGTGTTCTTAGATAACTTCTTTAGAGACACCTACTCCAATCTCCCCATTCCAAAATCCACCATCCTTGTAGCAAATGTATTATCCCTGCTATTACAGCTTTGTAATCCTTATGTATTATTATGAAGCATGCATTATATTTATGTGACATCTTATGTGATCTCTTGTTTGAAATGTACCAAAACATTGATTTACATGCCATCTAGAATAGTAGGTAGTGCAAGAATTCAAGAATAGTATTGCAATAAAACATGGTGCAAAATATGGTGTCGCATAAAAGGGTATGGTGTTGGAGAAACAGTGCCAGACATCATCTTATGCTGATGGGTGGTTTATTCTATAATGGGAGGAAAGAAGCTGTCCTTGATTCTGGAGGTGTGTGTTTTCAAATTCCTGTATCTTCTGACACGCGCACAGGCGGCGAACTGGGGGTGTCTTGTGGGTAAGAAACCCACACAGGCTCTGGGCTCCTGGCAATGTGAGGTCAATGTAAGGACTAACCCCAGGGTTCGGGCTGCTGGAGACTGGCTCATGAGAACCAGTTATCATAACCAGGATTTAAGAGAGTGCTGAGGGCAAGAAGGGCTCCTGAACGGCTCTAGACAATGAAGGCTTCCTCATCGTGACAGAGGTTTGGATCTGGGCTCAGGTTGCTGATGGTCTGAACTGAACTGGAGTCTTGTGTGGCCGCAGTGGCTGAAGGCAAATCCACGGATACTCAGTGACTCTGAGGGAACACACTTTTGCTTCTTTTTCTCTGTCTGTAAGGGGTGCCAGGCAATGTTAATGGCAAATCTTTGCCTGCCTTATGGCAGGATAAAGCCAGTTTCATGTAATATGATATTTCTATTTTATTACATGACAATAAATATAATCTGATCTGAAAGGGGGGTAGAAAAGAGGATGACCAGGATAGTATGAGTCCTTTCATAAGAACATAAGAAATAGGAGCAGGAGTCGGCCATCCAGCCCGTCGAGCCTGTTCTGCCCTTCAATGAGATCCAGGCTCATCTGATGATCAGCTCATCTCCACCTACTTGCCTTTTCCCCCTATCCCTTCATTCCCCTACTTTGTAAAACTCTATCCAGGCTTGTCTTAAGTATATTCACTGAGGTCACCTCCACTGTTTCAATGGGCAACAACTTCCAGAAAGTCACCACCCTCTGGGAAAAGCATTTCTGTCCTAAATCTACTACCCTGAATCTTGAGGCTATGATTCCTAGATCTGGTCTCCCCAACCAATGAAGACAACTTACTCATCTCTATCTTATTTATACTTTTAATAATTTTACACATTTGTATAAGGCCCCATCTCGTTCTTCTAAATTCCACCAAGTACAGTACCAAACAACTCAATCTCTCCTCATAGGCTATACCCCTAATCTCTGGGATCAACCCAGTGATCACACCAGGTCCTAAGCTAGTACATCCTTCCTCAAGGAGACCAGAATTGTATGCTATACCCCTGATGTGGCCTCACTAGTACTTTGTCATTCTGACACCATGCCACCAGATTTCTTCATTTCTTGTCATTGTATTTGAGATTTGTCCTTCAATCTGCAATCTTATAGATGGAGTTGGAGCAGTACTTGGTCTCACAGTCATGAGCAGTTTTGCCATATCTTATGGATATGCCATTGATATGAGAAGGTTAGCATTTACATCTTGTTAGAAGTCTTGATTTGTAGGTAGTTTGCTATTTGATATTTTTGAACAACTCTTTTCATCAGAATTGCTGAAAGCTTAAACGGTTTAAATATGGGTCAGTGAGTAAAATTCATACTGATATCAGAAGATATATTTTAGAAGAGTTTTTACAGATTAGGAAGCAAGCAGGAATAAAATAAATGAGGGAAATTGCATTTCTGTAAGAATTTTTAAAAAAATCAAACATAAACACCGCAGGTCAACTGGTTGATAAAAGTAACTCAAAATGGCCCCCGTCCAAAGCCTGGGTAAGTGTAATAAATGGGTAAAGCCCAAGGAGAAATTGAGTAAGAATGTTCATTTTGATGGCCTTCTGAGGTTGAGGGCTCCCTGGCCATGCTTTTAAAGAACAGAAATCCTTCTAAGGTTTTGACCCACACATTTATGCAGGAGTTTTACCAAGTATCATGAAATAACAAAACAAATTCATTTCATCTAACAGAATAAAATATCCTTAGAAACATCTCAGAGAAATTATCAAGTAAAATTTGACCATCAGGATGATCCACCTCCTATAATATTAATCTATTTCCTTCTCTGAAGATGGTGATGAGTATTTCCAGTATTTTATTACAGAATTATTAGAGAAGATGACAAAGAAATTGAAACAGTAGTATGCTTCATAAAAATGGAATGGGATTATGAATCTTTCTTTCTTCATTAACATGCTCAGAAAATGATATGTTCTAAGGAATTTCACCCAGAAGATAGATAGAAAATTTTGAAGTTTAAAAGTTGGGAAGCACATCGTTTGAAGAGACAGACAAAGCAAGATTTTTCTATTTCAAAAAAAAAGTAGACAAATAACATGGTAACAGGCCTTTCCAGCCCACGAATCTATGACGTCCAGTTATCTTACTGTTGTTATTGTTTTGAAGAGTGGGAGGAAAATGGGGCACCCAGACGAAACTCATGCAGACTCAGGGAGAACATGCAAATTCCTTACAGACGGCACCGGATTCGAATCCCGGTCTCTGGCGCTGTAAAAGCATCGTGCTAACATTTTGAGGGGGGTTGTATAAATCATGAGCTTCCTGTCAGAGGTTTTTATTTCTCTCTTTTGCCATGAAATAGAGACATTATGAACTGCAAGGACACCAGCTGAATTTAGCTTATGAAATGTTTTATCAAATTTTAGACAGTGGATGACGGTGATCAATATAGGGATTACACACCCTGAAAATTGTGCTTATTTATCTTATTGGAATAAAACACTGCATTTATTGATCTGCCTCTGCACTTCTCAATAATGTTAGCACTGCCAACAAGCTAAATCTTGAGAAAAGGGCAGTGTGTGAGTTTCTGTTTCTGCATTACGTAAAATTGGTTTCAGATGTAATTCAATTAAGTCGAATAGGACTCTATGTGCCATGGGAACTAGACGGGGATGTATGCTGTCTCCTCTCCACTGCTATTTGTAATATTCTTTCTGATATTCTCTGGAGATGGCCATTAGTATAAATGAAAGCATTCAAGGCTTGTGTTTAAAGAGGGAGGAAAAGATTTGTTTATATACTGTCGACATGCTTTTACGTTTGAACCTTATGATCAATCCCCATCTCCTTTAATATGAACATGCTGAGATATGAAATTATGTTGTAAACCTAGCCAATTATAAATGCTTTTGATCATTCATTACAATAGATTTGAGGTGGAACAGAATATATTCATTGAGGCACAAAATTATTGTCACTTGTGTTGGCAGGTCTGACATTTGGGTAAAAATATTATTGAAAGATACTGTATACAGAAGTTAGATTTTGTGAAACATATTTAATTCCAGAAAAAAAAGTAACAAAAGCTGAGGATAGATAATATTCTTTCCACTTTCAATGGAGAGAATGATTGAGTTAGGAATTTGCAGACTCTTTTGTGTTGGGGCAATATTTATTTAATATTATCAATGGATTCATTAAGATTTCACATAAATTCATTATTAGTATGACACATTGACTTCTTTTTGCACTGTTACTGAAATTTAAAGCTATCCTAGGGTATAAATGTAATTCCAGGCTTTTGAAGAATTAATGCAAGATTTTTGAAATATTTAAAGATTAAGTATTACTGATAATTCCACTAAATTCCCATAAACCTTAGAATTCGCTTACTGTATACATTTCCAATCCTTGATGTTCTGGTTTGGAAAATTTCAATCTTTAAAAGTAGGCAAATTGCCAAAATGGGAAATAATTTGAGCTATTTGCTAAAGAAACCGAAAAAATAGTTTAGGTACCAAGCAAATATAAAGAAAAATTATATTCTTTGTATACTCGTGTAATTGTCGAGCTTTGGGGATCAATTTTTTGGGTCAAATTTGGGGGGGGTTGACTTTTACACGGATATTAATTTTGTCTGCAGTATGTATCTGTGTCTTTCACGCTATTGGGAGCTTGGATGGCCGGGACTGGGGCGCTGGGACCTTGGATGGGTGGGCAGCTGAGGCAAAGATCAGAGGTCAGGGCATCAGGAGCTCCAGTGGGCAGGCAGCCAAGGCGAGGACGTCGGGAGTTCCAGTGAGCGGGCAGCCGAGGCGAGGATCCGCAGTCAGGTCATCAGGAACTCGGATGGGTGGGTGGCCAGTATCAAAAATGGGGGTGGGGGGGGGCGGGAGTCGACCTTTACACACCATATATGGAAAATATGCAAATCTTTGGCCAAAAGAGAGGGGGGGTTGACTTTTACATGGGATTGACTATTACAGGAGTATATATGGTATCCTTTATATTAACGCTGCTGAAAAATATATGGGTGTATTGCAAATGCCTGCTACCATTGGTGTTTAAATGTCCCAGAAAATTCAGAAGTTCCCTCGGAGCTCTTTATGACTTACTGGTCAACCTAGTTCACTCTGCTTCTGCTTTACACATCTTGTTCCAGCCTCTCATTTTACATTATTTACCTTTGAAACACTACAAAATCTTTGTTTCCCCTGTTTATTTGTTAAATTAGTTCTTATTTCCTTCTCTTTGTGGAGGATAAAGAGGGATGAAGAATGGGATGTGGGGTGGGGATGGATTGAGCAGAGGCAAAGATTTTGATGCCCTGTCAGCATGCAGAAAACACCCATCTTTTGTAGAGCACACGAGAGAGCAGATTTTGTTCAGCTCTCTATTAACAAATGGGGTTTCCTGACCATTCACGAACAGAAGGCATGATGACAATTTGTGAGCATCTGTGCTTAAAATTCCTTCAAAACATTTGACCTGTGTTTTCTGGGAAAAAGACGTCAGATCTGGTCGAGCTGCTGCTAGGTTCATACACCTCATTAGATGTCACAGCAGGGATTGTTCGGGTAATCGGAAACTGAAGAATATGTCACTTATGCTTCTTAGAATGTCGGGAAAATTGCAGAACAAAATTAACCTAATTACTGCCCATGTGCCTGAGTGCAACAGTCCGGGTGGTTGGATGTGCAGTCGAGTGGATGACCGTCAACGAATTTTTCCAGTACGATTGATCCTGCGGGCTTCCTCCAAGATGCTGGAGGGGCCCTGCAGGATAAATCGCGGTGCAGGAATTGACTCAGAATTCCTGCGCATTCCTTTTTAGACTGCCCGTGTAGCGGAAAGATTCCTTGATTGTGCCGCAACATACCTGCAGTCTTAAAACCATTACTGAAGAATTGT
The DNA here is from genome assembly GCF_036971445.1 of Narcine bancroftii. Lineage (NCBI taxonomy): Eukaryota > Metazoa > Chordata > Chondrichthyes > Torpediniformes > Narcinidae > Narcine > Narcine bancroftii. The sequence continues at coordinate 362,628,706 of NC_091471.1, read as the reverse complement.
AGCAACGTGGACCAGCTCCTGCTACTTTAATGACCTCAGCGGAAACACAAATTTGAGAATAATGCTGCTGCCCACACAAATTAACCGCCTCTAGCCCAAAGCTCTTCACACTAACTCACCTATTGGCTTCTTCTTCACATCATTATCTATATATCATCACCGCTGCCAATGCTCCCAGGCCATCTGTATGATATCTGATATCACTCTCACATTGGTAACCTTTTCAACGTCCCAGCAGAAGAGAGTACAAATCATCAGGGAGTGGTTGAGAACTGGAGTTGGACTTCCTGTGACCACCTTACTTCCCTCCACAGCAGACGCATTCCTGGATATAACCAAAGTATTAGGAACATGGCCTGTTTCCGCTCCATAAATGGTTATGGTTATGGTTATATGTGCGTACATTGCAAATGGGAAGATGGGGCTTTAGAGCTGCACCAGAGACAACATCTGAAAAGGATGGATGTCACACTGGACGATGCTTTTGCTTCCTGAACACTTTTGGGTGTGTTTTATGGAGTTTGGACTGCTGATCACAAAAGTCACCTTAAAAATTTCCTAACACTTACCGTTTTTTTTTAGATACAAGCTATTTTTTTTTCTGTTTTCCTGTCTCATTTTAAGTCTCAAGCAGACAAAATTAATTTTGTGCATTCACACTTGGATTTCTTGGTGCAGTCAGTGATGAACGTGGTGAAAGATTTCACCAGAACATTGCAAACATTGAAATTCAGTATCAGGCAACTGGAATCCATCCGTGCTGGCCGACACTGTAGAGGCACCAGAAGCTGAATACCAACAAAAGTCAGCAAAAGGACATTTTGAGGTTAGTTGAACTCAGGTAATGTGTCAACATCATTATGTGATTAAACATACTAAATTCAATAAAAGTTTATTTAATATTTTTCTAACTTCTTAATCTGAAATTATCTTTGTGTTCATCTTAAAGTTGTCTATCATAATCCCCATTTTTTCCTTCAGGAAGCAAGCCTTTTAAAATAAAAATCATTGTCCAGTGTCTTTGGTGTAATGAAAACATTAAATATGCTTTCCTTGCCACAGTCGTGTATTCAGTCTCCCATAGTTCCATCAGCTATCCAGCAAGACATTCTCCGAGAATGGCAACAGTTGCTTTAAGCAAGTCGTTCATTCTGAAATATGCCACGTTAATCATCCACAAATAAGTGATATGCTCATTTCAGTGAGAAGGCACCCACTGGGTAGATCGATTGGCATGTGGGCTGGCGCCAAGGGGAGGGGGCATTCACAGGCATCCCCCCCTCAATGAGGTATTACGACCCTCACCCACAGCCCTAGTATCGCCAATATCACCAGCGTCACCAACCTCACCAGCATCTCTACTCTCCACGCGATATAAGCAGCGCGTTTGTCTGTTACGTCAGAAGGAGGGGGAAGTGTGGCAGCAGCGGTGTACAGAGGAGGTTCATGGCTGAGAGGTAGGTTACCCTAATGACCCCCTCATTCTTCTCAAACCCATTGAGTTTAGATCAAGGTTCTTCAGACTCTCTTCATTAGACAAATCCAATCCCATGAAACAAACTAATATCTCTCTATAAATCATACCAGTTAGATCCTTCTTCAAACTCCTTAAAATCTTCAGCGCTTAGTACATAGGAACATAGGAAGTAGGAACGGGAGTGGCCAAAAATGGCCCATCGAGCCTGCTCCGCCATTCATGGCTGATCTAATTTATGACCTAAGATTTTTTTAAAATTCAGACTGTCTTCAAACCATGGCTGGTAAAAATATTATAATTATTCTAGCTACATCAGGGCCACACAGGATATTTCCCTTTGCTGAGGCCCAACCATATCTTCACTACCTTAACATTACAAATGTAGTTTGAATCTGTTACACCCAACACTTTCAATCCAAGCTTGACTGGAACAATTGGAAGTGCTCTTCAGGCAGAGGTGTCCACCATAATGTTTGGGACAAAAATACTTTTTTCCCTTTATTTGCCCCTGTGCTCCACGGTTTTCAATTTGTAATCAAATAATTCATGTGAATAAGGTGCACATTCCAGGTTTTATGCATGCTTATTTGTATACATTTTGGTTTGGCCATGTGAAAATTACAGCACTTTTTCTACATCGTCCCCTCATTTCAGGACATTTGACTTCACAGGTGTTGTGAGTACTCAGGTATGTTTAATTGCTTAATTGGTGCAGGTATAAGAGAGCTAGGCTTGCTTCTAAGCATTTGATCACCTCTGGAGTTGCCAATTTTCAACAAGATTACCAGAGTCGATCATTATGGAGGACACTGTACATATTAAACGTGGGCTGAGGGATTACTAGAGGCGGATAAAAATCAGAATCAGAAATTATTTTCATGAACATGTCACAAAATTTGTTGTTTTGTGGCAGGTTTACAGTGCAAATATTGCTATAAATTACCTTTTTAAAAAAATTAATGCAAAAAGAAGAGAAAGTGAGGTAGAGTCTGTGGTTTATTGTCCATTCATAAATCTGATGGCAAAGGGGAAGAAGCTGTTTTTGTACCATTGTGTGTTCGTCTTCAGGTTCCTGTACCTCCTTCTTGATGGTAGCAGTGGGTGGTGAGCATCCTTGAGGCTAGAGACTGCTTTCGTGAGACACCACCTCTGATAGATGCCCTTGATGGAATGAAGACATGCCCATGATGGCGCTAGCTGAGTTCACAACTCTCTGTGGCCATTTCCTTTCCTGTGCATTGGCCCCTCCATACAGACAGTGATGCAACCAGTCAGAATGCTCTCCACGGTCCACCTGTAGACATTTGCAGGAGTCTTTGATGACATAGCATATCTCCTCAAACTCCTCACGAAGTGTAGCCACTGAAGAATTGAGGCCGCAGTCAAATAGACGATGATCATGATAAGTAGCAGAGCAGGCTTGAGGGCCAAGTGGCTAATTCCTATTCCTAATTTAAACGTTTGTGTGTTCAAATTCAATTGTAACATGCAGATCACATCTCATCTGAAATTTTAGCCCAAAATCCATGAACAACAGCTGAGGCAGTCTGCAGAACGCTGTATTAAAGACTTCTAAATGTTACAAGGCATGTTAGATTTTGCCTGTGCACTAAAGCATTTAATAAGGATGTCAAGTATATGAATTACAACATGATCCTCATAATTTTAAAGTGACATTGGTAATCCAGAACTAGACATCACACACATTCTCTGATTGATAGATCCCCAAAGTACAGTAAAATCCTCCCAAGAAAGTGCTTAAATTCTTACATTTTGACAATGCCTTTTTCTTCAAAGTTGTAGAATATTGTCGGTCATAAATCTTAGCTTTAATCTTTTATTTTTTCAGCTAGTATATGGCATCTCTGATAATTATATATCTAACTGGTAAACAATAATATATGATGAAAATTTAGATTTAAATTGCCCATTTATTTAAAATAATTGGACTCTGCGTGCCCAAAAGACCACACACAGTATACATGAATCATTCCTTATTTATGTCACAATATGTCTCACACAGGCGATGGGCTGTTGGCAACTTGAGACGATGAACCCATGCAGGCCGTGGGCCGCTGGCTACTTGTGGTCCAAGGACTCACACCAGGCTGCAGACTGCTGGAGACTTCCTCAAGACTGCTTGAAGGGGTACCAGGGATGCGATATGGTGCTGAGGGCAGGAGGGGCTCTCCAAGGGGCCTCGGGTGCTGAATGCTTCTTGATCATCTCAGTGGTTTGGATCTTGAGCTCAGGCTACCGATGGTTTGGACCAAAGTGGCTGCAGAGGCTCCAGGAACGTGGAAGGCAAATCCACGGACACTCAGTCATTCTGAAGGGACTCTCTTTTGCTTTTCTCTCTTACAGCAGACTAAATGCAATTTTAGGTAATATTAGATCTGTTTTATTGCATGACAATAAAAGTGTCTTGAACCTTGAATTTTCTCCATTATAATTTCAGAAACCTCAACACCACAAAGATTTGTTAAGATATAATGTCACGTAAATATAATTTTGACATTAGTAATTTCTGAAATTCCTTTTACAACTGGATCATTGATTCCTCCCTAACCAGTGCTTTTAAGTACCTGTTTTCTTTATGTACCTGTTGGGCTGCAGCAAAAAAAAAATTCTGGCATATGTACATTGTATAATGTATAATGTGTATGACAATAAACTCATTCTCTTACTATCTCATTCTTCTTACTTTTGTCTTGAGTGGGTATTTAAAAATACAAATGATGGAACAGTGCTTGTCCGTTCTACAAAATTGTGGTTGTGTGCATACCTTCAGATCACTGTTTCATTCAAAGTTATAAACAAGAAAAAGTGATTGAGGTAAATTTGAAGGATCTGCAATATTTTTCATTCTCTTTTATCTCTGACCATTGCTGCTTCCTGATCCAGAGCCGAGACATTATATTGATTGGATTATTAATGAAAAGATCATTGTTCCAGTGAGTGTGATCAATAAATGTCAGTACAGCCTTTCCCAATCATTTCACATAATGTAGATACAAAAATACAAAACACATGTACACACACACACACACACACACACACACACACACACATGCACGCACACACACACGCACACATGCACGCACATACACACACACGCACACATGCACACACACACTCGCACACACGCACACGCACACACACTAACTTCACTGAATTTTATGTCTTTACCTGAGAAGGCCACAGTTTAACATATAATCTTAAAGAAGAATTTTGTGCTCAGAAGGGAATTTAACACAGATAAATTTGGCATCTAGTCTATAAACTAAACCTTGCGATTCCTTTTTACAATGAGTATTAGATTAAGGGGTTTATCAAATGCAGTTGTAATCATTAAAAAAAACTTCCTATTCATATTTTCTTGCCAATGTTAAAGGAGTTCCCCTATTAATTGTTTTCAAGAGGGAACTTTAGTAGTTTTTGAGAAATTTTGGGGGATAGAACTGTGTTTTGAGATTCTTAGTTATGTCATCATTAAGAAGTCCTATTGATACAAATTATTTACTGGCTTCTGGACATGTTCCTTCATCAGAGGACTTGCAAATGATATCCAAGTCTTCCTTCTGCATTTGCCATTAAACTTATTTTTACAGGCTCCCATGCATCTGAAGATGACCTGACACTGCTGCCCCACAGTTCCAGTTACCTTCACTCGATCCTGACCTGCTGTGGTGTCCTTGTAGAGTTTGCATGTTCTTCTTCTGGTGCCTGGGGGCTCTGCTTTCACAAAGATACCCTAGTTAGTTGGTTAATTAGCTTCAATAATTTGTGTAGGTAACTAATAGGAAAATCAGAAGGAAATTACTGGTGGGGGAATGGGTTTGATAAGATTTCTCAGAGCTGCCATAGACATAACATAGTGAATAGCCTCCTTCCGTATCCTGAGGAACTTTTGGAAAATAACATCAGACTGATAAAAAGCAATGTGCATTGCCTCTAACCTGTCATATGGTTGTACAATCTGCTGTAGCACCGTGGTGATTCCTTTTGCTTCAACAAGTATATAGGGGGCAGGCACAATTTGAGTTGTTTCATTCGTCCTATTCCACCTGGGGACACCTGCCCTGTCAATTATCCTCCAGAACACACATTTATCAAGCATGTAATATCCTGGAATATAAGGGGTGGTGCGGTTAGTGTAGTGGTTAGAGCAACACTGTTACAGCGCCAGCGATCAGGACTGGGATTTGAATACCGCGCTGTCTGGCAGGAGTCTGCACGTTCTCCCTGTGTCTGCATTGGTTTTTCCCGGGGGATCTGGTATTGTTCAAAATGCTCGGTGGTGTAGGTCAATTGTGTGTAATTGGGTGGCACAGGCTCATGGGCCGAAAGGGCCTTTTACCGTGCAGTATGTTGACATTTAAAATTAAATTTAAAAATTTAAATTTAAAATATTCACAGTGCAAGAAAGAAAGTGATGCTTCAATTGTGCAGACAAATTTTTTGGTGCTCTCGGAGTAGTTTATGGTTAAGGACACGGTAATATGAGGGGATTCAAGAGCCTGATAGCTGGAGGATAAAAACTGTTCTTGAACCTAGAGACTTCAGGCTTCTGAACCTTCTATCTGGAGATAACAGTGAGTAGTTGTTGTGGCCAGGATAATGGGGGTCTTTTATGATATTGGATGCCTTCTTGAAGGACAGGAGGTCAGTGCCTGTGATGGAACTGGATAGGTTTGCCGCATTCTGTAGCCTTCTGTGTCCTTGGGCATTCGACTTTAAGGTGGGGTGGGGGGGGGGGGGGGAGAATATTTAAAAGGAATGAGGGTGGCGAAGTTTTCACACAAAAGCTGGTGCAGATGTGGAACAAGCTTCTGGGGATATATTTGAAGCAGGTTCAATTGCAACATTTAATACAGAAAATAGTTGGAGGGATATTGGCCGAGCCCAGGCAAATGTGACAAGCATTGATGGGGAACTTGATCAACATGGACTAGTTGGACCAAAGAGCCCCTTTCTGTGCTGTGTGAATCTGTGATTCATTGGCTCTGATAAAGGATGAAGTGAATTTTTTTTCTCTCTTAGAAGATTGTGAATCCTGCAGAAAGGGTAGTGGAAACAATAACCAATAATTTTAATATAGAAGTAGGTAGAAATTTGATAAACTGGGCTGGAAACAGTGAGGGTGAAAGTTAGACTTGAAAGCAAAGTTGCATTAACAATCATATTAGACATGATCTTATAATAGCAGAGGATGTGGAAAGGACAACGATCTTCTTTTGTTCCTAATATGTTATGTATGTGTTAAGTATTCTCGTACGTTTGTATGCAGCAGATTAAACATCACCTGTGGAGAGAGAAACAGGTTTAATCTTTCAAGTCTTTTATCAGTTTTATGAGTATTTCAAGCATTTTCTCATTTATTTCAGATTTCGAGTCCTTGCTACATTTAATTTGTGTACCTTTATCCAGGTATCTGTGAAATAAATCAGCAATAATAGTCTTTGTACCTGCATTTTATTCATTTTGTGAAAATGAATTTTAATTAAATTCACATTTCTCTCAGTATTCTTCTTGAAGTTTTTCAATATCTAAAAGTCTTTTTTTTCACTGAAAGCATACACTAATTTGCAGTTGCCAGAGGGATAAAAATGCAAAACAGTTTGCCAACAACCAATGTTCTTTTTAACTGAGGTATACGGTATTAAAGATTAATGAATTTATTGATGGTGGTTGAATCTGGGCTTTGAAAATCTTTGACAAATTGAGGAACAATTCAGTCTTTGCAGCATTGTAAAGGGGACTTTTGATGAATAGGTTGTTCTTTTTACTTGTTTCTGTACTGAAACCAATGGAAGGAAAATGTGCTTGTAATAAGGTTTCTGATTTCCTTTAAGCACATTTCATACTGATGGAGACTAGTTTTACAATCAATATCTTGGTGCATTCTTTCCATCCTTGTCAAAGCATAAATTAAATCATGTCCCGTTTCACATAAATGTTGCAGAGGATGCCCATTTCAGTGTTGTCGAAGGACAGAAATAGTTTTCACAATCACCATTTACAGGGGATGGTGATGGTCAGGGGATTGTCCCATTGTTTTATATTCTGGAATTTAGTCTTGCCACAGTCACATTGCTCAGCCTTCAGGCCTTTGTGTGTAGAGTTGAATGGTGAGTCAGGAGGCAAAGTAAACTATTTCACATTTTCACAGTCCTCAAAATTAGCATTAGTACTTACGCATATACAGAGGACGTATATCTAATAAGATGGCCAATTTTTTTTTACAGAAATGAAGAAGAAAACTTCCTGCTGGAAAATCTGGACGTCAGCAGACTGGATCTCCCCTGAGAGCCTTGGAGTGGTGGGTGCACCAACTATCATGGACAAAAAGAATTCACACAGTCAGCCTTCGATCTTCAGGCATGGAGCTGAGGCAAGTCATCTTCAACCCTGACCTGAGGGGCTGTCGAAGAAGAAGATAGATTGGTCCAACATCAGCATTAACATCGTCCTTTGTGTGCACATTCACTCCCAGGTTATATATCAATACAAGAAAACTTCAGTTAAAGGTGACACAAAACTGGAAGTGATACCACAGCACAATTCCAAATCAGACAGGGACAATGTTAAGGGAATGACATGGGGATGAAACCAGTCAGAAATAGTTTCTTTGAAACACAAGATTAGCGCAGCCATTAGCACAATGCTTATTACAACGTAGAGACCCAGGTTCAAACCGCTGCTGTCTGTTTGTACATTCTCCCCGTATCCAAGTGGGGTTTTCCCGCATATTCCGGTTTCCTCCCACATTCCAAAGATGTACAGGGTTCGTGTGTTAATTGGCCACATAGGTGTATTTGGGTAGTGTGGGCTTGAGGGCTGGAAGGGCCTGTTACTGTGCTACATCTCTAAATGAAAAGTTAAATGAAAACAAGCCCTGTATTGTCCTCTGACACTAATTATCACAGTGTGTGGCCTTGCAACACCCATCACACTAAACTAATGACTGACGTCCCTGGGGTTTTTCTACTGGGTTCTTGACCAGGGCTAATGGCGGAGGCAATGCTCTGAGTGACCCATTTGATTAGATTATCTCTGGTTAAGGTTAGAGCAGCGGAAAGGAAATCAGGAGGTGTAAGATAGAGAGAGAGACCTGATTAATTAATCCTGACGAGAGAACGCAAATAGGTGGGAAAGGTGATTTGATTGGGGAACATCAGTGTTTCAAGACTCAATGGTTTTAAAATGATCTTTCCATGTGGAGTGAACAAGGCAAACATGGTCATTATTGCAAAGCATCAGGGGACTAACAGGACCATGTTGTTTCATTGCCATTTTGGTGGGATAAAAATGCAAGCAGAATGTTTGAACATTGTGGACATCTTACAAATTGATCCACTGTTAATCACTCCACTTTCTCCCTCTCTTCCCATCCCTCTTTTCTTTCCCCCAGATCTCCACCCCCCCCCCCCCCTTTCTTCTCCTTTCACAGAGCCATCATTTGCTGTTGTGCCCTCCCTCCCTTATCCACTTATTATCTCCTGCTTGTGGGACTGTGTTCCTTCCACTCCCCTCCCAAACATTTTGTTTGAGCACCTGCCTATATTTTGCTTGTAACTTGATGAAGGGCTCAAGCCAAAAACATTGGTTATGAGTCCTTATCTTTGCGCTACAAAGTATCCTGTTTGACCTGCTGATTCTCCCCAGCATTGTGTTTTTACTTTAATCACCTTGTCTACAGACTTGTGCTTTATTCCAGTGTTAATTTAAATGTTTAGAGGGCAGAACTTACCCTTGCAGATAATACCAAGGTTAGTGGACCTGTGTCAAAGAAAAGATCGGGATTTCGGTCAGATATAGGTTTGTGCAAAGTAACGCCAGAAGGAGTTTAATCAGCCCAAATGTGAGGGGTTGCATTTTGGGCAGTTAAATGTGGAGAACATATGCAGCTAATGGCAGGACTCCTCCAAGTATTGATGCGCAGAAGGATCTAGGGGTGTGAGGGGAGAGGGGTGGCCAGGAGCAGTTAGATCCATTGATTGTTCAAAATGGCCACAAAAGTGGATAGAGTGATAAAGAAAGCATTCGGTATGCTTGGCCTCATTGGACAGAGCACTGAATATAAAAATAAGGAAATCATATGGTAGCTATATAAAGCATCCATTAGGCTATAGATAGCCAACCAAAGATGCACGTGCCAAACGTGGTGCATTGGAGGATTAGAAGTGGCGCATTGCCCCCCAGTGATAATAATAAAAATGCAAGCCTACTCATGGAAAAAGTATTAACCAAAAACCGATTTGTAAAAACAAAATCTATAATAGGATTTCAATGAGCTTAGAACTAGAAATGGGTTTTAATGGAATAAATCTAAAACTTAGCAATTATCTTTAGCGATTTTATTATTTTGTGCATATTTTTGGTGAAGGTTATCTTCTTTCAATTTAAAAAAAAATGTTCAGTGAGTCAAACTAGGAAAGAAAGACTTTTGTTCTGCAGTTGTTCCATAACTGTTCAAAACAGGTTTGATACTCGTTTGATCCTGAGGTACATCGCAGGTTTTTTGCCAGTCAATTTACAGTTGACGCTCGTCTGCCATGGAGTTGTGCTTTGTTCGTCCTTTGCGAACATTTTCAGTTTTGTACTTTTTTAGAAAATTAAGCCTTTTTTTTTTAACATTCTGTTCCCCTTCACAGTGCAAAAGAAAATGAGCATTTTCCACCTGGAAAATTAAGGACACATATATTCCAAAGCTGTTTATTGACTTCATTTCGGCATTCAACACAATCATACCTCAGTACCTGATTGGGAAGTTGAGCCTGCTGGGTCTAAACACCTCCCTCTGTAATTGGATTCACGACTTCCTGATGGGGAGACCTCAGGCCATCCGGATCGGAAACAGCACCTCCAAGACCATCGCACTGAGCACGGGGGGTGCTGTTCCCCCTGGTGACTCATGACTGTGCACCAAAAGACATCATCAAGTTCGCTGACGACATGACCGTGGTGGGCCTTATTGGTAAGAAGGATGAGTCATGAGAGATGACGGTGCTAACGGACTGGTGCAGAGCCATCAACCTGTATCTGAATGTTATAAAATAAAAGAGATGGTGTCAACTTCAGGAGGGTCAGGGGGGGTTGGGGTGGGGGGAACTATTCCCAGAACATAGGTGAATAGTGTACCGTGGACTTTTATTGTATATGTCTACATTTCAACCTCTATTTTAACATATTTAAAATTTGCTCTGTGGTTCTGGAAAAGTGCTACCTCATCTTTACCGTGCAATGCATCATATGAATGACAAATAATGGTGACTTGACTTGGTACATACCATTGCTATGTCCCAAATGTTATGATGCCCTGAAATGAGGGAATTATATATAAAAATTGCTGTAATTTCTATATGATCAAAACAAAATGTATAAATAACCTTGAATAAAATTTGAAATTTGCACTTTAATTGCATGTGAATTGTTTGATTACAAATTTAAAATTGTTGGGCAAGTAAAGGGGGGAAACGTGTCTTTATCCCAAACATTATGAAGGGCATTGAAAGTATCTCAAAAATGTAATATTTCAATTATTTAATTTCTGTGGAACCAATCGGAGGGACTATTCGAGGTCCATAGATAAACAACAGGTTGCTCCTGCCTTGTTTGATCTCTGTATTTCATTTTTCCCTCACTCTGCTCTTTGGGCCTAGAATGCCCAGTTACTACTTTAGTTTAAATTTAGATACAGTGCAGTAACCCACGAGCCCAAAAACCTCAATTAACCTACAGCCCTGTACACTTTTGAACGGTGCGAGGAAACCAGAGTACCTGGAGGAAACCCTACGAAGTCAAGGGGGGAACGTACGAACTCCTTACAGACAGCACCAGATTCAAACCCGGGTTGCTGGCACTGCAATGGCGTTGCATTAACCACCACGCTCACTGGGCCACCCAACTACTGACGGCTTAATCTTAATGGCACAGCTTTAAAGGCTGCAGTGCAGAATTCCGGCCCATGCTGCCAATTAATCTATAACCCCTGTACGTTTTTAAAAGGTGGGAGGAAACCCGCAAGAAATGGAGAAAACGTCTCTTACAGACTCCTCTTACAGACAGTGCTGATTCAAATGCAGGACTCTGGCGCTGTAAGGGCATTGCTTAAACCAGATGTTTATAAATCTAGAGTGAAGTTGGAAAAAGATTTGGAAATATCTATTTCTCAAGATGATTGGATGTCTATATGTGACGGTAATATGACTAAAATTGTAAATGTAAGGTATAGATAGGTTCATTATAACTTTATCCATCAATTTTATTTGACTCTGGAGAAATTAAAGAAATATAAATATGTTTCTTCTGATTTATGTTTTAGATGTCATAAGGAAGTGGGCACCTTTTTACATTCAGTTTGCTTATGTGAGTCGGTTAAACCTTTTTGGAATAAAATTAAGGACTTTTTGGAGGTTATGTTCAAATTTAAAATCTCACTTGACCCTAAGATATTTATATTGGGTTATATTAAAAAATTGAGTTTGGAATTAAAATTAGATAAATTTCAAATTGATTTTTAAGACTAATTTTAGCAGTGGCTAGGAAATGTCTTGCAGTTACATGGAAAAATGAGACTAAACTGAGTATTCAACGATGGCATGTGGAGATGAGATCATCTATTCCCCTGGAGAAAATAACGTATAACTTATGAAATAATTATTCTTTTTTTATTACAACTTGGGGCCCGTATATGGAATATAAAAATCCCACCTGGGACTTTTCTCCCAGGTGCATAGGATGCCACAGGTGCTCTGTGATTAGTTAGGTGTAACTTCAGATGGTATGTGAGTGGAAAAAAAAAGGTAGAGAACCACTGCTCTGGACCTTCCCTATAAATGAACCTGTCCAAATGTCTTTTAAATGTCCTAATTTTATACACCTCTACTGCTTCCTCGAGAATTTGTTTCATATATCCACCACCTTCTGTGGAAAGTGGTTACCTTTCAGATCCTTTTATCTCTTTCCCTCTCATATATCCATATCCTCTAGTTTTAGATTCCCCTAACCTGGGGTTAAAAACTCTTCACCTTATCTATGCCCCTCAAGATTTTATACACCTCTATAACATTGTCCCATGCTCTATGGTTACTTAGATGGTATGCAAGTGGAAAAAAAAAGGTATAGGTGCTTCCGTCGTTAGTAAGGGATTATGTAAGGTGGTATGTGAGTGGAAAGAGAATGGTTGAGAATCACTGGTTTAGGGGGATGTATACCAAATGCGGACATGTGGCACCAGCTCAGAAAAACAACACTGACGTTGTCGGGTTGAAGAATCTATTTCTGTGCTCAATAGCCCTTTGAATCTATTGCTATAATCCCGTGGATATCACCATTTTCTTTGCCCTCACATCCTATGCCAGAGGTGCTGTGGTTAGTAAAGGTGGTATGTGAGTGGAAAGGAAAAGGTTGAGAACCACTGCCATAATCTTCCAATATTTTCAAACAGCTATTTATTCCATATTTTAGAAGTGACGCAATGAAGCTGAGTTTTATTACCATCGACTCTGGATCTAAGGGCGCACTTCTCTCTGTTTTACGCAACAATTAATATATTGTGTTGGCGATTTTAAGTATCTCCCAACAATATTATCTTTTACCTGGCAGTTCAAAAGAATGTGATAGTTAATATTACTCCCTCCAAGTGAATAAGCTATTTCCTGAAATAGCCCTTTGTAATGGAAGCCTTTCCGCACATTTTAGCCAGCATGTTTCAACAATTATCCCTATTTTCTCAGAGCTCTAATGCAGGTTTCATTTTTTTTAACTGAGGCCCTAATTCTGCTTGTCATTTTCTAATTTATGAGGTCAAAGGTGACTACTGTGGCCAACGTGGGAACTGAAAACTCCTCCACAAGTGGGGTAAGAGGTGTCTGATGGAAGGTCATTTACAAGGTGATCTACTTCTTCGGTCACTGAAGCAGAGTTCCTGTGTGCTCTAGATGCATGGAATACAGGTGCTCCAAGCATTTTCTTTTCCTATGTCATGAACCAGAAATTTCGGAGTCAGTGGGGATGTTGTGTTATTTTTTTTAATAACATTTTGAGCGCATTTTGGAACATTTTCCTCTTTCCACCTGGTAATCAATTACAGATCTATAATAGAGTTCTCCTATTTCTGAAGCCACAGCCTGAGTTGCATGATAGTTCATTTATCTTTCCAGTGAATTTGAAGGATTTTGAGGAGATAATGTTAGTCGTTTCTTTCCAGGGCCTTGAGGTGTTGCTGCCAGTAATCTTAGAAATATGCAGGTTGCTACCCCATTGATCATTTGTTTTGTGCCATGTGTTAGGTCTTGATCTTCAAATACCCTCATCCTCAAGTAGCCAAAAGTTGTGCCGAAGGCAGTGGTGATTCTCACAATTGACGTCTGCCTTTGTGGCACGAAATATGGAAGCGGTCCTCAATTTCATGTGCTCTCACTGTGAAATTGTTTTATTGGAGGGCTGCTGGGGTAGCAGGGGGAAGATGGTAGCAGGCCTTTCTGTCACAGAGGCAGGGTGTGAGTTCCTTCCTCTGATATTCTTCATTGAACATGCTTGTAATGGCTTGAGTGGTAACAAAATGCATATATTACCTGCACACTGCAACTTGACAGCATAACTATGGCAACTATCTCATGACTCTGGCACATATATTAATAATGTAAGTGTAATTACAGTAAAACCCCTGGTATCTGGCCCCTTTGGGGATTGGTAGATGCAGGATAAGTGTATTTTCCAGTTGCTTGAGATTTACTCTTTCAATGTCTCATTAATACACCTGTATTAAGAATAAACCGTTAAAAAGACAAAAGGCAAAAATACAGCCATTCCCCAGCATAAATCTGAGTTCCATTCTGATCAACCGGTCGGATCTCAAAATGGACATAAGTTGGGCGTATGCTAGCATGGCATGTAGAAGCCATATTCCTGTAAAGGATTCTTTTATCCTTTTCCTTTCTTTGGCTTGGTTTTGCGGACGAAGATTTATGGAGGGGTAATGTCCACGTCAGCTGCAGGCTTGTTTGTGGCTGAAAAGTCCGATGCGGGACTGGCAGACACGGTTGCAAGGGAAAATTGGTTGGTTGGGGTTGGGTGTTGGGTTTTTCCTCCTTTGTCTTTTGCAGGTGAGGTGGGCTCTGCGTCAATGTATAAATGCACTTGTACTTGGCTGTGGGTTGTCACAGACTTCATCTCATTGGGTCGATGGGCATGGGGTTGTGGTGGGAGTCACACGTTTGAAGAGCATGCTTAAATTTGGATGGTTTGCTTCTTTTTTTACCGCGTAGATTTGCAAATAGCAATTTAAAGCTTCCTGAAATTGTCAATTGACCTTGGTGAGTCTTTCGACAAGGCTTTATTCACTTGTGAAAACATATTTGCCAACCCTTTTACAGTGATTTAAGTTATACAGAATTTTTTTTCAATCATATGTACGGATGGTCGTAAGTAGGAGAGATGCTGTACTGTACTTACACTGAAGAAGTTCCACTTGCATAAATATATAAACCTTAAAGTATTTTACTTTATCTTCAGTCACATTCTTTGAAAACGTCTGCAGGCTCCTCCCCCACCATGGAGCTGCCCAAAAGATGAACAATAACATTATAGATAATTAACCCTCCCTTCCCAAAATATACAGCTAAAACCTCTAACCGGGGTGACTCTTACTAAGCAGGGATAAGGAGACACTTTAAGAGCATCACCCCCAACAATGACCGGCATCAAGTAGCTCTTCATCCTGGGCAACGGTATTTTATTCAAACACAACTTTATTAATTTAATTTAATTTAGACATACAGCATGGTAACAGGTCCTTCCGGCACACGAGCCCATGCCACCCAAATACACCAGTTAATCTACAACCCCGTAAGCTTTGAAGAGTGGGGGGAAACTGGAGCACCCAGAGGAAATTCTCGCAGACACAGAACTCCGTACAGACAGCGCTGGATTCGAATCCAGGTCACAGGCACTGCACTAATCGTTTCACTAACTGTGCTGCCCCAAACAGCTGCTATGAGCAAAGCACGACCAAAGCACTCCGCTGGCAGAATATTTGCTCCCATCCTCACCAAAGATGTTACTTCAGTGAACATTTACTTTTACAATTTTAAACTTAAGTAATTTTTACCTATTATTTTATTCTTATTTATTTTTATTTTTTAAATTTATTTTCCTCTTTTTTTTGCCAGTTGCTTGAGGTTGCCGATTACTTGAATTCTGGATACCAGGGATTTTATTGTATTATGTTAAAACAATTTCACCAAATAGTATATCTTGCCAGTCACTGATATTATAATTGTTAAAAATGTTTTATTCTCACTCATTCCTCTTTGAATATTTTGCACCCTCCAGGCCACTATTGTGTTCTTTATATTCTTTGCTCTGTCTTTGATATTTTACCCTTGTCCAAGGAATTGTCTTGTTGCAAGAAATGGCACTTTTGTGACCTCTTCTGAAGCACGCGACTCACATAATTCTTCTTAGATGGCATTCAGTAAAGCTGCCCTTGAATGGTTTTCAGTTTTGATCTACCCTTCCCTGAAAGGTGAATCTGAAGATTTAAGATAAGAGGGGAAGATTTAAAGCAGACCTGAGTGGCCCAGAGGGTGTGATGGGTATATGCTGGAAGAAGAAGTGGTTGAAGTGGGGACAATAGTAACATTCAAAAGCCATTTAGACAGGTACACGGATAGGAACGGTTTGGAGGAATATAGACCAAATGCAGGCAAATAGGATGTTGGTCGGCATGAACTACATGAGCTGTAGGGCCTGTGTCCGTTCTGTGGAACCCTGTGTCTTAAAAGGATAGACATGTGCTGGAATCAGGTTGCCTTTCCATCCTGACCTGATGCACTATAGCACTGGAAGGATCGTGGTGAACATTACAACCAAGTTAGTTCTATTTTTTTTTCCATTGCTGGGCAGTCACTGGGGTCTGTGATTTTCATTCCAGTTTGGTGGTTTCTGAGCTGTTGTCGAGGTTAATGTGGGATCGGCAGACTCCTCCATGGGGGTTGACGGGAATATGGAAGATGGTTCTTTTTTGTCCCATTCTCTGGTTTTCTTCATAAAGAAGCTTACAGCTCCCACTGGAAACCAAACGCACCATCTTCATTTTGATTCATGGGGATCGTAAGTCATTTTTTTTCCCCAAGAAGGCTTTAATTACATATGTAGATCAGCCTTTCTCAGTGTGGGCCAGACAGCACATTTAAGGGGGAGGGGGGCATGAATTGAAACCATAAAATATTTTAAATGTCGTTGAGAGGTGAGAAGGACAGAAAAAAAACCAACCAAACATGACTGCTTCGCAGGAAAGGGAGCCCATAAACTTTGAATAGAATCCTAGGCAGGCCTTAGCCAAAAAAGGCTGAGAATGGTTGATGTAGGTCATTTCTCCTATTTGTCATTTCTGGCCAATAATACGGCCTGATCATCAACATTTCCAGAGTAATTAAAACCTTGGTACAGGGGATGTTGACTTGGAAAAGAATGTTGATGTTATGTTACCTATCCCGATAGAGGACTGGATAGTGTTGCAGGCAGCATTTGACTGTTTTGACAATGTAGGTTGTCTTCATTCCTTGAAGCATACAGGATGCCTAGGATCACCACTGTCTATAAATTTTGAACAGGGGTTGAGGTCCTGATCTTCAGCTGGCCAAAGGCACTGAAGATCAGGACTGATGCACTGGAAGTGGAGCTAAACCTCAGCATTGAGAAAGTTCATTAATGCACCTTGTAAGGCAGCTGGAGGATTTATCCTTGGGCAGCAATCAATCTGCCTTGCGACTGAAGCCAGCGTTAACACCTTTACCAGTTGTTTCAGCGACCAGTCTTCTGTTGTTTGTTCGCCTTTCAACACACTAACTTGTAACCTGGGCTCCTCCTCCACATCATGAAGAAAAATACTGGATGAGATTTGCTTGTAATCAGAGAAAGAATGGTGTGCCAAAATGGAAAAAAAAATTGTCCAAACTCCTTCATTATGGGGAAAATATACTTCAAAAATGATGCGGTAAGTTCTAAAACCATTAATGCCTTCCATATGGAAACAAGTTAGTTTTAGATACAAGGCTATTGATCAGAAATGTTGGCAACACTGGTCTAGCAATTAAATTACTTGGCTAGTAATTTAGACCCTCAGTATGAAAATCCAGCAACTTCAGGAATTCCACCAAAAGTGAAGGAGTTTAACTTAATTTGACGAAATAATCTGTACCAGAGCCATCACCTTTGCCCCCTGCTCGACACGCTTTACAACTGTGACTGTGTGGCTCGCCATGACGATAACACCTTCCACAAATTTGCTGATGGTAAGGCAGCACAGAGAGCGTAGCGGTTAGCGCAACGAGTGTTTCAGTGCCATCGACCGGGGTTTGAATCCTGTGCAGTCTGTAAGGAGTTTGTACGTTCTCCCCGTAACTGCGTGGGTTTCCTCCGGGTGCTCCAGTTACCTCCCACCATTCAAAAACATTCCACGGGTGTAGGCCAATTGGGTATATTTGGGCAGTATGGGCTCGTGGGCTGAAAGGGCTGTATGTCTACATTTTTTAAATTTTAAATTTAAAAAGCACATTGAGTCAGCATAGAGGAATGAATTTGAAAACTTGACTGAATGGTGTCCTAACAACCTCGCACTCAAGGTCACCAAAACCAAAGGCTAATTGTGGACTTCAACAGGGGAAAAGCAGAGTTGTACGATCCAGTGATCATTGGGGGATCAGAGGTGGAGACCGTGAGCAAATTTAAACTCCCGGGAGTCACTATTTCAGAGGGTCTTTCCTTGACTCAACACACGAATTCCATGAATTAGATAGCAAATCAGCGCCTCTACATTCTCATTCAAATCCCGCAATGTCTGTACGTAAACCCGATGACTGCGTGGGTTTTCTATGGGGGCTCTGGTTTCCTCCCACCATTGAAAACATACTGGGGGTGTAGGTTAATTGAGTGGCAAGGGCTAATGGACTGAAAGGGCCTGTTACCGTGCTGTATGTCTGAATTTAAATTTTAAAAGTTTCATTAAAATCTATTAGTTCAATGAGGTCCTTTCTATTAACATTGTAGTTATTACCATTGTCCCTTATTTGTTTCTCTTTATGACAAATCTCACATTAAATATGTTGACAATTTTGCACAGCAAGAATAAAATAATTACCGTAAGTTGTATTAAGTAGCCTAAATTTAGACTGGTAAATTAGCTTAAAACAAAAAGCTTAATATGAACACACACAGGAGATTGCAGATGCTGGAATCTGAAGCCAAATTTATTCTACTGGAAGAACTCCAGCAGTAAGTGTTAAGCTTAATATGATATACCTCTTTTTTAAAAAAAACTCCAGCCAAGTTTGTATTTATCAACAGCTGATATTAGCAAGGAAGGGTTTAATTTACCCATTATATTGGAATAAAAAGTTTTTCCTTGAAATAAATGGCTGATTCAGTTTCCATAGTATACTGGAAACATAATGGAAAGAGTCAACTCACCAGGTCTTATCAACAATGGCCTGTGCTGACAACTCGATTTCTCTTTCGGACAATCCTGCCTAACCTACTGAGTGTGCCCAACATTTTCCAGTTTTGTTTTGGATTTCCAGCATCTGCTGTTTATTGATTTTCTTTGACCCAGTTTACATGTTTAATTCATTTCAGATGCCGTTCTTGAACATTTCCATTGTCACCGATAGGATTTTACTCTATGATTCGGGATTCAGAATTGGCTTGCTTGTAGAAAGCAGATAGTAGTAGTGGTCAGAAAGTATTCTGCCTGAAGATCGGTGACTAGTGGAGTTCCGCTGCTTCAGCAGAGATCTGTTCCTTGTGACTTTTATAAATGACCTGGACGAAAATGTAGATGGGATGGGTCAGGTGGTTGGAGGAGTTATAGATAGTGTTGATGGTTGTCATAGCCTACAACAGGATGCAGAGTTGGGAGGAAAAGTGACAGATGGAGTTCAATCCAGAGGTGATGCATTTTGGAGAGAAACTTGAAAGCAGAGTAAGTGGTTAATGGTTGGATATTTAACATTGTGGAAGGACATTGTGGGGCCATAATCCATAGATCTCACAAGGTTTCCATGCAGGTCGATAGGATAGTTAAGAAGGCCTATGGCATACCATTAGTCGAGCGACTGAGTTCAGGAGTCGTGAGATGATGTTGCAGCTCTATAAATCTCTGGTGAGACCACACTTAAAATATTGTGTTTCATCCTGGTCACCTAATTTCAAAAAGGATGTGGAGAGGAGATTTACCAGGATGTTGCATGGATTGGAGAACATGTCTTATGAGGCAAGGTTGGCAGAACTGGGGTTTTTCTCTTTGTAATGAAGAAGGATGAATAATGACTTAATGGAGGTCTACATGATTATGAGAGACATAGATATGGTGAACAGCCAGCACGTTTTCCTGGGGCAGGAGTAGCAAACACCAGAGGACATGTGTATAAAGTGAAGGGAGGGAGGTTTGGCGGGGGGGGGGGAGACATCAGGGGTAGGTTTTAACACAGAGAGTTGTGGCCTCCTGGAATGCCTTGCAAGGGGTGCTGATGGAAGCTGAAATAATAGGAGCATTTAAGAGACTCTTAGACAGGCACTTGGATGAAAGAAAAATAGAGAGTTATGAGATAGGGAGGGTTTTTTTCATTTTTATATAGGTCGGCTCAACATTGTGGGCTGAAGGGCCTGTACTGCACTGTAATGTTCTAACAGATGTTAACGCTTGCTTTTAGATTGAACCAATCTAGCATCCTTTTACTGAGTGCGTGGAGAGCTGGTATGTATGGTAATTGCAGTGCACATTCAGGTTCGGGTACAGATACCACCATGCATCATGTTTGAAGAGGATCAAAATATCAGTCAGTGTATATCATTAATCTGATGGTTCTACTACTTTAAAGCTCAGCACTTCAGTTAATTCCCTCTCTGGAGCATCTGAAGCATAAATGACGGCAGAAGCATTCTATACTATATAAGAGGATAATCCATTATTTACAGGTTGGCTAATGGCTGAGCACCTCCAACTGAGGCTGCAGTCATACAAGATCTCTGCATATTGTGGTGAAGGATATCTCGCTGGGTTTAGCTTTCTCTGCAAACAAGTTTCCACAACTGGCATCATCAGATGTTTCCACTGCAGCGCAGCTGGGAGAATGAACAGATGCCACCAACGTGTTGGAAAAGGAATGAGGATCTCTCAGAAGAATGGCATTATCCGTAGAGGGTGTTCAGAGAGCCTGACCATCAGTGCGGAACAATAACGGAGCATCTGTGCTTCAAGAATGGATGCCTGAAATCTGCCACTGTAACAACCTCAGTGTGGAGAAAGGACCATATTTATCAGGGGCTGTCAAAATGATCTTTAACTTCTATTCTGCCCCCATTTTCCACAGATTCTGATGCCTATGTACGGTTAGACTGCTCTACTAAACTCTCCTTTCCACTCGATGGGTTGAGGGGCTGAGATATTTGGAAGGATGTTGTGGTCTATCATCTAGTGTCATGACAAGGAAGCTAGCGAGGATATTTATTCCATAAACCTGACTCCTTTTGTGACCTCTTGTCAGAGAACACCAGGCAGTGAGATTGTGGATATACAAGGACTTCGGACTCACCTATAATACAATGCGTACCTGATTCCATGCGCAATGCTCTGAAAACTGGAAAGGTTTCCATTCTCTCAACACCTAGCTGGTGCGCACAGCAAGTGACTATAATCCACGCATTCGAATGCCTGGAATCCTGGTTGCACCATGATATCCTCACTCTGTGACAGTCCACATTCTAACTGCATTTCAGACACCACATTGATTCTGCCTACTGCAGCAAGAATCATGTACTGACAACATGACCCAGTGATGAGCCATGTGCAAACAGGTAATTGCATGCTTTTGATGAACATCGTTCTGCCAAACCAAGCATCATGGAATAGATTGTTGCTCTGTTGAAGCAATGCTCCCACTACCTGAACTATTCTTAGACAGTCTTGCAGCGAGCGCTCAGCAGAGCCAGTGTTGAAATTCATGGGGCATTGCTGGAGGCTGCAATGTTCTCACTATCACAATCTTGGCCTTGCCAATAACCTCCATATTTGAGGGAGGATATTCTGGCTTTGGAGACGGTCCAGAGGAGGTTTACTAGGTTGATCCCTGGGATGAAGGGGTTGACTTATGATGAAAGATTAAATCGTCTAGGATTGTATTCGCTCGAGTTCAGAAGAATGAGAGGAGATCTTATAGAAACATATAGGATTATGAAGGGTATGGATAGGATAGATGTAGGAAGGTTTTTTTGAGCTGGCCGGGGAAACTAAAATGAGAGGACTCAGTCTCAAGATTCGGGGGAGTAGATTTAGGACAGAGATGAGGAAAAATAGTTTTTCCCAGAGAGTAGTGAATGTTTGGAATTCTCTAACCAGGGAAGTGGTTGAGGCTGCCTCATTAAACATATTTACTATTCGGTTAGATACATTTTTACATGATAGAGGAATTAGGGGATATGGGGAGAAGGCAGGTAGGTGGAGTTAGGTCATAAATTAGATCAGCCATGATCGAATTGAATGGCGGAGCAGGCTCGATGGGCCATTTTTGGCCTACTCCTGTTCCTACTTCCTATGTTCTTAAATGGTGACTATTGAAGTCCAGGAAGAGGACAGGGGAAGGATGTGGCTGGAAGGAGGAGGAGTGAGCTGGAAAAAGCCTCTCTGTTCAGCACGATGTTTATCTGTAATTCCCCAAACATAAAACCTCCCACACTTCACCTTCCTTCCATCACAATCAGAACATCAAATAATCCATAAGTGGAAGGAGCCTGGAAATTAAAGGAACATCTAGAAATAAAATAATCTATTTAAATTTAAAAAAAAAACTCCAGTAGCCACCTTTGAATTTCCCTTTGGTGTTTGCCTTCCATTTGCCTTTGCCAGTTATAATGATCCCTTACACGATTGACCCAAAGGATGAAATAGTAAATGGCCTTGAAGGAGGGCCAGGTATTGAGAACAAAGAAGGACTGGCATACTTCTGCATCTTCTTGCCGTGAATATTTCCAACTGTATTGGCTGCCAAAATCTCAGGCAAATGAGAATTGAGAGAGGTGGACAAACAAATGTTGTCTTCGAGTGAAGGCAGCAAGTTTGTGATCCCATACACCACTGCCACACCTCCAACTATTCTACTAATCTGAGAGTGCCCAGATAAAATATTAGGTGTTGCTCCTCCAATTCGCGAGAGAGGAACAAGAGTTAACATGTCATGTTAAGAACCCTTCGTAGGAAATAAGAATAGTGTTTTAAATTTAAATTTAAATTGAGACATGCAGCAATGCTAACAGCCACTTTCAGTCCGTGCTGCCCAATTACACCCTGTAGAGCTCATCGAAAGAACCAAAGACTTGTTGATCCAAGCCAAGGCTTTTATTAGCAAAAGACCGGAGCTCTTCACAGGTGGCCGACCAGTCCGGAGTGATCCGACCTGGCTAGGGACACAACCCTTTAAGGCCCAGACAATAGGCGTGGCTTAGCTCTCAGCCAATCGCTGTAAGCACAGTCTAGATACAGTAACTATATACACTATGTACATTGGTGATAGACCTGTACTATCACACACCCAATTGACCTAAAACTTCTGGTATGTTTTGAAGAGTGGGAGGAAACTGGAGCACCTAGAGGAAACCAACGTGGACATGGGGAGAACATACAAACTCCTTACAGACAGCGTGGGATATGAACCCACGCTGTTGGTGCTGTAACAGTGTTGTGTTCACTGCTCTGCCAACCATCTCAGTGTCGTTTTGGGAAGAGTATCCAGGTTTGGTGGGATTACATAGAGGTGAGTCTTGACACGGATTAAAAGCACACGTAACTTTAATTAACATATGGGAGACAACCCAGGGTAAGCGTTAAATGGTACTCAATTATTATTTCACTTAAGCAATGATATAGACATTGACCTCGGACCTAGGTTGCACTCTAACAATAGTGAACCTACTGTATACTCGACATGCTCACACACTTGAGTGCACACACTATAAACAAGGACTCTTACACACACCCGTTTCCCTGTACCAATGGGGATATGGCTCTCTCCAAGTATTGACCTATCACAGTACTAAGGCTCAGCTCTCAGCTTCAGTGTAGTGCACACCTTACCTGCGACACTTCCAGTGATGTCCACAATAGCATGGAGCAGCGTCTGGGACTTGGACAATGAGGCAGAGAGAGAGAGAGAGAGAGAGAGAGAGACAGACAGACAGACAGACAGAGAGAGAGAGAGAGAGAGAGAGAGTGCTGTGTTTTGGTGTTATATACAGTGCTAATCTGCACTTCTAGCCAATAATGACTCTCGGTGATTTAAATTAGCCAACAGCAAAGTGTGCACTATGGGTGGCCAGAGTCCAACCTTGATTGACAGGTGATGTGACTTCCAAATAAGTTTCAGATGGGGAGGACACATGACCACCTGCAATACACACATTCCATACAGGCAGGGAGGTCACGTTTCCTCCACATACAACAGTCAGTATGCAGTCACTCTGGCTGTTTGGATAAAAAAATTGTATCCACTTTGAATGCTCAAAGACCAGGTCAGTCTCTGTGCATATCATCCATGAAAAGTTATATATTGGAATATCTACATAGTAATAAAATCTAAGCAACACCCTGCTAACCCCCTCCCCTACCTAGTGCCAGAGAAATTTTCTTCTGAAGCACTGCCTCTTTCAAATCTAGATATGCTGTATTTTCCTTGTCTATTAGTTTTGTTGAAAGTTCTTAATGATATGTTTGTTTACCTTTTGTAGCAAAATGATTTACTAGTTATATTTCTTAATTTTAATTAAAATTGTTCCTAGACCTTTTCTGTTTAAAGGTAAACTAAATATTTAGAAAGCTTGAATAAATGCCACACCCTTTGTCTCAAAAATCAATACCATGCTTTTATTCCTTTCTCTCATTTAGCATTTGATACCAAAATGAATAATTCAAGCGAGCTTCAAAGTTCAGTTTTGAACACGTTTACAAATCAGTAATTCAATTCTGCTTGATTTAGAATCCCATCTCATGACAGGTAAAGATCATAGCAAGATTTTGTGACATCCCTGAACCAACACTCGTACTATCCTCTTTCACGGAAAGACCTAGGCCAGTTGAAGTAAGCAAAACACAGGAGGAAAGATCCTTTCAGAGTTAAATATAAATAGGATTTATAAAGCTTCTGTAAAGTTCATACAGTGAAACATTAGTTATTCCCTTGAGATTCAGTGTAACATTACCAAAACATTACAATACATACTAACCACATAACAGAGTATATGCTTCATTATGAAATCACCCTTGGGAACATTTGTTTTGATGTACTAACCAAGTTATGCTTTCATTAACTGAAATAATTTTGTTCCCCACACATTTAATATCTCTGTCACAATATTAGTGTCTTCTCCGTCCTTTGATTAACAATAAATGTTAAATTATCACCAAGTTAAATTTATGGTACAAATATAAAGAGTTGTGGATAATGATATACTTACAAATAGAAATGTGAAATAAGATGAATGAGTCCATTAAAATCTGGAAAGAAAATGGGCAGGTTGATATTTTATGTGTAGATGCTTTATCTCTCCTTAACTCTGGGTTTCACAATTAATTTTTAGAGCTGAAACCGACCTAACATATTTTGGTATAATTTTTATTTGTATTTGTTGTAAATTATCTCATTGCTGAATACTGCTGGTAGGGCTGCCAGTTTGGAGAAAACCCTGCTCGATGTGTATTTAAACAATAAAATAATTTTATATAATTTTTTTTAAAAAATGATCCCATGATTGGCTGATTAACTCACCGACTGACTGAATTTATGCAGTGGAGAAAAATGTACAGTTCTTTCGAACGCCTTTGAAAATAAGATAAGTTCATCTGCAATATCAATACAAGCTGCTTCACAAGGTTTACTGTTCTCGTAGAGGTATTGCACGTTGGGTTTAAATGTCATATAACTGCAGCAAAAAAAAAGGCATTGATCATTTTACTTTAGGAAGAGCACCTTATCAAGTTGCTGACTGTCGCCACTCCTGTTTGCTCTGGTAATTGATCCTCTGACTAAGGTCATCGTCAAGGATATAGGTATCTTTGGCAGAAGCTGTCTGTAGCAGCAAGAGAAACATGCCCATAAATTAGAATTATGCAGCTTCTGTGCCAGTATTTTATAAAATAACAAGACCATTACGTGCTATGAAAGAGTAGAAGGCTTCCAGTTGTTAGACCCGAAAAGAGGAAAAATAAGCCCATTAACCATTAAAGACAAACAAGATTGCTGCAAACAAATGGAGAATTCAAATAATGAATGCTGTTGTCATTCTTTTCATTACATTACAAAATACAATGGCTGTTTTCCAGTTTGAATCATCTTAAATAGACACTCTATGAATGTTACCAGCAAGGAGAGAACAACTGCAGGAAGGGAGGTTGCTCGGAAAAATTCCGATCTTTCAGTCCACTCAACAGCTTCGATTCATTAGAAGATTTCATTTTGGAATCAGCAGTAGAGCAGGTCAAAGAAGATGGGGGGTTGGGAGGGGTGGGGGGTTGGGAGGGGTGGGGGGAAGGGAACAAAACAGTCACGTACAACATAGGTGATTGAGTTGCATCACTTACAGCTATTAAAAACATGTGGGAAAATGATTTCCATGAAAGAGTTTTTATTAAAATGAACTCAGATGAAATCTGCTTATTAACTTACTGCTCAATGAGAATCCCTTATTGGGGTAACTCAGATGGGACTTTTGAAAATCACATTCAGTTCCACAATGAGACAAGGACGTGGCGCCTCTCTGAAAGTACGGGTGGCAAAACAGCCACCAGATCAAGGCTCAACCTATGGATTCTTCAAATCTCATTCAAGTCACATTTTCATGCAAGACAAATGCTTAAGCTTGTAGCTGCCTCGTTAATCCTCATGGAGGTTCATGACCTGCTTCATGTGTTGGTGATGCTGAATGGATTGGCAAAGTTCACTGTCAATAGGGCCCAAAATGCAAATCTTGGGAAGTTATTATATAATAGATTTAATTAGTTAGGCATCCAATTTTTATGCAGGTAAAGCTCAACAAATTTGACACACGTTGGTCTGGAAATTCATTCCAGTTGTTAAGCAGTAAATGGATAAAAGTGATGGCGTTGGATTCTACTTCAGTTCTGAAATGTGGTGTCAATTACATCCATACCATTATGGTAGCAGAAATATTGTTGCATAAATAAGGTGGTCAGTCTTAATCATTGGACAGCTATTTTTCTCCAAAAAAGTTTGCTTCCTGAAAAGCTTCAAGCTGAACGCAAAGATCATTTCAGATTTGCTGTTTCCCATAGGAAGTTGGAGAAACATTAAATTAATTTTGTCTCCTTGAAATATGACATGGAATCACCAAAATAGGTTATATCTAAAAATATAGTTTGTGATGGGACAGTTTTAAGGTGATTTTCATGATGTGCAACCCAAAAGTATTCAAGAAGCAAAATCGTCATTGTCCAGTGTTATTGCACCAAGGGAAACAAGATTGTTTGAACAATAGATGTCATTCTTGACCTGGAGATGAGCTTTGAACCCCATATCAATGTCCTCATGAAAACTTCTTTTGTTACATACCCAATTCCTCCTTTGCCTCAGTTCTTCTGCTGCTAAATCCCAATTCATTCATGGCCAGCATCTACCATAACCTTGAGGCCACCCAAACCTCTCCACAAGACATAAGGAAGCAGAATGACACCTGCAGAAAGCATTTCAGTTTGGTCAGGTGATATTTTCCCCATTTTGATGTCGTAATTTTTCCATTTTCAAAGATTATTTTTGATGATCAAGCTTTCTAAATAATCTGTATGGTTGAAGATTAATCGTCAGAAATTATTTATATTTCAGAAAAGAGAACATAATTTTCAACTGCACTGAAAGTCAAAAAAACAGATGCCAGAAATCCAGTCCACCCAAGAATCTGGACTTCACAAAAACTCTCCAACTTTTTAAATTGAGAGGGTTTTTGTGTGCATGTGTGCACAGATTCGCAGAAATGAAGGAATAAATATTTATTTCTTTTTCTGTACTTTGTATTTTATATGAAAAATGTTTTGTTAATAAACTCTCAAAATTTATCTGCTCATATCTTCTTTATTCTCCTTCATTTTGAATTTTAAAAGTACTGCCCAAGAACTTGAAAATCTGGATTGACCCAATCTCCAAGCAGTCTGGATTTTAGGACTTTTAGTGATTACAAAAGATCTTATATTTTATATTTTAGTGGTTAGAGATTACAAAATATCTTCTATTTTATATGAACTGAATCAACAGCATCCTAACTTGGAGAATGAATTAACACTCAAACATGCAGAGAAATATTTGACAACTGTTTTGGTTTCTCCTTCCAAACTAAAGGCAAAATGATTCAACAAATGGACAAAATCACTTTTAAAGCAAATCTATGTATTGTCCTTGAGACATACCAAACTAACTAAGGAACAGAGTATGAATAGGAATACTGATGGCTTGTCTTCTCTGAGTGGTTGCTAACTGATATAAGGTTTTGAGTTCACCAACTTCCTATACTTAATTATGTAAGATGAGTGTGAGGTTAATATACCAGTGCATTCCTACTAAGTGCTGGTAATGTCTGAGTGTATGTAGCTAATACATCACTATGTCAGTAGACTCATGAATCATCTCTCAATTTACACATGCTTATTGCTCCTTCTATCTATTTATTGTCCTCTGAACATTCCCTACACATGGGTGACTGTGTCTGCCCTTTGATAGCCTTTACTTCCTTATCTTCTTTAGATATTTATTACAGAGTATCTTATTCTCTTTCAGACTCCTCTCCCGATTTCCAGATGGCCTGGCACTTGTCCAAAAATTAACATTCCATTCTCACATCATCCCACACTAAACTGCTATGTCTGAATCTCTCTATATCTGCAAACTGATTTACTTCTATTTAAACCCCTACTACCACTGAAAGTTAACGCAATACCAACTGTTTTTACCAAGCTTATAATTTTTTTACTGGACTCTGATTCACATGATGATTCCTACATATATATTACATAGGTTAGTGCCCCTCATCGGTTCGATTCACTTTCTTGCTCTATCCGAAACTGTTGTCGGCAGAGGTAGTTTACAGGAAGGAGATAGATCAGCTAGTTGAATTACATTTGTCACGACAACCTTGCACTCAACGTTAGCGATACCAAGGAGCTGATTGTGGACTCAGGAGGAAATCAACAGAACCTCAATGTCAGCAGTGGAGAGGGTCAAGAACTCCACATTCTTGATGGTCAACATCTCTGAGGCCCACCAGTGGCTATACTTTGTGAGGAGTTTGAGAAGATTCGGTATTTCTACAGGTGTACAGTAAAGGGCATTTAGACTAGTTGTATCACTGTCTGGTATGGAGTTGCCAATGCACAGGACAGGAAAAAAAAAACTCCTGCAAGTTGTCGGCCAGCAATATCAGGGGTACCAGTTTTCCCTCCCTCGAGGACATCTACAAGACCTCATGGACCACCCCCACCCAGGCCATGCCCCTCTTCACTCTGCTACCATCAAGAAAAAGTATAGGAGCCAGAAGAGAGCACCTAATGGCACAATGACCGCTTTTTTCCCTTTGCCATCAGATTTCTGAATGGACAATGAACCACAGGCACTGGGGTTAATCAATGTTGATGTTCTTACAATGATCTTCTGCATTTCCCTTTTCACTCACTTGAACAATAACTATCAGGGTATTATTGTCACTGAACCTAAAGTTTTATTCAATGCTTTTCCCCAACTCCTAGCAAGAAACATTGCATCCAAAATTGAGTTTGTTGAGAAACCAATTGTTGCTTAGTCCAAAAACTGAACAGAATCAGCAACTGAGTGATCTGTGGAACTCACATTCGTGCCCAAAAACATACAATAACCAACATCATACGACATCCCCCACAACATCACTTCTCTGATATACAGTGGCACACACGAGGCCATGGAGTATACAGGCCATTCACATGAAATAAGCCTTCATAAAACATATGAGGGCTCTTTTAGTACAAGTTCAAGGCAACTACCTGAGCAGGTCCCAGCCTGTGGAACCTGATGCAGGTTGGTCCACTTTAAGTAAGAAAATAGATTTTCACTGTTGTTTTCTCTACTTGCTCACTTCCCAAAACCTCCCCTTTGCAATCTATAGCCCTTCTCAGTCTGATCGTTACCCTATCCCAACACTTGCAATCAATCACTAACCTCTGATATTCCAACCTGATCTTTGTAGTTCACCTCCCACCTCTGCATGAGCACTGGCATACACCATGACCCCTCCCCTAACAGGACCATCCCTCTCAAAGCACCATCATTCCACGCAGCTCAAACTGCCTCAAATGAATTGTATAATACGTTGGGGTTGTTGAACTTCCACGGAGAGTAAAGTGCATTTTGGCATACGAACAAAATTGCCCAAAAGTAGTCAGCCTTCATTTAATACATTGATTTCACAGAAGTCCTTATACGACCATAATAACAACATGCAAGATATTCAATGTGTTATGAAAAACCACAAAAATATGATCATAAGTCATTCAAGGGGAGAAAAAATTGAAGAGATTGGCAGTGAATTAGAGGATTTTGGAGATTTTACAGAGGTCATTAATAGTTCAAATGACACCCATGGTATGCATCGACGCCCGTGGTGCAAGTTGTGACAGATACCATCCTAGTAAAAGCATTAACATAGGCTAAAGTTGGAAATGTGCAATGTAGAAAGACTGTGACAGTAATATGTTGATTTGAATCCTAGTGCTTGAAAGCTTAATCCAGCTAGCATCCTCTCTTTATCTCTCATGGCTGAATGTACATCCTTCGAAAAGGAGCCCTCACTAACACAACTGTTAATATTCTCCAAGTGGTTTCTGCTTTCATCATTTGGTTTTTGTTGCAAAGGTCTGGAGGGAATGATTTGCCTGATGTTCATGAACTTTTGGTTGATTTCTGGTTTCTACACAAACATTGTTCACAATTTTTGTACAAGGAGGCATTTCCCCACCATTCAGATGGCAAATGCAAGCAATAAGATACTTAGGTATACAAATAAATAAAAATCTCGGCCATCTATATAAACTCAATTATTATCCACTAATGAAAAAATTACAGGACGATTTAGAGCATTGGAAAGATTTACCATTAACTCTAATAGGAAGGATAAACTGTATTAAAATGAACATTTTCCCAAGGATATTATACCTATTTCAGGCATTGCCAATACACTTGACAGAGAAATTCTTCAAGGAGTTAAAGAAAATAATAAGGAAATTTTTATGGAAAGGGGGGAAACCGAGGATAGCACTAGATAAATTAACAGAATGGTATAAACAAGGAGGCTTACAACTGCCAAACTTTAAAAATTATTATAGAGCCGCACAATTAAGATACCTATCAGATTTTTATCAAACAAGGGAAAAGCCAGATTGGTCTAGACTAGAATTAGATAAAATAGGGGAAAAGATACCTGAACACATATTATATAAATGGGATGAAAAATTGGTACAACATAGAACTTCTCCAGTATTACATCATCTACTCAATATTTGGAAAAAGATTCATGTAGAAAGGAATAAAACAAATTATCAATTACCAAAACTAATATTGACGCAAAATAAGTTACTCCCTTTTACAATAGATAACCTTTCCTTTAGAGAATGGGAGAAAAAAGGGATCAAAAGAATAGAAAATTGTTTTTCAGGAAATAGATTATTATCCTTTGAACAAATGAAAGATAAATACAATATAACTCAAGATACAGTGTTGGCATATTACCAATTGAGATACTACTTGAAGGACAAATTAGGAAGCAGTCTGAGGTTACCAGAGGGAAGTAACTTTGAATATGTGATTACAGATACAATGATAATCAAAATATTTATAACAAATATGTATATTAAACTGCAAGAAAAGGAGAATGAGGAAACAAATGGTAAAACTAAACAAAAATGGGAACAAGATTTAAATATAAAGATAAAAAAGGAAACATGGGATAAGTTATGTTCTGGAATGATGAGAAATACAATAAATACGAGGTTAGGTATGATACAATATAACTGGATACACAGGCTATACATTACACCTCAAAAGTTAAATAAATGGGACCCAACAGTATCTGATAGATGTTTTCGATGTAAAAAAGAAATGGGAACAACAATTCATGCAATCTGGGCATGTGAGAAAGTAGAAAAATTTTGGGAAGATCTAAACCAAATATTAAATAAAATTACAGAAAACAATATACCAAAAAATCCAGAGATCTTCCTCCTAAGTAACATAAAAAACAAAGAATTTGGAATTGATTTGGATGGTGCACAAAAAAGATTTGTTAAGATAGCTCTAGCCGTAGCAAAAAAATGTATTATGTCAACCTGGAAATTGGAAGATAATTTGAAAATACAACAATGGTATATAGAAATGAATAAATGTATTCCATTAGAAAAAATAACATATAGTTTAAGAAATAATATTGAAATATTTGAACAAATATGGGAGCCTTACATGAAACGCAATAGAGAAAACCTACCGGGGACATTCACTACCTAAATTAACGAAAGGAGAAGGAAATGAAAAGAATGGACTCAGTGGAATTTCTTGTTTATTTTTATTGAATGATAACATTGTTTGACTGGTTTAATGTATCCTAGATTTTGTACTTTAAATGGACGGGGGGGGGGGGGGGAATGTAGGGAGGGTGGGATGGGAGGAGGGAGGGGGGGGAGAAAATGGCACTGTATATATTTCAAAAGGAAAAAGTATGTATCATGGTCAATGTGGTTTATGGTGTGAAAAATAAAAAAATTTAAAAAAAAAGGAGGCATTTCCCCAGGAAAGCCGCAAGATGAAAAGAATGAACAGACGATATGCAGGGGAAGACCAACCTCTGGAAGAGGAAAGGGGTGCAAGGGAAGAAGGGCTCATTGGAAGAGAAACATCCCTACCCATAAGGTTCAGGAAGCTCTACTCCATCCTGAATCTCAGAAAGAAATATGATGTGAGATATTTGGGCTTTCTCAAGGTTCTCATCAAGTTAACCAATTTGACTGTATACCACCGCAGGCTTAGATCAAGGATGGCCTACCTTACCATGCCAAGCTCAATAGTACATTCTTGCGCACTTGTATCTTTCCAGTCTGGATGGAATGAATATTTGCACCATCTTGCACCTCCCTACTTTGTTCTTCCAGTTCCTAGACAAGTTTGAATATCTGAACTGAAAAAAAGCAATGGCAAAAATACGTGATACATGATGTCTAGGGGAGGGGAATAAGAGGTAAATTAGGACTAAGATGCAAATGATTCAATACCATAGAATCAGACATTCCAGCATTGGCCTGCATTATCTCCTTCATGTAGGTTGATACTTGAGCCATGTTGGTGCGTCCAATCACAATTAAAATGCTGCATTAGGCCATTTCATGTCAGGCCTCCACTTGGAGGCCAGCTACAAGAGCGGATTGAAAACTTAAAACTTACCTTTCATACAGCAGCCCTAAAGGGCTGCTCCAGCGTCCCATTCATATCCAGAGGTGCCTCATAGGATCCAATGGAGGTGCGGGGGTGGGGGGGGGGGGGGAATTGGTGCCATAGTGCCACCCATCATAAATACACGGCAGAGCAATGGCCATCTACCCTACTCACAATCCCCCACGCAGCTGGAACCGCTCTGTTTTTCCCAGAACAGTTTTAGCTGCATGGGGGGATTATGAGCAGGGAAGACGGCCATTTCTCTGCCGCATTTTGAGCCGCAGAGGGCGGCCCTGAAGGCTGAAGTGGCCCAGTGAGGCTGTCACAGCCCGCATCGGCCTCCCCCTGATGGCTCCCGCTGGTCCACGCTACATGGCGGCTCCTGATGGCCCCTGCTGCCCCGATGGCTCCCGCCCACGGCCCTTGCCTTGTGGGGTCATGGAGGGAGAGGGGTGAGTGGGAAGATGGGTCGCGGGCTGACAGCATCATCAGCCCACCCTTAACCGGCTGCTTGCAGCGGCTGTACATTCAGGTCAGGTGACGGAGTGTAGTGCTCTACTGATTATCCTTCCCCGAGAAGGGTTGGATTCAGCGACTCGGAGCCAGACACAGCGCATTCAGAGAGGTAAGTCTTTAGGCGCAAGGGCAAAGAACCTCCACCTTTACAAATGGGTGTTTTCCCTGCTTGAAAGTGCCTATCGTGTTATCTGGAGGATTATCCCACAGGTGGATCAGGAAACTGCTTTGAACAAAGGGTAATCCTTGTGCTTGTTCTTGGAGGGTCATCTGACCAGGCAGGTCAAAATTCACTTCCCCATGTCAATCAAGGTTACCCCGCCCACTGGTAGCCACACACCTTGCTATTGTCTCCTTTGAATGTACACATATGTCGCCACAGGCTCCCTTAATCAGCTTCCCTATTTTGGGCAATCCTGAGAAGGCCCTTCCAGCCAGCTGCTACATAAAGTCTACCACATGAAGCAGCTGGCTCTCTCTTTCTCCACTCCAGGTCACAAGCCAGAACCAACACTGGAGAATCAATATCAAGGTGTGTGCCAGTAACAGGTGCGGGGTTTTTGTGGTGCACACTAACGAACCATTTTCTTACCATGTTTCTTCTTCTTAACTAATCTTAGTGTACCTGACTGGGTTGAAGGGTGATGGGTACTGTTGCTGTGTCTTTCTTTTACACACACACACACACACACACACACACACACACGGACACACACACACACGGACACACGGACACCCACACACGGACACCCACACACGGACACCCACACATGGACACACACACAGACAAAATATATACTTAGTTTCTGATGGGAATGATAGATTAGCATAGCTTGAATAGTTTTACTTTATTTGCTTCCTTCCTTTCTGTTAACTTTAGCAACAAGAGGAGGTTTAAAAAGGATATTTTTTATGGGACAAACTCTAGTTTGTTAGAGGGATTATTTTTGCAGCACAGCTGTAAGATGTGATAAACCAAGCTCAAAACTCAAGTCAAATCTTTTGCTGGGGTCTGTCAATGAAGGTCATATAATTAGTTTCAAGTAGGGCGTGGACTGGAAACGGAACCATATTTTAATGACTAAATAAGTTATCATGGAATGATAAAAGGAGGGAATGTGAAAAAAATAAGTTTAATGAATATACTTAACAAAAGGTTAATGGATTAGGTGAGAAAGTAGTTGCCTTGTAACATGGTAGGAATTTAATTGTCTTCTAATATGACCTTCCATATAGTAAGATAGTAACTAAACAACACAAAGAACATAATAAGTAAACAAAACCCTGACATTTCCCAGCTATTTCAGACACCACAAGGGAAAATATTATTGTAAATATAGAGAACACTCAGAATTCCAGAATCTGCAATATTTGCATCTCTCTACTATGTTGGGATATAAGTCTGAATTTGAACTTAATTTGAACTGAATTTGGTAAACCAGAAGTCATCTTGTATGCCAAGTATAAAATCCAAACTTCAATATGCTGTGGTTTAGACTAGAGTATCCCCCATGTCAATGGAGAACACCTTAAAACACTCCACATAACTCCTCCACTGAAACTGGGAAGCTGGATTAATATTAAAACAATAAAAATGTATTATAAAATGTATTTACGGTAGCTGGGGATTAACGTTCACCCAGAGGGAGTGCTCCTGTTGATGAAGGAGTAAAAAATGGAGCCTTTCCATGAAACTCTGTCAGCTGTTGCAAATGGTATGAACATACCTTAAAATAACACCACAGCAAACAAAGCTAACAGTCACCAATTTCATGGAAAGGCTCCATTTTTTTACTCCTTCATCAACAGGAGCACTCCCTCTAGGTGAACGTTAATCCCCAGCTACCGTAAAACCCCATCATGGCTCCAACTGATAAACAAAGGAAAGATGAAACTAGTGTTAAACTAAAAGTGGTGACATTCATTATTTGAAATGAATTGGCTAATTTTTAAATAAACAAGACTGTGTTGCTTAGTCGTGAGCTTAACAACATTACTCCACTGGTCAGTGGGATGGTTGGGAAAGGAATATGGGGGCAGTAAGCTCTCAGCGGTTAGCGTCTGACTTGGGGTTTTCTTATACAGTCAGTATTGCTCAAAACCTACATTTTAAGGGGAAATTCTTGGAGTCATCTTATATACTCAGTCAACTTATATGCCAACATATATGGTATTCTTAATGAGGACTGTGTTAGTTCAGTCAGTGATTGGTTTCTTTGGTGACATTTGGCGCACCCAATCTTTACAATGATAGAGAGAAAGTGACGTAAAAAGGAAAACTGATTGCTGTTCAGTCTAAATAGGAGATAAACCCATTGGTCTAAAATAGAAACACATAATGTGATCATCAAGGGGTCTGTGGCAGAAACCTTGAGATTAAACTTTGTGCCAAATCTGTGCTGGAGTTTCACAACCCTGCATTTCACAATTGGACAGCTTTAAGGTCACAGCCAATTCTCAGTGATGGTACACAAGTGTTTCAATAAAATT
The DNA here is from genome assembly GCF_036971445.1 of Narcine bancroftii. Classification (NCBI taxonomy): domain Eukaryota; kingdom Metazoa; phylum Chordata; class Chondrichthyes; order Torpediniformes; family Narcinidae; genus Narcine; species Narcine bancroftii. The sequence continues at coordinate 362,592,718 of NC_091471.1, read as the reverse complement.
TCCAAAATTGTTTAACTTCAGCCAACTTGTAGTATTCTCTATTCAATAGAAATGTTCACAAACAAAGATCCTTTCAGTTTTTAACTTTAAGATTGCCTGATTCAGATTCAGGAATTTTTTTCATTTGTTTACATTTTTATGTTTTTTAAATTGACCTATTTGCTAGATTTGTTTCTTTTTACTTAGTTCTTGTTTTGTTTTTAATTTTGAGCAAAAGGTTCCTCACTTTAAACATTTCAGAAAGCTTAACATTAACTTCAATGAAACTTTCTCTGGCAATTTCTCTTGCTGGGAAAGATGCTCAATGAACTGCAGGAAAGTAATGTGAGAGGAGACCCCCAACATTTGAGACATCCTGCACACACTCTCCAGAGCACTCATGCCAGGAGATGCCACCAGGCCAGATGAGACAGGAATATAAAGGCAGGACTATGCTGTTTTGCCTCTTTGGGCCGATTCACCACACAGTGGTGATTGATTAGTTGATTGTGGTCTGATTCTAAAGCCTCCCTTTGCCTTTCGTTAACAAAGAATCTACCAATTTCAGATTTAAAACCAAACTTTAACTGTCACATGTGCCAGGTAAATCCAAATGTTTGCCATCTTTAGCCTGAGGAAGCTTATTTCTCATTTTGATTTTGAAAAGCCTGAATCTAATTATGTCTGTGTTCCAACATTCTCTGATCCCTAATGTAGAACTTGCTTTTTTTTTCCTTGATCACATCAATTCCCCTTAATACCTTAAAATTTTGATCAACTCACTCCAGACGTCCAAGAAATACAAACCAATTTGTTCACCTATTCCTCAACATGAGGTACTTTCTCCCGGTAGGAATCATGTTCTTCAACGATGGTCACATAATCATTATGCTTCTGACTGGCAGTAACATATCTATGTGTTGGAATCCAACGACAGGAAACTAATGTCAATGAATCCATAGTCTAGACTATGGCTTAAATCTAATAGATTTTAAAAACTTGTGGATAAAGCCAAGGTAAACATCTGGAGTCAAAAAAGACAATTCTCTTACAATGAATGGTAGGATTGGGGGGAGGTGAGGGGCCGTCCCAGAACATGTTGAGTTTCTATCAAATTTTAGAATTATTAGACTTCTAACGGAAGAGCTGGATCACCACAGAAATTATTTTCCACAAATAGATCATGCAGCAAGCCTGGCATACCTATATAAATTCCTGAACACCTATATTATGAGGCCCAAGAACATGCTGCCCTTTCAGGTGGACATAATAAAGTCGCCGCCTCATAATTTATGGAGGAGCAGGAGTATTCTCTCACTAAAATACAAGCAGAAAGTACTGGAAAAATCTCAGCAGATCGGGCAGCAATTGTAGAGAGAGAACCAGAGGAAGCCCTTCACATCGTTATCCTCTTGTCAAAACTGGAAAATTTGTCAGGTGGGTGTGTTTTAAATTGAAAAATATAGGAAAGGTGAGGAGTGAAAAGGGATTGTCTCTTGTGGGACGGACAGAAAAGGAAAATGGATGATACCAGTTGGCGTTGATTGAAAGTGGGTAATGAAGCATTACATGTGGCAAGAAGAGATGGAAATATAGGGAGTAAATAAAACTGTTTTCAACAAACTCTGATGCAAAAGACACAGCTGAGACAGAAAAATTGAAATTAAGGAGGATTCTGGGAAAGCCCAGCAAGGTCAGGCAGCAGCTGTGGATTTCAGAGTACATACATGACATCACATACAATCCTGAGATTCCATTTCCTGCGGGCGAGGCAGAAATGTCACTTGTTGGAAGTGCAAAAAAAACTGTACTCAACACAAACATGTAAACAAATAATGAAATGCAAAAAGATAAATAAATGTAAACAAACTGACTGTGCAATACAGAGAGAATTTTAAAAAATCAATAAAGTACAAAAGTAAGAGAGCTTAAATGAGCCCTGATTGAGTTTGTTGTGAGGAGTCTGATGGTGGAGGGGGAGCGGCTGTTCCTGAACCTGGTGGAGCGAGTCTTGTGGCACCTCCACCTCTTCCCTGATGGTAGCAGTGAAAATAGAACATCTGCTGGGTGGTATGGATCAATAATGATTGCTGCTACTCCCCAATGGCAGCATTCCCTGTTAATGTTCTTGATGATGGGCTGTGTTCACTACCTTTTAGAGGGCTTTATGTTCAGGGGTATTGATGTCCCCGTACCAGACCATTATGCAGCTGGTCAGCACACTTTCCACCACACATCTGTGATTTAATACCAAACCCCGCCATTCATTGTAAGAGAATTTAATACCAAACCTCCGCAAACTCCTGAGGAAGTAGAGGCACCATATGCTTTCTTCATGGTCCTATGAGTGTGTTGGGTCTAGGAAAGATCCTCCGAGATAGTGACTCCCAAGTACTTAAATTTGCTAACCCTCTCCACCTCTGATCCCCCAATGATCACTGGATTGTAATACCTCAGGCTTTCCCTTCCTGAAGTCAACCATTAGCTCCTTAGTTTTGGTGACGTTGAGTGCAATGTTGTTGTCGGTGCACCAATCAACCAAGTTTTCAATCTCCCTCCTGTACGCTGACTCATCGTCTTTTTTATACAACCCACTACCGTGGTATCATCGGCAGATTTGTGGATGGTGTTATTGTCGTAGAGTTGTAAGTGTAAGGTGAGTGGAGCCGAGGGTAAGAACGCAGCCCTGTGGTGCTCCAGTACTGCTGGAGATTGTGGAGGAGATGCTCTTTCCAGTCCTCGCTGTTTGTGGTCTGACCTGATGGTGAGGAGAGAGTAAAACTAAGTTAAATCAAAACTGGCCCGGTCATTGACCTGTTGCGTTAAATCTGCCGACTGACCTGATGAATAATTCCAGCAATTTTTTATTGTTTATCTATAAGATTTAAAGCATCTGAAGTTTTTTTCATCTGTTTGAGGCTAAGATGCTTATTTTATTGTTCCTTGCAGATATGCAAATAGATTCCATCACAAAACATTACATTTTAGTGGCTGTAACTGTATTAAGATAGTGTTTTCATTACTGGCGAAATGATACTGTGATGCAATGGGTAGAAAGGAGATGTCGGAGAGCTATAGAGAGACACAGCATGGAAACTAGCCCTTCAACACATTAAGTCATCACCAACTATCAGGTACACATCTTCTACCCTAATCCATTTTCTTTTCCCCACAATTACATTAATCACCCTCCCCAAATTCTATAACTCACCTACTCACTAGTGGCAATTTATAGTGGGCGATTATGCTGACAACCCACAGCTGTTTTGATATGTGAGAGGAAAGAGGATCACCAGAGGAAATATGCAGGGAGAACATTCAAACTCCACAGCGACCAGAATGAAGCAGGTCCACGGGAAAGATGAGGCAGCTGTTCCACCAGGATTATGAGGCCTGTGGATTTTAGGCCTGGGCATGAAACATGGTAGCAGGCAGCATACTGTTACCAGTAGCCTTAAACCATCAACCCATTATATAACACGGTTGGTGTTGCATAACATTTTTAGGTGATGCAAAAGGTCATCTTTGTCTTGATCTATGCTGCTGGGAGTCAGCAAGTGGAACAATGAACATTGATCCTGACCACCATCTCCTGCACAGGTGTCCCTCCCTTCTTCGCTCTCAGATTGTGAAATAACACATTTGTTAAACTGAGGGTCACTGATTGTATATTTGTGACATGAATATCCCCATGTCTATTTTGCTTTGGAACATAGAAATTAGCACATTACAGGCCCTTCAGCCCACAATGTTGTGCCAACCTACTCAAACAACTGCCTAGAATTTCCCTACTTTTCCTCTATTTTTCTCAGTTCCATATATCGACCTTACAGTCTCTTAAAAGGTACTATTGTATCTGCCACCATTGCCGGCACTCACCACAGTCTGTGTGAAAAACCTATTCCTGTACTTACTCCCAAGCACTTTAAAGCTAACATGAGGGGCACGTTAGCCATTTCACCCTTGAGAAAAAAGTCTCTGCCCATTCACCTGCCTCTCGTAATCATATACACCTCGATCAAGCCACTCCTCATCCTCCATCGCTCCAAGTAGAAAAGACGAAATTCACTCAATCTTTCATCATAGGGCATACTCTCCAATCCAGGCAGCATCCTTATAAATCTCCTCTGCATCCGCATCCTATATCATCTACATCCTTCCTGTAGTGAACAGACTGAACACAATATTCCCGTGGGGTCTAAATATGGTCTGATAAGCTGCACCATTTCCTCACTGATTTTTGAACCTGATGGTCTTCATTAACCCATCGTTAATTTTGTTTTTCATTTATTTTGTTTTTTTTTTAATTCTTTCCTTCCCATTTTCCACCTATGGATTTTTCCTGATGGTAGTAGAGTGAAGAGGGTATGGCTTGGTTGGGGGGAGGGGTCTTTGAGGATAGAGGCTGCTTTCTTAAAGAACCACCTCTTGCAAATATCTCGATAGACTGGTGCAGATCTTGCAGACTGAGTTAACAACCCTCTGGAGTTTTTTTTTCCTGTCCTGAGCATTGGCACCTCTGTACCAGTCAGTAACGCAACCAGCCAGAATGCTCTCCACGGTACACCTGCAGAAGTTTACGAGAGTCTTGGGTGATGTTCTGAATCTTCTCAAGCACCTCACAAAGTATAGTCACTGACAAGCCTTCTTTGTGATTGCATCAACATGGAGGCTCCAGGACAGATCCTCAGAGATGTTTCCACTCGCACCTTCACTTCCAAGTCCAAGTTTACCTGAGACAATGTCAACTCCTGCATTTCATCTATTGGATACCTAGATTTTTTTAAACCATGTACAACATTTTTACTTAATAGGAACACTGAGTCAGAATGCCGAGTAGCTGCAGGCTGTGCTTAAGCATAAGAGATAATTGTTCTTCTGAGATGTTATAGTGACCCAATGTACCCACTGCAGTGCTCAAATTAAAATTGAAGGTTGATTGAAACAATTTTCAGAATGGTATGTGCGGGGGCTGCTCTCCCAGTGTACTCCCTGACATAATATTAATTACACAGACTGTATGATCATTCATCACAGTGCTACATAGCTATTATGTCTCAATTAGAAAGAGTACATATGTTTTTTTTGTAATTTTAAAGGATAATATAAGGTATTATCAGTGAGGCTACAGTGAGGCCCACCTCACTGACAAAAGGCAAAGGAGGAAAAACCCAACACCCAACCCCAACCCACCAATTTTCCCCTGCAGCCGCTGCAACCGTGTCTGCCTGTCCCGCGTCGGACTTGTCAGCCACCAACGAGCCTGCAGCTGACGTGGACTTTTACCCCCTCCATAAATCTTCGTCCGCGAAGCCAAGCCGAAGAGAAGAGAAGAGATAAGGTATTATATATACATGAACATTTAATTCCGGGTCAGTTTCAATTCAATGTAATTTCAATTTGAATAGATTTTGCTGAGTTACAGATCAGATCTTTGATTTTATATTCTGTCTAATTCCAATATTAGGACATAATAGATTTAAGGTCTCTTGGCTCATCTCCAGAAAACCCTCTTTAATTTGTAATGCAGCAGGTCACCCTGACTCTCTGCTTTGGATTAAACAATTCAATGCATGTTTTGATTGTTATCTATCAACAAATTTCAAAAACTGCCGACGGACCATTGTTTCACAGGCCCCCGTAATATCAGATGCAGAATCTCTCTTGATTATGAAGAATGACTTGGTCTTTGGGAATTCCCCCTATATATTTGTCTTCCATTTTCTGGACAAGGATCATTCTCATCAAAACATCTCGCTGGACTGATGAGTTGCATCTAGATACATTATACAATGGCAAACGATTAAAATGCAGTATTTTCCATTTTTCATTCTATATTCAATTCAATATTGATTTTTTTTCCTCCCTGTAAAGGTTACCTTCCTTGATTTGTTGACATGGGCATTGAGTCCATTTTTTTACACTACCTGCCTTGCCCACAGGAAAAAGAATCTCAGGTATATATTCTAACAAAAAAATCTGAAATCCAAACTTCTTTTAAAAAAAGGTCTATGATGTCCTTGCAAAAGGATATTCCATCATCTAACTACCCAAAGATGTGGGAAGATCTTGAGACAAGTGCTTTGACTTTAACCTCCAACTTTTTTTGTAGTTTTCCAATTTTCAAAAGTCCTCTCACCAACATAGAAGAAGAATATGTGCATGGATGGGAGGGGTATTGAGCACTAGGGACAGCTGGACTTGACAGAAAAATAGTTGGGCACCGACTGGAAGAGAGTCAAAGGGTCTGTTTCTGTGCTGTCGAGTTCGATGGTTCTGTGGTCAACCTTCAAATAGAGTTGTTGATATTAAATAAAAAGCATTGGAAATCCGTATCAGGAGAAGGAGAAGTGGGAGCTGGCAATCTGATTATTACGAAGCACATCTACAAATGGAAAACCCGAAACAAAAGTCAACACACATCCTCCTACGTCCACGCCATTAAGTACAAAGGAAACTTCAACTTTAGAATCTCAACGCCATTTTCCAAAGGCTTATATCAAGATGTAGCAGAAGGGAAGGGCTGATCAATGCGATGCCAGGCGTTCACGCTGTCCTCTGGTACCGCACCCATTCGTTCACTCTCTCTGCAACTCTGTTCGAAACCAAAAGAGAGAAGGCGGCGCAGAGAGGGGGAATGGGGAAACGAAGCGAGAGACAAATAAAGAGGCTGACAAACGAGGAGGGATTACTAGTAATTGAATCAAACGAAAGGTTCTTGCTGTAGAGCTGTTAATTTAATGGTTGATTTTGATGTTTAATGGACTGAAGATACGGCCCATTAAACCGGGGAAGCACGGGGAGGTCAGCGCCATTGTACTCTGAGCGCTCCGCACTGCAGCAGATCAAAGCACAGCGTTAACCCTGCTGCTGCCGCGGTCTGCACACTGTTCGCGGGGCTTTCTCCAGGGCCACTGGTTGGGGCTTTTAAAAAAATCTCTGTAATCCACTTTGATTAGAGATCCCCAACCCCACTCCGGTTTGAAACTAGACATTCAATGGAGGATGAATAACTTCCAGGTTATTAATGTTTTCCAACCTTTCAGCACCTGACGCCAACTGTGCCCTTTCCATTAAGGTTGACATTCCCCGTGCAGACGGGCCAACTTGGGTTTAATGAATGACCAGAAAACTCAAGTCCCGCCCCAACTCTTGCACTTTCATGTGTTTTATTTTTTTTGTTGTTGTTGTTGAAGATCCTTTCCTTGGTGGCAGGGGTGGAATTTATGCCGATTTTCTCCTCCTCGCAAGACTTGTTGGCAGGAAATTCAGATGAAAGCACGGATGCTGGGCGAAAGTAGGTCATTCTGAAGGACTTTTGCCTCCCAGTTTGAGGACTCGTCGCTGCCATCCCTGCGCAGCCCTGAGGTGGCGCGGCGCCTCGGTCAGGCTGCCCGCAGTACACGGAGCGTCATTCCCCCCCCCCCCCCCCCCCCACCCCCATGCACAGTCTGACTTTCGCTTGAAGACAAAAAAAGGACGAGTTTCTCCGACGGAAAAGACTGGGAGTACACCTCAGTTTGTTTGGGGTCCGAACGAGAAAGGCGAACTCGATCTCTGGGTAGAAGCTATTCCGCTGAACCCATTCCATCGCCAGTAAAATAGATAACCAGTCTCAAATTGCCCTGAATTACGTTGGATCTCCAGCATTCAGAGTCGTTTTATATGTGCTTCATTAGTTGTTTCACTTGGAGACGTTCCAGTAAACCAAAAAGAGAAACATTTGTAGGATTAGAATGAAGACGCTCAGCCTGAAATTCGTGTCTGCATTGTGTGTAACGTGTCCTTTCTGATTCCCATTCAGTCCCCCCTTCCCACAGGTAGCTAGGTGCACCAACTCAGTCCGATGTCTCTCCGTAAAGCAGGCCAGCTATCTTTAGCCCCCCTGGCGAGGACTGTTGCGCGCTTCCAGGTTTATGCCCCCACCACCCCGGATTAACTTTACATTTGGCTGAACATGAAAACGACCGATCGAGATTGTTTCTGTGGCCGGGTTGATTCAGCTGAAGATTTCCCGACTATCTGTCAAGATGTTAAACGCGGACACTCCCAGAAAATACGATAGCCGAAGGGCTGATCAATCCGGTCCCCCCCCCCCCCCCCCCCCAAGAGGGGAAATCAACTCTTAAAAATTGACGTTGAAATTACAGCTTGGCATTGTTTTCAAAACGAGTGTTTTCTCCTTTTGCCTTCCGATGTTTCACGAAATATTCTTATTGGTGTGTCCTTTGCAAAAAGGCGTTGCACTGCTACACCAGCACATTGTGGAGACGGAGATTTAGATACGAGTCCTTCAACTGTAAATGTGCAGAGCTTGGAATCGCAGCAGGGGCGTATTTAAACCCCTATGTGCACATGTAACAGAAATAGAAATGGTGACAATCTACAGAGGAAGACAGATCTTTCCATGACCTTGCTCAAATGGTATCCGATTATAAAGCACTGTTTTATTCGTCACTTGCAATGAAAACATAATCGGGGCTGACATCACAATTTTATTTTCAAAAAATCCATGGTGGATAAACCACTCTTTAGTTAACACTTCAAATCTCTCATATGTGTCCAGGTTCAACAGATCTGGCCTCGTCTGAAGATTAGCATTACTAAAGAGAAACAGATGAATGGGTAGGTTTTAGGTCACTGCAGGTGCGTCGCTGTGCACAACCTATCAGCCACCCTCCTTGGAAAAAAAAATGGATATCAAGGGTCGTTTTATTTGAACCAGGGTCATGGAAATTGATCAAGCACAGACTCGTTTCTGGTCTGTTAAAACAATATTGGAACCCAAAGGTCATCTACAAAGGGATTTTTTTTTTAAAGAAAGGTAAATGATGGGATTAAACGTGGATAACCAAGAAGTCTTAACATTTTGGAAGGACGGGCAAAGTAGGAATCTAGTCCCCAGGCACCCAGATGGTGAAAAGAATGAAATTGCTTAATCGAATCGTGCACAAATAAAGATGAAGTGATCATTCTGGATGGCAACATATTGGAATTTGAGGATGAAAGAGCAACTTTAAAGGAACGTGTAAGGCTTTGAGAAACAGTGGACAACGTTTTGAGAAGGAACGAGCGGAATGATAGTGGAAACATGCTCTTGTTCGGATAGGGAGGGAGCTTGGAAAATATAGGAGAGTGAGTAATGTTTCAATTGGAGGAAAAGATCTTGTCTGCACCCTGTCAAAGTATCCACAAAGGGACTGAGCTATAAGTGCAGCCGTGACAAGTGTGTGGATGGCAGTGTGTGGGATATCAAGTTCAGGAGGTGGTAGTACCAGAAGCAATGCCAGGAGAAATCGTCAAGGTAAATCGTCAGATGCACCACAGATCGTGTGATCTAAGAGGAGACTGACTGGAAGCTTATTAAGGTGGTTTTGGCTGTAGGCCAAACACTGGGCACAAGGTGGCAACTTGTTTAGAGCGAAGTATGGATCAAGCCCCTTCCAGAGACTTTGTAAAAAGAGGTTCAAGACAATCATTGATACAGCCAAATCTTAAAGTATAGAATTTGAGAGGTGACTGGCATGGGAGACAAGAATCAAATGGATACATGTCCCTCATTGTGCTTCAACCACGCATTTCAAAAGGTATCGATCACGTGGACGTTTAGTATATCAATTTAAGTATTACCAAGAACAAACTAGACAGGTTAAGATGAACCTGAATATATTTGCAATTACATGAAGAAGGGAAATGGATTGGGAAAGGGAGATGGAAAAATTGGTTTGGGATCACAGAATGAGGACAAGAGGCTGGACATCAATTGAACAAGAGAGATGGTACTCTGGTGGATTGATCGTGAATACGGTTTGGTGTCTGTCCTGGAAATTGATAAACAGACAGAAGACCATCATAGAGAAATCCACTTCAATCCCATTCATGTAACTCAAGATAGATACAGGTAGATTACACTGGTACCCAAGATCGATCACACACCATTCCAGATGCGCAATGCAACGTAAATGTATATTTTTATAGAAACACATGGTTCAGATACATTGGAGTAAAAAAAGAACTCCAAGTGGATTGTTTGAGAATCTCCTGCTCACTGCACTGTTGTTGCAACACCGACTCTTACAGGTGTCGGAGTGATGAGGTGTTCTTCTGTACAATTTTTTAACCAGAGAGACAGAATTTACCAATGCATAGAAGTGAATTTTATTTGGCATTAAGATGACATGCGAATGAACTCGTTTCCATTCTGAGCCGTGTAAGAGTTATGACATGATTCAGCAGACTAATTGCTTGAAAATCGTTTCGTTTCAGGTGCGTCTTTTAGCTTTTTGGGTGATCCGAGTTTGTGGATAGGATAATAATTCTATTCTGAGATGAAATGTTTGAAGCCTTTTACAAGACCATTATCATGCGTATTTAATTATTACCGCAAATATTCGCCGACCACTGTCGACGGACGGGACACCGAGTTATCATAAATAAATCGAGAATAGTTGATTGGAAAGCAAAACTGTCTAAAAACGCCTTCAGTGGTTAACTTTGAACAACCCAGCGTTAACCGCGCGGTCACCTCCAAAAAACTACCATCAGTGCCTTTGAAGTGAGAAGGATCGCTTATTGGGAAAATTGCACATAATGATCGAGTCTCCCCCCCCACCCCCCACCCCCACCATAAATAGCTACGGTATCTGTAAAAACACTGCGGCTGAACACCAGACCATTGTTCGCAGTGTTGGAATTCGCTCTTGTCAGCGATTTCCTTCGAAAGGCGGTAGATGCCCTGTAAATCGAGCAAAGGAGACCTATGCAAGAAACATCTCCTCACTCATGCTAATAATGAGGCGAAGCACATTTGGGTGCCGTAAGATAAAAAGCCTTTCATTTTTCTGGAGTCACTGTCGCATTATGGCGGCCGCCCGTCGAAAGCAGAGCCCGTGTCTGAGCAACAGGGGACCTCCACATCGAAGTTCCTTCGGGCACTCCCGTGCATTGAAAAGAATTCCATTTCTGCCAACGACAAAGTTAGTCGGGTGGTGCGCGTTTCCTCCGGTCTATCGGTTCTGACGATCGATTAGACCGGGTCGCCGCTTGGAGACAATCTGGGACTTCAAATCTGGATTCTGAACACAGGCGACCTTTTTCACGGGCTGAAAGAGAAGAAGAGGTCTGGGGGTTGGCAGGAGGAATTAATAAAGGATTCGTGTGATAAGAAGGCATGACATTATAACCTCCAAAGTCTGAGCTAGAAATTCAAGATTGGCTGCTCTCATCTTCCTTCAAAACACGAAAGTCTGCAGACACCGTGGTTGAAATAGAAACACGACGCTGGAGAAACTCAGTAGGTCAAACAGAGTTCCCTTTATAGAGCAAAGATACATAACTAACGTTTCGGGCTTGAACCCTTCATCAAGGGTTTGATGAAGGTCTCAAGGCTGTAACGTTATTTGTGTGTCTTTGCTCTATAAAGGGAACTCTGTTTGACCTACTGAGTTTCTCCAGCGTTGTGTTTCTATTTATTTTCGAATGGCCGGTTATGAAGGGAGGGAAAAGTGAGAGACGAGTTTCCATGCCAGGCCGCTCTAGAGTCGCTGGTCCATGGATGGGAGGGTGTGAGATGACCCCCTGAGTTCGCCACCTGTCTAGAAGTGTGAACTGCAGAACGATGGAAGGGGTGGCGTCGGAAAGACCATGCCACATGCAGAGAACCAGCTTTCGGGTACAAAGCGAGATGAGGAGTCTGCTGGTCTGGCCAGCAGCGACCGACCGCCGCTCGGGGAATGCAGAACTTGGGGGGTTCGTTTTGTCCATGCTGTTTAGACTCATGCCAAGAAGGTCTTCGCTTGTGTTTGGCTACGTGTCAGTAATGGCGCCTTAAACACGCCTCCTAATTGCACACCTCCTAGTTTGACGAACGTTTGCAACTTTTATTTCACTTTCCTTTCCCCGTTGTGGGGAATCTGAATGAACATCCCCAACACGATTCACCAGTACTGACAATGCATCGGTCCGGCCGAGAGTCACACTGTATTTATAAACTACTTCCGAGAGAGGGAAAGAGAGACTTCATCATTTGAATTGTTGGCGACTCTTTCTGAACGGTGATTGTTCCTTTGTGCGGGTGGTGACCCCCCCCCCCACCCCCCACCCCCCCCCCGAGTTGGGAACATGCGGCTTCTTCCTCGTTCAGAGAGAGGGCACAAATACCAGAACCAAAAGCGGACTGAAAAGGCCCCTCCTTCAAAGGACACGGACGATCTGAACCTCTCACCTGCGATAACAGTGAGATACTATGTCCAAAAGATCGGCCTCATCTTACTAAAAGGCATGTCAACCTACCACCTAAATGGCATTTCAACGATCAGACCAACCGCGTGATATATTAAAGCCAGAAGCTGTTTTCCCAGAGCAACTTGGAGCCCTCAAGACATCGGTCTAATTTCATCTCGCCCTTTTGACCATTTTTGGCCAAATTCAGAATTTGGTTTATTAATGCATGGTCTTTCTACTTGATTAATGAGAATCTGAACTGATGACGACCGGGACTTAACAAAGAAATCTGGGGGCAGATTTGAATAATTTTGGGAACAGGACTTGACGAGACCTGTCACATTGTCATGCTTTTTAAAATCAGTTTGGCACACTTACCCTGTTGTAAACAGTCATTCAAGAACTTTGAGAGCTTCGGGCACGACCAGATTGGATCCCAACTATCAAGAATCCCATCACAATCGTTTGGTTGACGATGAAACGTCCCAGCCAGTGCAGAGCAAAATAGTCATTCCATTCGGGTTGTTCAAGAAGTGACCTCATGAAAGATGAGGCGCGTTTAGTCTTACATGATTCTGTTCTCATTCTTATTTGGCGAACCGCGGAGAAGCCCTTACGAAGCAGGAGCCATAATGGTGGTTCTGAAATAATTTTTACAGCTTTACTTCGTGCTTTGGGCCACAGTGATAAGAAAACCATGGGCATAAACGGCTGGATGGCATTGCCCGGGCCGGCTCTATTTCACGCCAGCTTCTGGGATTCCTGGTTAAACGGATGAAATCCCAGACGGATTTGTTTGAGTACCACAGTCATTATTAGATGTCTGGGGGATTACTAGTGTAAGAAGGTGCTGGAGAAAGAGTTGCTGAGGGAAGAGATACAGGAGGATCAGAGCCAGCACCACCAGGCTGAGGAACAGCTTCTTCCCACGGGCAGGGAGAATGGTGAACAGCTCACACTCACCCTCCGAGACTCTCGTATGCACGAAACAGCATCTATTTATCTATTCATTCATGGATATGAATTCCTGTATATGTATTGTGTGTCTGCATGTGTGCTGGGTCTGGTTGTGTGTCTGCATGTTTTGCACCGAGGGCCGGAGAACACCGTTTCGTCGGGTTGCACTTGAACAATCAGATCATAATAAACTTGACTTGTGAATTGTTCTATGGTTTGGAGGTGCAAATGTGTTGTGCCTTTTTCTCGGCGATTGTTATTAGCCGCAGTTAGATATATGGATACAATAACGAGCTGCTGGAGGAACTCGGCCGATCGGGTGGCATCTGTGCAGAGATGAACAGCCAACGTGTCGGCTCATCCGGTTCATAGGAAAGGTCGACTCCCCATTTCCCTCCACAGGTGCTGCCCGACCCACTATGTACCTCTAAGCACAGTGGTTCACAGCCTTTTCCCCCCCCACTTTTTACTAACCACAGAGCACCTATGTAGGCTGTGACTATCCCTCGAAGTCGAGGATGATGGACTTCGTTCCATTTTCCACAGAGCTAAGAGTGTATTTGTTTAACGTGGACTTCACGTTGCACTCCAAGAAGCACACAAATCAATCAACTGATGCCAATGGCATGGAAATCGACGATTGGAGTTGATGGGTTGGTTGCAGCCATTGAATTCAGAATAACTCCATCCGCCTGTTTCACCTTTGAGGTCTTGGTTGGATTGTTCTTTGTCCGGGACCTCACCCTCGACCTTACCGCCATGGGTGACCCGACCAGGAGCATAGACGCTCTTGGGATCATGGGACCACACAAGCTTCTCCAACCGGGACAAGGCGACGATCCACGGAGAAGCACCTGTGGCCTAAGGAGGGATAGGATGCCATTGGTGCTCTGTGGTTAGTAAGGAATTACTTAAGATTGTATTTGAGTGGAGGGAAAAAAAGGTTGAATAGCACCTCGTTTCTTGTTCAGGATTCCAGCAGTCCCTCTTGACTTCAAAACCTTTGAGTCTGCGTAAAATGGATGATCGGGGCTGCCATCAAGAATTCAATTCAAACCTCCTACAAATACCACTGGAGGCAGTGCTCAGAAAGAGGTGTTTATGGTTGTCCAAAGGAGGCTCGATGATGTCGTTTCTGTGGGAATCGTTGAGATCGACGGCCTCTTATCAGACGAGGCTTGACCAGCAGTATTTGCAGCGCTGTCTCTCGCCTCCATTTTTAAAATATGTTGTAGAATATTTCAATTGAGCTCAGAAGGGTGACATCTCTCTTCCCGGGTTGCAGAGAATGTATCCATTTACCTCAAAGGATGTTCAGGGGTTAGGATTTCACCAGCAATGAATCATGATCGAGCTCATAACCTTCAACACACCTCCAAGATTGGCAAAATGCAAACAGCACCATCTTCAAATTAAAGCAAACGTCCTGTCTGCATGGGATTGGGCTGCCCAGAGTTCACTCATGATCTGCCAGTTTAGATCGTCTTCAGTCGTTATCACCTTTATTTCAAATACAATTTGCTTGCCATTGGCCATCAGTTTTCGGGACAAATACCAACCGTGTCTCCAGGCTGAAGTTCCAAGAACTCGGGTACCTTCCATCTGCGTGATAGGGAAACCACATTCGCCTCTCCTATAAAGTCTAACAGAGCTGCAGACTTCTAAACATGGGCCGTAAAATATTGCAGAAGTACAATGTGTTAAAGACATGCACTTTAACACCGCACACATAGCCGAGACTTGGATTAGACCCTGCGTGTCCAACGCGGAGCCAGCTGACATTTACAACAGTGACAAGGAAAATCCATATCCATTGTTCCGGGGCCGGTTACCAACAAGATTTTTCCATCATCTCATCCTGTGTGGAATGATGAGATCTGCCACAGACATTATGGGATCTCCCAAGCCTTTAACTATATCACAGTATCCTCTCCTCTGTTCAATCTTAAGGATTAATAATCTTAATGAATGATGTATAGATTTACAGCGCATTCTTTATAACTGGTCTCATTTTTTTTAATGTATACAAGGTGCATTTTATTTTTGGTTTTCTAGGACGACGCCTAAATTTTATTTCACCTTCTAATTCCTTAAAATAATGTCCTGTAACCGCATCGTCGAATCCAGGTATGCACCTCAAATGCAATGTATCACAGCAGTTTAAAATAAAATTGCTTACTGCGGGAATTTAAAAAACACACACCTGGATCTGTATTTACTATGGATCGAATTTTTTTTTAATGTTCGGCGAGATAAACGAGATTAAAGGAGTCGTGTCTTTTTCACGATTGCTTTTCCAGATCAATACCCCGAGAGGTCGGCGAGGAGTTAGTCACTTCCAAGACATTCTCTGGGTCAGAGGTCTTAAGTGCAATGATACTGCGATATAGAGTTCTTTTACTCGAGTCACAGGATGTTTGCTGCCTTGACTATTTTAATCTGCGCCGTTTGTCAATGTGACACAAATATAACTGTGGTTTCCGTGAAGTGACGCCAGCTGTTAACCACAGCCACCCAGAGAATGATACTTTTAAAAATGTGCAGTAAGATTTCAAAAGGCAGCTCCAGAGATTCATCATTTTACTCACTTAGAAACAGCAGCAGAGTCCTTGGGGAGAGAAACTTCACAACGACTGCATATTCATTTTACAACGAGCGCTACAAATTTGTAATATGACTCAAGTTCGTTTCTTAGAATTTCTATTCACTGTTCAGCTGGTAGTAATAAACGCCGGGTCAAAAATGGCGTGGCTTGGATACAAAACGGAATATCAATATTCTTCCATTATATTACGAACTGTCGCACTGTTGCAACAGAGAATAGGTTTCATTAAAAGGCGTTTTCACATATTTACATTCAAGCACAAAAAAAATACAATTTTATAATAGCAGCACAAGCTCATCAGCCTTGGAAATATCAAACAGACAGGAAATACAAGGCATCTGCACATTTAAATAGCACACATATTATCACAATTATTAATCATAATTAAAAAAATGAAATAATGTATCAAACATTTTAATATGGTTTCAGTAAATAAGTGTCAGGTCATAAATTTTTGCTTACAAAATTAAAAATCCAAATTTAAGAAAGCAGATTCTTGAGTGCCATTTACTGCCACTGGCTTCAGAAACATATTTAGTTCTACTTATTAAATGTGCCTATTTATAAATACATTTTCATACATATAAGCTGTTCAATTTAAAGAATGAAGATTTGGGATAAAGAGTGCATTCATTCTAAAGATTTCTGCTTTGTTCTACACGAATTCTTGGACTGAGTCAAGTCTCCTTCACACAGTCACGTATTCCTTAAATGTGACTGTGAGGCAGTTTGCTGTAACATCTGTGATTATCAGATTTCCAAGGTAAGGTTTCAGTCCAGTCCAGGGATATTGCTGCTCCCCCTTCACTGCTTCTTCTCTCTCCTCCACCTCCACCACCTGCTGCACTGTCGCCTTCTGAGGAACCGGCCTGGACTTGACGCAGCTCAGGTCAATCGGCTGCTCAGGATTCGAGTCCAAAATACCACCAATCTCCAGATTTCCGTAGCTATCAACTGCCTCCGTCTCAATGAGGTCCTCTTGTTCCAGTTGGACGGCGCTACCTGGGACACTGATGCTCCTGCAGGTCATTGGTTTTTTGGCCTCACTTTCCACAATGGGTTCTGACAGATACCGCTTTCTGGAATGGGTTAGATTGGAGTAGAGCCCATCCCGATTCGAGACTTTGGAATCACAAGACCATTGCATTGCATTGGTTTTTTCACATCGCCCCTGCTCCAAGGGATACTGATCCTTTTGAGTTCTCACCTCTTTCCTATTTGCTGTCTCGCTTCTTTCGGTGCCAGCTGTCTCCCCATTCACATTTTTATTTTGTGTTGGCACCGCTGTGTCTTTAACCACCACAGTTGTAAGAAAACCGTCTTTTTCATCCTCTGCCTTCTTGCTGGCATTCAGGATCTTTGTTACCTCTTGCCTGCCATTTGCGATGTGATCCTTGATCTTCTCCACTCTTTCCTCTGCTGCTGTAGCTTTGCCATGTCCATTTTTCACTATCCATAGTTCTCGCTCTCCAGTCTTGTTTGCCACTGACTCATTTCCTCCATCCCCATTCTTACTGTGCTTATCTTTTGGTGACTGAATCCCGTTATCCATATACTTGCTCATTACTATTACAATTCTCCCATTCTTGTTTTTATTTTTCACTATCTTCATTCTACCATTCATGCCATTGTTTTTTACACTTTCCTTGGGTATTTCTGGCCCACTTTCAGATTTTGAATCCATTTCCTTGATCACTGGCTTCTCCATGCCTGCAACATGAGAATGACTTCCACTCTTAATAAAACTGTGTAGTGCTTCCTGGTCCTGAAAGGACTGATGCTGCTCCTGGTTTAATTCGGCTTCACTTCTATGATAATCAACTTGCTGATTTGGGTACATGATGTCTGGTTGATAATGATGATGTTTCTTGCTGTTGAGTTGATAATAATGCTTAGTAACTTGATGTTGACGCTGTTCCTCCGTGTTACAGGGTTTGTACTGATGAAGCTTTTTACTGTTCAATTGATATTGGCGTTTGATGGGATGCGGCTGGATTTCATTCTTTAATCGTTCATCTTCGACGTAAGTCTCCTGTAACTCTGAAGGGACATTCGAACGACGAGCAAAAGCTGGGAGCTGCAATGTGAGAAGACATAGATTAGCATGCTTCGGATCTTAACCTTCACTAAATAAACTAGAATCAATTAATTGTAAGGTAATGCCATAACTTAAATCTCTGAATTGAATGATTGCAGAAATGTGAACAAATACAGTTTTGTCTTTCTTATCATTCCATTTCACCCTCACCAGGCAAGTTCCATTCTCAGCTGAAAGGAACAGCAATTCCATTCTTTCATCTATTCTATACGGTGGAAAGAGCCCAATGTTCACAAGTGGCAACTGTACCACCAAATCTTTTTTGATCAATGCTTGAAGTACTTGGTCTCCATGAAAGCCCAACGATCATTACAAATTAATCCATTTCGAAGACGGATGACCATGGTCCAGTGAACATCATTAGCTCGTGCTTGAAAGTTTCGGTTATTCATTTCAAATGTTGCTTTGGACAGCAATAAATTCTTCTCTTTCAACAGCGGTTCACAGTCCATTAACCTCCATCGCCACATGAGCAAGTGTTGTCGACGCACGGGGTCACTGTTATCTGTAGGATCCCCTTCCAGCCACTCCTCATCTTGCCTTGGTCTACATCACTTATCCTTCGACGTAACTAAGTCTAATCTTGCAAGGCTACAGCCAACAGTACAGACTGCAGCTGTTCAAGAATGAAGCTCATCTCCACCTTCTTAATGGCAATTGGGGTAGATAATACCACTTTCACATGTTTGAAGTATATTACCACATTACGCGTGGGAGAGTGAGATGGTTTGGCTTTGCGATCAGTCCAGTGAGTTAACTCTAACTTGCACAAGTACAAAGTAGACAAGCAAGAGCAAATATGCGACAATGAAAGGATCTAACAATACACAGCAATGCTAGACTACAATCACTGCTACAGAGTTTATTCTAGCCTTGTCTGTGCAACCCACATTCACTTAAAATAATTTCTAAAAGATGACTTTATACCTTGCCATTTTCAGATGTATTTTATTATATTAAATATGTGGCAAATTCAGCTCCTTTATGGAAGTGTATCAAAGATGTAATCCAAAACACTTGTTCTTTTCACTGTTCAGGTTGCACGGTTTGCCTAGCGGTTAGCACAATGCCTTTACAGTGCCAGGGATCAAGAACTGTGCTGTCTTTAAGGAGTTTGTACATTCTCCCCGTGCCCGGTGTGGGTTTTCCCCAGGGGCTCCTGTTTCCTCTCACCATTCAAAATGTATTGGGTGTGTAGGTTAATTCTGTGTCAATTGGGTGTCATGGACTCATGAGCCAAAAAGGCCTGTTACTGTAAAAAACGCTCAATTATTTTACTCTCAAATTTACCATCTAATTCCTTGGATACATTTATGTTATCAACAAAATGTTCCCTTGTACTTCAGGTTATACATCACTATTACTTCACAACAGTATACTGACATTGACTCATTTGATTATTCTAAGCAGGTGGACATAGTTTGACAGAATACATATATCAAACTGTATTCAATAGGAAAACTCGGAAGCAGATGACATATGATGTTCAAGCAGTATTTATCCAATCAAATCTGTGCTGGATAAGTAATATTACCTGAACCAGTAGATGTTTGGGCTTTGGTCCTCGTTTACGATAACCCATTGACTGTTCTTGTCTTTCTCTGCAAAGTCAGAACAAATATCATTAAATAAATAGGTATGAACTTAATAGTCAGGTTAGGAAGCAAGTTCTATTCCCTCTCCCAAAAAGACAGGATGTCCTTGGTTGCTCTGTACTTAATGCAAAATACCCTTTAACTGAAAGAAGAACACAAACATCCACTTGACGTTGTTTACATCTCCATAGCCAACTGAATATTTGAACACAAAGGATATATTATTACAAGATATATATCAGAAAGGTTTTGAATTTTCTTGGGAGATGGTCTTGTCTAAATCTATATTTGGATGAATACAATCTTCTTTATTATTAGAATATGTTCAACTAAAACAAGTAGATGCACCAAAAACAATTTTAACACTTAAGTTCATACCTATTTATTTAATGTTATGATGTGAAATGTTATTAAAATGAGAAGTAAAATGATTTCATATTTCAGAAGTATTGACCTTTGACGAAAGGTTCAGAGACTAAATCTAGTGTCACTGGAAAGAAGGTAGAAGCTGTTAAACTGCATGTATAATCCAAATAGCTTATTACAACTTTAGGAAGCGGGTTATCACGATTTCGAGCAAGGGGCAATTTATTATGGTTAGTTTTTCAACAGGTGATTTTGACAACTGACACCAAATTCATTCAACACAGACTTCAGCAAATTCCACTCTCAAAAGGATCAGCTTTGGGTTTCTGAAAAGATTGTGGATCAATGCCCAGTCGAGGATCTGAAATGATGCTTCTGTGACCTGATGGAACTACAAATATGGATTAGCTTTTCTCGTTCCACTATGTATTCAGGCTGGTAACACTATCGCTGTACGTGTTCCACTTCATCACATCTCCTTCATTTCCAAATTGTACACTTTACAAACAAATAGAATATTTCCCCAACAACAAGAGAATTATTTTGGCATCAGAGCGTATTTAGCTGATCAACAAACTAACAATAAAGCAACTCAACTGTACTGCTGAACTCTATAGAAATGTGCCCGGTCAAAATGATCCTTGAAGTATTTAACCAGTTTATAATGAAATGTGAATATTCAGAAATGTAAAGAGGCAAAAATGCTGGAAGAACTCAGTCGGTCTCTCAGCGTCCATAGGAGGTAATGATATATTACTGACGTTTCAGGCCTGAGCTCGGGCCCAAAATGATATATATTTTCTTCCTATGGGCTCTGAAAGACTGACCGAGCTCCTCCAGCGTTTCTGTGTTTTTACTACAATCACAGAATCTGCTGACTTGCATTTCTCTATTCAGAAATGTCATCCACAACCTAAAGGAACATCCTCTTCCTTTCATCTTTGGCTCATGTTATTGTTTACAGATTTCTTTTGTGATTCGCATGTTATTCCCCCGATACCTATTCAATGGACAAATTGCACATCTATTTTAGGAAGTATTGCGATGAGCCCACTTAACATTCGTCATTTGGCTTCCATAACTGTATTCATACTATATATGAATGTAAATACATCTCCAACATGTAGTAATTTAACCCAAATGATTCCATCTTAACCAGAGCATTACATTATTCGCAATGAACCCAATCAAAGTCCACCTCTGTCTTCCAATTATCAAAGCATGAACTTTTTAAAAAAAAAACTTTGTTCCTGTATTTATTGGTAAACTGTAAATTAAAATGTGCGAAAGGTCATTAAGTGATTTAAAAAAAACAATTGGATCAGATTGTAACTAATTGCAGGTAGAATTGGGATATTACATTTGCAATAGGTGGCACTCCCATTTTGGTCTGGCCTTTCTCTAAATGAAAAATAAGGCAGGCAGCGTCGACTAAATGCAAGGACATATTATTCTTTAAAAAGTAACGCGTTATCGACTGTCCACGTAACCCTGGCCTGTTTGAAAGCACCTTTTCGTCCCTCCCACCCTGTTACACACAGCACGACTTCACTCTATTTATTCACATGATTGCAGGCAGCTATGGCAACCCCGTGAGCCACCAACCACCAGGATCGATGATGATGTACCTCATTAAAACGGTTGTGCAACTCTGCGCTTCCTGGCTATTTTTTTTAGGTGAGGAGCAGGATTGCAATCAGTGTCGCCCCTTTAAAACGATACTTGCGTCTCAGCAGGTGCCAGAGTGAACTAGGAAGATCGCAGAACGTGGCTCTGTGATCTGACAGCGCACAGCGTCCTAGACTCGCAGAGGAGGTAAATGAACCATCTCGCTTCGATCTGCAACATCGCATTAGCAATTACATCACGATTGCAGCAGTGGCTCAAAGCGAGTTCTTTTTATTTGTTAATTCTCGCATTTATTCCTCCGATGTCCATTCAATGCATTATTTCATTTCCTGGCACAATGAAGCCTTTGATTAAGAGTGGGGGCACGCTCTTCTGAAGGAACCATCCCCTTCCCCAGGTTTGGAGGGCTGTCCCAACTTGGACTATTTTGCCCCCCCCCCCCCTAACCTCCCAGACACTCCAGCGCTTCCACACACACATGGACCACTAGACTGAAGCTGGTTTCCTCTAGGCCCTTGCATTTCTCAGGCTTGTTGTTTTGGTGGGTCTCGCACCTGAATGGGTAGTTTTGCTTCCTTCCTCTTTGCCTCGCTCCTCCTCCTAACCACCCCTCCGCCCGCCCCGTTTCTGTACCTGTGTTGGAAAGCCAGGAGCAGTCGTGGGTCCAGGATATTCTCCTCGGGCTCCCACGTGTTGTATCTGCAAAGAAGACAGCCGCAGGTCAAGTCAAAACCTCCCACAATTTCACAAGCGGGGAGGGGGGAGGAAAAAAACGAGAGCGATCTATTGCTGCTATTCGAGCCGTGTACCAGAGAGGCCATTTTCACTCCGTTCACACACTATCCTATCTGTCTCTCAGTCCATTGAGACATTCCAGGACTCTCATTGGTCATTTCTTTTGGTTACATTGGTTGTCTAACTGTTGCCATTTGTAAAATGGGAACTGACTGAGGTCTAACATATTCTTCCACTCTCCACGCCCACCCTCTACTTTCTCGATTTCCCCCAAAACACATGCAAAATGGGACTCACTTGGGAGACCATCCCCTCCATTTCACCAGGTATTCGACTCTACCCTGCAGAGAAATAAAGACAGCGCTGGTCAGAGGAAAGGAAGGGCAGCCCGTGTTCGTGAACGTGGCGGAATGAGTAGAGAGGTAAACTCGAGCGGGTCACAGTTACCTTCCTGATGCGCTTTTTCTCGATGCCCTCCACTGCAAATACGTGCTCCCCTGCGGCGGGCAACTCCATATCGATGCGAGGAGCTGGACGGTCGCCGCTTGACCTTCCGTGGGCTTCAATCGCCTTTCCCTTTTGGCTCGTCTCCCGAGCGGGCTTTTCTGTCCTCTCCGGATCCCGACTCGCCAGTCAGAGCGATCTTTCCGCTCTATCCCACCCCCCCCCCCCTCCCTCCCTCCCTCCCTCTCTCTCTCTCTCTCTCTGCTGCAGAGCAGGCAACGCAAAAGAAACGCAGCCACACAACGCTGTGGCGTCAGGAGCTCGAACTGTCAATCAATGCAGCCCCGCCTGAGGTCGGAGAATCTAACTACAGCACCAAATACGGGCAAGACGCAGCCTTGTATGGTAATAGCAGAAAGATAAATTCTCTTTCTGCAAATTGATGAAGAATGGCACGAAAACGAGCGCCTGAAGATGGTGCTTTCCTCCCCGCCCTCTTTCTCTCCGAATTCTGGCTATTGCACCGCATCTAAACAATGTAATTCCACGGGTTCGCAGTTTTGTTCCTCTGTGAGGTGCAAATGTCTTTCGTGTCCTCTTCTAATTGGCTCTGCATCGAGCTAGCAACGTCTTGCGTTCTTCCAGAAACCTGCTTCATTTTTTGACATCCATCCCACCGTTCTATTTCATTTCATCGATCACTTGGGCGTACAATTTGCAAAGTGTGCTTTACCGTTAGCTGCCCTCCCCCTCCACGTTGAGCCCACGCAACATCGTGGTGTCATGTTGACCAAGGACCCGATGCCCCCTTGCAGTGTGATTATGCTGGGGCGCGACGTAATGGAACTTTGGCCAATACTCTTGCTCAAAGAGCAACCATTCTCCCTTCTGGATGAGCAATGCCAATTCCCAGGTGTAACTCGGCCAGCTCAAGGGCTCAAAATAGGATTCCCAGGTGTAACTCGGCCAGCGCAGGGCTCAAAATCGGACACAAGCCCGCGGAGGGCATTTTCCCTTGAGCTTCTGTTGCTCCTCGTTCAGAAGGCAGAACTAATCCACACGGTGGATTGTTTATGCAACTGCCCCATAGACACAAAAGAGAAGCAGAAGCCTACTGACGGAAATAAAGTTGGAATGCATGAGGTCAACTGGTAATGACGCAATTTCCAAAATGCCCATCTCCCTGTTTAAGGTTTGAGCTAAGACTGAAAATAAAATCCCACTGATACCATTAGACATGGAAGAATTGCACATAAAACGCCTGGAAATTACGTCCGAGAGCAGGGGAAAGCGCAGCATATCCCATCCCCCTCGCCATCGCTTTCCACTCGAATTGATCAACACTCAAAACGTTCCTGACACAGGATGTGTCCATATTAGGACATTGGCCACGGTCGAAATGTACAACCACTGTTGAATATGCGCGGCATGGCTTAAAGATCAAAAAGACGTTACTATTGAATGAGAGAACAATATTTGTCCATATGAAACAAAGAATGCATCAATGTGATAAGCGTTTATTTCTGACGTCCAATTCTAACTCGAGTATGGCCTGTTATCAGCAATAATGTATTTGTTTCCGCTCTGTATATTGTTATATAGAAGAAATGTGACGATGGGGTGTCAATCGTCAGCACGGTTGACACGTGGTTATTTGGCTCCGAGAAGATTGAACTGTGCAATCTTCCCACCCCTTGATATTCTCGCGAATCGCCAAAAGATCCAGTCGGTGCATTTTGCTGATAGAATCCCCATTCTTCTCCCGTTGGCTTTCAGGAAGATGCATGGAGCTTTGTCACCAAAACGTTAACTTTGAATACAATAAAAACGAATGAGACGTGAACTGTTCGCAAATCCGCGCAGGACACCCTTCCTGTCACCAGAAGGGTGTAGAGGCCCAGAAATGCATCCCCCCTAAAAATCAATGATGTTACCACTTATTTAAATGGGTTAAATTCTATTAATGACAATGTCTCACACAAAGGATTGAGCAAGAGCATATTGTGGCATAGTCAAGGACAATTTCGCTTGCTAAATTTATTATGAAATGTTCAGCATGACAGACTTGGCAGAGGTCATAATAAACAGAGCTTGACTATTCCTAAATACATGGAGATTCATTCCAAAACGTGCAAGATGTAGGTAAATAGCCTCAGTCCTTTATAAGAAATGATGGTTAAGCAGTTTGCCACATTACTCTTGACCATACCCTAATATGGACTTAATGGAAAAGAACATACATCCACTTTCTGAACATTAATATACATAGATTAGCTGGGTGGATCATTCCTGAATGTTTTTGAATTATGATAAAAAGGATGAGAATATTTATATTCAACATGTTTGATGTCGGAACCTTGAATATGAGAGTTAATCTAAAGCAACATTATGATTAGAGTGGACTTTGCCTGTTAGTTTTTGGAATATCTTTCAGCAATTGTCCTTAAGTTTCTGTTAAGTAATAAGTCACTTCAAGAACCAGAACATGATCCCCATTGGTTTGTTATGTCGTCTTTAGCGAAATAGAAATACTCCTTGCATTATTTAAAATCAATACATTTAGAATTGGGAGAACCAATCTGCATCATTTCCACTGAGAAATGTGCAACTTAATGCTTCCTGGTGCTAAAATAATATTGATCCACAGTTGTAATATTATTCATGTAGTTATTTTCAACCATCTCCTTCATCAAACATCATAATCTATATTAGGGACTGCAACTCTTCCAAATTGACATTGTAACAAACTTCCCATTCTGTCTCGGATTTTCTGGCTTGCATTAAAATTCATTAATTCGTAAGGAATCTAACATGAAAGGAAGTAAAGTGCCAGCTCGTGTCGATGGCTTAACTCATGCAAAATAATAATTGTGCTATTATTTCCATGACCTAAAATAATGGCTAAGAAAATTAATTAATTGGAGTTAATTCATACTAATTTAAAAAAAAAACATGGTTACTTTCTAATATGTGTTCAGTGGGTCAGGCAAATGCATAATATTTAAATAGAGGCACATTCCAAACAAACCCAGTGATGCAGGGTGATAATAGATCATTTCTATTAGACCCTTTAGAGCTACAATCTCCTATTTTGTTCAAAATTTCAACAGGTTTTGAAACAGGTGACTGGTCAAAATATTAGATGTTGGTGACTTTAAATATTAAACTACATGATCATGGTATCTTTAAATCAAGTAGAATTTCTTCTTTGAAGGACCATCAGTTTATTTTAACATGACAAGGATGAATGCTTCCCATAATCAAATAAAATTTGGATTTATGAATACCACAATGCTTTTTGATCTAGCACTAGAAAATCCATTTTATTTATGCACCCATGAATCTATTGAAACGCAGGTGCATAAGACATTCTGTGATCTTGTTGGATCCCATTGTTTGCAATAGAGTTTTCTTTAAATCTCAATGTTTAGATTATTATTGATAGTAAACCTTTATTTTACAGGAATTGAACAATTAGCATGGAATGTCTGAGACATTTCCAGCCACTTACACTTTGGTTTCAATTAGGAGGCAATTTCTTGTAGATTCTTATTCAATAAAAGAAAATTATGATTCCCCTGTTTAACACATCAGCATATCAAGCTCAAAATTACACCTGCAAGGAGGTGGCACGACTGTGATAATAGCGTAGATAATGGCATCTGGCACATCTTTGCTAAGTACAGAGATGCCACCATTGCAGATATAATAATTGGAAAAAAAACTAGTAATTACTCCTCATACACTATAATGGATACTGTTTTTATCACATTGCCAAAATTCATTAAGCATTCCATGGAATGATTACCCCCCACCCCCCCCACCCCTCATTCGAAAGAACCTACTAGCTCAAGTTAGAATGAACCACACACCTCCACCCATGTTTAACACCAATTAATTTGTACATTTCATCTACATAGTAAACATTTTTCTAAGCAGTGATTTTCATTTACATAGAGAGCTATTAAATGCTTTCCAGAGATCATTAGTGCTCTTAGCATTGTGTGGTGATACTGCTATCACTTTTATACATGCAGAAGTCGAACTGTTAAAGACGCTTTGTAAAATGGGAATTAAGCAGTTGCCCAGTTTCAGTCATTATGATAAAACAGATGGTATGTTTTTCCATCTGCATTAACAATGCCCTGAGGTGCATCAGCTTTGGCATGGGGTGTGCACATTTCCTCAGGAATGTTTGAGTCTCCAAATACCATTAAATTGCATATTATATATTCTGGCTGATCCACCATTTTTTTGCTGGTTGAAATGAAAAGTATCTTCTGAGAGTTTTTAGAACATTCAATACATGTTGGACTGCATTGAGAAGTAGATCAAATATTTTCATCATGTTGTTAAATAAGGTTATAATGACTACAGATAATAAAAACTTAATTTGATATATAAATCTCTCCTGATGTAGTAGAGAACACCCTTGCTTCAAGTTGCAACTGGTGACCATGGATTGATCTTTTGCCACATTTAAGAAATAAATGAACCTGAATCTATGGAGTTCATGTCTGCATTTGCCAGGTATTTTGGTATCATTTTTATTGTAAGCTGCACCCCTGGGTGATTAACGGAATACCTAAAATGATGGCCATTTGACAAGCCATAACGACATCAAAAAGGATTTTAATACTTTATTTTTAATCAATCTTACATTAGCCAGCATTGCACAGAAGCACGTGGTTTCTGGTGAAAGCAGCATTTTTTTTCCCTGCATCGTTTCTCAGGATGAAATTCTGCAACTTTTGCTCGAAGCTCGATTTGGATGGATGGCGTCTGAGGTGATTGGACGTGGTGTCCTTATTTCACCTGCAGGATATTATCCCATACCCAATGCATAGCATTCATCTTCATTCTTCTTTCTTTTCTTGGGGGCTTCTGTAAATGCTTTTTCTGCAGGTAATGGGGATCGTGTCGCATTTTCTTCCTGTGTAAAGAATAATGTTGATACAAGCATAATCTCCAACTATTATACAGTATGTTAAGTCATAAATCGAATGAAAAAAAAAACAATTGTTGATTCTCAGGACAGTTTTAACAAATGGACGTTAAATCAGAATCTGACTGGTTTTCTAGCTCGGATTTCCAACTAATCAATTGGTCAACCACGCAGCGATCCTTAAGCCGCGAAGTCGGTAAGAACGTCATCTAATTCAGATGCCGAATATCAACCTTCACCTCATCTTGCACAAAACACCAAGGAGTCAAGCAATGACTCAGTGTGGAAGAAGGGATGTTCTAGTTCTTTACAGTAAGTAGGAATACAACTACCAACGCAACTCCAAGCACTTAAATATCACCATTTAGTTCTTTGTAAATAAATTCACCATAGAATTCTATTCAATAATGATACATGACGCCAACAATGCCGTATTCAGGTCAGGATCCTCTCATATTATGTAAATCTAGTTCAAAGGAAGATGTAGATTTCAACTAAAACGCTCCTATCCATTTATTTGAAAGCCTGCAAACAGCCATTTAATAGACATTCATTGAAACGTGGCTTTATACCTTCATAACGTCTTTCCTTGCCAAAGGTACAAATTCAAGAGCGCGTTTCATAACCAATTTATAACCGGAGTTCAAACCACGACACGATAGTGTCTGATGCGACTCTTTGAAAACAGGGTCGAAGAATTCAAATAAAAGGCATATCTTGGGGCAGTTGCTGATTGAGACAGGTTGAGTGTCGTCACATGGCAAATATGGTCCATTTGACCAAATCTGACCAAGCGTGGGGTTTGAAGATGGAGGATGCGCATTCGACTATTGCTTGATGCATTCAATGAAAGAATGATGGAATCAGATTTTATAACATTGAGGGTAATGTCAAGTCTTTGGTAAACCTATAAAGCAATGCCTTGTTTCCTGGATTGGGATGCACCAGAAGCGAACCACAGAAATCCAAAAGAAACAAAGACGTCAAGGGTGAGCTGGTTGATCACGATGGTTGATGTATTGGAATAGAATTAAGAATGTAGTCGGAAACTTTTTCAACAAAACCAAATATCGCAACTAACACATCCCACTGCGAGCCAAGTCCCACCCCATTAGGAAAGTGGACAGCAAAACAGCCAAGGCAGTTTCTGATCACTTGGTCACTACACGCAGCAAATGTAAATTGGGAATGACCAAATTGTGTGGAAAGTTCCAAATATCCCACATACAGTAATGTAATTTGGCGTGGGTTTCAGTTGGATCAAAAACAGTGTTTTCTCCCGTTTACCTTTCTGAAATATCCTATAGGATGAAGGAGGTTTTATGCGAGAATTGAATGATAACTTCTGCTCACAAGCGTCAGTATTCATCCTACATGAGACCAAAGAACTTTCAATCCTATCCTATATTGTCAACGACGCTTCCCGTTCTGTCATTGGTTATACCGGGTGTGCGCCGTGGGCTAATGCAACCGCCCGGGCGTTTCTTCATGGTCTAATTGATAGGAGAAGAGTTTCTTCATTCTTTTACCAATCTCACCCTTTCTTTGTTTCTCTTTGGAGAAAGCACCTTTCTTTGGCTTGGCTTCGCGGACGAAGATTTATGGAGGGGGTAAAAGTCCACGTCAGCTGCAGGCTCGTTTGTGGCTGACCAGTCCGATGCGGGACAGGCAGACACGGTTGCAGCGGCTGCAGGGGAAAATTGGTTGGTTGGGGTTGGGTGTTGGGTTTTTCCTCCTTTGCCTTTTGTCAGTGAGGTGGGCTCTGCGGTCTTCTTTAAAGGAGGTTGCTGCCCGCCGAAGTGTGAGGCGCCAAGATGCACGGTTGGAGGCGAGATCAGCCCACTGGCGGTGGTCAATGGGGCAGGCACCAAGAGATTTCTTTAGGCAGTCCTTGTACCTCTTCTTTGGTGCACCTCTGTCACGGTGGCCAGTGGAGAGCTCGATCTTGGGAAGGCGATGGTCCTCCATGCTGGAGACGTGACCCACCCAGCGCAGCTGGATCTTCAGCAGCGTGGACTCGATGCTGTCGACCTCTGCCATGAAAGCACCTTTCATGGGTTGAGTTAACAGTGTTGTGATCCTGACTAGTTGGCAGTAAATTAATTCTGAATTTTTTTATCACTCTGTCCCCATATTTGAATAGTGTCCGACTCTTAAATACGTCAAAAGCCTAATGATCCGTTAATTTCATATTTAACTTACTGTTAAATTGTTGATTGTATCTACACTCAGTCTGATCTTGAAAGAACATCTAACAGTTTGTGATTATATTCAAAGCACATTTTGTTCCTTCTGGACATCGGGATTACTCAAAGCATTCTACACCCATAAAGGTCTTTGCGAAGTTTGATCATTAAGGTAATGGTGAAAACGCGACAGCCAGTTTAGGAACAGTAAAGCTCCCACAGCTGATGACGACTAATCTGTTTGCTGATATGAGTTGAGAGAAGATTATTGACCAGGAAGAAGACCATGACTCTTACTTCCTAGGATCATTCAATAGGACGCAGCTGGAAAGACGACGCCTCTATCAATAAAGCACCCCAAACACACTGGATGAGAGTGCCAGCCCAGATATTGGTGGTGAATATTATGGAACCGCGTGAACTCACAACTACTGGTGCAGGTGACATTTCTTGATGGTGAGTTAAGCCCGGGAGCTAACTTGCATCATGGTGTAATATCGTCTGTCTGAACACGAGAGGTCAAATGAATCTAAACCAACTCATTTTCTTGCATTGGGTACCTGGACAGATCTTCAGATAAAGTCCAAGGCAATTCACTCGTCAAGAGCCCTCACTGGGCGGGGGGGTGGGGGGGGGGTCATCAAACCCACAACACTTGAACATCAGAACGATAGGAGTGGAAAGGCGCGCGTCGACACGTGGCACTGCCCAATAACCAGGAGTGAATGAAACCCGCGTTAGTGAGAACTCCTTTGCGACAAACCGAGATCTCTTTTGTTCATCAAGTCCGACATCAATTTTCGAACGATGCAGAATCCCAAAATGATTGGGATTTCTCCAGTCATTTATTTTATGAAGAATTGCCCCCTTTGTTCAGGGAAAGTACCGTCATTTTATTAGCATCGACAAGAGAGAGGCGGTCTTCAATAAATCAATGAGAGATAGGTGCTATAGCAACCTACCAGTAGCTATTTGTGTGCTTAGTTCATTGCCATTCTGCGGTTAATCGATAGTGTAGCAAACTCTTCTAACAATGCCTTAGATTATCCATTAAATTCAGACTACGTGTTTTTTTTTGCAGAAGCTTCTGCCTCCATGTTCACTATGTATGTACCAGCTCTGTTCATTTTCGAGCAGTTCATGTGTATGTTCTCAGTTATTACCGGCACTGTTCATTTTGCGAGCCACCTGCTTGTCCCTCGCTGTGGTTGAATGGTTTGACCTTAAAAACGAAACAGTTCTCCATTTGTAATCAACAAGCATTTCCTGGCTGACGTCTTTCTCTCCCTCTCCTTCAAATGGGTCCTTTTTAAAATGTAGTTTATAAGTATCATTCATGCAATTATTGGTCAGATGTACTATTTGACATTTGACAACATCAATTCGCTGGGAAATAAAATCAAATAATTGCAATTAGAATGAGAAGCTTAGTCGAGAGAAAGAAACATCTCTGCATAGGGGCTCGATTTTAAATATGTATCAATGTCCATATCATGGGGAATAAATAGAATAATTAGGATTTAAGAGATATTGATTTCTAATCGATGCATGTCCAGTTGTAATGGTAAAAATAATGCATGATTCCAAATTAAACATCGATGCTCCGTTTCTTCAACCTCGATTGTCCATATTAATTATGCCCATTAAAAAAAAATATTATAGTGCAGTTGGACGATTTTCAATGTGATCCCTGAGTTCTTATGGGAAATATCGGTTCTAATCATCCCTTTAAAATGCATTTAGATGGCACGACAGAACAACAAGTGACCCGAAGCCAGAAGGAAAATACCGCCCATGTTCTAAATCCGAAATAAAAATAGAGAATACTCCAAATATCCAGTGGGTCAAGCAGCATCTGCGGAGACACGGATATTATTTCATGCGACTGTTCATCAGGCAGAACATTTCCTTCTCCCCGGCACTTGAATTCACATCGGGTGTTAAGGGTCAGGTCTGGGTAAAGAAACATGTACTCGAGCCCAAAGTCCCGAACAAAGCACCGATGCGACCTGTGATGTTGTGCTCGAACCCACCATTTTAACACATTGAGACATTTGACTGCACTGACAAATATTTTCTTGCCCTTTTGCCGAGAGCCCAATCGGAGCCGAGTGCAGGAAGCTCGTTTTCGGTTTCAGTTTGAAACGTGGAGGTTTCACCAGTCACTGGGAACATTTCAGGTCCTGTTTACTTTCCCGACTCGGTTCCCCACCCCAGTTCACAATTCGGAATGAAATGTCCCTTCACTCCGACCGCTCTCGGGACCTCCCCAATACTGCAACTGCCCCCCCCCCCCCACCCCCACCAAGTTTCCTTTCCTCTTCGCAATGCGGCCGTGTCCTTCATTATGAAACACTTTCCGAAAGTAAGACACACCTACATCTTGACCTGCTTAAAATAGCCCTGACCTTTCCGGCTTTACCTGAGAGGACCGCGTCCGTCCCCTCCAAAACAACCTTATTTTAGAGGGTATTTTCAATCTCGATTTAGCTCCAATTGTATCTTTTTCAAATGCTATAATGGGCTTTGCATGATTGATCGGTAATTTTGCAATCTTGAGAACATGCCCGCTCGCACGGTACTAAAAGTCAAGATAAAATAAAGGAACCCCAAAAGATAAATGGGAGAGATGCCCAAATGAATGAGGGAGCGAGGTGCCGCCCCGCCTCGCCATATCACCAGGGGACACAGCCCTATCATCTGAGCACATCTGGAGCCACGTTGTGTTTGCGTGCTCATTGAAGCCCGTGGATTGCGACATCTCGATGCCTTTGGATTTTCAAAAGAAAACTGAATTCAACGGGTTTCGCAGGGGGGGCTGGTTGGAATTTGGCTAGAAGCACTGGAAGAGTCCGAGGAGAGAGTCCAAGTCCTTGCCATCGATCCTATCGCAGCTGATGGACTTTAACCCACCCCCTCCTCGTAGATTCAAATAAACTGGAAGTTTGGGGGTTGATATTAACTCGAAACAACGAGGGCAGCACGTGTGGGGGGGGGGGATTTTTCTTTCCCCCCCACCTCCCCCGTTAGTGTCTCCCACCGACCCCTATCAAATTGTTTCAAGTCATTTGATTGAAGTCAGCCGTTTTGGCGAAAATGTTTTCCACTAAAGGCTGTGAGAGCAGCAGCAAAGGGACCTTTTTAATATCTCGCCAGTAGATTTGAGAAAGGGAAGCAGCGGGCGAGATTTTGTCCGGTGCTGGAAGGAGACACTGGCCCCAGGTCACCAAAGAGCTGGGAGAGAGAGAGCGGCTCTAATTAAAATCTTGCCTCGGGTGGGTTTAGAAGGATGACGATGTTTTTCCCCTCTAAACGGTTCCCGAATCCAGATGTGACTGCTATTTTTTCACCTATTTGTGGACCGTGGAAGTTTGCCATTGGCCGATGCGCTGCAGCATCCACTGACGCCACTCTAGGATGTATTTATGGGAACAGGGGCGCTGCCCGGACTCCATCCTCCCCGCTCTTCGCCGCCGGACTTGGGGGGGGGGAAGCGCCAAGTGCCCACCTAGGCCATTTGTCCATGCATTTCGAACGAGTTGCCAGGCAATTCGGGCAGTGGGTGGAACAGGGCAGATCTCGCTTCAGGCACGTTGCATGGCAGAGACTTCACAAGCCAGGTCTTAGGTCCACCACCTCATCTTGGGGAAGGGCAACACGCTATCAAGTCTTCCCATTTTAAAAGAAATGCTGCAAATCCTTCCTAGATGAAATTGACAATTCTTTTCAATTTAAAAAAAATTTAAACACCTAATTTCGGATCCTACTGTGATCATTCTCATTCGTTTTCCTGGATGCATTCCTTGCCCATTTCGTGTTTGCGAAGCTTATCACAGGCTCCTTTCCACTGGCGAGTCATTTGTGGCCGGCTGACCGCCGACGGTGAAGCTTCGCATTTTGTCCGAGGTCAGCTATTTGTGCTCAGGAGCCACTTTCCATTGGCGTCAGCTCTCAGCCCTGGCTCCAGCGTTATTGCCGGGGGCTGGAACTGTTATTCTCATTGATGTTGTTTTGGAGGTGAAAGAAATGTTTAAAGAACCGTCAGTGCGGTGCAAAGCGCGGTGTTCCGTTATCCACCCACCCACAGATGCAACGTTGACCCACTGCCACTGCCCTTAAAGCCACGGGAGACTCCTGCAACAGTTGATCAGTGACTGTGGTTTGTTGGTGACGAACGAGGCATTGTCCACAAATGACCAAAGGGGGGGGGGGGGGGGGGAGGTCTTTTTTTTTCAATTCCAGGGTCGCGCTGTTGTGGTTCAGCTCCTGGATATCTGAAATAAATCAGTCATTCTGGAAATAATTATAACACTAACTGTTTGTTCGTTTGCAGATACTGCCTGATCTGCAGAGTTTCAACCTTTTCCATTCAATGGGTCATATTTGGCCTGTTGGATTTATGTTTGTTAACGTGAGCTTTTGAACTTTAATATCATTCAACAAGGATGGGTCAGAGGTTGTACAGGTGAAGACTCGGCTCCAATACTCCCTCATTGTAAATGTCTGATTTCCCATTCCTGCTCGAAATGAAACATAGAGGGGGTTCTGAACTGCCTTTGTGCCCAACTCAAATGTTCAAGAAGGAACTTGTGTAATTATGCAGTTTTGCAATATCCAAGTTCTAAGACTGCAGTGAGCGGCAGTTTCCTTTTGATTCTCTCAAGATAGCCCATTTACTTTGGGATTTTGCCAAGTCCACCTCACTAATAGATGATGCAACTGTAATCCATCAATGGCTCGATACAAGGCTGGTGTAAGTCTGCTTAATCATCCATATATTGGCAGTTATTTGCACAGCCTACCTGAGATTCTGCACACACACACACACACACACACACACACACACACACACACACACACACACACTCACACACACTCTGTTCTAGTAACATGCATTCTTCTGTGCATACCTTATCATTCAGATAACTTTGTGTGAGGTACGAACAAAGGGCTCATTTGATAGTAAAATTAAACCTTGAAAAACACTAACAAGAGCATGTAAACTTAAAGGTACATGTGCAAGTGAATCCACCAGTTGCTTAAATATAATCACACACTCACAAATGTTCTCTATTTTCAGCACATTTTCAAAATGTCTAACGTCCTTGATAAGTTGTCTGACAGGAAAAGTCATCAATGAATTATCAGCGTGATCCAGCTCCTGGGTTGTGTGGCTCTTGTAATATTTTCATATGTTTTGTGTAATGAAAAGAATTGCATCTTGATACTATCTCTGTAGGGCCTATTATTCATTGATGCTGGAAAACAGCCCATATCACAGGCCTAAGCCACCACACAACAACTGAAATGACCAATATTAACCTGAAAAGTCAAACGCGACAGTGAAAAAAATACCTGATTTAAATGGCCACATTCCAATTATTGAACAAAATATTTTAATGTTCTTGACAGGCATCAAGTCATGGTATTCAGGTCCTAAATACTTAGTGTTATTAAAGCAAAACAATACGTAAAAACAGGCATGAAATCACATTAAAGAAAACGTAAAGATAAAATGGTTAGATTTGCAGGGATGTTGGTCATGTTTGAAGTATGCAGTACAGTTTGTAGAGGCATGGAGGAAGGGAGACAGGGATCCACATGATGAGTCATGTCGCCAGTGGGAAAGCGGTCGGTGCAGGACACCCTCAGGATCAAGAGAGGGAACAAGTCAGCCAAGGCAAGCAAAAGAGTCCAAGAATAACAGGCATTACTCTCACAGAAACACCAACCAGTTCAATGTAACAAAAAACATTATAGTGCCACCAAAGATGTCAAGAATTTACTTGTCAATCTCCATTGACCTTCCTTATAGAGTGTGCAGAACAAGGATAATCTTCAAATAAAATGGGAAGTAAATAATTGAGATGTCACCGGTTAATTCCTCCATTGCTGAAGTGAAGGGACTTGGAAGATAGGAAAGGATATCTGGAGTTAGTTTATAGATAATGTCCAGTTGTTGAGTGTGATGTCTTCTTCAGTTCTTTTCACATTTTTTTCTGAGTATTACCTATTTAGTGGTGTGGATTTTAACTCAGACAAGACATCGTCAAGAATCTCATTAGATGGTCTTTGGTAGTAATCAATCCTGTGATAAATGGGGGAAACTGCAATAAGAAAAAATTTTTATTCAATCAAAATTCACAATACCAGTTAACAACCAGGAACAGAATTCTACTCTTTTTACATCCTAGTTAGTATCAACATGATCATACCTGGATGATCCTTCTCCATACGACACAATTACAGATTAAATATACTCTTTGAGCCTCAAAGGTAGCAAGAGCGACAGTCATCTTGATTTATGCCGTTTCTTTTTCAATGTTTTGCTTTGTCTGACTGAAAATATTGCTCAATGAGTTGAGCAATTTATCATGGCAATTCTCTGTGTAACATTTACATGATAATAAATATTACATTTAACACAAATTCATTTTAACACATGTTTCTTTCTTCTTAAAATATTTTTATTGGTTTTTCAGTAATACTAAGTTTGTAAAGAACATTTATGGAAAAAAGATAAGAAAAGCAGTACAAGAATAATCATACCTATGAATTCACAAAGAACAGCCATAATATTAAAGAATGGACATAATACATTTAAATTTTTCAAAACCCCTAGCCCTAAACAAGGTTCAAAGTTAATATTGATGAGATAAAGTATTTCACTCTGAAGTGGGGCAGCACGGTGCCGAAGTTCTGACTTAACACTGAACCTAGAGATTATGGTTATAGTCCATGAACAGGCCCATAACATTTGGAATCTAATGTTTGAGTCATTAATTGCATATCTAATTTTTTCAAATTTTAAACAGGACATATATTTCTATCTGAGAAAATTACACAACAATAAATTTAGATAGCCCAAGAAAATCAAATGTGAATGCTTAAACCTGCAAAAATGTGTAGTTATGAACCTTTGGCAATGATTGACACAAAAAATAAAGGGCAGAGTGGTGCATCTGGAAAAGCGGCTGACTCGGAGCTCCAGAGACCTGGGTTCAACCAGGTGCTGCCTGTCTGGATTTGTACGATCCATGTGACCATGCGGGTTTCCTCCAGGTGCTCCAGTTTCCTACCACACTCCAAAGATGTCTGGCTTGGCAGTTGAATTACCCCCTGGTAAATTGTCCTGGTGTGTCAGTGAACAGTAGAATATGGGGAGAAACTATGGGAATATGGGGACAGAACCAAAATGGGGTTAGGGCTTATGGTTGCCTGATGGTTGTCATGGACTTGAAGGAGCAAGGGGTTGGTTTCTGTAATGTGTTAACCTCTGGGCTTTGATCAATCAATAATTACCAGTTTGGTTGGCGTACCTTTAAATACCTTTATCAAAATAAAATGCTGCAGATTCTGTAAATCTGAAACACAGGTAGGAAACTGAAAGTATTCATCAATTCCATCAGTATTTGTGGAGATAAAGTTAATATTTTAGGATATTGGCCTCCTGGAGGAGAGATAAATGACACAAGGCATTTTTGGAGGAAGGAGTTTATGTTAAAGTTTCATATGGCTGCATGTATTCTGGAATGGTTGAGAGGAAGGGCAAACAAATATTGTAACAGTGCTCCTGTACTCAATGCTCTGATTTATGAAGGCCAACATACCAAAAGCTTTCTTTACCACCCTATCTACATGTGACTCTACCTTCAGGGAATTATGTGCTAGAATTCCTAAATCCCTTTGTTCTACTGAACTCCTCAATTGTCCACCATTTAATGTGCATGACCTTTGCTGACAAGTCCTACCAAAATGTAGCACCTCACACTTCTCAGTATTAAACTCAATCTGCCATCTTTCAGCCCACTCTTCTAACTGGCCTATATTCCCATTGCAAGGTTTGAAAACCTTCTTTACTGTCCACAACACCACCATTCTTAGTATCATCTGCCTACTTACTAATCCAATTTACCACCCTATCATCCAGATCATTAATATATATGAAAATCGACAATGTACCAATCCCTAAGGCACTCCACAAGTCACTGGCCTCCAATTTGACAAACAATTTTCCACCACTACTCTCTTGCATCTCCAACCAATGCCCAACCATTGTTAAATTCATTTCACTACTTCAACATTAACACATAATGATTGAACCTTCGTAACTAACCTCTTAATCTGAACCTAGTCAAAGGCCTTGATAAAGTTCATATAGACAATATCCATAAGCCTTCTCCTCATCAACCTTCTTAGTAACCTCCTTAAAAAACTCTATGTTTGTTAAACATTATCTATCAAGCACAAAACCATGTTGACCACTCCTAATCAATCCCTATCTCTCCAAATAATTGTATATACCATCTCTAAGAACACTCTCCATTTATTTATCTACCACCGACGTCAGACTCACAGGCCTATAATTACCAGGTGAGAGCCTTTTTTAAACAGTGGAACAACATGCGCTACCCTCCAACTGTCTGACACCTCCCCCAGGGCTAATCGTGTAAAATCCTGAGATTCTTGTTCCTGCAGGTCAGCAACAATTAGTGCAGAAAAACTGTTCTTAACATGAAACAAAACAAATCTAAACAAACTGACCGTACAACACAGAGAGAGAATAAACGCAATAAAGTGCAAAAGTAAGGGTCCTTAAATGAGCCCTTGATTGTTTGTTGTTGAAGAGTCTGATGGTAGAGCGGTGGCCGCTGTTCCTGAACCTAGACCTTTCCTGACGGTAGCAGTGAGAACAGAGTGTGCGCTAGGTGATGCTAATCTTGGATTATTGGTGCAGCTCTCCAATGGCAGTGTTCCCTGTAGATGTTCTCATTCCTGAGGTCAGGATTGAACCTGGGTCTCTGAAGCTGTGCATTCCCAAATATCACTTTCCTTGACTTACATTACCTTCAACCATGCCACTAATGTAGACATCTTCTCCTCCCCACCCCATTTTATCACTCCAAAGTCACAGTTCATTCCACAACATTCTAGTATATTTTTCAAAAACATTCAATGTTCGCCCTCCAATATTCCATAGTATATTTCCATGTAAATGCTGAAGGTGCAACACCTGCATGTTGGGCTCTTTGTACTGTCTAGGGCTTGAATAATTTATTGTTTTGGTAACTTGCATTTGTTGCTAATTTTATGGTTTGCACTATATCAGGGAGTCCATCTCCAGATAGTGTAATCACATTTGTGTTTGGTGCACAAACATTACCCTTGTCTTCTAGTTATCTGCCATTTTAATGATCTGCTGCACTCTTGTTTGGACCTTAAACAATTTAACAGGACCAAGAGGAATAAAATCTCATCTGTCAGTCAGGCACAGGCTTCAGAACTCAAAATCGTTGGACTCGAACTATTGCATTCTTATTTTAAAGATGTCAGCTGAGGGTTAAAGCCACTTGCATGCCTTGTGTAATTTAATCTCTCCTCCAGGAGGCCAATATCCTAAAATATTAACTTCATCTCCACAAATACTGACGGAATTGATTAATACTTCCAGTTTCCTACCTGCATTTCAGATTTACAGAATCTGCAGCATTTTATTTTTGTGAACAGCTAACAAATTTGGAGGGTAGATCAACGCTGATTTCGATTACATGGCCCAATGGCAAAAATCTGATTTTAAAAACACAAATCATTTTGTCTTGTTCCACCTTCTCGAAGAGGCATTCTTTGCTTAAAATTGTGCTATTGCTATTAGTTGAAATTAACTCACTTAAATTATTGTAATTGATCAATTACAATTCATGTGATAAATTTATTCCTCATTGCTGTCAATTTTATATAATTAAAAACTGCAGTATATTTACTTGTGTATCAAGTGGGCAGTATTTTAATGCCATTTTACTGGAAATGTTCTAATTTCAGTGGGTAGTTTGTTGAAACTGTCACTTCTAATTCAGATAGGTTTGTGGAACCTACAAGGAGCTGTGCAGGCTCCCAGCAAAACAACCTAATCAGTCCTATTTTCCCTCCCCTCATTTCTGCCTGCCTCTGCAACCTATTCTCTCTTGCACATCCATCAAGTCTCTGATTCTTTTTTCACTGAACTATATCAACCACTTTGGCATGCGGGAGGAATTCAGTAGGAGCCTGTGCCGTCATGAGGAGAATGTTTGGAGGACTGGATCCTGGATCTCTGGAGTGATGAAACTACTACTGTGTCACCATGCCACCCCCAAAACTATGAAAAAATATATATTTATGACTTGGACGTGGATGCACAGAACTTGCTTTCAAAAGCCGCATATGACTCAGAACTTGAATACATTGGAAATGGTGAAGAAGTTAATGACTGTCTTCAAGTTGATACACATAGGATGGTGAATCAGGCAGACACATGGGCGTTTTATCTTCCCTGGGGTTTGTTAGTGCTTTGAGAGAAGAGTTTAAGCTTGTTTGGCAGAGAAATAAGTTCAAGGAGAGAGATTAAGTACACTAGGCCTCTATTCTGAATGTGTTTGACAGAGAAGATGCAACAAAGTTGTTTTCCTGTATTATTAGGCTAATTTGGTCTGAAATTAGATGAAATCTTTCCACTCAAAGGGTGGTGAATCCTTTGGATTCTCTCTCCTGGAAGATTCTGGAGGCTCAGTCATTGAAAAATGGAGATTTATATATTTCTGGTGATTAATTTCACAAGTGGTGGCGCAGGAATGAGAGTTTGAATGGCAAACATCTGCACTTACTTCCCTTATTCTTACAGTGGCTTTCTTAGATTCAGGAACCGTTCACATTTATCAATGTTGGGAGTAAAGCTAGTCACATGACTCAATCTTTCAAGTGGCAAAGCCTTAAAATAGTTCCTAATCAACATTGCATTTGGCACAAGTCTCATACTTGTGGATTGCATCAAACCAAAGGAGAAAAATACTTTCATAGTTGCAAATGAGAGAATGTATAAACAGCAATGCTTGTTACCTTTGAACTATAGAGATAAAGATTTTATATTTGGACTGAGAAAGCTGAAGGTGTAGAAATCCTGTAGGGCTAGATACATATCACAATATGTGTGCAACGTAGAACTAACCATTTCTTTACGTGGTACCTCATACAGAGATCCTTTTTTGCAGCTGCCACTGACACTCAAGTAGTGGCTATAATTATTTGAAGCTAAGGTTATGGGTTATCCCTCTTGACTACCTTAGAATGAGACATTTGAGCCTGGGGGGGGGGCAGGGTGGGGGTAAAGGGTGGAAGTTTACCCTTTTAGCTACAGCTAAGTAATATCCAGGCCAGTTTCTCTGGGTGGCTTTCAAATCAAAGCAATAATTGCATTATAAACAAAAATTGGCCGAGGAACATGGATTCACCAATTAACAATGTGAGACAGAAGATATCTTCAAGTGATTTCAAAAGTAACGTTTAATTTAAAGAAATCAAAGTGACATTATTCTCAGAATGCTTCACTACTCAATGAAATCACTCTCTTGGAAATCCCCCTAAGGAACACATGGCTCGAAATTAATAGATAACTAGGCCACTAAAAGTAGCACTGGATGGGTCATTTGCATTTTTGATGTACAACTGCATTTCTAAAACCATGTATATTTTCACTAATATGTACCTGGAAATCTGCGTTTCTATCTTCATGCAAAGTAACTAGGGTAATAATGAATAAGATCAACTGTGCTAACGTTTCAATTGTGGAAGATGAAGCAAGCAGAATTGGCTCGCCCAATACTTTGTGTATTAACATAATAATTAAACTGTTCAATTAGCTCACTAAATATTTTGAATGGCACCACGTCTATTTGCGTACTTGAAACAGTTAGAAATGAGAATAGGGGGCAATTTATGATATTAACTCAATTTCACATGCTAAATTTTCCCCAGTAATGTGAAAAGTTTGTAACTAGCTTAAGTGATGGGGTAGTATTGGACCTCAATCCGTCTAAGATGAACATAGGAATGGAAGTAAACTATTTAGAACATAAGAAATAGGAGCAGAAGTTGGCCATCTGGTCCATTGAGCCTGCTCCATCATTCAATAAGATCATGGCTGATCTGATTATTGGGCTCAACTCCACCTCCTTGCCTTTTCCCCATATCCCTTAATTCCTTTTTTATGTAAAAATCTATCGAACTGAACTTTAAATATGTTGAATGAAGTAACCTCAACTGCTTCCCAGGACAGAGAATTCCATGATTCGCTACTCTCTGGGAAAAACAGTTTTTCTTCACCTCCATCTTAAATCTACTCCCCTGAATCTTGAGGCTAGTTCTGGTCTCACCTACCAGTGAAAACAATTTTCCTAACTCTATCTTATCTATCCCTTTCGTAACCTTATATGTTTCTATAAGATCTCCTCTCATTCTTCTGAATTTGAGTATAATCCCAGGGTAGTCTCTCTTCGTAGGTCAACCCCCTCA
Organism: Narcine bancroftii; assembly: GCF_036971445.1. NCBI lineage: Eukaryota > Metazoa > Chordata > Chondrichthyes > Torpediniformes > Narcinidae > Narcine > Narcine bancroftii. The sequence goes on along the minus strand of NC_091471.1, from coordinate 362,550,633 downwards.
TCTCCAGGATCAATCTGGTGAACTTCCTCTGGTCTGCTTCCAAGGCTAGTATATCTTTCCTCAAGTATTGAAACCAGAACTGCACACAGTACTCCAAGTTTGGCCTCACCAGTACCTTGTACAGTTGCAGCATGACCTCCTTGCTCTTGAATTCAATTCCTCCAGCGATGAAGGCCAACATTCCTTTTGCCTTCTTAATAACTTGATGTACCTGCAGCCCAACTTTTTTGCAATTCATTCACAAGCACTCCCAAGTCCTGCACTACAGCATGCTGCAGTTTTTCACCATTTAAATAATAATTTGCTCTTCTATTTTACCTACCAAAGTGGATTACCTCACATTTACTAACATTATACTCCATCCGCCAGACATTTGCCCATTCACCTAACTTAACTATATCCTTCTGCAGCCTCTCCATATCCTCTGTACAATTTTTTTTCCACTTAATTTAGTATCATCCACAAACTTGACTACACTACACTCTGTCCCCTCTTCCAAATCATCAACGTAAATGGTGAAAAGCACTGACCCCTGCAGCCCCCCACCTTACCACTGTCTGCCAATCAGAAAAACACCCATTTATCCTGGCTCTCTGCCTTCTGTCAATTTACCAATCCTCAATCCATGTCAATATGTTTTCCCCCGATTCCATTCACCTGTATCTTATTGATAAGTCTCTTGTGTGGCACCTTCTCAAATGCCTTCTGGAAATTCAAATATACAACATCTCTATCAACCTCTATCAACCACACACATTATATCTTCAAAGAACTCCAGTAAGTTTGTCAAACAAGACCTGCCCTTTCTGAATCCATGCGGCATCTACCTGATGGAACCCCTTCGTTCTAAGTGACTTAATGTCAGCTTCAAGCATTTTCCCAACTACAGGCGTTAAGCTAATTGGCTGATAGTTACCTGCCTTCTTCCTACATCCCTTCTTAAAAAGAGGCATGACATTTGCTGTCTTACAATCTGCCAGGACCTGCCCAGGGTCCAAAGAATTTCGGTAAATGACCACCAACGTATCGACTATAACTCCTGCCATTTCCTTTAGTTCCCAGTGATGTACCCCATCAGGACAGGAGATTTGTCCACTTTCAGTCCCATTAGTTTGCTCATCACTATTTCTTTTCTAACAATTATTTTATCAAGGCCGTCGCCACCCTTTGCATCCCTATCACCACTCTTTGGCGTGCTGGACGTATCTTCCACCGTGAAGACTGACACAACATATCTGTTCAATGCCTCGGCCATTTCCTCATTACACAATATCAATTTCCCTTTGTCATCTTCCAAGGGACCTATGTTGTCTCCAGCCACCCTCTTCCATTTTATATATTTAGTCTCCTGAGCCTGCTCGCTATTCAATCATTTTGATCTATACCTACCCATCTTTTTTTGTTATCAATTTCAGATTGAAAATGAACTGCTGACCTACAACTACATTTTGAAGGAGGCAGGCACCAAACCTTTACCACGTGTAGATATGTTTCCTGACCACTTTCCTGACCAAATTCAAGTTCTAACTTTTAAACAATCCCCATTAGACTTCGACTCCTCAAGCAATTAGGGAATCAGAAACCGCGGGATAGTTCAAATAACTCTCTAGAAATTTTCAATCAAGTTATTTCACCACCTCTTAAATTCCAGTTTCTAAGAATCCTCATAACATTTTGTTAAATCAAAAGTACACTTTCCGCAGGGTCAATGCATTCATCCTTCTCTACGATGCCCAGAGTTTACACCATTCTAATTGTAGTCCGCCCCAGCCCTTCTCAACAGAGCCACAGCACATATAAGCAGGGCCACAGAGAGAAATCCCTAAGAAGGAGGCCCAAGGTGTACAGGGAGGCATGGAAACTGAATGGATTAAACATTTTTTGGGGAAATAAAGGACTTTGTTGCTAGGCTTTGCTGTATATTTGCCAAGCAATGCAAATACAAACAGATCTGCAGGAAAGATTTAATGATCTGTTAAACCTTATTATCCCACATTGGATATTAGATTCATTTGAGGAAAAATGTGCCGATGTGGATATAGATATTCAAGAGAGATTGCTTGATTTTCAAAGTGACAATTGTATGCCATAAGTTAAATTAATTTAAAAAAGATTTTTGGGTTAAGAGTGATGTGCCGAATAGCTTTCCAAAACAATGGGAAAAGGCTGAAATACTTTTTCATTGTCTTTCACTCAACATACTTAGTTGAATGTGAATTCAGCATGGTAATTTCCTTGACAAAATCCAGGAACTATCACAGCAAGAGGTGACCTTTGACTGCCAGTGTCAAATTTGGAGCCTGACATAAAAAAAAAACTTGGACAGAAACATCAAGCTCAAGGACCTCACTAAATTTTTCATTTTATAGGAATCATTTTTTTTAATTACATTTTCACATCCTTGTGTTTATAGCTTGAGGTTTCTCAATGTGTACAAACCATTGCACTCTAAGATTATGCTTTCTTCTTTTCTATTTGTTCAATATTCTTATATGTTTGGTTTGTTCTGGAATCACAAGGGCACAGTTGTTACATTCACAGTAAAAACTTTGTTTTCTTTTCACCTCACATAACAAATATCATCGGTCAACACATTTTTTCAAAGGTTTGCTTCCTGAAAGAAAATTAGGGATTATTATAGACAACTTTAAGATGAACACAAATATAATTTTAGATTTGCTGTACCACATAGGAATTTGCAGTAACACTAAATTGACTTTTATTGAATTTAGCATGTTTCATCACATAATGATGCTGAGACATTGCCTGAATTCAACTGACCTAAAAAAATGTTGCGCTATTTTTGTTTGTACTCAGCATCTGATGCCTCGTGTTAGTGTCCAACAATAGTCGGCCAGCATTTATGGATTCCAGTTGTCCTAATACCACTTTTCCATGGTCGCACTGTTCTGGTGAAACTTTTCACCATGTTCATCACTGATCAGCAGGGAAGACGTCCAAGGGCGAATGCAGAAAATGAATTTTCAATGACATGCTGCGCTTCATGGTTTTGTAGGCTCGAAGCAGGTTGTCAATCAGCTGGATGCAGTTTGGTTGCCAAGAAAATTCTCAACAACATCTTTAAATACCTTCCATGCTATTTTCTTGCCCTCTCTAGCAGATCTTCGAAACACCTGTCATTGATAAAGAGTCTGATTTATCGACCAACAAAAATGCCTTCCTTAATCTTGGTATAAACTATTCTTGGAAACATTTGTCTCAAATAGCGAAACCCATCACCTTCTTTGGTGGGTTCAGAACTGGCAAACTGTTGTTGTGCGGCACTCATCTCATGAGTGAAGGCAGATTGGAGTATTCATTAGCTTTCTTATTTTTAGCAGATAAGCCAAACACAATGGTCAGTCAGAAGTAACAATCCGTCACGTGATCCTTCTGTTCTCACCGCATCATTGGGCCTGCAAATAGCATTGACTTTCGAGTCCCTCTGAGCCAAGCTCTCAGGTTGATTGCACATGTTGCACAACAAATGTGAGGAGCCCAGTGTTTGTATTGGTCACCAATTTTACTACCAAAGTCGTCATAGGCTTTCTTAATGTGCAGTCATGCTGTATCTTTGAGTGTAAACTCGCCACAAATGTAACAGAATGTATTGCAGCTGTTGTGACACTGATGAGACATTTCTGCTGTATTGAATCTTCCTGAAGACAATAAATGCTATTGTTAAGTATACTTACTATGCTATTGCCTGAAGAACATGCCCATCAACATTCTTTCGATCTATAGCAATGTAATGCAGAGCATCTGTATATGTGAGCCCAGGCCCAAGACAACATTTACATAATACCTGCACTGAGTGCATGCCAGGAATGCTTCGACTGACCAAAACAGCTTGCTTTGTGAGCAGTAGAGTAGGAGATTTTAAATATGGCAGGAAATGATAAACATTTTCGTGATCATTATCCAACATCCATAAAATCCACCCAAATGTGTTCAGAAGCCAAAATCTTCATTAACAAATGTATTTTTTTTAAAAATGTAGTCGGTAGGAGAGAAGTATAGAAGAAACCTACTAAAGCTGATGCTTCACAGAGAAGCTGGACCCATAAACTTTGAGCAGAGTCCAAAGGGAACCATACCCAAAAAAGTACGAGACTGGCTGGTCCAGCCAGCACTTTGTGTCATAATTACTTAATCTCTAACCATTTGTACACCAATTGTCTATATATAAAGTGAATACATTCCTTCCTTCATTTTTATTGCCTACATATCTTAGACATTTCAATGATCTATGTATATGCATTCTTTAATTTCAGAAATAACACTTTTTTTTAAAACTCCAATGTGCAGGATTTCTATTTGTTTAAAGTTTTGTCTTTCTTTTAAATTTCTTAATATCTCTTTTTAATTTAATGTCTTTAATTCTTTTTATGTCATCAACAAGCTTGAACATTTTTCTTTCTCTTCCCTCACCCAAATCATTTGGAAATAACTCTCAACAAAGACATTGTGATATCAATCTAATTCCATTCTGCTGATTTCATACTTGTTCATTATCCTTACTGCCGGTCTTTAAAACACTCAGATAACTTTCCAGATAAGTCAACAAATAGTCATCTAGTTCAGTAGCTTCAATTTCAGTGAACAGTCTTATCCAAGGGATTTTATGAAATGCCTTCTGAAATACCATATAATTAACAAAATAAGTCTATGATGTTGGTCCCTCCTTCAAACTTGAAAAAAAAAATCATCCCCTGTGGTTTACTCATTGGCTTTGGCAAATACTAGAGCGCATCGGATGTCCCCCAAAGTTCCTCAACATGATTATCCAACTGCACGAAAACCAACAAGGTCGGGTCAGATACAGCAATGAGCTCTCTGAACCCTTCTCCATTAACAATGGCGTGAAGCAAGGCTGTGTTCTCGCACCAACCCTCTTTTCAATCTTCTTCAGCATGATGCTGAACCAAGCCATGAAAGACCCCAACAATGAAGACGCTGTTTACATCCGGTACCGCACGGATGGCAGTCTCTTCAATCTGAGGCGCCTGCAAGCTCACACCAAGACACAAGAGAAACTTGTCCGTGAACTACTCTTTGCAGATGATGCCGCTTTAGTTGCCCATTCAGAGCCAGCTCTTCAGCGCTTGACGTCCTGCTTTGCGGAAACTGCCAAAATGTTTGGCCTGGAAGTCAGCCTGAAGAAAACTGAGGTCCTCCATCAGCCAGCTCCCCACCATGACTACCAGCCCCCCCACATCTCCATCGGGCACACAAAACTCAAAACGGTCAACCAGTTTACCTATCTCGGCTGCACCATTTCATCAGATGCAAGGATCGACAATGAGATAGACAACAGACTCGCCAAGGCAAATAGCGCCTTTGGAAGACTACACAAAAGAGTCTGGAAAAACAACCAACTGAAAAACCTCACAAAGATAAGCGTATACAGAGCCGTTGTCATACCCACACTCCTGTTCGGCTCCGAATCATGGGTCCTCTACCGGCACCACCTACGGCTCCTAGAACGCTTCCACCAGCGTTGTCTCCGCTCCATCCTCAACATCCATTGGAGCGCTCACACCCCTAACGTCGAGGTACTCGAGATGGCAGAGGTCGACAGCATCGAGTCCACGCTGCTGAAGATCCAGCTGCGCTGGGTGGGTCACGTCTCCAGAATGGAGGACCATCGCCTTCCCAAGATCGTATTATATGGCGAGCTCTCCACTGGCCACCGTGACAGAGGTGCACCAAAGAAAAGGTACAAGGACTGCCTAAAGAAATCTCTTGGTGCCTGCCACATTGACCACCGCCAGTGGGCTGATAACGCCTCAAACCGTGCATCTTGGCGCCTCACAGTTTGGCGGGCAGCAGCCTCCTTTGAAGAAGACCGCAGAGCCCACCTCACTGACAAAAGGCAAAGGAGGAAAAACCCAACACCCAACCCCAACCAACCAATTTTCCCTTGCAACCGCTGCAATCGTGTCTGCCTGTCCCGCATCGGACTGGTCAGCCAGAAACGAGCCTGCAGCTGACGTGGACTTTTTACCCCCTCCATAAATCTTCGTCCGCGAAGCCAAGCCAAAGAAAGAAGACATAACAATTTTACAACTTTTTTAAAAAGCTATGTTTTTCAGGGCTTTGGATCTCAGATAATGCTTTGTATGGCTTTTGCAAATTAACACTTTGCAATAATAAAATCTACTTCAGGACGTTTCAAGATTTATTCATAACAGTGGTAGATTAACCATTAGTGAAGTAGGCTGAAGCCTAGGAGTCCAGAAGGTAAGGGGGCCCATTACAAGCATTGGTACACCAATGTAACCACTTGTCAATATGGGCTCTCATTAGTCCTGGTTCCACCCGTCAATTAAGGCTCTAAAATGCCAAACCAGACTCAGGACACCTGGGGTACCTGGTCTTTTGAAAAGTGACTGGGTCGAACATTACAGAACACCAAAGAGTGCACGGCCAGTTTCATGGCCGCCAGAAATACCCAAAAACCCCATGACTGGAATGCACCTTATCTCTGCTGAAAGAGCCAAGGGCACAGTCACAACTCAGAAGAGACACAAGATGCATGAGTGGTGTTCTCCAATACCCCGACTCTGCGTGGGTGAAGCCAATGGCTGTGATCCAGAGTTGGTGCTGGGGTGACATGCACAGTGGTTTCTGAGCGCTGGCAGTGGCGGCCTGAAGATTTGCAGCACGTGTGAGGAGGGGGCTCCGAAATACCGGTGTCCAGCCTGTCACCTGCCGTAGCCCGGCCTGTGGCAGGGCAAGATGAGGGAGGGCCCGGGTGGTAGTTAATTCACAATTGATTCATAATCAATGTGATGTACAAATTAATTATAATTCTCACTTGGCCTTTTAAATTCAATTCAATGATCACAAAACACTATGGAGCAGAAAAGTAATTATGCATATGAACACAATGTAAATGTTAGGGTGATTGCAGTAGTTCATTTTTCTGGTGTGCAATTCATCTTGCACAGAGATCCAAATATTGAAGAGGAATTTCCAGTTTCCTGCCACCCTTCAAAACTATACCGGGGCGTAAGTTAATGAGGTGCAAATTGAGAGGCATGAACTCATAGGGCCAAATTGGCCTGTTACAGTGAGGTATGTCTAAATTTTTTTTAAAAATTAAAATGCCTGCATCATTTACAGAGGAGGTGATTGGAGGACAATGGCGCAGCACAGACCAGGAGCAGCACCTCACCCCAACCAACCCCCACCTTCGAGGTTCATATCCTTCCTGGATATATATAAATGAAAAAGCATTGGGAAGAACTGGACAGGAAGTTCCACGTTAAAGACAGAATTTGAATGTTGTGAAATTTAGTGAGGTTCAGTGGAGAGGAAGCAGTATTAAGTCTTCTGACAACAAATGAGCAACCTCACTCACACAGCTCCATCAAACAGGTCCCAGTATTAATTTTTTCGGCCTAATGTTCATGTACTTCAAAATATGAGAGGAATAAAGCATTTCATCCCTTTCACACGCTTCCAGATATTCAATCATTAATACAGTATCATCAGTACTCTTTCCTCTTTCTTGGAGGTGAAGATGGTGCATTCATTACTTACAACATCCACCTGTGTCTGTGGCTCAGATGCAATGAATCGTGGCCACGATAAAGTCAGAAATCATTGAATGAGGTTGTATGGTTTGTTTGGAAAATCCCACACCATGCTCTGCCATAAAACAATTCAGATGGCATCGACACCTCCTTCTCTCGTGCGTTGCTCTTTCTGTTGACTTCGTTTTGTCCCTTTCTCAATTCAAATTAAAACAAAAAAGCACCTGCATAAACCAGTTACACTAGGCAACGACGGATTTTGCTTCCTGAACACTTCTGAGTGTATTTTATGGATCTTGGGCAGCTGATCACAAAAATCACTTTAACATTTTCCTATCACATACCAATTTTTAGATATAATCTACATTCGTGATCTACATTAAGTCTAGTTCAAGCATACAAAGCCATGAGGTCCAACACATCATTGAAAATTCTCTCTTGATCCTGGTGCAGTCGGTGATGAATGGTTTCACGAGGACATTGCGTCCATGGAAAAGCAGCATCAGGGCAGCTGGAATCCATCAGTGTTGTTGGGCACTGGCACAAGAGGCATCAGATGCTGAGCACACACGAAAGTCAGGGGCAAATCATTTTTAGGTCAGTTGAACTAACTCGATGCGTCAGCTCATTATGCGATTAAACAGGCTAAATGAAATAAAAGTGTATTTAATGTTTCTCCAACCCAACGTGATACAGAAAATCTGAAATTATATTTGTGTTCAGCTTGAAGTTGTTTATCGTAATCCACAATCATTTTTCAGAAAGCAAACCTTCTGGAAAAAAATTCTTGTACAGTGTCATCAGTGGAAGCGGCAGGCACTGCATCACTCTATCTGATAAGCAGCTCCTGGCATTTTGCAGACATTGTGGATTAGGTTAGAGATGTGATCTGCACAAAGCAAATCCTCATCAATTACTAGACTACAGGCAGTTGAGGGGGAAAGGATTTTTTGGGGGGGCAAAAAAGGATTTTTATTTGGGCAAATTCACACCTCAGTTCTGCTTGGGTGCACTCAGGTAGATTGTAAAAGAGAGTTGATGGATAATCAGGCTCGTTGAATTGCTTGGAGTTAAGATATCTGGTTGCTTGGAAGAACCGGTTTCGAACCTTGCACGGAACCTGGAACAGTGTGAAAACGGTGGCCAGGTCCACGCCAACCTTTGTTCACTCAGCTATGGTATAATGATAGGTGGCAGTGTTCCATCATGACACATTCAGCAGCTGAAGTTAATTACAATTGCTGATGCCCTCCTCTAGGAAGCAGCTGTAGCTCTGGGGAGCAGAAACCTGCCACCGTCTCCCTGAATGACAGCCAGTTAGCTTAGATTGTCACTGCTCATCGTAATTTGACACAGTTTAAAATGGATTCATTCTTTGAAAAAAAAATGAATTCATTTTCATGCCAAGGGCAGCATATACAAGGCTCCCAATCATTGCCCTTACCATTTGGCCTTGAACTAATTAGCTGCTTGGTTATTTCAGAACACAGTTAAAATCAATCACATTGCTGGGGGTTGGAGTTACATTCAGTGCAGACCAGGTAATGATAGTAGATTGTGGCTGATGGAACTGATTGCGATTACATTTCACAGCTACCAGCAATCCCCATCGCGGAGGCAATCACTGATCAGCTTGGGTGCTGCTATGGAAATGCTGCTTACGGTTAATGAGGTAGTCAGAGATACACAGAAGAAACCCACCTGTGGGAATAGTAAATGTTATTAAATTGTGTAGCTTGTGTTGATTGGAGATATAATATTGCTTGAAATATTGATTTGCCTCACTTTTTTATTTTATGGAGAGGCCATGAGATACAAGAACACAAGTAGGCTATTTGGCCCATCAAGTCCGCTCCACCATTCTCCCACTCAGTCCACGGTCCTGCCTTCTCCCCAAAACCTTTGATACCCTAACTATTCAGAGAGCGAGCAAGCTCTGCTTTAAATACCCCCAATACCCACAACCACCCATTGCAGGAAATTTCAGAGGGTCACCACTCTCTGGCTAAAGAAACTCCTCCGCATCTCTGTTTTAAATAGACGCCCTTCAATCCTGAAGTTGTGCCCTCTTGTTTTTGACTCCTCTACCATGGCAAACAACTTTGATACATCTACTCTGTTCAGGCCTTTCAACATTCAAATGCTTCTCTGAGGATCCCTCCTCATTCTTCTGAACTACAAGGAGTACAATCCAAGAGCCTTCAAATGTTCCTCGTATGATAACCCCATCATTCCAGGAATCATTCTTGTGACTCTTCTCTGAACCTGCTCCAATGCCAGTGTGGTAAATCACTGTAATGTCTAATTATCTGCAAGCATGCCTATTGGCCAGTTGTACCTGTGACTCCCTCCCCACAGGCTCCTGTATAAAGATGGCTGTTCCACAGTCCCCTGCAACTCCGTGGAGGACAGCTGAACAGTAAGGATATGCTAGGTTCTCGAGAATTAAAGCCTATTGGTTTCTCCACGTCTCCCGAGTGATTGATGGTGCATCAGCCAACACATCCTTTCTTAAATAAGGAGCACATAACTGTATCCCATACTTCAAGTGAGGCCTCATCCTTATAAAGCCTCAGCAACATATCCCTGCTTTTATATCTTATTCCTCTAGATATGAATGCCAAAATTGCATTCACTTTCTTTACTACAGGCTCAACCTGGAGTTAACCTTTAGGGCATCCTGCACGAGGTCTGCCAAGGCCCTTTGGATCTCCAATTTTGAATTTCTGTCGATCCAAATTAATGGTCTACCCTTTTATTCCTTCTCCCAAAGTGTATGACCAGACACTTTCCTTTTCTTTCTAAAATGTCTGAGTTCAATTAAAAAATAACTCATTTAGATTTAATACATTTTCTAAAGAATGAGAAAAGACAAATAATGTGAACATTTCAAATAAAACCTTGATTATATGTCATGGAAATTGGGTGCACCCTTTCAGATCAAAACACTTTCCAACATTGAATTTTGCTTGCCACTTTTTTGCCCATCCACCTCATCTCTCTTCAGTCCCTCCATTTCCTTGTCACTACTTACCATTGTATTAACTGCAAACGTAGCCACAAAGCCATTCAGCCCACAATCCAAATCATTAACATGCAACGTAAAAAGAAGTGGCCCCAGCACCGTCCCCTGCAGAACACTGCTGACCTACCAGTAACCAACCAGAATGGGATCCCTTCATTCTGTTTTCTGCTGATCAGCCAATGATCTACCCACGCTAGTACCTCATTTTGAGAAGCTGCCTTGGGTGTGGCACCTTGTCAAAGGTCTTTTGAAAGTGCAAATAGACCACATCCACTGCATTTCCTTTGTCATCTAGGGAGATCCTGAAATGATCATCACCAAATAAGTGGCAATATAAGAACTCTGTTCCAATTAGCATTCTTTATATATTCATTAGAAGCCTTATGAGCAGAATTAAGCCCTTAAGAATCTGCTAGAGCCATTCAATTCATGGCTGATGTATCTTTATTTTTAACCTTCTCACCATTGCCTTTGATGTCCTTACTAATCAAGAACCTCTCCATTTCGGCTTTAAATCTACCCAACGACTTGGCCTCCACAACTGTCTGTGGCAGTGAATTCCACAGATTCACAAAACGTCTGACTGAGTGAACTTCTCTGCTCTGTTCTAAAGGGACGGCTCTTATTCTGAAGTTGTGCCCTCTGGTCCTAAATTCTCCCACTACTGGAAACATCTTCACCACATCTACTTTATCCAGACCTTTCAACATTCAGAACATTGCCAACCACTGAAGTTAGGCTAACTGGCCCATAATTTCCTGTCTTTGTCTCTCTCCCTTCTTAAAGTGTGGGACGATAATTACAATTTTCTAGTGATTTAGCGATTCTTAAAAGATCACTAATAATCATTCACAATCTCTTCAGTTATCTCTTTCAGAATTCGACCTAGTCTGTTCAGACCAGGTGACAGAGCCGCCTTCTGCCTCCAAAAGACCTTATGAAAGCACACAGAATTAGGCCATTTTGTCTCTATTTAATAAAATTATGCCTGAAGTAAGCACGACATTTTAATTTAAAAAAATTTAAATTTACGTCATGGTAACAGGCCATTTCGACCCACGAGTCCATGCTGCCCAATTGACACCCAATTAATCTACATCCTTGGTATGTTTCAAATGGTGGGAGGAAACCAACACAGACACAGGGAGAACATACAAATTCCGTACAGTGTAGGATTCTAACCCCAAACCCAAACTCTGGTGCCATAAAGGCATTGGTCTGACTGCTACGCCAACTGTGCTTCCCTCTACTAATGCCACATTTGCTACTAAATAAGGCTATTGGCCAACATTACATCAACCTTTAGGAGACCTATTGAGAGCATCCTGGCCGGCTTCATCACAGCATGGTACAGTGCTGCAGAGAAATGGATCGGAGGTCAATCCACTGGACCACGATAAGAGAGGCTCCCACCTCCCCCCTTAACATGATCAACCAGGATAGTTGTCTGATGAAGGCGTTCAAATTCATTGAATACTCCTTCCACACTGCACCAGCATCTTTCAACTGCTCCTGTCAGGATAGAGATACAGGAGTATCAGGCTGAGGAACAGCTTCTTCCCACGGGCAGTGAGAACGCTGAACAACGAAAGGAACTGCTCAACACTAACCATCCAAGACTCTCATATTCATGAAACAATATTTATTTATTTGCAGATGATGAAAACTTGTCCTGCATCTGTATTGTCTGTATGTGTGTTATATCTGGTTGCGTGTTTTTCACTGAGGACTGGAGAATGCTGTTTCGTCAGGTTATGCTTGTGCAATCAGATGACAACTCAACTTGACTAGAGCACAGGCGTCCGTCCGCGAATGCCAATTTACAAAAGATACCACATTGAACTTTTAGAGTAGCAAATAAAGTGGATTGGTTTTGCTGAATAAAGATTCTCCTGTGTATTTAGAATTATGCAGAATTTATTAACCTGGACTTGACAGATGGGGGAATAGCTTTTTGAAATAAGAAAATGAATGCCATTAGCTAGCATGCATAGCTCCTAATAATTTTGCAGCCAAAAGTAATTAAGTTCATGAGTCAATACATCATTCATAAATGGTAGGTGTTACTGAAAACTCTTCATTAATTTGCTTGTCCTGATTGCCATTGAAATGGTGAAGATCTGCCTCTCTGATGAGGGAGAAAACAGGAGGACCATGTGCCACCTGGAACACTCCAAGCATAGTCATTCTTTCACAGCTTTTTCTTTCTGTCTGGTACAAGTCAAAATTCTACATTACTGGGTGGGTGGGGGAAAAGGAAGAGGGGAAAGAGTTTATGTTAAATCTGAATGGCCAGTAAAAGATCTCTGTCAAATTAAAGTGGGCATGTTGAAAGGAGTATAGAAAAATCCTATTTATCAACATAATAGTTAACAAGGAAACAGATGTTTACTGAAAAACTTTTACCATCTTAATTTAAAAAAATCACCACTATTAAATAAATAGGTGGTCCAATAGGCATCATAAACCATAAAAGTTGAAATCATTCTCTAACTGGCCAACATATAGAATGTATCTGCATTAGGGGGAAAATCAGAAGAATGCCAGGACAAACCTTTTGTACCAACATTCATGATGTAGCACAGTGTCCTGGTCATTTATTTGTTCGGTGTCTTTAGCCAACCATATGTAAAATGCATTAAAGTTAAATTAAAATTATGTAACTGATAGTTGTAACTTGCTTTAAAATGATTGATTGAACATCAAGAGAGTTTGGGCTGCTCAGAAATGTAACTAAATTATAGCAACAGGTTTATGAGGTTTCCAATATTGGGAGCAATGTGGTAAAGATAGAAAAAAAATTTACATTTTAAATCTACAAAACCTGAAAAAAATGTGAACTGGGAGCAGGGTCTGAAGATGGTTGCAGATAACGAGGTCATGGGGAAATCATAGAATTTGTACATTTTAACATTAAAAATCATTTGTATATTTATAATAATCACATGAGATAGAGCCAATATTGACTATATTTTTACATGTAGTTTATTAACAAACTGGTCTTTTAACCATATAACCATTTTCAAACAGGCCACGTTGGCCTCTCGAGTCCGCACCGGTTCACTAGAACAACTCCACTAGCTCAATCCTCCCGCTCTCCACCAGCGGACCATGTGCCTTCTTAACTACCCTGTCTACCTGGGAATCTACCTTCAAGGAACTCTGTACCATAACTCCAAGATCCCTCTGTTCCTCTACATTCCTCGACACCCTCCCCTTAACTGCATATGTCCTATTTATATTATTTTTTCCAGAATGCAGCATTTGAAGAGATTAAAAGTTTAAAGATTGAATGAATGCATTTATGGAAAATGAAAGAAATAGTAAAAAAAAGTTAGATAGAGCTCTTAAAGATGGTTTGTTGGAACCTTGATTACATTTTGAAGAAGCTGTCACTGTTAGATAGAGAATGGATTTTTTCATAATTTTCTGATCTTAGCCAAGTTTTCAGAAAAGAGTAATTGAAGGTTAGGGTTTGCCGTTTTTCTTCAAGAGGTGAATAAATGGAAATTGTAACAATAGGAATGATAAAGTAATTACAAGTGAAAAAATATTCAAGTGTCTGAATTTTGAATTGTGATTGGCCATCAGCATACTTTCAGACGAGAAAGGTCCTGACTGACTAGCCCTCCTCAACTTGCATCTTACAGGTTGAGAAAATAACAATCGACTTGTGTACCCCCAAACATTCCAGTATATTCTGCCAAAAATATACATTGTAGATGCATTTAAGGATCGGGCTGAAGGGTAGTAGCAGTTGGTAATGGCTATTTAGGGGAGAAATTGAGCTGGGGAAGTGAACCGAATGGAATGTCCCAATCAATCAGCTTGAGGCTTGGATTGAAAATTGATTCGGCAAAATACAAAATAACAATTTGCCTCGATGGTGGGAGGTAATTAAATTCAAAGAACTAAAACAAATTCCAGACATTTGCTTGAGGAAAATAGCCTACATTCAGTACAAACGTCATTCAAGAATGGGGAATATTTATATTATGGAGGATGGTAAACCAGTCAGGCAACCAGTGGAGTAATACTGCCAGAAAACAAATCTAAGGCAGTCAGCCTTAAAGTGCACTGTGCTTGAATCACAGCTAAAGCACTTTGTAGTTCAAGGTTATTCAGATACCGGTGGAATGTCAACCTCTTCAGAGATCCTCCGCCACTCACCCTGACAATGCAGATCCCAAATGCTGGAGAAATATGTCCAAGTTTGTTTCTTGTCATCTGATTGTACCAGTACAACCTGAACAAACAACATTCTCTGCTCCATGGTGCTAAAACAATGCAAGCATACATGCAGACAAACATCAACACATATACACAAAACCTATAAACATATATTTACATAAACATTATTAATAAATAGTAAAGTCCACAGGGAGTTGTTTTAGCAGTTCAACATTCTCACTGCCTCTGGGAAGAAGCTGTTCCTCAGCCTGGTAGTTCTGGCTCTAATACTTCAGTATCGCTTTCCCGACAGGAGTAGCTGGAAGATACTGTGTGCAGGGTGGACAGGGTTCTCCCTGATTTTACAAGTCCTCTTCACACAATGATCCTGGTAAATCATATTGATGGGGGTGGGGGTTGGAGAGAGACCCCAGTGATTCTCTCTGCCGCTTTTATGGTCCTGTGGATCGACCTCCGATCTGGTGCTCTGAAGCAACCGTACCACACTGTGATGCAGCTGGCCAGGATGCTCTCAACAGAGCTCTGATAGAAAGTTGACAGAATGGTGGGCCAGTTGCCTTGACCAGCTCAGCCTTTCAAGAATGTCCAGTTGTTGTTACACCTTCCTGATATCTTTATCTCTCTTTGGCTTGGCTTCGCGGACGAAGATTTATGGAGGGGGTAAAAAGTCCACGTCAGCTGCAGGCTCGTTTGTGGCTGACCAGTCCGATGCGGGACAGGCAGACACGATTGCAGCGGTTGCAAGGGAAAATTGGTTGGTTGGGGTTGGGTGTTGGGTTTTTCCTCCTTTGCCTTTTGTCAGTGAGGTGGGCTCTGCGGTCTTCTTCAAAGGAGGCTGCTGCCCGCCAAATTGTGAGGCGCCAAGATGCACGGTTTGAGGCGTTATCAGCCCACTGGCGGTGGTCAATGTGGCAGGCACCAAGAGATTTCTTTAGGCAGTCCTTGTACCTTTTCTTTGGTGCACCTCTGTCACGGTGGCCAGTGGAGAGCTCGCCATATAATACGATCTTGGGAAGGCGATGGTCCTCCATTCTGGAGACGTGACCCATCCAGCGCAGCTGGATCTTCAGCAGCGTGGACTCGATGCTGTCGACCTCTGCCATCTCGAGTACCTCGACGTTAGGGGTGTGAGCGCTCCAATGGATGTTGAGGATGGAGCGGAGACAACGCTGGTGGAAGCGTTCTAGGAGCCGTAGGTGGTGCCGGTAGAGGACCCATGATTCGGAGCCGAACAGGAGTGTGGGTATGACAACGGCTCTGTATACGCTTATCTTTGTGAGGTTTTTCAGTTGGTTGTTTTTCCAGACTCTTTTGTGTAGTCTTCCAAAGGCGCTACTTGCCTTGGCGAGTCTGTTGTCTATCTCATTGTCGATCCTTGCATCTGATGAAATGGTGCAGCCGAGATAGGTAAACTGGTTGACCGTTTTGAGTTTTGTGTGCCCGATGGAGATGTGGGGGGGCTGGTAGTCATGGTGGGGAGCTGGCTGATGGAGGACCTCAGTTTTCTTCAGGCTGACTTCCAGGCCAAACATTTTGGCAGTTTCCGCAAAGCAGGACGTCAAGCGCTGAAGAGCTGGCTCTGAATGGGCAACTAAAGCGGCATCATCTGCAAAGAGTAGTTCACGGACAAGTTTCTCTTGTGTCTTGGTGTGAGCTTGCAGGCGCCTCAGATTGAAGAGACTGCCATCCGTGCGGTACCGGATGTAAACAGCGTCTTCATTGTTGGGGTCTTTCATGGCTTGGTTCAGCATCATGCTGAAGAAGATTGAAAAGAGGGTTGGTGCGAGAACACAGCCTTGCTTCACGCCATTGTTAATGGAGAAGGGTTCAGAGAGCTCATTGCTGTATCTGACCCGACCTTGTTGGTTTTCGTGCAGTTGGATAATCATGTTGAGGAACTTTGGGGGACATCCGATGCGCTCTAGTATTTGCCAAAGCCCTTTCCTGCTCACGGTGTCGAAGGCTTTGGTGAGGTCAACAAAGGTGATGTAGAGTCCTTTGTTTTGTTCTCTGCACTTTTCTTGGAGCTGTCTGAGGGCAAAGACCATGTCAGTGGTTCCTCTGTTTGATAATTCCTGATAAATGAGGAGACATTTATATAACGTATAATTTATAAAAAAACAAGTGAGAAGTTTAGAGGAATGACAAGAAATTTTTTAGCTCTGAATGCAAGTGAACAAGGAGAAATACAAGACACAATTAACTCGTAATCACAACTATGACATCATATTAAAATTAAAACGTGAGGAATAAATTATTTTTGCCAAATCACTGTTTTAGCTGAAATAATGAAATCACCATCTAACCAAGTGAGCATCCAGACTCATCGGCACAAATAATTGTAAATGGAATTAAAAACAGCCTTTAAATGTGGGTTTAAATCCAAAAATAAGAAGTTCATTGGACAGCAGAATTTTACAGAACTTTATTTTTCCAAAGCAAACAATTCAACATTCCCATTTGCTCTTTGAATAAAAGCCAGAGATTCAAACAAATTATTCTTCACTTTTATAGAGATTGACGATATATGTTCCTGCAAGTCATAAAACAAAACCCTAATCTGATTAAAAGATGCTTTTCTAACCAGAATCTTATTGCTGGACATCACATTCGAAAGTAACCCAATTTCAAATGACCAAGTAATTGAAATTTGTTATTATATCATTAAGTACGTTAGGTAAGAAAGGTCTTTACTTTCAAATAAACAGCTTTGCTAAGCCTTTGGCAGTAAGGGACTGAAATAATTGGAAGTATATGGTAAAACTGCCGAATATCTGGGGTTTCAGCTCCCATCCATCCACCACCAATGAGCAATGGAAAGATATAATCGGGAGCAAGATTTCACAATTTGGTTCAGCATGTTGAAAATACAGAGGGGTGGTATACAATTTCAGTTGTGAAAATAAATATTTTTGAAAGCAAATAAATATATTTATTGTCCAGATCATATTTTATCCTTCCAAGAAATAAAGACCAATAAAATAGGATTAATGGGAAAAAAAATTGCCAGACCTTCACACAGATTCAATTCATACAATTACAGAACTCCAAGAACAAGGATATACCACAGAGAATGCATGATTCATTTCTCAGGTTTTGAATTAGGTCAAAGGAAGAATATCAACCTCAATAAGAATGGTTTGTTAAGCTGGAAATGAAGACAAACACAAATTGACAAACTGCTCCGATAGCCTTCCTGAATGGATGACAACAACCCAGGTTCACAAGATTTTTAGTGCACACAATGGGTTTACGGGTGTGAAAATTATCAGTTTAAAAGGGCCAACAGATTTTTAAAATTGGTCTTATTAAGCTGTTAAAACAAAACTTTCCACTCTAAAATCTGCTATTCCTCCTCAACTCGGTTTCAAATGCAGCTGGTATTAAGAATAATGTATGGTTTAAGATCGACAGTTCTGAAAATAGTACATTTTCCCAGTATATGTTCTATGTCACTTTCCCAGATTGGGTTCATCACATGTCGGGTGCTGAACTCACAAGAATGGGGATTCACAGTGACAATGACCTCTATGGTCCAAATAAAGCAGTTTTCTCAGAAATCGCCAAAGCAATAGGTTTTAACTAGGGGAATAGACATGCGAATAGAGATGGACTAAAACAGTTGCTTGTATGGCAGCAAAGGAGGAATGGAAAAACGCAAGCCTGTGATCCACCTCAGTGTAAAAGAACAAGCCAGGAGAGATGCAGAACAGTGAATAAGATATCAACACAGTTTTGCTGATTGCTGGAAACTTAAGAAAATGTGATTCCACTCAAAGGAAAGGCCTGATAAACCAGTGTTTTAAAGTGTATGAGCAGCAGTAAAGCAGAAATCCTTTTAATATATATTATTACTTGAGAACCCAAAAAAAATTTTTGTATAAGTTAAAATTGGCACCATTGTACTTGGCATCTGTTCCCTAGACCCTGCCATGGCTCTGCAAAGTACCCACTGCATACAGTTTCATGATTCTACTTTTACAACATTAATGGAAGAATTGCCAGGGCAAAAAGGAATATAGTTGCAATCAGGTCAAATCTGCTTAAACATTAATGATTTGCAATCATGGACTGAATCTACATGAAGATCCACAGATTAATTCAGCTGTCAACACGTAAAAGATCTTGGACACATGAGAAATCGAAACAAGTCAAATTAAATACCTTGTGCCTGCTCAGCCATGACTGATCTGTACCTCAGTACAACGTTCTTGCACTAGCGCAATATTCTTTGATTTCTTTTAAATCTGAAAATCTATTAATCTTGCTCCTGAGCGATCAAGCATCCACTATCCTCTTGGGTAGAAAATTCTAAGAATTTATCAGCATCTGGGTGAAAAAAAATTATTCTCGTCTCTCTCCTAAATTCTAAAACTTTGAAACTGTGACTTAGACTTTCCAACTGAGTTACCATCAACAGTATATTTATGCTGTAAAGTCCTGGAAACATTTGGTACATTTCAATAAATCATCTTTCATTCTTCTAAACTCAAGAGAATACAAATGAAGTACACCTTTTCCCACAACAACCCCCATCTCAGAAACAATGTGGTCAACAAATTCTGCATTCTATCTAAGAATATCCTTCTTATGTAGATCGAGCTGCACTCATTGTAGAGGTGATCTCATCACGACCTTGTGTAATTGGTCAGTGAGTTGCATAACAGGAATGATGTCTTCTTGGTTTTTTTTTTAAAAAAACCTTCTCACTTGAACAGTGAGTATTCTGAGAGCTGAACCATCAACATTTGACATTTCAAGGTCATGGAAAATTACCAACATTCTCCTTGCAAAATCATCTACTGTTCCTGGAAGGACAAGTGAACCAACGACAATGTCTTCTCTCAAGTCAACATTCTGTTGAGGTACTTGATGCATCCAATCAGTTGCATCCCACATCACCCACATCCAACTCCTGAAATGCTTTTCCAAGCTCTGACATGAAATTACCAAGTGACCAGAGGAAAAGATTCAAGGATGTGTTCAAAGTTCCTTGAAGAAATGGAACATCCCCACCGACTCCATGGGATTGCTAGCCCACAACGCTCAAAAAACCTCAAGACTGGATCTTCAGCACTCAGAGGCCCTGCATTAATGACAGAAGAAGCAGACCACCTGATAAATAAGATGAGGTTAAAAACACAATAATGGAGAAACTCAGCTGGTCAATGTACTTTATATAACAAAGATAAAAATACATGACCAATGTTTCAGGTTTGAGCCTTTCATTAAGGTATAAAAAAAGTGTTGGCAGGTGCCTGAACGCCTGCCGACATTTTTTCACATCTTGAAGGGCTCAAGTCTAAAATGTTGGTTATAAATCTTTCTTTGCTATATACACTGTTTGACCAGCTGAGTTCCTCCAGTATTGTGCTTTTACTTCAATCACCACGTCTACAGCATTTTATGTTTGAAATAAGATGAGGCATTGTCTCAACCTTGTGACAGGACTCCTTATAACGGTGCAGGAGCCCAGGCAGAATGTGCAAGGGTGAATCAAATGGCAGAGAACCAGAAGCTCAGAATTATTCCTGCTGACTGCATGCAGGTGCTCTGAAAAGTGACCTCCCAATGCACGAGGCCACATTATGAACACCAACTTCCTAGGAATGGTATGAATTGCTGCTTCACCTAGAAAGACTATTTGGGTCTTTAAAGGGTAAAAAAAAAGTTAGGGATTAAGGGGCAGACATTGCACTTCCTATGGTTGCATTGGAAAGTGTTCCATAATGGAGAACATAGGTGAGATAGAAGAGTAGATCAGGGAATCAGTGACAAAGTGAACGATCCCTTCAAAATGCTGAAAGGGGATTGGAAGGAAAGATGTCTGGTGGTGGAATATTGTTGGAGCAGCAGAAATCGCAAAGGATGGTCTGTTGATTCATTCCATCTGGTGGGATGGAAGATATGGACCAGGGAACCCTATGGAGGAGAAGGGCATGAGGAGAAGTGCAGGAAATAGACATCAACTATGGTACTGAGCAAGATATAGTTTAGGAAGAATCTGCTGTTCCCACGGTTTACCTGATTAGTCGCATCAGAATACAAAAGTGTGAAAGTCTGTCATTCTTGATTCCCAAGAGAATACTGAAGATGATGATCGCAGCATAATTTGATCAAGGTTTCTCTATCACAAGAGAATTTGAATGCTAGAGCCCAGGTTAGGGCACCATTTTCCTTTCTAGTTGCTAGGAGAACATGCATATCAGCTTTCAGTGATCCCTGTATTGTTTGTTTTTATGTGTGTCTGCACATGCTCGCACCCAGGACGGGAGAATGCTGTTCCGTCAGGTTGTGCTTGTGCAAAAGGATGGCATTAAACTTGAACTATAAAGAGAACAAGATCCAAGTAGATTCTTCATGCTACCCCAACCAGAAACAACACCAGTTAGAATGCAAGTTTTTAGTTAAAAAAATAAAGCAGAGATCATTCTATGATATATTTTGATAATTCAATAAGGCTAGGGGTGACAAGCAACGCCTTATTTGGCAAAACAGAAAAAGATGATTAACCATTGGGTAAGGGACACAACCCTGATTAATGAATCCCAAGAGAATTCTAAGAAACACGTGCTTATATGGAACAGTCTTTTCGAATGTTCTGGAAAACTGGAAAATTTCGTTGTACAAATACGCCACCTGTGAGCCACAAAGCAGACTCTCTTGGGGTGAGACCAGCTGCTTGTGGCTGTGCTTCCTGCTGTAATGGGAGTTCTCACGCTTTGCAAAGTGATGAAAATCTTGTTTTTGCAGCTCCAGTCCTGTCTGTTTTCAGGCAACATCAGGACCAGCAAAGGATCTGTTTGCTCCATTGAAGCATCTCACTTTTGGATTAACTGGACTAATTGTACTTGTGCATATAATAAACTCTGTCCACCGTGACCCTGTACACACCAAACCTTTTTAATCTGTCAGGCTTTTAAAAATTAACTCCATCTTTCTAGTGTTTCGACTGAAGTTCTTGTCCCTCATTTTTCCACATTATTTCATCTGCCATGCCCTTGCCCATTCACCTTGCTTCTCTGGATCACTTTGCTTCACAGCCCACAGTGCATTCACCTTGCTTCTCTGGATCACTTTGCTTCACAGCCCGCAGTGCATGTCCTCAATTATTGTGCTTTGTGTCAACTACTTTCAGGAAAAAAAATTATTTTTATTGCTATTAGAACCAATTATAGAGCTATTTAGGGAAATGAAACCGAACTGCATAAAGTGTACAATCACAAAAAGAAATTCAACTTTGGCTAACATCACTAGACACATGTAATCGTTTCTGGACATGCATTTCCACTGAAAGCAATGCAACAAAAAGTTGGCCGATATTCTTAGGCACAATTATGACCTAATGACCAAATATTTCTGGAAAATCATGAAGTCAATTATTAGAAGTTGCATTGATATTACTTTTGCTACTATAGTTTTGGTCACCAAATTATAGGAAGATATAAACAAAATAGAGAGAGTGCAGAGAAGGTTCACGAGAATGTTGACAGGATTTCAAGGTTTGAGTTACAGGGAAAGGTTGTGCAGACTAGGGCTTTTTTCTCTGGAGCGTAGAAGATTGAGGGGGGACTTGATAGAGGTGTTTAAGATTTTAAAAGGGACAGAGAGAGTCAACGTGGATAGGCTTTTTCAATTAAGAGTGGGGGAGATTCAAACTAGAGGGCATGGTTTAAGGTTGAAGGGGGAAAATTATAAGGGGAACATGAGGGGAAATTTCTTTACGCAAAGGGTGGTAGGGATGTGGAATGAGCTTCCGGCAGACGTGGTCGAGGCGAGATCATTGGTTACATTTAAGGAAAGACTGGATAGTTACATGGAGAGGAGAGGACTGGAGGGGGTATGGACAGGGTGCTGGTCAGTGGGACTAGGAGGGTGGGGATTTGCTACGGCATGGACTAGTAAGGCCGAGCTGGCCTGTTCTGTGCTGTAAGTGGTTACACTCGCTAGTACTTAAAAACCATTCTTAACTTTGATCAAAATAGCATCAGGTATTTATTTTCTGAACAAAGACTTAAGTTCTAACATGAAACTACAATTAAAAATAGATCTTTGCCACTTATTTTGCATATTACTATTAGAAAAATGCTACAACTTGGGAAATAAAATTTCTAGTTGTTCATGAAGTCAAACTGCCTATTTGTGCAAACTGCCAATATCTGCACAGCAGTTTGCTGCTGAAGGAGAAAATTCAAGAGCAAAACCATAATTTAATAAATTCAATAAAAGACAAATATTTAAAACCCGTTTAATTGAAAATTTTCAAAAATCTGTTGCAATTTTAAATCTGTGTAATTGATTCAAGTGCTAAACTAAATTGGAAAATGTATTGATATATTTTGGAAATAATTAATTCCATGTTGAATAATCAAAGCACAACATTTATCATCATAGCTGGAACTATCAGAAAACACAGCAGTAATGTTCATTCCCACCAGCAACAAACGGACACAAGTTGACACACGAGGATTTATGGAAATCTCTGATGGAATTTTCACTGTGCACTAACTTTAAGGGTACAGAAATGTTAGAATTCCATTTACTTTAAAATTAACATTTGTATATTTTCATGATTTGGATTTTATCATGGGAATCTGTGTTGTTCAGAAAGTTACTTAAGCCAATCACTTCAAACATACTTTTTTTTCTCCCTTCAACAAGTTATTTTAAGCAAATTTAGAGAAATTCTTATATCTTACTTTAATGAAAAAGGAGTGCGAGGAACTGATATTCGGACATGAAATCAGTTTCCTTATTTAGAGCTCAGGACATGTTGAGAATCAGCCACCACATTTCACTGCAGCTCAGTATCCACCTGCTAAACCACAGATTTCCTTTCAGTCCACCCTCCATTGCATTTGGTGAACAAATAATAATGTTGACCACAGTGAACATTCAGATTTTTCTATCAAGAAGATAAATAAAGCGAGCAAAGAAACATTTCAAGTCAGTGAGCAGGAATTCAGGTTCAGTTTAAGGTGTTCTGCCTTTGAGGTCTGAACATTTTCCCTTAGTAAAAATGAATAATTCTCTATACGTACTTGTACCACTCCTCATTTTGGAATTCCAACAGTGACTTTTAAAAATAATTAACCACTACTAGAACAGACTCAGGGACCAACAAGTTTTCAAGTAAGTTGACACAATCTCTCACTGCTACAGTCAAAGGTCCCCACCTTCTTTAAAAGGTAATCAATCATCTGGTGCCCAAAAGTGAGCTGCCTCAATGACTATTGCCCTGTAGCACTCACATCTACTGTGATGTGATGGTTTGAGAGGTTGGTCATGGCCAGAATTAATACATACCCAAGTAAAGATCTGGACCCATGGAAATCCACCTACCATCACAATTGCTCCACATCAATATGCAATATAACTGGCTCTCCACTCAGCTCTGAGTCACCTAGACAACAGCAACATATACATCCAGCTACTCTTCATCAACTACATCTCGCCATTCATCACCATAATCCCTCAGTGCTGGTTAACAAGCTCCAAACCATAGGCTTCTGCATCTCTCTCTGCAACTGGATCCTTGACTTACTCATCAGAAGACTACATATCAGTAGAAATTACAAACAACATCATCTTCTCAGTGACAATCAATACATCCAAACCTCAAGGATGTGTTCTTAGCCCACTGCTCTACTCACACTACACCCATGAATGTGTGGCTCGGCACAATTCAAATGCCATCTACAAATTTGCTGATGACATCACGGCTGTTGTCAGAATCACAGGTGGCAATGAGGAAGCCTACAGGAGGGAGGGAGATTAGCTAGTTGAGTGGTGTCACAACAACCACCTAGCAAAGCCAAGGAGTGGATTGTTGATTTCAGGAGGAAATCAGGAGAATATGAACCAGCCCTCATTGAGGGATCAGCAGTGGAGAAGGTCAATTCCTGGGTGTCAACATCTCTGGGAATCTGTCCTGGGACCTCTGTGTCGATGAAATCATGAAGAAGGCTTGGCAGGAGTGTAGTTAGTGAGGAGTCGGAGGAAATCTGGATCACCAGGACA
This sequence comes from Narcine bancroftii, assembly GCF_036971445.1. Classification (NCBI taxonomy): domain Eukaryota; kingdom Metazoa; phylum Chordata; class Chondrichthyes; order Torpediniformes; family Narcinidae; genus Narcine; species Narcine bancroftii. The sequence continues at coordinate 362,525,856 of NC_091471.1, read as the reverse complement.
TTCAAAAATTTCTACAGGTGTACTGTGGAGAGCATTCTGTGTATGGAAGTGCCAATGCACAGGACAGGAAAAATCTCCAGAGTTGTTAACTCAGCTGGCAACATCATGAGCACCTGTCTTCAGTCCATCGAAAACATCTACAAGAGGTGGTGTCTTAAGAAAGCAGCCTCCATCTTCAAGGACCTGCACTCAGGTCATACCCCCTTCTCACTGCTACCATTGGAAAGGAGGTCCAGGAGCCTGATGACGAGCATTCCAGCAGCACAAGGACAGCTTCTTTCCCTCTGCCATCAGATTTCTGAGTGGGCCATGAAGCACAAATACTACCTCACTTTCTCTTATTTTTCCATGAATTTATTTATTTTCAAATGTAATTTTATAGCAATATTTGCCCTGTGGTGCTGCAAAACCATGAATTTCATGACATGTTCATGACAATAAATTCTAAGGATCAATGGAAAGAAATTTTATAAAGTACATTTTGGCAGGCTTGATGTCATTGCAATAGAAATCCTTCATTAACATGTCTAAGCATTGCTGGAAAGCAATTGGAAACAAATATAAATGTTTTAAATATACAACAAAATTCATGGATTACAACGCAGTGCCAGAATACTCCATTCACCACCCATCTGCCTCCCCCCATCCCTCCCCCCCCCCCACCAACCTTCACCAGAGTCTGTGTAAAACCTAGGCTCCTAACATCAGAAAAGAAACAAATATGGAACTGCCTCCTTGAATGTAAGAAAATGCTGGAAAATAAAACCATCTCTTGTGGATGGGGCAAAGCATTGATCGAGTATCACTGTAGAAAATGAAACCATCTCTTGTGGATGGGGCAAAGCATTGATCGAGCATCACTGTAGAAAATAAAACCATCTCTTGTGGATGGGGCAAAGCATTGATCGAGCATCACTGTAGAAAATGAAACCATCTCTTGTGGATGGGGCAAAGCATTGATCGAGCATCACTGTAGAAAATGAAACCATCTCTTGTGGATGGGGCAAAGCATTGATCAAGCATCACTGTAGAAAATGAAACCATCTCTTGCGGATGGGGCAAAGCATTGATCGAGCATCACTGTAGAAAATGAAACCATCTCTTGTGGATGGGGCAAAGCATTGATCGAGCATCACTGTAGAAAATGAAACCATCTCTTGTGGATGGGGCAAAGCATTGATCGAGTATCACTGTAGAAAATAAAACCATCTCTTGTGGATGGGGCAAAGCATTGATCGAGTATCACTGTAGAAAATAAAACCATCTCTTGTGGATGGGGCAAAGCATTGATCGAGTATCACTGTAGAAAATAAAACCATCTCTTGTGGATGGGGCAAAGCATTGATCGAGTATCTCTCTCCACTAGGAACAATCATTTTGAGGAATATTTAGTTTATCAGTAGCACTTTGAATTCATGTTTGAAAATGGAGACATGGTTCTCTCCTTTTAAATCAATGTGACGCACTTTAATATTCTCTCTAAGCAACCAATTATTATCCAAAACAATGTGTGGGAGCCTCTGGCTAAAAAGAAAAGGAATCGAGACCACCCATTTCAATTAAGAATTTGAATATCCATCTGAAAAAGAATTATTTCCTGTCCATCTAATTCAAATTCCCAACTCTTACAAACAAGTTAACCTACTAATTTAACCTACTAAAAAATTTAAACTGCAAAGTATTAGAAAAATATTTGGATATTTCTCATTTATTGCCAATGTACTATAGACATTAGTTTTTGCATAATGATTTAAGTAAGTGTTATTGCAATACAATCAAGGCAAAAAACAGTTAGATACAAGCAACATTTTCTTTTTTTCCCCCTCAGGATACAACCAGCAATGTGCATGTTATTTAACCTTTAGCTCACCACAAAATTGAAATCAAGCAGTCTGACAAATAAAGTGCATCAGCTACCAAAATAAAAGCATATTAAGATTTTCTATAAAAAAGGATTAAATGCAGAATTCCTCAGAGGAATGGACCTTTAGGCTTGAAAATGTGTGTATTACATTAAATAAGTGTATTTAAGGGCAAGATGAATAATGCACCTTTTTTTTAAAAAAAAGTGTTCATCAAATACATTACGTAAATATTCACAGGGCCTTCGAAATCCAGTATGCATATTTCAAATCGTAATAAGGGACTTTACAAATAGATATTAATAGTTGACTTTAACCAAGAGTTATGTTCATGCATACGGGAGGAGAAAATCCCACATGAAATCCGTCATAAGATTTTGTGTGATTTAAGTTCTGCATCTCTCCCACTCATACTCAATGGTTGCCTGATATGATGGCATGTCTAACTTTAGAAAAAAAATTAGATGCTTCACTAATGAAATGAATCTTAATTTTATTTCCTTATGGGGTTCTTTTCTTAATTATTTTCAAAATTTGTAAGGTTTTGTTTACTTTTTTTCTAAATCCCATTGATTACCTTCCCTTTTATCATTAGGTAATGGGACTGTTTATGTTGAGCCAGTCGCCTCTGAAGGGAGGGGGTTGACAATAATGTAGTGTTTATCTTTAGGTTTTTTTTTCTTTTCAGTGTAACATTATCACCATTTTTATTATTATATGTTTAATATTTTATTATCCTGATGAAATTAATTAAAATATGGAAAAAGCTTAATAAATAGCGGCTCTGCAGTGTTGTCTCCCTCCAGAAATCAATGAGAATGATACTTGTACTCATTGAGCAGCAAAAGATGACAACTACATGAATACAAGAAAGAAGTTCCTAATACAAAGTCATCACTGGGTGGGGCTTGTACAACTATCCTTTCTTAAAAAAAACACCACAGATTGTTAATAGAATTATTATTTTTAGTTCCCAAATAAATGCCCCATAATTTTTTTTCTCTGCAACACAAATACATTATTATCCAACTTCAAAATGCATGGTTCTTGAGAATTTATTGTAGAATATTGGAACTGTATTAGTTTAATTGTGAAACTATGTTAATAAAAATAATGAATGGTATATGAAATGATACCAAGTTCATAATTTTAATGGGGAGAGCAGACTGAGTGAAGCTGTCATCGTAGGATTTAAAGCAGCAATTCTCTACATAATTTAACATTAGTTTCTTGCCAAAATATATGTTTGTCAAGTAATTTTCTGTTCAGAAACTTGCTGGGGAGGTTCTTAATGATTAAAAAAAGGTACAGTACCCAAAAATGACTACAATTTGTAGATCGAAACCAGCACTTACACAGGAGCATAAATAAGATTTATTTATGAGCTTAAGATTCTCAGATTCTGTACAATCGCTCCGAAGGTTGTAACTTGGATGTTTTGAAGTCAGAATAATTTCATATACATGCCCATAGATTAAAGCTTTTCTCCCTTTTATTTTCCATTATCATTGCTATTTTCCCCCAAAGCTATATAACATTTTTTTTTGTCTCCACAAGAAATTGATTAAAGTTTCAATTGGAGGCCTCAAAAAACTGTAACAAAAATTGCTTAATTAAGTTCCCTGGTTTGAAAGCAGCAGATGATGAATCAATATGTCCATAGCTCAATACACGTTCAAAACATGTCAATGTGCCACAAGTCCATGAAAATGGCCACACAAGTTCATATGGTAGTAAAAAAGGCACAAGGCATGCTTGCTTTCATCGGTCGGGGTAGAGTAGATAATATTTGACATTTAGCCTGGGAAAAAGGCAGACTGACAGGCACAGATTTAAGGTGAGAGAGGAAAAATTTAAAGGGGATGTGCGAGATCAGTTTTTTTTAAGTGGGAGGTGCCTGGAATGCACTGACAGGCAAGACAGCAGACACAGACATGATAGCAAACTTAGGACAGACAAATGAATAGACAGGGAATGGAAGAATCTGGACCATGTGCAGGCAGATGGGATTAATTGGCATCAGTCTGGTTTCCTCTTGATGCCTGCTCCTGCCATTTAAAAAACACATCTCTCTGAATTGAACAGCACTCAGTCTCCCGTCATCATATCCACGAAACTGGATTTCAAATGTGAATGATTGACGTCCTATCACTTTAGGTTGTACAATCAGCCTGAAATTTCTGTTATTTTATTGTCATTTTGGATTTGTTATCGAAACTGGTTAGATGGTCAGAATTCTCATGTCACAATTAAACACTACAATGTATAAAATAACAAATTGAAAATGTCCTTTGACAATATTGATCCTGCTTCCAAAAATAATTCAGTTCTTGAAATTAAATGTTAAAATGTTAAACTACTTTACTGGCCTCAGTCTAAATTTAGATTGGATTCCATCTTTGTTCTGTTATTAATAAGAATATCGCTGATCATCTTCCTTAAATCCACTGTCCTCCTCCACCCCCCCCCATTTTATTCTTATACCTTGTGTACCCTAGTGTCTAAAAAGTATATTAATTTGAGCCCTGAATATAATCAATGACTGAGCATCCATAGCTCTTTAGAAAATAGCATTTTAAGTATTCAAAACACAAAGGTTAAAAAAATTCTAATTTTTAAATGGATGATCTCATGTCAAAACAGCCTTATCATTCTCTCTCACTTCGACTTCTAATGAGAAAAGGCCCACCCTGCACACTGTTCTCAGGAATTACACTGCTGAATCAATGCTGTAGCAGAGGTCGTGGTCATAATGAGGTTGGCATGATCGAGAGTAGACATTGGAAAGACACTAGTTCGGTGCGGACTAGAAGGGCCAAATGGCCTGTTTCCGTGCTGTAATTGTTGTATGCCTCGAGACAAATACATCTTTATTTTGGTATGAATACAAAAATGCAAGAGTACCCTCGATATGGTTTTACCAAAATCCTATACAATTGGTTCAAGATTTTCTTATTTTTGTACTGTATTGCAACCTCTGTGGTAAAACCCCAAAATATTAATTATGTCCACCTATTCCTTGTATATTTTGTGTACAAACACATGCAGAACCCTCAGTTAACCCACACACACACATATTTTTTTATACACTTTCTTCTTTTGCACTCAATTTGTATCCCAATGCAAACTTTGTGCATCCTCAACACAACCCATTTTTTCTCATAGCTTTTATTTTATGAAAACTTAGCTGCATTACATTCTCTCCCTTTGTCAAAGCCATTAAAATCAATTGTGAATAGCAGGTTACAGTTATTGTGGCACTCCATTTATAAAAATGTGTTCTCTTGAAAATATCAATTTATTTTTGCTGTCCATTCCCTGGATTGCAAACAATCCCCAACTGCCTCCATGAAGTCTACAGGCAATTATCCTTGCATCAGTGATGGGAACGTTACTGCAAGGGATTCAGTGACAGGATTTGTTTGGATTTAGAAAGGCAAGAATTAAGGATTATCATTGAGGCTTTGTGCATGTGAAATCATATCCCAAAAATTTGATGACCTTTTTGAAGTCACCAAAAGGACTGACAAGGGCAAAGCAGTGCAGTTGTCTAAAGGGACTTTAGCAAGATCTTTGACAATGTAGGATTGCCTGAAATGTTACAACATATGGGATCCAGGGTGATTAGGAAATTGGACACCAAATTTGCTTGTGGTAGGAGGCAGAAGATGGAGGAGGAGAGTTGTTTTGCAAATTGGAGGCTGGTGACCAGTGATGAGCTGCTGGGATTGGTGTTGGGTCCACTGTTGCTTGTCATTTATATTGAACTGGATGATTAGGAAGTTTGCAGATGAAAACAGTGGATGGAATTTAACTCTGACAAACACAAAGTGATACATTTTGGGAAGTTAAATGAGGACAGGTCATGCACAGTGAATGGAAGAGCCCTGGAGTGTTGTTGAATACATAGTTATCTGAAAATGGAAACATCTGTAGTCAGAATGGTGAAAAAGATATAAATACGACATTCCATCTCTTACACTCAATATCTCAGCCCATCTTTTTAAGTTTATTGAATGAGGTGTTGAGTGCAAGTGATGGGATGTCTTGCGATAATTGTATAAAATGTTGGTTAGGTTGAACTTGGATTATTGTGTAGAAGTTCTGGTCATAGCAATGAAGGAAGGAGGTAATTAAGTCAGACAGGGTACAAAAAAGATTCACAAGGCTGTTGCCTGGATTGGAGGGCTTTGGTTGTCAGGAGAGATTAGATAGGCTAGGTCTGTTTTCCCTGGAGCAAAGAAAGCCAGGAGGTGACATAACAGGAGTTACAAAGTCAAGAGGCACAGATAGGGTATACAGTCAATGTCTGCTTCATGTTGCAGGGGTGTCCAAAATTAGAGGGCAGATATTTAAGAGGGAAGAAGTTAAAGGGAATTCAAGGGAAATTTTTTTTCCCCCTACACAAAGCATAGTTGGTATCTGGAATGAGTTGTCAGAGGTAGGGGTGGACGCAGGAATAGTAGCAACATTCAAGAAGCATCTGGGCAGGTGTCTGAATGAGCAGGGCACTGAGGCATGAATGCAGACAAGTGCAGTTAGATAGGATAGCTGACGTAGATGTGCTGGATAATGGCCTGCCTCTATGCCATACAACTCTTTTGTTTGAGAAATCAATACCAGTATTACAATTCTGTGGTGAATGATGAAAGTACAAAAAAAGCATCAGAATATTAACGTAATCAAACAGGAACAACTATGAAGAGAAATAGATTTTAGAGCACAGCTGGTGAGGGAACCGAGCATCAGAGAAGCTCTTGCTTGTGTTTGGGGAAAAAAATGCATCTGCAAAACTGCAGTTTCTCAAGAGATACTAGGCTATACCTTAGTTTTAGAAACCAGTTCATAAGTTACGAACAACACCCGATTTGTAACCCAATAAAAGTTTTATCCAAGCTTAAATAGATGGTGGGAAAAATCACCAAATTGTTCCCTTTAGTTATATTCCCTCTTATTATTTTTTGACACCGTTACTACCGACAGCCACAAACACAGTTTAAACCTGAAGAAGACAAGATATCTTTAAAAAGCCAAAAGTATAAAACCTGGAGCATTTTGAAGAACTTATATTGTTGAGATATGCATTACTGGTATGTGCAAGTTTCCTTACTTAATACATGAAATGCTTATATTTTTCAGTCAGGACTGAGAACAAGGGAGTAAGTTGCATTCCAAAATTGGCTGACATCCAAGATGTTGCTAAAAGGATACAATATTAATCACCAAGACATTTGTTGTTCTGTGAACAAGGTTCATGAGGTTTCCATGATAACTAGTTGTCGGCCACCTGACTTTTAAACTGGACATGTCTGCCATTTAGTTCATCCTCTTGATTGTTAAAGAAAATACAATAATCTATTAAATATTTTGCCCAACATCTTTAGCAATTTTCCAAAGCTTTCAAGAATAGACAAACAACTCTGAGGGTTACTTGGGTAAGAAAGATAAAGAGAAGTAATCATTCATAGTAATGATAATTTCATTCGTTCACATACTGCTCTTGATTTTAATGCCTTCCATTTTATTTACAGAAATTAATCCAACTATGAATTAGAGGTAATTGGATGTGACAAAATGTTTATCTGGTCTTACGGGCTTGAGCCCTTCACCAATGCTGAGTAAAATGTAGACAGACGCCTGACTACATTTTGCTCACACTTTAATAAAGTGCTCAAACTTGAAATGTTGGTTATGCATCTTTATTTTTGCTCTATAAAATACACTATTTGACCTGCTGAGTTTCTCCAGCGTTGTGTTCTTACTTCAATCACTGCGACTGCAGACTTTCAGGTTTTACTTCAGAGATGGAGAGAATATTGACTGGGATTTATGCTTATGAAGTATAAATTGTGCTTTCAAAGAGAAGTACAGTGGAACCTTGATTTAACGCACCCCGATTTAACGTGAATCTGATATAATGCAATGAGTCATTGGACTTGGACATCAGGCTGCTGCCAGAAGCAAGTACAGGTACTTGAGACTGCCTTGAGCAGCAGGGACTGTCGGTTTACTAAAAATTAATTTGTGTTAATTTCAGCTGTAACTACAATTTATTGAAACCACGACTTAGAGCGACCCTGCTTTTTTTCCAATGCAATTATTTGACCCAAACTATCACGTTATAACAGAATTCCACTGTATATACAATTTTTACTCCAAAAAATTACTTTTGGAAATACTTATTATTCTATCATTGTTCAGTTACTTAAACTGGCTGTAAGACAGCTGCCTCAAATGGTTCTCATTAGTGACAAAAAAAAACCCAACACTGAGCCAAAACTTATTTGAATTGAAATCTGATCTGGTGCTTGGTATTTCCCCATCATTTACTGAGAGGGGATGGAGCTTGACTGAAGTTGCTACAAAGTCTTTGGGCCACAATTTAGTGTCCGATGACCCAAATACATTGGTGAAGCTGCATAAATATTGAAGTAAATGATTGAACAAATGAAAGGACAACATGAAAACCCTTAAAATGATAGATTATGCAATCACACTTGTTATCTTTCACTGGCAATCTGTTTAAACAGCATGTGTATCAAAGTATGACTGTAAGAATGACACGTTTCCAGAGAATTAAGATTTTTTTCATAATCTGCCCTGAACAGATCACAGTTTTTGTTTTTACAATTAATGATCATTAAATCAAGGGCAACAATTTAAACTACATTTATTATACAGGTAATTTTCCTAGATTCGTTTTGCATTGCAGGAAGAATCTGGTAATTGGGCTGCTTTCGTTTTCCTCAAAAGGTAACCCAATTGAAATTTTATCTTTGCAATAAAAATCTGAATTCCCACAACTCTCACAAATCCACAGCTTTACAGACATGAGTTTTAAAGAAATATGTGAAAAACTTCAATTATTCACATCCCTATTAACAAACTGTTCTATCTGAAAATATATTCCTGATTTTAGAAATATGGTTAACGTATTAATTGAGATTTATCTTCAAAACTGTGATAATTAGGTATCATCCTTTTGAAAAAAAAACAGCCCTTAATTGGTATACTGAATATAAATTATCCATTAAACCTTAAAACTTTATCTTAACAACATCTTTTAAAAAAATCAGATGTATTTTTTGCAATACATTATTAGTGTTCCAGAATTTCTCTTCCCCAATCATTCAACTTGGACAGGATAATTGGAACTATGAAAAAAAATCCCCAATGAAGACATCTCTATCTTTACAGGTTTAAGTGATTGGGTTATAACAAGCTCTTTTTTTCTTGTAGAGCTTCTCTACTTCAAGGCAGTCAGATTCAATAAAACAGACTTCAGTACACTGTTTGACCTGCTGAGTTTCTCCGGCATTGTGTTTTTACTTCAGTAATCGGTGTTCCAGAACAGTGGTAGGGTTAAGTCTCACTTCAGTAACTTAGATATTAAAATCTAGCGTGACATAACAGAGCTACTCATTGGAAATACTGCACTGTTGGAGGTTTCACCTTTCAGATGAAACTTTAAAAACAAAGCCCCTCCTGCACTCTCAAATGGACACAGAAGATTCCATGGCACAATTTCCAGGAGTAAACTGTCTTTCTTGGCCAATTTTTGTCCTTCAACCAACATTAATGAACAAGATTACCTGATCATTATCAAATGCTCCTTTTGGGTAGCTAATATTGTGCAAACTGCCGGTCACATTTTTCAGAATTACATGAGTGGTTACAACTTAGAAGTACTTAATTGGTTGCAAAATGCTTTTGCCTTCTAGAAAGGTGTTCCAGAAATGCAGGTCTCTTTCTTTTCAACATTATCAATTCTAGACGTGCCCAAAACGGACCTTCACTAGTGGTGAATACCAACAGCACCTCACAGCTACCAAAAATACCATAGTTACTAAGACTTCAGATTCAGCCCCTCTCAAATAAATCACTTCCTCGACAAATCTTCACAACTGACTTGCATTTTCAGTGCAAAATATAATTAGCCAGTTATCTGAGGAATGTAAAAACATCTTTAGCTCCTCTTTTTCCTTCATGTGCTGATCTTGGAGATGGAGTAGCAGATGTCCCTCCGTAAGGACAACCATCAAAATCGAGATGATTCAATGTGCACTCCACAGCTGGGATGTATCCACTGTCCCACATTCCGGTGCCACACAGCTTACAAAGGTCATGCAGGCTACAAGGAATTCTGGACAAAAGGCGAAACTGGTACAGGAGGCTTCTTGCCTGTGAAGAAGAGAAAGCAATGTGTCAAATTATCTCAATGTTTGAATCACCCCTGTCACTCTAAAAGCTTTCGGTACACAACTTCAACAAAATCTACTAGGGTAAAAACTCATCAAGTTACAGCTTGTAGCCCTTTATTTATCCACTGGCTACAATACTGAAATGAATTTGCTAGTTCATAGAGGTAATTTAACTATTCAGACCCACCAAAGACCCGGAGTCAAGTCATTCTCATCACCATCTCTTCAGCTACTTTCACACAACACAAAACCCCTGTAGGAGTTCAGCAGGTCTCTGATGAATCCTGCAATGCCCTCTTCTCATCAACAAGGCCATTTGATTGCCCTCTGAATATGTTGATGATACATTCTTAGCATCCATTTTTACAGACAAAAAGATATTCATTTTACATTTAAACTCAATTTCATAATGGCTAGAAAGCTCAAAACAATTATGGCAATCATAAAACATTCTGGGACCATTCTGTGGAGCTTATTGTCAAGGTTAAATTAAAAAAGGCACTCTTCTCTCTGCTGCATACGTCTTTTCCACACCCATGAGGCTCTTGATTCTAATTATTTCACAGTGACCTGCTACTGAGAATGCTTATTAAGGTAGCATTTATCTGATGGCTGAGCTAAATAGAGAACTTTGATCTTTTTTAAAAAAATCATGGTTAAATGAAAACTGACAAAGGAACGACATTTATTCAGTGATGGCCCACGTGACACTGCTATCTTCCCTTTTTCTTTGGAGCTCCTTCACTAAACTTGTGTGTTACATCTTCCAACTCCCTGGCAGGCTGAGAGAAAGCCCGAGTACAATAGAATGAATAACTTGTACAGAAACAAAAAAGACATCAGCTGAAAAAAATGTTCACATTATTTGTGTTTATGTAGGAATCTGTTCTATCACAAGTACAGATGGTAGCTGGTAAAGGTCTGAGGATCAAGAGGATATACTTTGAAGACAAAATTGGCATCCAACTCTTCTTCAATCGACATGTAGGATGCTCTTTTAAATGTATATCATCCACTTTATTTCGTTCTTTCCCCTTTTACACTCGTTTCTTCCCACTCCCCATTTAAAATTATTAAAATGCAGGCTGACTACCTCAGTTTATGGGGTGTTCTTTGACAAAGTTCAAGTCAAAAGATGAAAATCACCCAAAGGCCTTTCCCATAGCTATTTAATTTGTTTTCCAGCTCCTGCGATTACTCCAGATAAATCAGATGCAAATGAAACATGTGACCAAAATCAATTTTTTTTTTCTTTGCTCAGTTATACTTTTTAAATGTGCACAGGATACAACTGGTTCATAAAGATTATTCACGCAAAATCTTTCACCAAAATGGACTTGATTATTAAAAGCGATGTACTGATTCATTTCAATGTGGCCTGGATTGTCAGTAGTTGCCAAAATATGAGGAAGGTCTCTGCAGAGCAATGGAGTTCAACAAAGGGAATGACAACACAGATATCTGGAAAAAGCAAGTCAGCAATTCAGAGCCTGTTCACAAAACCATAAACCATCTCAAATGAAATGCTTTGTCTGCCATCAACCAGTTGGATAATGCAGCTCCATCTTATTGACTATGACCATCAGTACTTCACATGGTTTCAGCTTTAGTTTTCTTTGACTACTTGGTAACCTCATGCTGTAATAAAGCCAAAAATAGAACACAGAACTGTATAGGACAGGAGCAGACATTTCAGCCCACACATCTGTGCTACACAAGATGTCAAAAATCAAATTAAAAATCTGCTGCTTGCACACGAGAGATATTCCTCCATCCCCTCCATATTCATGTGTTTATCGAGAAGTCTCTTAAGCACGACTATTGTATCTGCTTCCAGCACTACTCCTGGCAGCCCATTCCAGGTACTGACCACTCTCTGTTTAAAATATTTAACCCATACATCTCTCTGAACCTGCTTCTTCTTTCCTTAAACACACATCTTTTAGTGTGTGATGCTTTGTCCCTGGGCTGAAGATTTTGCCTCTCAAGATTTTAAACACCCTTATTGGGATTTTGGGTCAGTATGGAAAGATAGTTTACCACCAACTTATATGCAATGGATACAGGATATTATGACTTGCTTGAGTTTGGAGAAAATTAGATACCACATGAAAGAGATTATGATTGAACTTGACAAGATTATGGGGCCCATTTATGGACTATTATCATAATTTGAATACATAGGCGGGGGTTTCCTGTCCGTTGTCGAGACTCTATTCTTTACATATTATTTGCTGGTGACCGTGTTCAGTGGGAGGCGTAGGATTAGATTGGTGAGGGGGTACATTACTTTTTCTTCCCTCTTTGTAAGTAGAAGATATTAGTCCAATCATATAATTCACTACTAATATGAGGTGAAGTTTTCTTAAGGGAATTTCCGTTGTATCTGAGAATTGTACACATGACCATGTATAAATTACTTATGATCCCTATTCTGTATTGCATTGTTGTGTGGTCTAACGTGTAATGAAAATATATTAAAAAGAAAATAAACTTGCCATGGCGACTTGAAATGAGCTGATCCTCCTGGTCAATTTTAATGCTAAAGCACAAAAGCACAATCCTCTGATAGGGAATGAGCAGTGAAAACATGGAGCAGTCTTGTCAGAGAAACAAATACAAGACCTCGGGACAATAGCTCTGATCCAAGCCTTAGCACCCGCTATATTGTCCAAGTGAACAATGACGGGATTGTACATAAATACATAAAATGCCCAAATAATAGAGAATATTTCTAAATATATTAAACATATAAATCACAAAATACTTTTAGAAATTATGCATTAATTTGGTCTGACCATTTCAAGTGTTGCCAGTAATTCTTTACATTTTCTCCTGTTATTACATCAAATATGGTTTAGGGAAAAATAACTGATACAAAAAGCAACACAATCGAGTGCTTGTTGTACATATACTATTTTTATTCCTGCCTCGCAATAACAAGTTGAACCACTGTAAACAAAATAAACCTCAGAAACACCACAAAGAACTACTTCCTCATCTTCACAAGTCGGCAGGAAATAACAATCTTACCAACGGCTCTAACCTCACCAATAGAATGATATCTCTTTTCTAGCATAATCGAAAATATTTCAAAGTGATTTACGAAATACTCCCAGTAAAACCATACTCCTGAATATTTCAAAATTATTACCATTATTGAGGAGTTTTCTTTAATTTTTAGTAGCAACAAAATGGCAGATTGAGCTCAGACATTGTTCAAATACCAACAGGACCAGGCTTTGCAAAAATTGTGCTAAAGAAACTGTCTCAACTCTAAGCTTTTTACAAACTAAAAATTTATTCTCCAACCATTAGCTGTTTAAATCAATCTCTCCACATCTAATCATGGTTGCCAATAGGATAATACACTCACTCATGTAGGGAGAGACCTTTAGGGCCACTAAATTGTGCCAACCACTGAGCACCCATTGTCACTACCCCTTCACCACTTTTGTTAACATTCCCATCAATTCTCTCCAGATTCTACCGCTCACCTGCACATTAAGGGCAATTGATCATGGTCAATCAACTTATAAAAATGCATTTTTTTTGGATGTAGAATAAAATTAAAAGCACCAGAACAAAAGCCATGCGATCACAGGAAGAATATGTAAATCCCACATAGATGCACCTGAAATCAGTATTAAGCTTGGAGTTTTGGAACTGCAAGGCAGCTACAAGCTCTGCCACCGTAACATCATTTGGACCCTTTTTCCCATGAACCCTCAGCTTCCTGTACTCGAGTTGTTCATCTCCTCTCAAGTTCTCGGTCATTCAAATCCTCTACCTGCTATTAAACCAGTTGGGGCTGTGTCATGGACAAATCCCTATCCAAAGTATGCTTTGAGAAAAGGGTCAGTGTGTTATGAATGTGGGCAACAGTTTTACTTGCCCTTCCTCTTTGCCAATTCCCCATCTGACAGAAGCTGACCTGACCAATTGCCTTCCCTTCCTGATCACGATTTTTATCTGTGTCTTGAACTCTGCCAGAGTATAAACAATTTATACTTGCCCACAAAGATTCCTCCCGACTGTGTATTTTATTGCACACAAAGCCTTTGCCCTCCTCAACTTGTCTGTAAAATAATCCTGATTTAAAGAGGACAATGTCATCTTAATTGACGGACCCCATCTGGCTCTATCTTTTACCACCTACTTCAACCAATTCATCCTGAAAGTTTAATGGTGACAAATTAAAAGAACTTGTGCAATTCAATTGATAAGTATAGTCTCATTTTTTTTGCCACAATCAATAATCTTTCATTTTTCTAAAGTAACAATGTCACAAAATAAAAATTTTGTGTGGAGTGAATTATTAAACTGCAATGTCAACAAAAATAAAGAATACGCTCCAGATTAAAGGCGTAGCAGTGGGAACTGGCATTATATAAAAAAAATTAAAATTAAAAATTAAAAAAACTCTTAGTATGCAGGATAGATAAACAAGCATCATCTGGATAATTTGGCCAAATAAAAAAAACAACCAATCATGTAATTTAACAGTATGCAATGCAATGTAGTAAGTCAACTGTTGATAAGTATCAAGTTCAGCACGGTAACCTAATTTAAATCAGTAACACAACACCAATGTAATTTTCTTATTGTTGTTGACAAAAAAAAACCCCACCAAGCTGCCTTGGTCTAAAAACACATACAATTTCAATGTAGCAGAGTCCTAATTTTACGTGGCAGTATACATTTTAATACATTTATTAAAAAAACAATTTCACCACAGTAATCGCATCCAGTTCGAAACTGTTACAGTCAATGAACAGCTAAAGCAATTGTAAAATGCTGGCTGGAGGTTTTCTGCTTTTGCACTTGGCAGTATGCAGTTTTCCACACTTTAAATGTGAGACAAATCAGGGGCTGGCAAGCACCAGAGTGGAAACCCCAGGTTGCTGTAAAAACAATGCCTAGCTGCAAAGCTCTAATTGAATCTTATCAGCCCCATCAATCAAGGAGTGACCAGAACAACAATTATTTTCCTTTATCTTAGTGACTGAAATAAGGAATTCCATTTATTAAATTTTATTAATCAACTTTTTTGTCCTTAAATATTTATATAAGTAAACTTCTGCTGGTAAAAGTTACTTTCTTTCAAACCTCAGCTGACCCGAAAATAGAAAACGGCATATGTAAATGAGAAGAAAAAAAAATCACCATCCTCTTCAATTTTACTGTCAACTTTCTTGAGGTTTAATGAACTATTGCAGAGATATTATTTTCTATGATGGGAGAATTCGGAGAAAAAGACTGCAAGCTGAAAACAGACTCAGGGCATATCCTTCTCCCGCCAGAGTAAAGGTAATGGAAATTTTGAGCTTTATCTTCAAACAGCTGAATGGTGAGGCAGGATCAAGACTTTGAATGGCCCAACTCCTGCTCCTAATTGGTATGTTTGCAGATATTAAAAGCAAAGCAGGATGGGGGATAACCTAATCTTTTGTGTATTCATGTTTTTACTACTGCAAGTCATTTGTTGATTTACCAAGTCAACAGTCACCCGAATTACCATTTTAAAATCACATTTTCTCCCTGATGGTTACTTCTCTCAGAGTTCCCATTACTCAGTGACCAAAATAATATTTTCGTTTCTGATTCAGAAGAAAACCCCACTTTAGATACCGATAGGCAAACTATTATGATGTGACAGATTAAATGTTTTATTACTTTCAGCCATGAAGAGTGGACTTCAAGGAATGAAAAGAGGCTGAATGGCAATTTTATAGATGTTCATATGATTATGAGAGCCATCGATAGCTCAGTTTTTTTGATCTTAGGGTAGCTAAGTCATAGTCAACTCACTCATTCCCATCAAGTTGTTAACTTGAGCTAGTCACACTTGGCCCATACCCACACCCCCCACCTTTTTTAAAATCCATGTACCTGTCTCAATATATCATTACTGTCCCCACCCCTGCAGCTTCCCCTGACAGCACATTTCCATAAACCTACCACACTTTCATATTAAATCTATGCTCTCTAATTTTAGACTCATTTGCCCTAAGAGAAAGACTATAACTATTTATCTTATCTATGCCACTTGTGAATTTTATAAACCTCAAGGTCACCCCTCAGGCTCTGACACTCCAGGGCAAAAAAAAATCCCGGTGCATATTTATAACTCAGGGACTCCAGTCCTGGTAACATTCTCCTAAATCTTTTCTGAACCCTTTCCAACCCCTCATGATATCCTTCCCAGAAGCACACATAATACTCCATGTGAATCCTCACCACCTTCTAGTACTGTTGTTACATGACATCTCATCTCCTGAACTCAGTGCCTAAGATAGGCAAGCCTCTTTCACCGTCCTATCTACCCGTCTTACCACTTTTGTATTTGCACCCCAAGATCTCTTTTTTTCCACCACAGACTCCAGGGTCCAGCCATTTAATGTGCAAGTCACTAATACTGTAACTATATTAAAATGAGATAAAGCATTCGAAGAGATGGTTCACAGAACTTGCATTGACTAAAATCTAATAACTGCAATCTAATAACAAACCTTTTTCATTGTACTGTATAATTGTAAAATCATAACCTGTGCAGTACCTCACGAGCAGAAAGAAAATACTTGTTCAGCTTTTGAACAATTTTAAATGCAAGCCCTGCCCTAATTCAACATTGCTGCAAATAATAAAGGAACACAACACTAAACTTTGACAAAATGGGATCATAATGTTGCAATGCTTGAAAAAGCTACTTAACAATTCCATCATTAAACTGGTTTCCGTGAATTTTGGTTACAAGCAATGTACATAGCATTACTAACAAGTCATTGTCGTTTTACAAAATGAGGTAATTGTCAGAATTTATATTATAAAGAAAATCAAACAAGCAATACATCACGAGTAATACTGCTGTATCAATAATTTTGATCAATCCCTTAATAACAGTAATCCTTAGAAAGAATTTTTTCACTTTAAATATGTTATGTTGAACTAAGATCTATTGCATTTGTTGCTGAATGCATCAGATTAAAATTTATAACAATAGCATTTTTTTCCCCCCAGTTCTTACCTTCCTTAGGACAATTTCCCCATTCATATGCATGGCCAGGTTGCTAAAGTGGAGTAGCATCTGGTCCGTTGCTAACTGTTGTTCTATTACATCATCGCCATAAATTACAACAATGGCCACACAAACAAACAGGTGGAAATAGTCAGTCTGCAAGACACACACACAGATATATGTAAACAAATGATATTCGTAGATACATGTTCTCATTCAACACAGCCAACATCAGTACTGTTCTGCACTGACTCATCAGTAAATAGAATACTAGCAATATTTCTTCCCTCCAACCTGCCACAATACACTAAATTAAAGATAGCTCAAATTCATTCAACTCTGAAATTAAAGGTAGTCTAAAGCTTTCAACAAGTGTGACAATAAGGCTGGTACAACATGAACAGTGTTCTTTCCCATTGTTTTCATGCTGCACAACTTTCACCTATTTACTTGTGAATGACACTTAAATAATAAAATGACGATGAAACACAAGTCGGTCCACTGCTGATTGGAACGTAACAGGGTCTTCAAAATGTACAGAATTTGAATTTAAATTCAATAAAAATATATTTCTTATTTGTGAAGCTCAGAATTGATGAGAAATACAAGCCAGAAGTTAAAAGTCAAAACACGAGTTCAACTCCAGATAGAGATCAATTAATATCAAACATTATTTGTGAAAATGTACAATTTCTTTTACCATCTTAAGTTCCATATACACATGTTTATGAAGCATTTTCTAATCTAGATTTTATTAAAGTGAAGACCCCATCTTGCTCTCCAGTGCATCATGTTGATAAAAGATTCAATCATTCCAACAGCATAGCCTAGACATCTGCTACAGGACGAGGTCCTATTGCACAATGAGCAACCGCAATGACTGTGAAGCAGTATTTCTGGCAATGCTGTTTCAACGCCAAAAAGAAACTTGAGTAGGTAGATTTCACAAGGAAGCACAGGATGAAATGAGGATTTAACTCCAAACTTCTTTCTCCTGTTCCATCTTGGGGTCTGTGCAAATCACCAATAAAATATTGAAATGGAAAAGAAAATAAGCAGATGGAATTGAATGCAAGCCAGTTTGAGATGGTGCCTTTGGATTAAAATTGGTTGGCTGCATCTTTGTGAGAATCACTGCTGACCTTAAACGGTCCGAGCATAATCCTGGAAATGTCTATTCCATGGGCAAGTCAGGAATCAACGAAAGCAACTTCTGGATTGCCATTCAAACTCTACATAGTCCAGAAAGTGCTGTGCAATAGCAATCACCATCACACCCAATGCTGAAAGAATGAAGGGATTTGGTGGCTTGGGTTTACGAGAACTTAAATAGTTGTAAATAACATATTTCAGATTTAACAGACATGCGCCTAAAAGAGTAAATCCTAACCTGATAATGAGCCCAGCATGCCTCCCAAATACGAAGTGCCTCTGCTTCAGGAAACTCGCGCTTAAAGCAGAGAAGAATCCACCGATGGCAGAACAGCATCTGGAGCCCATCCTCACCCAAGGACACCAAGTGGTGATAAAAACGGGGGTGCATCAATCTCAGTAATTCTCTTAAGTAAAGCTTTAAAAAAAAGCACATGTGGCAACTATATTCATTTAGAAAAGCTAAATACATATATATGAAAATGCATAATATTCTTAAAAAACAAATTTAAAATAATTTGTAGATTAAGGCGGCGGCCTGGTTAATGAGGCAGTTAGCGCAACGCTGTTACAGCTCCAGCGATTGAATCCCATGCTGTCTGTAAGTTTATACGTACTCCCCAGGAGCCCCAGTTTCCTCCCATCCTTTAAAACGTATTGGAGATTGAAGAGCAAGTGGCTGTAATTGGACGGCATGTGCTTGTGGGCTGAAAGGGCCTGTCACTGTGCAGTATGCCGAAATTTAAAATTTAACAAAGAGTATACAACTTAAGGAAAATTAATTAATAAAAAAAGATGCATCTTGTACATCTCCTAAGATGGCTGCTCCATTTACATGCAAAATGCAGCTGGTCTATTAATTAGTGTTCTTAGTTAGATCCTTTTACATGGCACAGAGGATTCACAGCCCTGATGTCTTTAATGGAAAAGTTGCACGCGGAGAAAATTTCTTTCTCATCAATGAGATAGTTTTCAAACTACTGGTGTAAATATACAATGTCAAATTTCAATGACTATGTCCATTTAACTGTTCAATTTATGCTGACTGCAAATAGCCAAAACCAGCTACAAGTTCATTGAAAATTATGAAAGATGCTCAAAATTGCAGTTTCTAAATATTTATAAAAACATATTTACTGAAATATTACTCATTTCCAACCACCCTGCACTGTAAAGGATCTTTGAGGCAGCACTTAATTACATTGTAAATAAAGATCTGTTTAACCAGAATTTGATGGGTCATTCCAAAAGCTTCACTAATCATTTTCAATGTTAGTCCAAACACTTTTCCCATCTGATTCATTACTTACCAACTGTTTTTCCATATCATCATCCCGTGGTGAGCTGATAAAAATTGTATTCTGCATTAGTCCAACAAAACACCAAAATGTGTCTGATTCATCCCTGACTTCCGACAAGATTGGAGCCACCAGATCTGACATTCCCTGTGAGTACCCTACCTCAGGGCTATAAAATGCATAGTTCAGCAAAATTCTCCTGTGAAGAGATTCAATTTAGTAGACGTGTTATTTTTCAGGAGTTTAGATTATTTTTATTCAATGAAAAGAACATGGAATTCTGGTATATTTAAAGTTTATTTAAAAGAACTTTGCCAGACAGGGAAACTGTTATGGCACTGAGGTAGTCTTCCTTTTTTGACTTACACGAATGGACTGGAGAAAATTGGGGGTGGGGGGGTGAGAAATGCATGAAGAACTGTTGTACTTTCCATTAACAGTTTACTGGGTAATTTTGGAGAGGAAAGATTTAGGATCAAAGATCTACTGGTTGGGCAGGTCCCTCACCATCAGAGATTTTTAAAAAAAGACTGACATTCTTTTTTTTTAAAACCAGAAACATTGCAACATACTAAATTTGAATTTGCTATGAAATGCAGTCAATATTAGATGAGTGAACACTACAGTAACTTAAATGACATCAAATGAAAATTTAGACCGCACCCGAAGTTGTCAGCCAGCAAAGTGAAGAGTGTTTATTAGTGTTATCAGGCTTAATATAGACATACAACATGTGACATGGGGTCATGACATCTGAAGTACTAATGAACTCATGATGTAGCTACATTGAGTAGGCCAGGGCTTCTCAGTAGACCTATGGGTGCTGCTGAGTCACTATGGGCCTTGTGGCTGTAGTGGCTAGTTGCCTGTAGATAGGAAACTGTTGTGTCTAGCTGTCAAAAGACAGGAGCTGTTTGTGCTGGTTCTGTCCACTCCCTCCAAGCCTGCCGCTACAATATGATACTTTCTTGCATGAAAATCGTCAAGCTAAAAGTTACCAATCTGTAAAATTCACAGTTTTGCTCACCAGGTAATTTTAAGTTTAAGAAAATACCACATTGCTTCTTTTGGAGTTGTGAAAATGCCATTTTTCTCTTGCCTTTAAAAACTATCCATGTTGCATTTACCTCATTAATTCCACATTGGGGTTGTTTTCCCCTTTGAAGAATTGCTTGGATCGATCAGTTCTAACCACGTCTTTATCAACAGTAAACTGAACTTTTCGCCAAAATTCTTCTTGCTCTTCAGGAGTCATCGACAATCTACAAAAGATGGAATAATTTACATCTCAATTTCAATCATTAACTCATCAATCCATTTTCCAGCTGCAAAAGAATCTGTTACCAAAGTTAAATCGGTCATTCCCTCGTTGGTTCTTCAATGTTATTCTGAAACTCTGTACTGACTACTGTCCATGAACTTGTCTTGAAAGTTATCTTTTGCTAACTTGATTTGTCCAATATATGAAAATTAAAGTCACCCACAATATTTGCAGCTTCTTCTAAAGGTACCTCTATTAAACTCTTGACTTGTATTGTCCAATAATATAATTATTGTTCAGAGGCCTGCATTCAACTTGTACCTGGCTTGAGATTGAAGTCCCCATTAGTAATGATTTTTTAATATAAAAACTGATTTCAGGAATTTGCCTACCCCCCATTAATTTCTGTTATTTGATCATTAGTAATGCACACATAATAGTGTCCAATCCCTTGGTATTCTTCATTCCAATTGTATTTTTTTTTTAATTATTGCTTGACTCTTTTTACTAATTTAGCTTTTTGTTTCTCATCAGGTCTGGACCATCCATTTTTTTCGATTCTCTCCTGACAACAATGCAAATTCTTTCCTTTCCAATATTCATACAGCTTTCCTTTGAAGGCTACAATTTAATCTACTTTCACTACTCTCCCTGTCATGCACAAACCCCCAATCATTTCCTGTGTTAAAATAAAATTCTTGTATTAAAAAAATAGTTGCATCATTTTTGTTCCTCTTCTCAATCAATATGTAATATTTACAATGAAAGTTTCCATCCATCAACTATTTCTAGATCTTTTATGATTTTAAACATTCCCATTAGATCCCTTGTCAATCTCCTCTCTTCCAAGAACTCTTTTACCTTGCACCACTCCAGTTTTCCTTGATTGTCTACACAACTGACCCATCCCTGGAATCAATCTGGCAACATTCTTTTTAACCCTTTCCAAAGTTTTCACATCTCTCATAAAATGAGGGGATGGGAATAAAGCACAAGGCTCCAGATATAGCCAACCCCCGCACAGGCAGTCCCTGAGTTACAAGCACGGATTTACAAACATCCCAACATATTATGCTCATATTATTAAATTTAAAGATCCTACGGATGTTCATATATTCATTCCTATGAACAGTAGAACTACTTTCCTCTCTGTCTCCACATTTAGCAGAATTGCTCTCATCTGTCAGGTGCTTTTGATGGATATTCATTACAATAGGATGATTTTTGTATGTTTGTTTTTGGACACGAAAATAAGCGTCCAGAAAAACTGAAGCTGTTTATTTTAACCAGGGGATGACCAGCAATTTATAAAACTTTATCATGTCTCTTGTGCTCTTGCTTTTCTGACGAACATAATTACTTCACTTTCCAGTCTTTACTCAATATTTCTTACCAATCACAGAATTAAATTTATATTACATCGGGAAATCGCAGCTAAATTTCAAGCAAGGGGAGAACAACAAAGAATTCCTGTGCTCTGAAATATTACCTCTTTTGCCCAAGTTCTTCATATTCCATACGTTTCTGGATTCGCAGAACCTCCCGTTCTTCTGACGTTGATTCACAGCTGTAAAACTGTAACAGAAATGGCCAGACCTCTCCACGGATTGTAGGGTCAATACCACCAAAAAATATTGCCTATCAAAACAAAAGTAAACCTCATGACTCCTCGCCAAATCTGTGACGATTTTTATTTACCAAAAATGATTTTAATTAAAACAAAGAAAATCAAGGCTTCTTGTGTTGAAAGTTGTAGGCATGTACTCCATCCAGGAAGTTCACTGCTATCATTAATAGACAAAGACTGTTCTATTCAGCATACACTCTGTTCTCACTGCCATCAGGAAAGAGGTAGAGGTAGAGGTGCTACAAGACTCGCACCACCAGGTTCAGAATCAGCTTCTACCCCTCCAACATCACACCCCTCAACAGCAAACTCAATCCGGGACTCATTTAGGACTCTTATGCACTTTATTGAGTTTTTTTTCCTTAGGAAAAAAAAACTCTGGACAGTTTGTTTACATTATTTGTTTACATGTGAACATTGTGTACAGTTTTTTTTGCACTACCAATAAGTGGTAATTCTACCTCATTCACAGGAAAAGGAATCTCCAGGTTGTAATGTGATGTCATGCATGCACTCGGACAATAAATCTGAAACTGACATGCAACTCAGATTATTTTTGTACAGGGCCTAGATTCAGTTCTTGCTGTTAACAAAATCAATTAGTCTGAAAACCTCTGCAGTTCATGAGACAAAATATTTCTTCTAAGTATATGACAATAATGTCCCATAATTAAAACATAATATCTGGAGGAATTTTTCAAGAATGAGTTTATCAAACGTAAAGGATTCCAATCTGCAATGCCAAGATGACTCAAATTCCCTGGCAAGCAGAATTTCATTTTTAGTAATAGTATGCAAATTTTGCCTACGTTCAGAAGTATTTATAGGCTTTGGAGTCAGTGCAGTGTAGATGTACTGGATTGATTTCTGAGGTCACAGTGTCCTTTGAAGGGTAGTTGAGAAAGTTGGTGCCATAAATCACAGATGTTTACATTTTTTTGTCAGCAAGGATTCAAGGTGGACCACCATGACGTCAACCTTCATTGCTGCACAACTAGGTGACTACAAGGCTGCACAAGAGGATTAGAATGATTTTTTAAAAAATCAGATTTTTTAAAGAAACAAAAAGAGGTTCCACTTAACTAGGAACCAAGAAGGGTCAGTCAGTCCAAGGGTGATGGGTGAACAGTACAAGATATGACACAGGTGACAGAGTTTTGGATAGCAAGTTTGGGGAATGAAGAAAACCAGATAAAAGCACACAGAAACTGTCAAAGATTTATTGGAATAAAGGCATGGATAAATTTTTTTTATTAGCTGATTAGATGAAGCAGAAGAGTAGATGCTCGACTTTAAAAGAGGTGGATTTAGTGAAGATACAGAAACAAGGTATGATAATGAGCTTATTTACTTGCTGCTGCTGAGCAGATACTTAGCGTAAAAACTACAGTAATATGCTGAATTGAATTAAACAGAGACCATAAATACAAAAAAAGGTTCAATAATAAATATTCAGTTCTCTTTGTGCAAAAATAGCAACTTTGCAAAAGTGCAGAGAGTCCTTTAGTGGTGTCCAAGCATTCCCTGATTAGTGTAACAAGGGAATGTTCAAATGCCTGTTGGCTGTTGGAAAGAAACTGTGTTAATTAGTGGTACTGGTCTTAAGGCTTCTTCAAGTTCTGCCAGAAGTGAGAAGAGGTTGCAACTAGAGTGATGGGGACACTTTATGATATTGTCTGCCTTCTTGAGACAGAGCCTCAACATTGAATAGATGCAAACAGAGCCTTTGATGGACCTGGCTGTTTATCACCTTCTGGAACCTGCTGCATTCCAGGGTAAATTCACAAACCAGGCTGTGACGCAACGAGGCGGTACACTTTCCGCAGAGGTTTGCTAGGGTATTCAAAGACCAAAACTATGCTGAATCTCTTCCAACTCTGGAAAGTAGAGGCATTGGTGTATCTTGTTCAGAGTTCTCCAGATGTGCTGGCTCCAGATATCCTCTGAAATATGGACTCCCAGGAACTTGAAGTTTCTAACCCTTTCCACCACCATCCCATCAACAAAGACAAGTGCATGGTCCCTCAGCCTCTTCTAAGGTCAACAATAAGCTCTCTGATCTTGGTGACATCAATTTCCATGCTGACATAATTTCCAGTTATTTAGCCAACGTTGGTGTTGTCATAAGTAAATTGGATAGATTTGGAAGAGAACTTGGCCATGCAGTAATGAGAGTACAGGGAGGAGAGTTGAGGACTAAGCACACAACTTTGAGGTGTCCATATTGACGGTCAGCGTGATGGAGGTGATGTAGCCGACTTGCATTGATTTGGAGTCAGCTGATGAGAAAGTTGAGGATTCAGTTGCAGAGCAACGAAGAGTGTTCCATATCCTTTAGTTTGGTCACAGATTTTGCTGGTATAATGGTGTTGAACGCCAGGCTGTAGTCAATGAACAATAGCCTGATGCAGGTCTCCTCTAGTCAAGGTGATGTAACAGAGTGGATTGCCAGCAAGCCCCGTTGTGACCGTAGACAAATTGAAGTGGGTAAAGTATTAAATTGAACTCAAGATTGTGAATGGTTTCGATGAGTTTCAATATTTATCTGAGGGTTCAATTCAGTAGCAAGGAAATATAACTTATGACTAGGACCCAAGGCAATGGTTTTGGTCTTTTTATTTCTACCCTTTCAGCATGAATGCTGCACAAACAATTTAGAGATAGTTTATTAAGAAAGACAGGAATGGTAATGTTACACATTAGCAGCATAAATGTGAAACCACATTTTTGGATAATTGAGGAAGATGGCTTGGAAATGAGAAATTGGGAACTCAAGAATAAAATTAAGAAATATGAAGAATACTGGTAGAGAGAATTACTGATTTTTTGTGTATTCAACCTACACCTCTAGGACAGCAGTAATTCAAGAAGGTAGCTCACTACCACTTTCTCAAGTACAGATGAGGAGGGGCAATTAAATGCTGGCTCAGGCTGTGAAGCCCACACCCCTTGAATTATTAAAAATGGAAATTGATGAATGCATTCTTATTCAGTATTGATCATACAGTATCGGATGCTGAAGGTTCACAAGATGGTCAAGCACAACAAAGATTACACTGGACAACAAAGATTTTGCTTCCTGAACTTTTTGGATGGATTTTGGGCTGCTGATCACGAAAATCACCTTTAAAAATTCCTATCATGTACGATTGTTTAGATGTAACCTATTTTTGTGATTTCCCGACATGTTTTAACTCTTCTTCAGCAGACAAAACCCTGAAGAACAACATGTCATTGAAAATTCATTTTCTGCATTTGAACTTCTATCCTGCTCATCTTGGGGTCGTGATGAACGTGGTGAAAAGTTTCACTAGGACATTGTGACCATTGATAAGCAATATCAGGACAACTGCAATCCAATGCTGGCCCACCATTGATGGACACTGGCACAAGAGTACACATAGAAATCCGGGGCAAAACATTTTTAGGTCAGTTGAACTAATGCAATATGTCAGCATCATTATGCAATTAAACAGGATAAATACAATAAAAGTTCATTTACCGTTTCCTCAACTTCCTACATGATACAGCAAATCAGAAATTATGTGTTCAGCTTGGTCTATCATAATCCCCAATATATTTTTCAGGAAGCCAACCTGTTGAAAAAATTTGTTGTCCAGTGCTATCAGTCAATGCAAAGATGAAAAGGTAGATTACATCCTTCATTTTATTGAACTTTGCTACTTTTGCAATAACCTCAAAGTGAAGCAGATTTAATTAAATAAATGTAACAGCCAAATCAATTTCCCTCTGAGGCACACTTTCTTGTTTATTAATCACCCCTTCCCCATCACAGAAGCAATAGGGGATCTGTGGGAATATTTAAAAATACATGTTATGCCTGTAAGAAAAAAATTTCATACTGTATTGTCATCTTCAGAAAAGGGACATACAACAATACTGCTCACTTCTTTCTGTTAATCTTGGCTAAGGTCTCAGCTGTGCCAAGTGCATCACTCCGTTGCTGTCAAAGCTCCACAGGCTACTCATTTCCTGCAGTTCAACACTAATCTTATCCCTGCTGTATAGATTCTCCCTAACTCTAGCTGTGGAAACTTACTGCTTCCCAAATCTCAATCAGCATCATGAGGTTCACACGCCAATGAAGCTGTGCAGGGACCACGACACCAAAAGGAATAAATACTCGGCTTCGAGCAAGACATCTCCAACAGAGCAATCCATTCAATAAAACCAAATATAAATAATTAAAACAAAGATGAGGTTCAGAACATAAACAGATATATTTTTTTTAAAAATCATACATTTCAGAATCTAACGGTTATAAATACATGGTATACACATACTACCTGCCCCAAAATGGGCTACATGAATAAATAAATAAATAATCAGTACAACAGATCTCAGAATGATAATCGACTTTCCAAAATGTATTTTATTCTCTCTGCCTGAGTGGTCACTGGTTCAGTGTGACAAGGAACCCAAGGTAATAGCAACTAGAAAGCAGAGAGGTGTAGCATAACGACCAGAAGCTATTCTGCTGAACAGCAGGATAGAAGACATGCTGCTCTCATAATAGCAGTGCGACCACAGTATGGAGGCATTGCATAGGCAAATCTGACATTAACTATGGACACCAGAAATTGCAATAACAAAACGACAAAAAGAGCTGACAAAAGTTCTTGTGCATTCGGAATCTTATCCTGTATAAATGCTAAGATAAAGAATCTTCCTGCTGCCAATTTTCAGGTGTAGATTTATGCTAACCTCACTGCAATAAAACTGGCATTAAAAGGTGCAATTACAGATGAATGGTTCTGAAGGAACATATTCCCTGACTGGGTGAGTCACTCAAAAGACAAGAGGAAGCCAAATGGCACAGAGTAAAATAAATTAATGCTGATACATATATTTTTTTAAAATGTACATTTTTTTTCTCCTTTGAAAAAATCCTTAACTACTTAATATTCTCTTTAGCAGACCCAGGGTGAGAGGATGGGTAGGAAACTGCAGATTTTTTCATGGTCTCCCTGCCAATCCTCATCTGTGGCCAGCTGGTATGATATGCTGGAGCTAGATTGTGATACCAGACACAGCCAAATTTTCATGCTTCCTTTTGACAAGGCACCTCATTCAGTACTGTATCCAATAATAAAGCAGTTAGCTGCCTGAAGAAATACAACTCGTGGCTTGGATTCAATTTTTTTCTAAATCATGGACACAATGTGCTGAACACGTTATTCCCCAACTGACTATTTTGTTTAGATTTTACATTAAAAATGAAATTTATTTTTCAGGAACATTGGGGAAAACAATGGCAGCACCTTTGCTGGTGTGGACCTGGGGAGAGCAGAAACACACCGTTTTCCCCCGTGTGTTCCTACTGCCCAGTTCTACTGCTGGTGGCTCCTACAGGCTTAAAATGGCCTGCTAAAGGAGCTGACAGTGTTTTATTTAAAGTCCTGCAGTCATGAGGTCTGGGCCCAAGATGGCAGTGCCTGTTTGGCAGCGGCTACAAGGGGTTAAGACTCCAGGGGAGCAGCAGGGCACCCAGTAATTAGAACTCACCCCCACTCCATTGAGGAGAAGCAGAGAAGAGGACCCCAAGGACTGTGACCACAGTGATGGACCAGCAAGAGGCTCTATGGCTGAAGGACACACAGAGGCAGCAAGCTGTTGGCAGTGCAGGCGAGGAACCCACACAGGCTGCAGGCAACTGACTCAAGAGAACCAGGTGTCGGAACCAGGATTCAAAGGAGTGCTGAGGCCACAAGTGGCTCCTGAAGGGCCCTGGATGCTGAAGTTTAAATTTATTAATCACCTGGTTGTAGAAGTACAACCCAACAAAACAGCGTTCTCCAGTCCTTGGTGTAAAACTCTGCAAACATACATATGGACATAACACACATACAGAGAAAAAATAATTATGCACAGTACTTATACACAAACATTAAAATAAGTAAATATTATTATTAAATATGTAGCTGAGTCACAGAGAATTTGCATTAGCAGTTGTTCAACAGTCTCACTGCCCATGGGACAAAGCCTGGTGGTTCTTGCTCTGATACTCCTGTATCTCTTTCCCAACAGGAGTATCCGAAAGATGCTTTGTGAGGGGTGGTAGGGGGTCCTCATTGATTTTGCAATCCCTCCTTAAGTTAATGATCCAATTAACTCCCATTGATGGGGTGGGGTGGAGGGAGAACCCAGTGATCCTCTCGGCCATTCTTTTGATCCTGGGAATTAATCTCTGATCCAGTGCACTACAGCAACTGTACTGCACTCTGATGCAGCCAGCCAGGATGCTCTTGATAGAATTCCTGTAGAAAGTTGACAGGATGGTGGCCGGTAGCCTTTTTTGCATCAGTCTTCTCAGGAAGAGCAGCTGTTGTTGCACCTTCCTTCCGGTGATGTTTTGTATCCACGAGAGGTCACTTTTTTTTTTCATATAAAATGCTCTCTACACAAGATTCAATTTATTGTCATGTAATAAAGACAATGTCATATTACATGAAATTGATTTTGCCTGCTGTAAGGCAGAAGTTGCCTGAAGCACCTCTTTCAGTCAGAGAAAGAGACCTCCCCCACACCCCCCCCCCCCCAGAGTCAGAGTGTCCATGGATTCACATCCAGCGCTCCAGCAGCCACACAGAGTCCAGTCCAAACCAATAGCAACCCGTTTTCGAACCTATGATATCATTAGGAACTCTTCAACATCCTCGGCACTCTCTCACATCCTGGTTCTGATACTTGGTACCCCTTCAGGCAGTTTTGAACTAGTCCATAGCCTGGTACTAGTCCCTTGACCACAGTATCCAGCAGCCCACAGCCTCTGTAGGCTCTTTGCCTCAAGTCACCAGCAGCCCACTGCCTCTGTAAACCTTCAACCGCAGAATATGCTCACTGGTCCATCACGGTCACCATCTCACGGTCGTCTCCTCTGCTTCCCCTTCTCAGGTGGGGGTGGTCTCCCCATTTTCTGGCACCTTGCGCATGTCCTCCACTTCCCTGGAGTCTTCAACCCCTTGTAGCTGCTGCCAATCACAGGCACCACCATCTTGGGTACAGACCCCGTGGTTGTGGGATTTTTAATAAAACTACTGTTGGCTCCTTTAACGGCCATTCAAAGCCTGGATGAAACTGACAGCTGGCGAACTGGGCAGCTGGACACCGCGGGAGCTCTGTGTCTCCGCTCCCCACTCTGCGGGAATTTGCACCAGTGGAAGCGCTGCCACAACCAAGCTATCAATGTGTAGTGGAGGGTGGTCAACCCTGGTCCTCCTGAATTCCACAATCATCTTCTTTGTCTTATCCACATTGAGAGTCAGGTTGTTATTCTCGCATTATTTCACAAGATATTCCACCTCCTCTCTGCAATGCAACTCATTGACTGTTGTATCATCTGCAATCCTGATGAAGCTGGATCTCGAGTTGCAGTTGTGGGTCAGTAGTGATAGATTATAGCACAGATTGTGTAGATTTGCTTTCCTTTCTATAAATTTCAGCAGGCAAAAGGCTTCAGAAGAATATTTTTAAATGGGAAAATACTAGTCTGTATTCTTTACTTTTAGAAACACAGCTGCAAGACACGAGAACCTAGGCTGTTCTTGAAACTCATGCTAAATGTGGTGCTGAAGTCTGCAGATTATAGTTCATGTGAATAGTCACGATCAGGCTGCAGAGTGGGAAGTTAAACCATATGAAAAGGCTTGTTCCCACTTGCATATGGGCTTCCTTGCAGAAGGATCCTGTTGTAGGCGATAGCAGGTCTTCTCATATAACAAAGCTAAGAAAGTGGTGCTGTACTCGTCATAGCTGTCATACACTTCTTTATATTTGATTTTAACAGTAGCATGAACAAGAGCGGGCTGAGCACACAGCCCTGAGGTGTGATGGTGCTCGAGGTTCTGCTGACAACCGAGGCACACTGGGGTCTTTCCGTTAGGAAGTCCAGTTCGAGTGTGTGGCTTTGAGTCCCAGTGATGCCGTCTTCTCTTCAAATCTCTGGGGTATGATCATGTTAAACACCAAGCTGAAGTCAACGAAGAGCAGGCTGACGTGCGAGGCTTCGTTTTCTTGCTGGGGCAGGACGGTGTGGAGGGACAAGGCGATAGCATCATCAGTGCTCTCCACACGTTGGAGGTTTGGATCTGGGCTCAATTTGCTGATGGTTTGCAGTGAGTTGGAGTTTTGCATGGCTACAGAGCTGCAAGAGAGCTGGAGGTGAATCCACAAATATTTGGTGACTCGGTGGGTGGGGAGGAGAGAAAAGGGTGGAACTCTTCTTTTTCTGATTGTAAGGGGCACCAGGCAATGCTAATGGAGAATTTTTGTCTGCCTCATGGCAAACTAAATAAAGGTAATTGCATGTAATGTTATATTTCTGCTTTATTACATGACAATAAATAGTATCTGATCATCAGCCCAAATGAGATATTTTAACAAAAAAAAAGCCTAGTAGAAAAAAACATTTCAGGAATCCCCTCATTTCCAAATAGGATATCACCTACATTTCAAAGTGTAGTGGGCTCTAACTGTAATCTATCAAATATTTACATTCAGTTGTGGTGCTCGAGGATTGCAACATTGAAAATGTTACTCCCCTGTACAAAAGAAAGAGATAAATTCATTACCACAGAGCAGTCAGTGTAACTTCAGAGATGGGAAAAGTTCTTGAAATTCTGCAGAGAAGATTTACTCGGATGTTGCCGGATCTTCAGGAGTTGAGTTACAGGGAAAGATTAAACAGTTTAGGACTTTATTCTTTGGAGCAAAGAATGAGGGGAGATTTGATGGAGAGTTACAAGATTATGAGAGGTATAGACAGAGTGGATGTGAATTTTTCCCACTTAGACTGGGGGAGATAAATACGAGAGGTTATATTTTTAAGCTGAAGGGGGAAAGGTTGAGGGGGAAGTTCTTCACACTGAAAGAGGTGGGAGTGTGGAATGAGCTGCCATCTGATGTGGTGAATGCGGGCTCAATTGTGTGTTTTAAGAATAAATTGGATAGGTACATGGATGGAAGAGGCCTGGAGGGTTATGGAATGAGAGCCTTATGGAATGAGAGCAGGTCAGTGGGACTAGGGAGATGATGGTCAGTACAGACTACAGGCACTGATTAGCCTGTTTTCTGTGCTGTAGCGTTCCATAGTTCGAATAAAAGGGAAAGAATTAGCAATTACTTAATGAATGTGGCTGAGTAGAGATTTCCTGCTGGATTTGTTAAAAGTCAAATTGTGTCTAAATGGATAATTTTTTTTATAAACCAAGGAACAGAAACAATTGTTGGTGAGGGAAACGTAGCTGATGTGTACTTACAAAAGTGAGCGCATAATCAAATGGTCATCAAAATCGAAGCCCACAGAAGAAAAGCGGCTTTAACACTGTGACTAGAAAATTGACAAAACACAGAGAATGGTAGTGGAAAGTTGTTTATCAGATTGCAGGCAAGTTCACATAGGCGTTCCATGCAAAAAAAATCAGTGCTCCAGGACCACTGCTCTTCTCAATATGCGTAAATGATTTGGACCAGGCGTGCAGGACAAATTTTAAATTTGCAAGTATAGCAAATTCATCCTGTGTATAGGATGATAAGAGACGATGGATTCATGGACATGGAAGTGTAATGGGTAGCAAATGAAATTTGGGAAACTCAAAGTGCAGCGTATTGGTTGGAAGAATGAGAAGAGACTGGCAGGAGTATTCTCAGACAGCTTCATTCTCTCCCTGTTGCTGGCAGTCCACTATCAATCTAGTGCTGAAGGAAAACCTAATAAAAGACCTATATTACAACTTCAAAAAGGCTCTGATGTCCATCAGAATGGTGTTTCTCGAGGCTGGCTGCGGTTCATATTAACTCCAGCTTCCCAGCCTGTCTTGACCCACTCTTTTCCGCTGCATCAGGTACAGCAGACACTACCACTTAATCTTTGCACTCAGTTGTGGAGCATCTGGAAAACGAGGTCAGACTTGATGACAGCTAATGGACTACAGCTCTGCCTTCAGCACAATACCGTCAAATAAATTCCAAGACCTTGGCCTCAGTAACCAGATCCTAAAGTTCCTGTCCTGCAGATCTCAAGAAGTGAGCATTGGTAAAAGCACCTCCTCCACAATCATAATCAACACTGGGGCCTGTAAAGCTGGGTACTTAATCTCCTACTATACTCTTGCACACCCATAATTGTGTAGCCAAATACTATTCCAACTCCTTTGTTAAATTTGGAGATAATGCTACCATCTTTACTGCACTCCTTTTAAAAAAAAATCCCCCTTTTAGTTAAAAAGACAAAACTAGTAAAGAATATTTCACCTCAGTCCCAGATGATTGTACGGAGACTTCGATATTCACATCTTCAAATGCTCTAACAATCAAGGGCAACATAACATTCACCTTCCAATGTTCCTGGTGATCTTACATATTAGTTACCAGTGAGTGCACACAAAATCAATTCAAGTCCCAATGAACAACAACTCACCAATCTTTCATCCTTAACTAACCAGAGCCCCATCTCAGGTATTCCCTTGAAACTCACTAAGGCCCCAGCTCAGGTAGTCCCTTTAAATTCAGTGGAGCTCCATTTCTCATCCTCACTTCAGAGGACTTTTTTCTTCCCTGGTCACTTGGATTATAATTTTTCCTCTCTCATCGCAAAAAAATAGGGACAGAAGAAAGTGGGAGGGAGGGTCCCTTGGGGCAGGAAAAGAGTGGGGGAAGAAGTAGGGCCAGCAAGGGATAAAATCAGGAAATAAATAAAGGAGGGGAAAAAAAAACACTAAATATTATATGAAGAGGCTTCTAGCAGCTATTTAACAATATCTAGATATTTTTTTCTTTCTTGTGGCATGATTGTTAAGTATTGAATTTACCTTGTTGAGATGTCTATAGTAATATTACAAACCAATCTGAAAAAAGACTAATTGAGCATGAAACTGCTTCTCCCTGTAGCTAACCAGGTGAAAACTCATCTCCATTTAACCATCATTCTTTTAAAATTCCCCAGAAGAAATTAAATCCAAACCATTGCTCGTGTTTCCACTGAGATGACTTCCGAGAAAGGAATAGATAGCTAGGACTTTCTCTCCTCCTTTCCTGCGTGAAATAAGCTTCATTGCTGACAACCAAGTTAATGTCACATGAAAACTTTGCAGGATATCTTTAATGCATCATATCTGCTTG
Organism: Narcine bancroftii; assembly: GCF_036971445.1. NCBI lineage: Eukaryota > Metazoa > Chordata > Chondrichthyes > Torpediniformes > Narcinidae > Narcine > Narcine bancroftii. The sequence continues at coordinate 362,492,298 of NC_091471.1, read as the reverse complement.
CCAACTAGTCAGTTAATTATTAAGCTGATCACAAACCTTGCGGAGTTTGTACTCCTCTTCCACCTGGCCAATTTCATTCAGGTGGTTTAGCCAAATAGTGACGTCCAACCGCTTGTACATGTTCTCCTCAGGATGAGTCTCAGTTGATGGAAGGTTTGGCCGCTTTATTGAAAATTGCATACAAGTCTTTACATCAAACACCTGGAGGCAATGGGAGTTTAGAATACAGCTGTAAATGTATGTTTTCATTCTGCAATAAATACATGCCCTAAACAAGCACCACAAAAAATTGGAATGAACAGTTCTATCAGAGTAAGATGTACAACACAGAAATATCAATTTCCTCAAAAAAATACAATTCAATTAGAAGCTGGTGTTTTTTTTATATAGGTCTACTGACTGGTGTATTCTCAGGTTCAAATTCAAATCCTGTGAATATATTATTGATTTTATTTCTTTGTTGGAAAGTCAATTATTTGGAGTCAGTACTAATTTCAGCAAGAATGATTCCTTCCATCAAACAAATTCAGATTCACTCACTCAGTTGATCCTTAATACCCAATATATAATTATATAAGGATTGCATATCACTGTTGTAAAACTCCATGATTAAGTTCTTATGTACAGTTTTGTTTTTTTCCATCCTCCAAGGGGTAAAAAAAATAACATTAAATGTTCATGGTAGGCCAACGAGCTAGTTTAATTAAATGTTATATATTTTAATAATTAGTACAATATTCTTCATGGTGGCAAAAATAACAAAACAAGCCTTGCTTTCCTAGACAACACATTAACTTCTGGTCAAAGATCAACAAATCTCTGTAACATGCCAGTTCATAGCTTGATTTTTTAATTCATAAATTCTACATTATACATTTGACCGTTAAGCTGCCGACCAAATTTGCTATTGTAATGCGTTGTGAGGGAAGGCGAGTGAACAGACTGGAGACACAGGCTGCTGGCTTGCATCACAACAGATTGTTTATTTAAACTTCGCACGCTTGCTTATTAGGCTGCCAGTAGGACCGCGCATCCTCTCCGCAGCTTGCGTCATGCTGATGTGAGCATGTATGCCAACTTCCGTTCTGGACCAGAAGAGAAGGAGGTGTGGTGCCATCTTTGCCGCGACTGCCCCGCTGACCGCGTGTAACAAGCAGGGCCACTGGTGTACTGGATTCTAATGAAGATAGCCCATACTAATGTTGCGTGTTAATAACCTAAATATTAGGGATAATTAATTACATACAAGAACCGATTTTAACAGCCACTTAATTTGTTCCCTCCAGGGAAAATTCTGATATGATGGTAGATAACTATTTGGGAGATAGTGTGTGGTGGGGAGGGAGTCAGGAAGATGAGGATTAAAATGAAACGAAAGCACACTTCTCCATTTTTAGCTCCAGTATGAACTATTACTAGTATTTGCCATCAAAGAACCAATACATTCAGGTTGTGAACTCTTGAGGTTTCATCACTTGACCTTTCACCTTCAATTGACCTGATCGGTCAACATTCATCCTTTCTTCTCCCCAAAACCTTTAGTTGGTAGAAGTTTTCAAAGAAAGCAGAACATATCTCAATTTTTATTTCATTCCTCTACAAATGTGCTCTTGAATTGATCACAGCAATATCCAGAAAACTAATCCTAGGGATTCCAGTACAAATTGGTAAGGTTGGCACTCAGGCATGCTCTGATAATTGCATTATTCCTTGAGTTTTATGACAAGTTTTGATATAAAACATCAACTCTCTTATTTCTTCTATATCTTTGGAACTCCACATCTAAAATGCATGTGTGGTCAAGTAGTTTGGCTATTAAAAGATATTGCAAAATTTCAGACCTCAGATTTGCACACTTTTTTTGGTTAATGCAGAGAGATATCTTGTATGATGATGAGCCCACATTTCCTTCCTGCTAGTAAATGCCAGTGCTCCACTTGGCCTCAGCTATAAATTGCACAGCAGAGATGGTGAGAATTCACCATTTGCAAAGTCTTGCCAATCTAAAGTGCATTCAGCTACTTTGAACTAACCAAACAAAAACATTGCCTCCTCAGGCAAATAATTGAGAAAATTAGAAATGATGAACAAAAAGCATAATGTCCAAACATTAATAAATTTCACTGGAATGAAATAGGGAAACACCTCTAAAGAATGTAGTAAAATAGGTCTCATAAAGCCACAGATGGCCCACGCTATAATTCAGGCCAAAGGGATTTCACAAAACACTAAATTAATATGGTGTGTTTTAACACTCTGTGTAGCACTCCTAAATCAATGAAAAAAATGCAAATTAAATTAGAGAGCAATAGCAAGAGACGGCTAACCAAGATGCCCCAAGTCTAACTCTCTGCCTTAAATAATGTGAACTTAGTTATCAGCATTTGGTGAGGTTTCACAGTTTGTCAAAGCTGTTTGATAGAACAGCTTAAGAGGTGGCGAAAGGAAGGAAAGAAAAACTGTTTCAATCAATTCCAGTGAAAAAGTACACCTTCCACAAGCCAATATGGACTGACGTTTAATGGGTAAATTTGTTGGCTCCAATGTTTACCCCATTTTCCTTAAAGAAAACATTCTGGATTTCTGTGAAATTTGAAAACTATTGAACAGATGAGATAACATGATACCTTGATGTAGTTGTCCATTAAATGCTCCTCCTTATTCTTGTATGGCCCAATTATTGTGCTATATTAATGCTGGGAACATAACAAATATTTCATCTTGCAAAACAGAGGCAAATACAAGCAATAAGAAGTATTTTGTCCTTTTAAAATATTTCCTTCTACCTTCCATACCAATTTTACTTTTTTTCCTGGAAGTGATGCCTGTTCTGTTTTGCCAATCTGCAAGCGTCATTAAATTCTAAGGCTAAGATTTCTGCTTCTGTCACGCGTGCAATGAATGTGGATTCTGTTAAACTAAATGAAGAGCCTCATGCTTTGAGTGACTGGAGCTAGAAAAGCCGAATTTTCTTTTCTCCAATAGTCACAGGAATGTTAAAAAAAGAGTCTAAGATTTGGCAGTATCATGAAAAATAATCCACAAGAAATACTAGGTAGCCTCGCCAAACTAAATAAGCAAAATATGCCAAAACCATTTCCTCTGAAACGTCCTGTTCGACTGAGGCCCACATACAAATAACTTTACAACACTTCCAGCAATTTACGTGCATGCCGGATTTATTTGAAAAAAAAAATCGTTAACCGAGGGGCACTGATATGAAAAATAGCCTGGTTAGAATAGATACTAGTCTATTTGAAAACTGTTATATTTGTTACCATCATCAATTCTGAATAAGTCATTGGATAAAACTTTAATACTTTCTTTTTCTATCAAATACACCTTCATCTGTTGAATGTTTCCAACACTTCATTTTTGATATAATTTTTATTGATATTATAGCCAGAAAGAGGGACCAGAACCTGGGTATGAAAGAATGTTATCTCAAGATTAATCAAAGGGAGTCATTCTGGCTGCAAAGCATTCTACAAAGTTTGATGCCATCTATACAGGAAACCAAAGCCCATGTGAGTCATGGTGTGACCACTTCAGGACTCTCTCTAGTTGAACCCTCAATGACAGATCTGACATGCAGTTGCATTCTCTCGTGGTTTCTTAGAAAACGTATAGGATTCCAAATTCAAGATGGTGAAAAAAAAATGTTTCCAATTGAAGCATCCCATTACCATCCTGCAGACCCATGGACATTGAGAATATTAAGACAACAAAATAAGGCTCCCAAATCAGAAATGAATATAGTGAAATCCTTGACATCCAGCACCTATGTGAATTGGTAGATACCAGTTAAGTGTACTTTCCAGTTGCTTGAGACTTACTCTTAGAATGCCTAACTAATACACCTGCATTAAGAATAAAAAGTTTAAAAGACAAAAAAGACTCAACTGTATTTACAATGAACAAATTTCATTTGCATGAATATATTTCATATATATTTCAATATATAGATTTGTTCCGACTAGTAGGGCCAAACTGGCCTGTTCTGTGCTGTATATGGTTATATTAATTTCAAAGTATTTTATGATATTTTCCAGTCACATTCTTTGAAAACATTTAACAGTCGCTGCATCTATAGGTTCCTCCCCCTCCACAAGGTGCTCGAAAGACTAACATTATAGATAATTAACCCATCCCACTCTCTGACCAAGGAGACTCTTACTAAGTAGGGATAAAGAGACATCAACCAGCTCTTCATCCTAGGGAAAGCCATTTTACTCCAACAGAACTTTATTCAAACTTTTTCAAATTTATTTAAAAATGTTGACCATACATGTGGTCAACTACAAAATTAAAAAATACAAGGTCAATAGTAAATCCAGTATTTACTCCATGATGGTTCTACCCAACTCCACCCACCCAAGAAAGACCCCAAAGAAAAAGATAGATTTGGAAAGAAAACTATAAAAAGATAAAGAAATAGGAAAGAGAAAAAAGAAAAGCAAAATGGACTGCTGAAAAGAGCCGCACACTCCACCGATAATAAATTCATATTCAATTAATTTCCTTTGGGAAAAGATCAACGCAGGCTTCGAGGATTAGGAGGAACATAATTAAAGATTTACACCTGAGATTTGTAAATATGGATGGCAAACTTGTAAAAAATGTCATACTTATTTCTTAAGTTCTAGGTATTTTTAATCAAGGGGAATACATCTGCATTCCAATGTACCATACCTAGATGTAAATCAGACTTCCATGCAACTGCTATACATTTTCTAGCTACTGCCAATGCAATTTTAACAAATTCTGTTCGATGTTTAGATAATTTCCATTTAGGTCTTACCCCTGTAATGTTACCCAGTAAAAATAATTCTGGGATTTGTGGAAATTTGATTCTTGTGATCTGCTCTAATAAATTTCCTAGATCAATCCAAAAAGGCCTTACTTTGGAATGTAAAAAAAGTTCCTCTTCGTCTCCACATCTAAATTTTTATTCAAACTTTATTCAAACAGCAGCTACAAGCAAAGCATGACCAAAGCACTCCAATGGCTGAATATTAGCTCCCATCTTCACCAAAAGTTTACGTGTTACTTCAGAGAACCTTTAATTTACTTTTTTTTTTGCTGGTTGCTTGGATTCAGGATACCAGAGGTTTCACTGTACCAATTTGTTGTTTGGATGTAGCTAGATTAAGGGGGTTTAACAGTATATATAAGGGGTAACAGGAAGAACATTAAAGATAAACATGGAAGTCATCAGGGCCCAACACTATTGTTCAGTTTTCAAAGTCATTCAGTATTAATCAAGTTTCCTCTACAAAAGGGACCATTGGATCTCTCTTATTTCTGCAAAAATAATGTCCAGCAAATTCATTCATTCTTTCTTGCTTCATCCTTGCCAGTGGCTGGTCTTTTCCTTTACCACAATTAGAGAACTCCAGATGGTAAAAATGCAGGGTATGGGACATGATACATCAGATATTGTTAGTATTCTTCAAGATATCCAGAGCTTTAAATAATGATCTGTGCAGTGCATTCATCCTGGCCCATGCCAAAAATTGTCTCCTTCAACCATCTTCCTTCTTAAAATGAGCGGAGTTAAATGAATAATTTTAATCAAGAAAGTGTGTTAAATGTGGTAGCCCTTGTTTATGAAAAAGTACAGGTTTGTGAACGTGGCACGGATGTTAATATAAATTTAAAATAATCCTAACTTTGCAGTTACTGGCGTGAAAATAATTTTTTATTTGATTTTCAGGAAAAAAAATGTTTATTTTAAATTCATTTTCAATGCCAGAATTTTAATATAGGAACAAAACTGAATTTTGGCAGATGTCATTCTAATTCTCTATCTTATCCCAATGGCGGAATAGCCATGGATGAGTTCAATAGTTTTTATGCTTGCTTCGAGCAGGAGGCCAGTGAGCCAGGTTTCATGACCACCGTCATCAGATCGGCCTTCCAGAGTGAACCTACAAAAAGCAAGCGACTCAGTTGGACTCCCTGGACATATCTTCCATTTCTATGCATAATACCTGGCAGGAGAATTCATAAATCTTCAACTTCACTCTGTCCTACAAGCTGAAGTACCTACTGGTTTCAAAAAAGCCATGATCTTCTTGGTACCGAAGAAGAATGCAGTGATGGGCCTAAATGTCGACAAGCCAGTGGCTCTGAAATACACCACCAGGAAGTGCTTTGAGAGGTTGGTCAGGGCTCATATTAACTCCAGCCAACCTGTCATCCTTGACCCACTCTAATTGGCATACCACTGAAATTGGTTCACAGCAAATGCCATCTCCCCAGCTCTACAATATTGGATAACAAGAACACTGACATCTGATGACTTATTTATTGACTATAGCTTTGCCTTCAACCCATAGTATCAATGATACCCATTCCAAACTCAATGATCTTGACCTCAGCACCTGCCTCTGCAATTGGATCCACGATTTCCTAACCTTCAGGCTGCACTCAGTGAGGATTGGTGACAGCACCTCTTCCATAGTAATCTTTAACACTGGGGCACAGTAAGCCTGTGTACTCAGCCACGCTGATCAAACATTCTGGTTTGTCACATTAGCCGGTATTCTCAGTCCTTCTTTTCCATACATCTATTCAAATTTACTTTTGAACATTTAGTTTGTACCCACTTCCACTAGGCAGCTAATTCCAGTCACCCATAACTGCACAGGCAAACAATTTATACATATGACAATCAAAATTAAGTTGAATTCCAACATAGTTTAATGCAAGTTTGGGATGTAGTGCCTCATATTCTGGCACATTCAGCCTTCAGAACTTAACATAGAATTTAACTATTTCAGATAAACCATCTTGCTACATTATATTTAAGTATTAGTTCTGATAAAAAAGTCATCAATCTGTACCACTAAATACTAGTCTCTTGCACTGATGTTGCCCAACCTGAGCATTTCAGCTGGAGATATTTTGCTTCTCTATTTCTCATCATTTCAGCAATGTTTTCACTTTTTTGCTTTCCTTCATCACCCACTTATTCTCCCTCCAGATCAGCTGCTATTAAAGTCATCACTGTCGTTCAGCCATTCTTCATCTCCATCCGACCACAAATGGCCTCGTCGTTTCCATCCTTCCCCCTTCTCTCTCTGTAACTTCAAACAAATTGAATTTCGAATAGGTTATCAAGCTCCCTCCATGCATGCTGGTTGACTGGCTGAGCATTTCCTGCGATAACTAGTAGGTTTGTAATCCTCTCCATCATGGTGTGCAAGTCGAAAAGTCAGTAGATCCATCCATCAGTGCAAGAGAATGGTATTTAGTGGTACAGATTGATGACTTTTTTTTTAATCAGAACTAATACTTAAATATAATGTAGCAAGATGGTTTATCTGAAATAGTTACCTACATTCGAGAGGATGAGGAAACTTGGGCTCAAATATGTGCACTTAAATCATATTTTCCCATTTCACTTGCAAAACAGACAAATGAGCGAGGGGAGAGGGCTGGGAGTTCTAACTTGGAAGATCTCAAAATCAATAATATCCCCATTGTAATGTCCTTGCAAGCCAGAACCCTTTTCTGTGTGGAATTGCTGAGCGTCCAAAGAAACTGTTCACACTAACCCATCCAAGACTCTCATACGGTTGTGTGTCTGCATGGGATGTTTTGCACCAAGGACCAGAGAACGCTATTTTGTCAGGTTGTACTTGTGCAATCAGATGACAATAAAGTTGACTTGACTTGAACTATAATCTGGTTCCTGATGTGATTATGCATAGACCTGACTGCTCTGAAAAATCATTACTACTGGGGATATGCTGACTGATGATGGTCTCTTACTAATTTGTGTAGAAGCTGGCTGTGAAGAAACTGCTAATTGAGTTTTCCAAATACGCTGGCATCCCAAAATGTATAGCAATACAGCTTAACGCAACTGACTTTCTAATATTTCTATAGGGTTGAAAGAAGATTTGACAGTTAAAAGCTTCCTTACAATATTAAAATCTTTTTCCCACAGCAAAATATTTTTGAATACAAACAATTAATCTCCACACGTGCAATACTTTTAGACCTTAAGACACTGGAACAGAAATAGGCTCTTCAACCCATCGAGTCTGCCCCGCTATTCAATCATGACCACTTAATTCAGAACAGTTTACTAGATTTTTAAATTTATGTAATAAATTTCTAAATTAGAAAAAGCATTAAATTTGCCTTGTACTGCCTGGTTTCAGGCTAAGTCTGATGGTTTGAATACATACCTGGTCCTTTTGATGAGTCTCGGTGCAGTATTTCCATTGTTGGAAAACTTCACTGAGTTTATCAAGTCCACCATAGTGGAAATGGAAAATCTTGTACTGACTTTCCCGACTGGCGATGACAAGTTGTCCACACGTGCATGCTTCATCACTAGAAGAAATACATTTCAGTTGCATATTATATAGTTTATTATTTTCAGATTTTCCTTTAGTTTATTTTTATGTAGCTTACGATGTGTGGTAATTTATTCTGAAGGTAAAAGATGATCATTCACACCGGTTAAAAATGAACTGACGTGCCAAATCTGATGAGATTATAAACAGCATTCCAATTAAATTTCACCTTTATCAGATGCAAGTTGATAGCTGAATTTCCTTTGGTTTGTTAAGGACAAAATAATTTTATCAAGTGTAATTCTGTGCTAAATAATTAATAGCATTCTGGCAGAATAAATTATTTGTTACAAAGCAAAATCTTGTAATTATAGCAAAGCAAACAAAATATAACAAGTTGGAAACAGAGCATATCAATGAAAATTTGTGGCAAAAGCAGAACATGAACATTTGGGGTTATACATGTCCATAGGATTGCTGTCTATAGATACCAACAGACCCAATGTTTCCAGATATTTATGTACTTGCTGTACATTATGATATTCTACACTATACTTCACACAACAAAACAAATTTAAATATGGAAAGTTATGAATCAAATTGGCAATATTATTATAATGATGTGTGTATCAAATTCAGATAATTTCAACAGTTGAACAAATAATACAAAAAACTTGAATTGGGGGAGGTGCTTAGCATGCACTCTTTTGAAATGGAAGTACTGTACCTTAGTAAATTGCTAAACTATTCAAGAAACATTTTTTGAAATCTATTAAAATGTATCTTGCTATTCATATACTTGCTATACTAAAGAGGTAATTTAACCTTCCCTTTCATTATTTCTATTCAGATACGCAGCAACTCTGAAGTACTAAGTGAACAGGGCAGTGTAAGTGTCAATCGACTGAGAAACAATCTTTCCTTTCCTCATAACACAGTCACATAGAATCATGTACACTAATAATGTACTTAAAAAATAAAATTTGCACTCGAAGAAATTAGAGGCAGTTGTAATCCTGCTTCTTATTTGAAGTCTTTATACATTTGAAATGTGTTTTGTGCCTTTTAGTTAAATATATCCTTTTATATGAAGAATAATCTTTAATTTAATGAATTCACACGGATGTCTTTTTTCCATTATGATCAAATCTCGGGCAGTTACTTTCGTTGCAGATTTTTAGTCCTCATTCCACTCAAATGGTAACAAACATATCGAATGCATTATTCTTCGATCTAAAATATGTGGTTGCCTCTTCTCCATTTCTGAGTTGACGATGATTTCTAATTCTCCTCTAAAAATGCACTAATTTTCCATTTTCAGAAATGGAGAGTGAAAACAGTACCACTTCCGATCACAACGAACTAAAAATATGAATTTAACATGAAGCAGCAAACCTACATCATTCAGTAAGATAATGCTGAAGCTGCAAGATAACTGGGACTTCTGCAAATTCTTTGGGGAATTGAAGACTATTTTTAGCAGTCATGGTCAGAAAAGATAAAATAAACTACTTACTGATGTGGAAATACAGAACTTGTACATTTAAAAAAAACTGCAAAGAACATTCAGTGCTGAATGGCATTAATTCCTAAAGCAGCATGATAGGAAGCACTGTGGTGTTATCATCGGTAGGGCACTTTCATATTCTTATCTTCTTGTGCATCAGTAGAAAGACAATTATAATCAGATGTTAATGCATTCCAGTGTAACAAGGGGTATGCAAAACAAGAATAAAGGAAGAAAGCAATTTAAAAAAAACATCAATGGTTTCCTTCAGAGCCAAAGTTGACATTTCCTCAGGCTGGCATTTAATACAGCAAAATTGAATCAAGTAACCTTTTTCCAAATAGCCCCAATTGAAAAATTCACATCAATATTATATATTCCTTTAAATATTGCAATCTCCATTTTCTTGGTTAAATGGTTCAAATCCACCTAAAATGGTGAAATAGTGACAGGAATTAATACTTCAATTACGCTAATTATTTTAATGTAAAGATATTTCAACATGTTATTGGAGGTAAAACAAATAGAAAAGTGAGCAAACTATTTCTGATAGGATTCCTGGTGACTCACTCCTGCCTTCACAATAAGAGTTGCATCCTGTTGGCTCATTTCCACCTACATCGCAAACTTGAAACTGTTTTTAAATTCATACATTATGCATGAAAGTAGCAATCTATGTGGATGGAGTCCAATTTAATTTATACATCAACACAATACTTCAAAATGGTAACAATTAATTACTAAAACAACATCTGCAAAATGTAACGTTCAACGACAGGTAACTTAGAATTTATTTGGCAAACAGAATGAAGATAAATACACGAACTTCAGTATTTCTTACAGATCTTGAAAGGGACCAGAAAATGAAATGCATATTGTACAATTTTAATTTTGATGAAGCCCTTTTCAATAAATCTTGGCTCTATTCGTCTGTTACAATGTTTTTTTAAAGTGGTCTCTGTCTGCTTTTGACTATTGACTGTTTTTAATTGTCGTTAGCCAAAAGAGGCTCAGTGAATGTCAATTATCCTTTCTTACCAGAAAACACACAAAAAAAGGAAATTAATGAATCTTGAATCAAAGTACAGTGTATTTATAAGCAACTATTTAAATTTGGAATCTGATAATTATAACTCATTTGTACTTTATTGGCCTGGAAATAAAAAAAAACATTAGCACATTCAAATTAAACAATCACCAATTATTATAAATATTGTTATTTCTGTAAATGTCTGTCTCAATTGTAAGGAAGTCTTAAGAGCTGTTACTGAATTCCATTTAAAACTACTTTGGGTTTAACTGTTTCAGAAGAAACTATTAGGAAATATAAAACACTTTTTGCTCAGGTATTTAGTAAACAACACTTTTCTGATCTTGCCGATTTTTAAAATCTAATTCAATATATATGGGACCCATCCAACAGACAAAAAGGAATTCAAAGTCATTATTTATCATCACTGGTAATCTCAAGGAAGCATCTCTATTATAAAACCTGACCAAAAAGAATCATTAATCCAGTCCAAAAGAAGAACAGAAATCAACTGCCAGCATGAGTTCTGGATCAATGCAACATGAAGGAACAAGCTTAACAATTCTTCCAGTCCAACAACTTCATCAGCTGAAGGATAAGCAAGCACCATATATAAATGATATGGTAACACATACATTACAATAGGTTTCAAAATGCAGGCTTTACCACACCTTCATGTAGCACAGGCAGTAGTATCTTCCTTATCAGATCTGCCAATTAGGCCCACTGAGCATATTGGAGTTATTCCAGGTAACAATCCAAACAGGATTTATAGAGAGCATCTTTTGGTTAAACTGTTTTGAGCTTCTCTTTATAGATGAAATATTCATATGGGAGAAAAAGAGAGAAATAAATAATAAATGGAGAAATTCCTTATATTAATGGGAGCTAGATTTCTAACCTGAAAAAAAGACGCAGTGATCGCATTTGGCTCAAATCAACTCTAAAAACACCATAGAGTTGCTCAAGTGCCAACACCTTCTGCTGCTCTTCCCATTTTGTGCTATGCGGTTGGGTGCAATTCTCAGAGAACTGCAAAGTGTACTCTGCATCAGAGGAGTGGTCTGAGATGGATCTCGCCAAATGAGCCATATGTTCTTCACACATCTCTCTGTATAATGAGGAAAAGGAAACAAGTAATTATTAACTAATATTTTGTGAAGCAAAATTGTACGATGTTTAGTTGGGAAACTAAAACAGACAAAATAACAATTGTACATTTACTATTAATGTTATCAAATTAGTTCATCAAGTGTAAGGATTTTAACTAAGATTATTACATTTTCTACAAGTATTTACTTCTATTTAAATTAAAAATTAATAGTTCCAAAAACTATTCTTACCACGGTTAAATATTCCTAAAAAAAAACCAAAATTTTGAAAATATATGACAATCGTTAGAGTAACTGGCTTGAATGATATTAAACCTCAACATTACATAGGTGCAGTGTTAATAGATGATTACCATAACTTCTCAGTTCAACTTCAGGTGGTGGTTGTAACAGCTTCATGAACTAGCTCTCTTTTCAAAGGTGTTAACAATTTGCAGCTTAAAATTGATCTTTAAAAAATCTAAAACTCAGTAGAACAAGCACTCAATAATAATAATTTCTAACAAAAATACGTTCAACGACAAAACATGTTCATTACAATTTCTTCATGTTAAAACTTCAAATATACAAGTAGAACAGAAAATCAGAAGGTACTCCCAAAATTCAAACTCCACATTCTCAAGTATTCGATGCAACATATTATCCAGCTGGAAATCAAATATGCAGAAGGTTTTAGCATTATTTTGTGTCTTAACGTAGCCAAAGTTTTTTTTTTGCAAAATTCAAGAACCTATTATTTGTACTGAGGAAGTTTTGTTTTGTGGTATTGCTCAATAAACTATTAGTGCAAATTATAGGTTATTGAAGAGCAATGAACATGGGCACCAACCCAAACCATCACAGGGGGGGGGGGGGGGTAATCTTTTACAAATAAAGCCCTTATAATTTACCTAAAAATTGTTCTTTTAAAAAAAAAACAATCAAAACTGTACTTTAAAATACCTGGTAGCCTTGTCCACTAGGTCAAATTGTGTTGAATCTTTACCTTGCTTTGTTCAATAATGTAGATTAGCAGTAAAGTACTTGCATGCAAATCACATATTTGGGCTTTGCATAGCATTTCTCATTGGTCTGGAACTTTGAGAAATCTTGTAAGTTGTATGGAAATTTTCCATGCCATAAATACCAAACAGTTGGCATTATTCCCTAACAAAATTTGCACTCCAGACCTCACTGGCAATTCACCATCAACAATTTCCCAATTCCTCTACCAGTGGATTTTTTAATCTGGGAAAAAATGGAACAATGATTTATTTGCCACAAATAAACCTTGCCAAAATCTTCTGCAAACCTGTTTCCAATTCCCCAGGAATATTTTCAAGACCCAATAGGAACAGCAAATCCATTCATTTCAATGGAGAGTGACTGCCAAACAGGTAAAAGTACCAAGTAATTTACACTTTTAACAAAAAGTCACTCATGTTAAAGATTTAAAAAAAATGCCAAGCATTGATTAATTGATTTCTTTAGTTTTTGAAAATCAAGAGCAAGTTTGGTGGCAAGTGTTAATGCTTAGACGATTTTCTTTATAAAATAGCAAGATTGTGCATAGGGTTGGTTGAAGCCCATTCGCATGACAATTATGCAGGTAAGGCTTTGTCAAGGACATCAAGATGGTACAATGGCAAATTGAGAACGGTGTAGCCACAGAACAGGATACCAGTGAGTGTGTGAGAGGCTTGAAAATGACTGCAAGTCTGGTCCATTAATGTCAGTGATGTTATGAAAATTGGAATGAGAAATAAATAACACCCAAGCTTAATTTACATTTTATTTTGAAGAGTGGAATATAATTATCCACTTATTTTCAGCATATTTGCCTTTTCTCTTTCATTCCTTTCCCCATTCCTTAATGGATCAGCTAAGAATGCAGAAGACACATTGAATCTGAACTGTGCTTGTAAAGTCACAATTTAAGACCAAAAGCTTCTGCCTTGGATGTTGCAATAATTGGAAAGGCATTAGAGAGAAATATCTGAACAAAGTGAGGGGAGGAAAGTTTAGTGGAGACATCAGAGATAAGATTTTTTTTTTAAATACACAGAGGGTGCCTGCAATGCCTTGCCAAGAGTGATAGCGGAAGCTGAAACATTAGGGACATTTAAGAGACTCAGAAAGGCATATGGATGAAAGAAAAATAAAGGGTATGAGGTAGGAAGAGTTTAGTATTTTTTGATAGGAATAAATAGACCTCAACAATGAAGGACACTGTTTACATCCGGTACCGCACAGATGGCAGTCTCTTCAATCTGAGGCGCCTGCAAGCTCACACCAAGACACAAGAGCAACTTGTCCGTGAACTACTCTTTGCAGACGATGCCGCTTTAGTTGCCCATTCAGAGCCAGCTCTCCAGCGCATGGCGTCCTGTTTTACGGAAACTGTCAAAATGTTTGGCCTGGAAATCAGCCTGAAGAAAACTGAGGTCCTCCATCAGCCAGCTCCCCATCATGACTACCAGCCCCCCCCCCCCCCCGCCCCCCACATCTCCATCAGGCACACAGAATTCAAAACGGTCAACCAGTTTACCTACCTCGGCTGCACCATTTCATCTGATGCAAGGATCGACAAAGAGATAGACAACAGACTCGCCAAGGCAAATAGGGCCTTTGGAAGACTACACAAAAGAGTCTGGAAAAACAATCACCTGAAGAAACACACAAAGATCAGCGTGTACAGAGCCGTTGTCATACCCACGCTCCTGTTCGGCTCCGAATCATGGGTCCTCTACCGGCATCACCTACGGCTCCTAGAACGCTCCCATCAGTGCTGTTTCCGCTCCATCCTCAACATTCATTGGAATGATTTCACCACCAACATCGAAGTACTCGAGCTGGCAGAGTCCGCAAGCATTGAATCCACGCTGCTGAAGACCCAACTGCGCTGGGTGGGTGACGTCTCCAGAATGGAGGACCATCGCCTTCCCAAGATCGTGTTCTGTGGCGAGCTCTCCACTGGCCACCGAGACAGAGGTGCACCAAAGAAGAGGTACAAGGACTGCTTAAAGAAATCTCTTGGTGCCTGCCCCATTGACCACCGCCAGTGGACTGATCTCGCCTCACAGTTCGGCGGGCAGCAACCTCCTTCGAAGAAGACCGCAGAGCCCACCTCACTGACAAAAGGCAAAGGAGGAAAAACCCAACACCCAACCCCAACCCACCAATTGCAACCGCTGCAACCGTGCCTGCCTGTCCCGCATCGGACTTGTCAGCCACCAACAAGCCTGCAGCAGACGTGGACATACCCCTCCATAAATCTTTGTCCGCGAAGCCAAGACAAAGAAGAAAGAAATGGGTCAGCACAACATTGTGGGACAAAAGGCCTGTACTACTGTGCAGTAATGTTCTATGCCATGTAATAAATCAGTTTCATTCAGATGTGATGAGATCAATTATTATTGCTCATTAATGAAGGGATGGAACCATGCAGCACTTTCCTCAGTGGATCTCTCTTGGCACTATGGGAATTCACCTTCAAATGAGCTGTTGATAAGTAATCAATTATATTTTGTAAGCTTCCAATGGAAAATGAAACTTAAATAAACTTTAATTCATTTTTTTTAAGCAAGTTCAGCATTTATTGCCATTCCTACTGCCCAAGGTGATGGGAGCAAGCTGCTTTCTTAAACTGTTTTAGTCCTTCTGACAAAGGTACTCTCACAATGCTAACTGTCCAAGTAACAATAAGGGAATGGAGATGCATTTCAAAATGGTGTGACAAGTGGCAATGTTCCCACACAACTGAAGCCCCTGCCCTTGGTGCTACAGATGAAAGATTTAGGAGGTGCTGATCAAGTAACTTAGCTGATATATTTTATTTTGGGACAGTATACCCTACAATCTATATGTAGAGTAGGTGGGTGGGTTATCAATCAAATGGGCTGCTTTGTCTGGGATACTGTTGGAGCTGTACATATTCCTTCACACTCTTGACTTCTGCCTGACAAATACTGAAAAGACTGAGTTTTGAAATGCATCTCCATTCCCTTATTGTTACTTGGACAGTTAGCATTGTGAGAGTACCTTTGTCAGAAGGACTAAAGCAGTTTAAGAAAGCAGCTTGCTCCCATCACCTTGGGCAGTAGGAATGGCAATAAATGCTGAACTTGCTTAAAAAAAATGAATTAAAGTTTATTTAAGTTTCATTTTCCATTGGAAGTTTACAAAATATAATTGATTACTTATCAACAGCTCATTTGAAGGTGAATTCCCATAGTGCCAAGAGAGATCCACTGAGGAAAGGTGAGTCATTTGACACATGGTATTCAGCCTTTACTATGCTCTTGCAGGTAGAAATAGTAGCTGGTCCAGTTGAGTTTCTGATAACATTGGACAACAAAATTTTTTACTTCCTGAATACTTAGGTGTACTTTTGTGATTTATTGTCATATTTTAAACCTACTTCAAGGATACAAAACCAAAAAATACAACGTATCACTGAAAATTTATTTTCTGCATTCGCACTTGGACCTCTTCCCTGCTGATCTTGATGCAGTCAGTGATGAACATGATGAAAGGTTTCACCAGGACATTGCAACCATGGAAATTAGTATCAGGGCAACTGGAATCTATCAATGCTGACCGACTATTGTTGGACACTGACTCGAGAGGCATCAGATGCAGAGTACAAATGAAAATCAGCGGCAAAATATTTTTAGGTCAATTGAACTAACACAATGTGTCAGCATCATTATGCAATTAAACGTGCTAAAATAAATAAGTCGATGTTTCTACAACTTCTTACGTGATACAGCAAACCTGAAATGATCTTTGTATTCACCTTGAAGTTGTTTATCATAATCCCAAATTTGTTTTCAGAAAACAAACCTTGTAAACAGTAACACCTTGGACTTCCACGGTGGATGACTTGGGAATAGTGACTTAATTAAGCATCAAGGTAGGAGTTTAACTCTGTTAGCAATTACATATTTATCACAGGAGATGACAATTTGACCAAGAGCCCATACCTGCTCAAGTGGAACAATCACATCATTCTAGATCCTGTTGTCTTTTTCCCTCTGTAGCTTTACAACTTATTCTCTCACAGGCTCACCAGCCTCCCATCATGAATTTTTTTGCCAATTCATTGGACTGATGGGAAAATGACATTAACTAATTAATCTACCATCATATCTTTGAAATGAAGAAAATGAGCAAACCACACATATTGTGCTCAGTCGGAATAGATCCTGGGGTCTCTCAAGCTGTGTGGCTACCTTAGACATATCTGACCCATGAGGTCACCACCTGGCAATAAATGTTGTCTGTCATTTGGCATACAGTGGTAGGCAGATTCAATTATTGCAGAAATCTCAGCAGAATTCAGCATAGCGTTGAATTTGGACAGAGTGTGTGTGCGTGTGACACACACACACATATATATAGATACATATATATAGATATATATATCTATAAATACATATATATAGATACATATATATAGATATATATATCTATAAATACATATATATAGATATATATATCTATAGATACATATATATATAGATATATATATCTATAGATACATATATATAGATATATATATCTATAGATACATATATAGATATATATATCTATAGATACATATATATAGATACATATATATAGATATATATATATCTATAGATACATATATATAGATATATATATCTATAGATACATATATATAGATATATATATATCTATATATATATATATACACACACACACACACACATATATTATACACACAGACATACATATATACAAATGTATGCTAGCACAACTGAAAGGTATCTATAACACCAACTTTAGTAAAGCAAAATTCAATATTTGCACCTCAGCTGTGGTGAAACTGGTGTGATTTTTCAGGCTAGAACTTGCTTCTCTAACGATTTCCTCTGATGACCATGTTCGAACCTTGCATACTTTTTTACCATTGTGCAGAGACTTTCTTATTTCTGATCCTTTTCAACTAGGCTGAAACCTGCCCATTTTCACCTCTGGTCTTGACTCAGCTCACTCAATGCAAAAAAAAAACTTCAATTTTGTCTTTTTGTCGGTTTTGACCTCCAGTCTTCACTTCTGGAAAGTCTTTCTTGTTCTTGCCACCTAAAACCTAGTCATCCAAAGTTCTGTTGTCAACTCCTGATGTGAAGCAAAACTCAAAATTCAAACTACAACTCTATTCCCAACTGTTGCTTGCAATCAGTTCCAGACTTTGACAAACGCATGTCTAGAAGGAAATCATTCCAGATTCCAAAATCCATCGGTAGCATTTTCACTCAATAACAATAGGAACTCAACTCGCCTCACATAATATCCCAAAGTTTATTGCATGACCATTAGAAGGAAACTTTGGCAGCATACCAAATTCAGAACTGAAAGTTTAGTCAAAATAATTTGTCAAAAATAATTTAAGAATATTAATTTTTTTTTTTAAAAAAGGTACAGAGAGAAGTGGTGTAGTCCATGTAGGAAATTCCAGAATTTAGGCCTCCAAACGCACCATTATCTCGGGAGCAGTTAAGGGCGTGTAGAGTTTGAGATGTCAGACTGCAGATTATAAAACTGATTTCCTTAAATAGGACAGTGAAGACCAAGGGAAGCAAAACTGGCCTGAGAACTGGTATTATGGATATGCATGGATAAGGAGTTAACCAACACCTTAAAGGACCCCCATCATCCTGGTTACCAGCCTCTTCTCACTGCTACCTTCAGGCAGCTTGAAGCTTCAAGCTTCAGCTTGAAGATGAGGACCTCTAATTTCATGAACAGTTTATTTTCAACAGCCATGGGCTCCTGAAACCATCCCCACCTTGTTAAAATGATCACTAAAAGATTGTCTGCTCTGTTGCAAAGTTACTTTTTACCCACTAGGAGAAATGAAAATATTTGTTTCAGTTTTTTTCTGCCAAGTACTTGTTCAGCTGAAGCAAGTAAAAATTTCAGTGTATACAGTGCCTCTATAATGTTTGGGACAAAGACACTTTGCTTTTTAATCCTGTGCTCCAAAGTTTTAAATTTGTAATCAAATAATTCATGTGATTAAAGTGCACATTCCAGATTTTAATCAAGGTTATTTGTATACATTTTGGTTTGACCATGTAGAAATGACAGCTCTTTTTATACATAGTCCTCTCATTTCAGGGCACCATAATGTTTGGGACACTTAGCTTCACAGGTGTTTGTGATTACTCAAGTATATTTATTTGTTTCATTAATTCAGGGAGAAAAGAGCTAGACTAGCTTCTAAGCTTTTGATCACCTTTGGATGCCATTTCTCAACACGAGGACCAGAGTGGTGCCAACAAAAGTTTTTTAAAAAACCATTATGAGGCTGAAAAACAAGAATAGAACAGTAAGAGACGTTGACCAAATTTTAGGATTACCAAAGTCGACTGTTTGGAACATCATTAAGAAGAAAGAGCGTATTGGTGGGCTTAGTCATTGCAAAGGGCCTGGTAGGCCAAGGAAGATCTCCACTGCTGGGCCAAGGAAGATCTCCACTGCTGGGCCAAGGAAGATCTCCACTGCCGGGCCAAGGAAGATCTCCACTGCCGGGCCAAGGAAGATCTCCACTGCCGGGCCAAGGAAGATCTCCACTGCCGGGCCAAGGAAGATCTCCACTGCCGGGCCAAGGAAGATCTCCACTGCCGGGCCAAGGAAGATCTCCACTGCTGGGCCAAGGAAGATCTCCACTGTTGGGCCAAGGAAGATCTCCACTGCTGGGCCAAGGAAGATCTCCACTGCTGATGACATAAGAATTCTCATCATCATGAAGGAAATTCCCCAAACGCCTGTCCTACAGATCAGAAACACTCTTCAGGAGGCAGGTGTGGATGTGTAAATGACTATAATCTGCAGAAGATTTCTAGGCTACACTGCAAGATACAAACCAGAAACAGGATGGCCAAATTACAGTTTGCCAAGGAGTATTTAAAAGAGCCTGCAGAATGAAACGAAGATTAATCTGTATCAGAGTGATGGCAAGAGCAAAGTGTGGAGGTGTAAAGGAATTGCCCAAGATCCAAAGCATACCATCTCATCCGTGAAATATAGCGGTGGGTGTGTTATGGCCTGGGTACTTATGGTACTTGCGGACTTATCTTCATTGATAATGTAACTGCTGTTGACAGTAGCAAAATTAATTCTGAGGAGTACAGAAACATCCTACCTGCTCAAGTTCAAGCAAATGCCTCCCACTCATTGTACGGTGCTTCATCCTACAGCAAGACATACTGCTGAAGCAACAAAGGAGTTTTTCGAAAGTTAAAAACTTGAAAATTCTTGAATGGCCAAGTCAGTCACCCAATCCAAATTCAATTGAGCATGCCTTCCATATGCTGAAGAGAAAACTCAAGGGGACATGTCCCTGAAACAAGCAGGAGCTGAAGATGGCTGCAGTAGAGTCCTGGCAGAGCATCACCAGAAAAGATACTGAGCACCTGATGATGTCTATGAATCATAGACTTCAAGCAGCCATGACATGCAAAGATAAGCTACTGAGTTTAATATACATAGCATTGCTATGTCCAAAATATTATGGTGCCTTGAAATGAAGGATCATATATCAAAAGTACTGTCATTTCAACAGGGTAAACCAAAATGCATACAAATAAGCTTGAATAAAATCCGGAATGTGCACTTCAATAACATGTGAATTGTTTGGTTACAAATTAAAAACTGTGGATCACTGGCAAATAAAGGAAAAAGTATTTGTTCCAAACATTTTGAAAGGCACTGTATTTTAAACTCATGACAATAAATTCATTATCAATATATGCCTTCCTCACTGACAAAATGTCACTTGCAAAGGTTTAGATGGGCTGGAAGATTGCAGGCTGGTCAGAGTATGAAAGGAAAGTAAGGAACGAAGGAAAAAAAAGGATGAGTGTTTCTGTTACACAAGGATTGAGCAGGGGTTGAAATGGAAGCAAAAGATGGATGGTAATGGAACTGTAAACTCAGGTCAGAATCAAATAGATTGTGGAAGCTACTTTTAATCTGGTTTATCTTCAGACAGCAATAGATTGGGGAGTGGAGCATATAGTGGTTTACAAAGATATTAACCATAGTTCTTCTGGTTTAAAATGAACATTCAAAGTGGACCCAACTGCCAAGTATATTTAAGATAAATAAATTTTAGATGTACAGGGAATTTGGGTTAACGACGGAAGTTGGTGCGGAGGTCATGATGTTATTGAATGGTTGAGCAAAAACAGTTGTCGCAGCTCTGCAAAGGATTAGTCATGGTCGAGATGAGTAGTTTCAATTGGAATTTGAAATGGTCATGGAGGGACAGCAGGCAGAGGAGATATGGGAAGCAACTATGGATGGATGTCTTCCCATAAAATGTTTTCAGGCAGAAGCATAAATCTAGTAACACTTTCTTCCTGTTACCGCTGTTTGTAAGCCTCAACCCAATGACCCAACCAATTTCCTGTTTTGCCTCTACTTAGTCTTTAGAACTATCAGATTACATCTTTCAGAAATAATACTTACTTTATCCAAGCCTTTTTATGTATTATGCATGATTTTGTGGCCTGCTTTACCCACATGATATCTAGCAAATAGATCAATATTACAACTAATTTTTTCGCTACTATTAATTAATTTTTTTTGATTATTATTTTTCATGACAAAATGTTGAATGAAATAGTTGAACCTGTTACAATACTATTGACATCCTGATTACAGTACCTGCTTTCTGCATCAAGAAACACAGATCTGCTACTTTCTGCCATTGGGTCAACAATTGGAGAGAGACATAATGGAGAGGAGAAAGAATCAGAATCCGATCCAACCATGCTATCTCTGCTGACATCATCAGAGGTTAGATCATACGTTGCTTCTTGCTCGCTCTTATTATTAACCTTGTCCTGATATTCTGTTGGAACGTTTTGTTGGTTATCTGGGCAGATTAATGAGGCAATTTCTGAAGCATTTTCTGAGTTGTGAGCTTGCTGTAATGTTCCATCAGAGATATGGAAACTGAGGGAATATTGTGATGCATTCTGCCTTGCTTCTGTTGAGCCAACGTGCATGGAATTGATCATGCTCTGTGATATAGTTATTATCTCATCATCTTCTGGCGAAGGCAAAACTGGTTTATGTGTGGTATTATTTGGAGGTTGTTGCATAGCTGGAGCATGTGCACGTCGGCTTCTCCTTCGATGAGTTTTTCGTACTGGAGAACTTTCGGGAGTGATGTACCTTAAAGCCTCCTCATCTTGTCGTTGGATACGTGTGTTTGGGATCCATGTGATGATCAGAGTAGTTCCCAGTTGTTCATCCTTTTCCAAATGTATGCACAGGTATCCTGAATGTGAAGATGGGGTACAAAAGGGAGAAATCCTGAGGAAAATACTTATGCAGAAATGTGAACTACTGATCTACAATAAAATGTGTACCAATTACAAAATTATTTCAGTTGACTATTTCGATTGTCGTCAGGAAATCTGAAGTCATGTGCCACCTTTAAAATTAATATCCACATCTCAGAAATGAAATAAAGAAAAACTACTTTTGTTGTGCAAGACATTAAAAGATTCGATTTTCCCACACCACCTTCATTGATAAAATAAAATTTACTCATCTTATGCAATGCAGAATCAGGCCAATCCATCAGTTATTCTCCACAAAAAAACCATTCTCACAAATTTTCATTTCAGCTTATCAGCTAAGAATCTTTTCCTTTCATTATCACATATTTAAGCTTCTCAAATGTATTTAAGTTATTCAACTTGGCTGTTCCTTCTTTGACCACCTTCTGGATTGAGAAACTATTCCCAAATTCCCCATTAGATTTATTAGTCTCTATCTTATATGTAATTGTATGTAATTGTAATTGTATGTATGCAATTGTGATATAATTGTATGTATTATCCCCAATTCTGCTTTCTCCCAAGTGCAACAATTATCACCACACCTACCCTGTTAATTTCCCCACAATTCTAACGATAATCTCAATTTGTGATTAAACCCTGATTGTAACCTCTCAAGTAACTCTTCATCCTTTTTTAGTATTTATGAAGGCAATCTACAACTTATTCCAACAAAAAAAAATCAGATTCAACCTATGGTAGTTATTTATTTATTCCTTCTACAGCACTGTCTACAATCTTTTGAAATATAATTTAAATAAATTTGCGGCAATTGAGTTATTTTGGAAATGGGATGGGTAAGGGGAGATAATAGAAAGTTCATCTGATAACAATATTCAAAAAGGGACTTTTTCAAAATAACAATGAAAATGGTATACAAGAACATTCCATGTAGCTTTGCAGTAGAGGGGCTTGATGAAGAGCTCAAGCCTTATATCATCTTTGCTAATATAAAGTACACTGTGTGAGCTGCTGAGTTTCTCCGGTATTGTTTTTATTTCATGTAGTTTAATGAATCTTGGACATGCTAAGCTGTTACTATTTCTGTCATGCTAAATTTCACTTTCAGAAAAAGATTTGCATGTCTTTCATCACTTTTATCTCTTAAATAGCTCATAAGTATTCTCACACTGTCCACAGAACAAGAAAAAAATCAAATCTGAAATGTGCTGCTTTCAGATTAAATGTTCCAAAAGGATGTTAACATAGAATATAGAAATCTACAGCACATTATAGGCCCTACAGCTCACACTGATGTGCCAGTCTAATAACTTTGCATTATTTTCAATTGTCATTCTATTAAATATAAATAACTTTTGAAGAAATGTCACTGTTGCCACATGGGAAATGCAGGAGCTAACCTATGCAAATTAAGCCCCCCCTGAAAGATTATATTGATGATCAGTTTTTGTTAAATTGTGTGAGGGGAAATTCTGTATTTGTATATTATCAGTTAAGATCATTTGTAAAACAGATATGTGGCCGACATATGATTTTATTGCCTGAAACTAGTTTTGAGAAATATGTACTTTCCATACCAAAAAGGGGTATATATCTGATTTGTATTGTATTTTACAAGAAAATGAAAGCAAGACAGATTGGGATAAAGATAAGTTGAAATGGGAAAAAGATTTAGGTTCTATAATAGCTGAAGAAGCCTGGATGGAAATTTGTCAGAATAGTATTCGGAAATTGATTAATGCTAGATTAGCGATGATTAATTATAATTTTATACATCAATTATATTTAACACCAGAGAAATTTAAAAAATTTGGTCTTAGTAAGTCAGATTGTTGTTTTAGTTGTGATCAGACGGCCAATACTTTTTACATACAGTTTGGTTTTGTGATCGATTGCAACAGTTTTAGAAAGGTATTCAATCTATATTTAATAGTTTATATAATATCTATGTAGTATTAGATCCTGATATAATTTTATTAGGGAATATGTAATCATTAATTGACTTAGGCTTAATGATTATCAGATTTGTTTTATCTATTTAGCTTTAGCGGTAGCTAAGAAATGTATAGCGCTTACTTGGAAAGACAGAAATATACTAACTTTAGATAGGTGGTATTTAGAGATGAAGTCTTGTTTAATTATGGAAAAGATATCTTTTTCAATTCAAGAAAAGATGTCTTTTTATAAGCTGAAGTGGACTCCATTTGTAAAGTACATGCAATTAAGTTTGACTTAAATATGTTTTATGTGTGATATTTTAGATTTGATAACTTTTTTTACTTAGTATTTTTACTTGTTATTTTTTTTGTTTGTGAGTGTTTTTTTTATATATATTATTAACTTTATTAATTCTTCACTCTTTATTTGGGGGGGAAGGGTGGGTTTTTTTTATATATAGATTTTTTTTGTGGTCGTATATATCAGGGGGGGGTTAGACTGATTTAAGTTAGGTCATTAATCCTATGTTGTAATAATTACTTTATTTTTGTTTTTTTTTAAATGTATTTTTTTTTGTTTTATTCATGTGATAAAATCTTTAAATAAAGTTTTTTTAAAAAAAGTTGTGTGAGGGGAAAAATTTTAGCCAAATGATACAAAGTATAATTTTACACCGGTTCAAAGTGATGTTGCATTAATCTATTGTATACTTTGACCAAGAGAAGAAAGTGCCTCACTTTACATCTCTTCTTGAGGTAGCATCTCCATCAATGCAACACTGCTTCAGTACTACATAGAAGTCTTTAGCCCAGAGTTTTGTGCATAATTTTCCAGATCAGCTTCTAAAGTTGAAATGAGAATGTTGCCAAAATAATTATACCTGACAGTTATTACTTACAAAACACTAGATTAAAGAGTATTTTGGCTGAAAGCAAGGTATATTTCATAAATTGATCATAAGTGCATAGAATCCAAAATTAATTCCATTCCAAGTCTCCAAAGGATTTGCATTTCTTTTGTTTCCTCAGCAAATGTTGATGAACTTACTCAAGAAAAAAAAATATCAATAGCCTGATGAAATATGCAGACAATAGCTCTA
Source organism: Narcine bancroftii (assembly GCF_036971445.1). Classification (NCBI taxonomy): domain Eukaryota; kingdom Metazoa; phylum Chordata; class Chondrichthyes; order Torpediniformes; family Narcinidae; genus Narcine; species Narcine bancroftii. The sequence continues at coordinate 362,466,978 of NC_091471.1, read as the reverse complement.
TATTATGCTCAGCCTGTTCTAAGAAAAACAGCGTGCGAAATTGATGTCTGCCTTGTGATTTGCAGAGTTAAACATTAAGAGACAGAGGTGTTGCCAGACACGATGTTTGCTACTGGATTTCACATTTTGTCATTCCTTCAAGTATGGTGTTAAAGGCAGCGAGGTTGCTCAAGGGCTCGACTGTGGTGATTTTACCTCCTTTAGCAGTTTCTTAGCCGTCTTCACAGCATTCCATGCCTTCCCAGTACATTGTGGTGATCAAATCACCAGTCTTCCAAAAATCTTACCATGTTGTGGACTCTGAATTATCTGCCATCAGCAGTTCAGGAATGATTATCTAGAAAATTGTCCCTTGATCTTGCTACTGTACACCTGCTCTCAAGAATTTTGAAAAATAATGAATTCTTGTTCAATTCACTTTTCTATTGTGTAAAAGCAATTGCCTAACACTTGTCCAGGGACACTGTGATGTGATGAGTACAAATCATCTCCTTGGGCTGATATTTTCCAAAAAGTCTGTACATGGTCGCTGATCTCTTCTTTCATTCCTGGCCAGTAGAAACTTTCCACTGTGCCACGGAGGCAATTATTCACATCCAGATGTGAAAAATTACTGATTGATCAGATGATTTCTTCATAGCTTTGGAAAAATTAAATCTTAGTGAATGCTCAGTTCATCTCTCACCTGGAACTGTGATCTGAGTGCAGATTCAACCTCACAACTGTCTTATCAAGTAGCAATCTGCATCGCTAGCAGAGAGATTTGGCCTCACCACAATGATTGCCCCCAGCTTAGAATCTTCAGCATCTCATCTTCCAGAGACAGGTTTATTTATCAGTGCCAAGTCCATGCACAACTATTCCGGGGCAGAACTGATGCTTTGTGTGGTCTGAAACCTCACAAGCATTCCATGTAATATTTTAGTGCTTTATGGAGGATGGTCTTAATAGGAGTGATTCTAGAGCTTATCGCTCGCTCGCTCGCACGCACGCACGCACGCACGCACGCACGCACGCACGCACGCACGCACGCACGCACGCACGCACGCACGCACGCACGCACGCACGCACGCACGCCTCAAGTTCATACCACTTTTACCATTTGTATACACGTTTCTGTCATTTATTACTGTCTAACCCTCCTGCAAGGTAGATGTTCCAAACCTCTTATGCAAGGCAACTACACAAAATGCTGGAGGAACTAAGTGGGACAGGCAACATTCATAGGAAGCAATAGATCAAAGTTTCAGCCCAAAAGTTCCAAAACCATTTCGTGTGTTGCAGCATCCAGCATATGCAGTCTCTCTTATTTCCCTCTTTCCAGAATGTGCACAGTGAACAACAACAGATGTTGAAATAATAATTCAGGATAAAAACAGTAGACTTATGAGATTTGGTAATTTAAAAGATTGTCTTATGAAATTTAATCCAGAGGTGGACAAGACAAAGAAATATAAATATGTAAACAGGAAAATATGATGCAACGTGGAAAGAAAGTTTCAGGAGAACATGTTACAGATCCTGAAAGGGAGATCAAAAGAATGATTGAAAAGACATACAGGTGCTTTCCAACACTTCTCTGGTAAAAGTGTACATAAAATCTGAGCAAACAATGATACGCTGGAGGCACTCAGTGGGACATGGAGCATCTATGGAGAGAAAGTGACAGTCAACATTTTGGGTTGGAACTTATTTCAATTGATGTACAATTGGCAATTTGCAATTGTAGGTGCAAATCTGTTCTGACACCCCACTCCCCTCTTCCACCCAACCTCCATAAACAGATCTATCAAGACAGTGTATAATATGCAACTCATCTATCTAATATATTGCAATTGGTGCACTTTATGTGGCTTCCTCTCAAATGCATGTTGGGTGACTGCATTGTTGACCACCAGCTCTTTGTCCTTGCAAGCAAGCTGGAACTTCTGGTTGCCAACCAATTTAATTCCCCTCACCAGACGAGTCTGTCCTCAAACTCATTCACTGGGAGGACAAGGCCAAATGTGAAATTGAGGAACCAAGTAATAACCCTGCAAGTGCTCTTCTCCTGTATATAAACCTTGTTCGGCCATTATTTGATATGAAATGCAGTACTGGTCATTGCACGAGAGAGCACAGATTTACAAAATCTAGGACTATAAAATTGTAGCTGTTAGGACAGATTGATAATCCAGGACTTTTTTTTTAAAGAAAGAAGATTGAGGGAATATGCAACTGTATCTTGAGGGTCTTTATTAAAACAAGGGACACATTTCCTTCAGTAGAGCAGCAAAAAAAAAGGGTACAGAAATTTAAAGTAATTGGCAGACAGATAAAGAAAACTGTGGTCTTTCAGAGAACGATAATGATCTGGAACAGAATGGCCAAAACAGTGGTTGAGACAGATTAGAACATTCTTGGGTGCACTTGAGCCTTTGCCAGTTTAACTTTTGTCCTACTTCTGGAAGATGCAATTATCCCACAGCAATCAGCATCAACAAACTGGAACATATTACCCTTTTTGTGTCACAATCTTTGATTCCATAATTGGTCACTCTGCTCTATGAGTGTACTTCATGATACGGGGAATCTGCTTCTGATCCTAAGACAACCAGAACTGAAGCAGTAATCCCATTCTTTTGATCAGGGGTTCTTAGCCATATTAGTTGAGATGTGAAATGTTAAATTAGATTTTTTTTAAATGTTGTATTTTTCAAACAGCTCCTAATTTTTTTAACCAAAATGTGTCTGAAAAGCCTCCCAGCTTTGACAGTCGAGACTTTCCTCTCCCCCCCCCACCCCCAAGCTTCAGCTCCTATCAAAGGATTTTGGGAAGTTCTTGAGCCACTACAAATGTTCTGAAGGGAAGGGTCACAGATTAGGACTTCAAGTTATTATACACAATTGAATTAATGTCTGTGCTAAAACTAAACAAGCAATTCACTTTATTTAGCTTTAAATATTAAACAATTTAATATCTTGAAACGAAAGATAACCGAAATATGCTGTTGTAAAAGAAAAACCCTTGAAATTCTAAATATTGAATATTTTAAGTTCCAACTTCGTCTATTTTTAAAATGCATCAGCTAAATGAATGAATCCTCGATTGAAAAAGGAAAGGAATTTCATACAAGATCAACTAGCAAAATTTCAAGGCCATTGCATAACAGGATCTCAGAAAACATAGCGAAGTCAGATTATAAAAATGGCTGGATTGCTCTGGCTGCTAGCTAGAGATTCAGCTAGCTCCTCTGTAAACATCAGCATATTCCTTGCTTCTAACCCTGGTCTCATGCTGTGCCCTCTGCAAGATAGTGAACCAAAGGTCCCAACTACTCTTAAAAGCAGTCCTTTGGCTTTACACCAGCCATATTACTGACATTGTTTGGATGTTAACTGTTTCTAAATGTTTATGTGAAAGTGACTGGGCCACAGCTCATGCTGCCTGAGCTCTGTCATTATTCTCAGACTGCTCCACTATGAAATGCCCTCGGGAACAAAGCTCCTAGTTCAATGGGAACCTTGTAGCTGCAAAGGCAAAGTATATCTATGGGGATCCTCTAGAAGACTGCTGTATTTGACAATATACAAGCTATTGGTCAGTAGTCATTTTTATGGTAATAGCCTTCTTCAAAATGAGAATTCTTTGAAATAATCTCTGCAAGTGGTACCTCAAGCTCTTCCATGTAATATTTTCATGATTAATTGGGACAACCAGGATTTTACTCAATGCTTCCTAATATGATAAAAAATTTTACAAATGTATATTTATGATGTACAAAAATACACTGGCAAAATTTCAAATGATTGAAACCAAGTCACACAATATTAAAATCAAGCCTTTTGACACATAATATTCCCATATAGTGATAATAATTCCCATTGAAGAACTTGTCTCTCAAAGGAATTTGCAAACTATATTTAAAAAAAATGTACAACAGTTGGTTAAGCAACGTTCGAAAACAAAAATCTGTTGAAGATTGTCGCTAAATATTTATTGCCCAGGGACACCAAAAATTAAATCAAAGCAATTTGCCTTTAGTTTCCTGTGCCATTATTTGTCAAAATGATTAAAAGACATTAATTATATTTTTATTCCAATGATCAATTAAATTAATTGTTTATCTTCCTGGGGCTGATTTGCCATATTTTAACTTGAACTCATCCTCTTCACTCACTTCTTTTGTTCAATGGCTTCAACACTAGAGGGCACTGCAATTTCCCTTAAATCAAGGGTAAAATAAAGACAATCAGAAGTGATTTTAGCCATGCACAAATAGGGATTTCAGTACAATATTTAAACTTTATATGCTCAAATGAATTACTGGAGTAACTAAAATTACAGGAGATTCTTATGGTCACTCCAAAACATTCCATGTTTTCCTTGCAAACAATTTTCTCCTTCCAAAATCAAGTGCAAGTGCCCATAAGCTATTATGCAGTTTTCTGAAAAGAGATGGCACATTAATTAACAGAAGGGAGAGAAAGTGATGACTTTTTAAACAGATATTGATAGGAGTCCATTCAAAATGCATTAATTTAACACACACTGGATTTTCATGAATTTAAAAATTGTTTTACTCCCCAAAAATCATTCCCTTATAAACATCAACAGTCTGCTGATAAAGGATTGACCAAAAAGCCTCATGTTTTATAGAGTTCCACAAGACAATACAAATTATTAAATTGCATTAAATGTAGTTTTATTAAACAGCTCATCTGAGATCTTGTATCCAATACAAAAGAATAGAAAATTTAAGTGGTCTGGAAATATCTATTGTTAAAACAAAATCTGCTACAAGATCTCAGAACTGCAACTAAAATTCACAGCACAAGGAGAAATACCTTCAACTGGAGAATCTGTCATTGTGGTTTTTTTAAATTAGAAGTCTGAGTCAATCAACATCCGTGGATGAAAATGGATGGTCAACATTTTGGGTGGAGACCTTGCATAAGAACTAGTGCAAGGGAAGATTGTCAATATAGACAAATGAGAAGAAGGAAGGTGAGAGAGTGAAAATAGATCCAGGAAAAATAATAATCAGCTTTAACAGGTGGTGGGAGAGGAAGATTAGAGGCAGATTCTCTCCCATCCTGTTTAACTTTTCCATCCCTCCCTTGCCCAATGGTTCCATATTCCCACCACCCCGATCCATTTGGGTTATTTCTGCCTTGGTTTACCATTCCCATTCCTTCCTGGTCCCATCTGTCCATCATGCCTCCCCTTACCTTGCTCCAACCATTACCTACTATCATCTGTCTCACCCCTCTTGATCCCTTCTATATATAGTGCTGCCTTCCTTCTACTCGGTCTTGACGAAGAATTTAGTCTCAAAATATTGCTCCTCCTTTTGCCTCCACTGAAGGTCCTTGACCCACTGATTTCTTCCCTTATTTTTACTCCATATTCCATCATCTGTAGTCTTGTAGCTTCTTTTAAATGTTGTTTAATTGCTTCATAGTTACTAACCAAGCTAGGCCGACACAAAAAAGCCTCAGAGCACAATTCTGTTGAAAATAAGGAATATATTTTAAGGCTTAAATTAAACTGGAATTGTTCTTTAATCTTACTACTGCAAACCATGGACTAGGAGTGAGATTCATGGTGGCTAATAGTGTTATTTACAATTATACACACATCTTAACATAAAAATTCTGTACATACAGAAAGATTGAACAAAATTTTAAATTAAGATTTGTAATGATTTATGCAACTTTCTTGAAAAAAAATACAAAACTACTGGTATCTGGTCTTTGAATCCCCCTCAAGTCATGGATCACTACAAGATTGAGATCAAGCATTGTACTCTTAAATTTGTTGAGTAAAGTTTTTGAGCTGATTGAACATAAAAGGGCCATAGTGATAGCCTCTTATTTTTAAATTAATAATTATACATCTTTGATGATGTGTTTATGGTCATACACCTTGTACAATGTACATGCACTGCAATTCTTATTTGCTGCAGCCAAATAGGTAACTGTATTTGTAAAGAGAAACAATAATTAGTAAACTAAATGAATTAAATTAAAACTTTACTGTTTACCCCATCTTTATCCAAACTTTGAAGCACTTGGTTATATACGGTTGCCAACTCAGCTCTAAAAACAAACTGTACCATCTAACATGTACCCAAATTAATTGTAAATTTTACCGACTGTAGCTCTAAGTTGCAATTTGATTGCTATTTAAAAGCAGCAAAGACATCTCAACAAAGCACAATTGGTTCAGGTTCTTACACCATACCTGGGTGATGCTCCCCAAGAACTCGCAGCACATCTGAAGGATGGACGCAAACATTGTTCTTGGAGTAAACAATTTCGCCATCTAGAATTCTAGCAGAACCACTTGATTGATTAAAGGTCAGGAGATCAGAGGCTTTGGAGGATGCCCGTCGTAGAAGCTGACCAAGAGACATCTCCAGAAATATCTTTCCATCATCTGATTTCTTCATTCTAAATAAAAACAACACAATTGATTTTTTTTAAAAAACAAATGCTGATGGAAACATGTCCCTCAATGAATCTGCTCACCTGTTCAAACTTCCACACTTCAGACTGCAATAGCTGCACAGCCATTATAATCCTTCTCCTCCATCTTGCCTTTCATCAAGGTCATGTAAAAAGGAGATGGAGCAAGTATTGTGACGGTGCATTTCCAAGAGGGAGAAAGTTAATTCAGCCAAAACCTGAGATTCCCAGCCAAGAATCAAATTTACAACAGAGAAAGTGGGAACAATACATTCTCCTCCATACCCACAATCACACCTGTCTGTATGGTTTGCCCAAGTTGAATAGTTCCCTTTTTCTCCACTACTGGTGCTAATGCTACATTAATAATTTCTTCCCACACTAATTTTTGATCAAAGAATTAATCCTCTCATTTTATTAACTCTATATAAATTTGCACAAGGCTGAGGGAATAATCCAGTAAAAGGATTATGGCTTTCAGCAATGAATTTTGGAAAGGATGTGAAGGCCTGGAGAGTAGAGCAAAGATTTTGCTGCACGATCCCAGAGTTGAGTTTTCTCCCTCCACTAGCTTTCCTTCAAGCTTTCATTCTCCCAGGCTCTTTTCTAGTGTCAAATTCATCAACAGCTTCTTCCCTAAACAACCCTGACATGAATCGAACAGATATTCTCTTCTTGCCCATGTCTTCTGCAACTTGAATCTAATTTGAATCTTTTTCCACAGTTCCGATGGTCTGCCACCTGAAATGTTAACTGTTTCTCGATCAACAGATGTGCTTGATATGCTGAACACTGCCCATTTTCTGTGTTAGTCTGAGATTTCCAGCATGAGAGACTAATTATATTGATAATATGGAGATGCTGGAATTGTTCAATGTGATGAGAATGTTAGTCGGATCTGAGCCTTGCAAAAGAAGGGTGGTCAGGTAGAGTGATAGAGGATTCTGCAACTGTAAAAGAGACTCCAGGATAGTGTGTTGCCATCCTGATGCTCAGGTCCAGGATATCTGAGCAGAAGAAGATTATTCTTTCAGGGGATGGGAGCATCCAGAGCTTGTGGTACATATTGGCACCAATGAGAGGCTGGAGTGGGGTAGTGTACTGCAAAGTAAATTTCGGGAGCTAAGAAAGCAATTGGAGAAGGATCTTAAAAGGTTGTAATCTCTGGATTACTCCAAGTGCCACAAGCTTGATCTTACAGCAGGAAGATAGTACAGATAAATGAGTGGCTGAAGAGATGGTGCGGGGGGTGGGGGGTAGGGTTTCAGTTCCTGGATCATTGGAAACTTTTCTGGGGAAGAGGCAACCTGTACAAGTGGTACAGGTTACACCTGAACACAAGGGAAACTAATATCCTGGCAGGAAGGTTTGCTAATGCGGTTGGGCAAGGGTTTAAACTAGATTTGCAGGGGGCATAGGAACCAAAGTGAAGAGGCAGAGGGGAAAAAAAAAGTTGGCACACAAATAGGGATAGCTCGTAGGGAGTTTGTGTGGAAGGATAGGCAGATAAGGCAAAATTATAGCCAGTGGGATCAGATGTAATACAACAGGGCCACAGAGTCAAAAAAAAAGTAATAAATAAAGGGAAAAAGTTTGATTCTAAATACATAAGAGAAAGCAGATGAACTTGTCATACAACCACACATTGGCAGGTATGATGTTGTGGCCATCAGGGAGTCGTGGCTAAAGGAAAGATGTAATTGGGAGCTGAATGTCCAAGGATACACAGTGTATTGGAAGGAGAGGCAGGTAAGCAAAGGGAGTGGCATGGCTCTGCTGGTAAGGAACATTAAATAATTAGTAAGAGGTGATATAGGATCAAAAGATATTGAATCATTGAGAGTTGAAATGGCAAGGGTAAAAAAAAAAAATTGGCCTTCAAACTAGCTGGGATGGGGACAACAAATTACAAAAGCAAATAGAAAAGGTGTGTCAGAAGAGTAATGTTATGGTCATCGTGGGGGATTTTAACTGGCAAGTAGTTTGGAAATTCAAATAGGTTGGGTCTGGAGAGATTTTGTAGAAAGCCTACGAAATGGCTTTTTCACACGGCTTCTTGATGAGCCCACGAGGGGATCAGCCGTACAGTGTTGTGGAATGCACCAGAGATAATTATGGAGCCGAGAGTAATGGAACCATTAGGGGGCAGTGATATAATGTGATTGAGTTAAATTTGAGATTTAATCAAGAAACAAAAGTCAGATGTGTAGGTATTTCAGTGGAGTTAAGGGAATTAAACAAACTGGCCAAAGAAGATTGGAAGACAGCACTAGTAGGGATAGACTGCAGAGCAGCAACGTATGGAGTTTCTACAAGGAATGGGGAAATTGGAGGATAAATACATTAACAAAAAAAAGTAAATATTCAATGGAAAAATATCACAACTGTTGCTGCCAAGGAAAGCCAAAGTCAATGCAAAACCAAAAGGAACCAAACATTAGTGAGGAGAGAGGATTGGGATGTTTAAACATTTGCAGAAGGTAACTAAAAAACTCATAAGGAGAGAAAAGATGAAGTAAGAAAGTTTCTTCAAGTAAATAAAGAGTAAAAGAGAGGTGAGAATAAATATAGGACCATTAGAAAATGATGCTAGAGAAATAATCATGGGAGACAAGGAGATGGCAGAGGAACAAAATGAGTATTTTCATTACTCTTCACTGTGGAAGACATTAGCAGTATGCCAGATGTCAAAGGGCATCAGGGAATGGAAATGAATACAGTTACTATTTCAAGATGAGAAGGTGCTCAGAAAGCTGAATGATCTAACAAGAAGTCATCCAGAACAGATGGATTGCATCCTCTGAAAGAAGTAGCAGAGATTGTGGAAGCATTGGTAATGATTTTAATTTAAAAACTAAATAAAATTTAAATTAATTTGACATACAGTGCGGTTATCAGCCATTTTGGCTCAAGACCCCACACCGCTCAATTGACCTACAACCCCTGGTATGCTTCAAATGATGGGAGAAAACTGCAACCCTGGAGGAGACCAATGCAGACAAGGGGAGAATGTACAAACTCCTTACAGGCAGGATGGGATTAGAACCCCACTCCCGATAGGTGACGCTGTAACAACATTGCACTCATCGCTACACCAACTGTGTCGCCTCTGAACTTTCAGGAATCAATAGATTCTGGTATGGTCCTAGAGGATTGGAAAAAAATGCAAATGTCACCCACTATTCAAGGGAAGGAGGCAGCAGAAAGGAAATTATAGACCAGTTATCCTGATATCAGTAGTTGGGAAGATGATGGAGTCGATTGTCAAGGATGAGGCTGCAGAGTACTTGGAGGCACATGACAAGATCGGCCAATGCTTTCCCTCAGGGAAAATCTTGCATGACAAACCTATTGGAATTCTTTGAAGAAATGACATGCAGGCTGGGTGAGAGATGCAGTGGATGTTGTGTATTTGGATTTTCAGAAGGCCTTTGATGAGGTGTTACATATAAGACTTCTTAACAAGATCCCATGGTATAACAGGAAACATGTTATAGTTTGGGTAGGGCACTGGCTTATTGGCAGGAAGCAAAGTGTCGAGATACAGGGATGATGTTCTGGTTGGCTGCCAGTTGCTAGTGGTGTCCCACAGGGATCTGGTTAGGGCCGCTTTTTTATTGTACATTAATGATTTTGTTTTGTGGCCAAGTTTGCAGATATGAAAATAGGTGGAGGAGCAGGTAGTGTCGAGGAAGCATGGAAGCTGCAGAAGGTCTGAGGCAGATGAGGAAAATAGGCAGAGAAGTAGCAAATGAAATACAATGTTAGAAAGTTTACGGTTACGCACTTTGATGGAAAAAAATGACAGACTATTTTTTTTTAATGGGGATAAAATTGAAAACACCCAGATGCAAAGGGACCTGGGAGTCTTCGTGCAGAATAGACTGAAGGTAAACCTTGTTAAGTCAGTGGTGAAGGAATCAAATGCAATGCTGGCATTCATTTCAAGAGGAATAGAATACATGAGCAGGGATATGATGTCGAAGCTTTATAATGCATTGGTGAGACCTCCCTTGGAATATTGTGAGCAGGTTTGGGCTCCTCATTTAAGAAAGGATGTGCTGGCATTAGAGAGGGTTCAGAGAATCTGGGAATGAAAGGGTTGTCACACAAGGTGCGTTTGACAGCTGTAAGCCTGTACTTGGTAGAATGTGGGGGGGGGGGGGGGATCTCATTGAAACATTTTGAAATGTTGAAAGGCAATAGACAGAGTAAATGAAGAAAGGTTGTTTCCTTGGTAGGAGAGTCTAGGACGAGAGGGCACAAATTCAGGATTTTAGGGGTTCTGTTTGGAACAGAAGAAATTTCTTCAGCCAGAGGGTGGTAAATCTATGGAATATTTTGCCACGGGCATTTCTGGAAGCCAGGTCATTGGGTATATTTAAGGTAGAGATATGATTAGTCAGGGCATCAAAAGATTATGGGGAGAAGGCTAGAAAGTGGGAAAATGGATTAGCTCATGGCCGGAGAGATTCAATAGGCTAAGTGGCTTATTTCTGTTCCCAAGTCTTATAGTCTTAAAGATACAAGACAAATAATATAGCCACTGGGAGAACCATGGAAGAATTTAATCTTCAGATTAAAATCCATTTTGAGAGCAAATCTACTTTCCACAAAGATAAATTTATGAAGATTTAGGTAAAGATATGCACTAAAGGAGCAGTATGATTAGCACAATGTTATAACAATGTCAGCGACCAGAATTCAAGTCCAGAGCTGTCTGTAGGGAGCTTGGACATTCTTCCATATTTGCATGAGTTTTTCCCTGGGTGCTCTAGTTTCCTTCCACCCTTCAAAATGTGTGGGGTTTGTAAATTGATTGGTGTGTTTGGGTGGCACCGGCTCATGGACCGGAAGGACCAGTTATTATGCTGTTTGTGTCTTCTTTGGCTTGGCTTCGCGGACGAAGATTTATGGAGGGGGTAAAAGTCCACGTCAGCTGCAGGCTCGTTTGTGACTGACAAGTCCGATGCAGGACAGGCAGACATGGTTGCAGCGGAAAATTGGTTGGTTTGTGTAACTTAAGTGTAAAATGTGGCACTTGTCTTCTGAAAGAGGGATCAAACCAAACCAACATTTCTCTTTCAAAAATTGGTGTACCACTTTCGCCTGAAAACCTTGTCAGAACATGATTTTAATAAAATTAGGTTTATTAGTTTTCTCTTTGCCTTGCTAATTCGCAAGTTTTAAAGGATACTTGAATATCCAGTCAAGCAACAGGTTTCATTTGTACTTTATGGAAATCATCTGACTCATTCGAAGCTGTAACAATGAAGTTTTTCCTGAAGGCCTGAAACATCAATTATCTTGGCTTCCATGGGTGCTACCTGACCTGGTGAACTCCTCCAACATTCTGTGTTTTTTTCCAGTTTCCCAACATCTGCAATCTCTTATTTACTTGATGAAGTCTCTCCCCCACCCCCGTCTGCAATTTTTCCCATTAGTTCATAAACATTTGTTCATGTACGTCAGTTATATCCAGATCCAAATTTTGGAACTTGAGCACAAGTAACCAATTCAACTGAAGTCGCCTACTGGTGCCCCAATTTTTTAATATTCTTCTCAAGTTTCATGCACATACTTTTTAGACAAATCATTGCAAGTAGGTATCCTGACAATTTCCACTTCTTGGCATTGGGCATCAGTCAATCAATACAGGCAAATACCAAGGATCAAGTATAGAATCTTCCTCATGTTCAATGTAAATGACCATTTTCAACTCGATTTGTTTCAAGACAATGAATGCACAAAATATAGTGACACAACAACGAAAGTGACAGCAAAAGCAAACAAAAAATGTTTGTTACATTAACCTTTTTAAACAAATTGTGCTATCTATTTGAGTTTATAATTTATGGCATTCATGAATGTAGTGCAATCAGCTGCGCTGGGTGAGTCACGTCTCCAGAATGGAGGACCATCGCCTTCCCAAGATCGTGTTATATGGCGAGCGCTCCACTGGCCACCGTGACATAGGTGCACCAAAGAAGAGGTACAAGGACTGCCTAAAGAAATCTCTTGGTGCCTGCCACATTGACCACCGCCAGTGGGCTGATATCGCCTCAAACCGTGCATCTTGGCGCCTCACAGTTTGGCGGGCAGCAACCTCCTTTGAAGAAGACCGCAGAGCCCACCTCACTGACAAAAGGCAAAGGAGGAAAAACCCAACACCCAACCAACCAATTTTCCCCTGCAACCGTGTCTGCCTGTCCCGCATCGGACTTGTCAGCCACAAACGAGCCTGCAGCTGACGTGGACATTTACCCCCTCCATAAATCTTCGTCCGCGAAGCCAAGCCAAAGAATCACCACCACAGTTTATATTAATTACTGAGGATAATAAGATTAGCCTACACTATTATTTCAACTTTAGTATTAATGAAAAACAAGATTGAAGCTTTTATTAAATTAAAAATACCTCAAAAAGATTCATTAGCTATTCTTCAGCTTAAATTTTGGACATTTACATGTGCTTCATGAGGGGCAAGTGCTCAGGCACATGTATTATTATCTATTTTTTTTAATCACTAGAACAAATGAGGCTTATTAGAACGGAGGTGCTCACACCTCAAGGACTGCAGTTCAAAATCTTCTCAAAGGCAGTCAAGTGATGGCCAATTAAATGAGCCCACATCCCATAAATGAAACATATGCTCCATGTTTCTCTTGAGCTTGGTTGGAGTGGTGTACTTGTCATGTCTTTCAAACTATACAGATGGGGTGCTGGCATATTGGTTTCTGTTGTGGTGTGCCCATGAACAACTTCTTCTGTAATTATTTTCTTCATGTGGCTTTCTTTCACAAGCCTGGTTGAGCTTCTTCAATATACTAGACAAGATAGCCTCAAAAACAAAGCCAATTCCCAAACAGTAATCACAATTACTGGCAAAGTGACTTTCAAACTTTAAAAAAAAACCTACCTGACACTTAATGCAGATGAAACTAAACATAATAATACCATTAGTTTCAAGTTAATTATGGAGAAGGATCGGTCTTGGCCTCATGCTGAGATTCTAAATTGGAGAAAGGCCAATTTTGAGGAAATGAGAAAGGATCTAGAATGTGTGGATTGAGACAAGTTGTTTTCGGGCAAGGATGTGCGAGGTAAGAATAGTAATGGACAAAATTAGTCTATACTTCTATACTTGAGGTGTTGAATTTAGAAGGACAAACCAAGAAAGGACATACACAGTAAATGGTAGGGCACTGAGGAAGAGCAGATACATAATTCCCTGAAATTGGCATAGGGTTATAAAGAGAGCTTTTGGGCTATTGGGCTTCATAAATCAAAGTATTGAGGATAGGATCTGGGATGTTATGGTAAAGCTGTACAAGACATTGGTGAGGCCAAATTTGAAGTAGTATGTGCAGTTTTGGTCACCTAACTACAGGAATGTTATCAATAAAACAGAAAGAGTGCAGAGAAGATTTACTATGATGTTGCCTGGTCTTCAGGAACTGAATTACAGGGAAAGGTTAATCAGGTGAGGACTTTATTCCCTGGAGCACAGAAGGATGAGGGGAGATTAGATAGAGGTATTTAAAAGTATAAGGGGGATAGACAAGAGTAAATGTAGATAGGCTTTTTACACTGAGGGTAGGTGAGGTTCAAACCAGAGGATAAGGGTTAAGGGTGAAAGGGAAAAAGTTTAGGGGGAACATGAAGGGGAACTTCATACAGAGAGTGGTGGCAGTATGGAACTGAACTGGTGAATGAGGGCTCAATCTTTACATTTAAGAATAATTTGGACAGGTACATGGATGGGATAGGTATGGAAGGCTATGGACTGGGTGCAGGTCAGTGGGATCAGGCAAACTAAAAATGGTTTGGCACAGACTAGAAGGGCAAAATGGGCTTGTTTTTGTGCTGCTATGATAATGTGGTAAACGTTGAACAAAAAGTCAACTAGCTTGGCTGGGAAATGAGACAGCCATATTGAATCACAGAGTATACAACAACTCACCCCCAGCTAGTCTTGGTTCATGTCAATGGTGTACATGAGACAAACTCACTTACAAAGAATATTATTAGCAAGCCATTCTGCTCCAGTTATTCTGTTTCCATCTATTGGCCAATGCCATTTGTTTCAAACACCTCTCATGAATATGATTCTACATTTTTAATCACTACCTGGGTAAATAACTTCCTACACAATTTAGACAATAGACAATAGGAGCTGGAGTAAGCCATTTGGCCCGTCGGGCCAGCACCGCCATTTTAGATCATGGCTGATCATTACCATCAGTACCCCTTTCCAGCCTTATTCCCATAACCCTTAACTCCGTTACCCACAAGAGTCTTATCTAACTCTCTTTTGAACATAGTCAGCGAATCCACCTCTACCACCCTCTGTGGTCTATTGTCTATTGTACACAATTTAGGTAAAATTGGATTTATAAATAACAATTTTGTACTACCACCTACCATTTTGGCTTTATGCAAATAATCTTTCAGCCCCTCCATCACCCTTATCTAAAGCTTTCAGGAGCTTAAAACCCCCCCATTAGCTCACCATTAATAGCCTGAATATGCCTGAAATTGTCTGATCTCGGAAGCTAAGCAGGCTCAGGACTGGTCAGTACTTGGAGGGAAGACCACCTAGGAACATCAGGTGCCGTTGGTTTCTGTGAGGGGTGCTGGACAAAGAGGCGACTCTCTGTCTGTCTTAAGATAGGCAAAAGTTAAGGAATTTCATGCATGTTGCATTCTAAGTGACAATAAAGGAACCTTTACACCATTCAGTTTGGAGTTTTGGTCATACCAGGTAAGTATGCCCTTTTGATTCTGCAATGTTCCTTTGAAGCTTTTTATCTCTGTTTTAATAAGCCAGAATGCCATAAAATACTTAAGAAAAACTGATCCAAGGTTTAATATAAATTTACCTTAATAAATGATTTGAGCAAACAAGAAAACGTATCATAGAAAAAGAGCCAAAAGCACTGGCAACAAATTGATAGCATACCCATGGCTTCAAAGGAAAACAACCCAATCTGAAAACTGGCAACTGAAATCAAGAGACTAACAGAGAGATAATAGACCAGATCCATACAAAATCTATACTAAAAACAGACTCCAAAATAAACTTTAAAAAATTAAGAGAAAAAGAATGTTATTAATTCCCTCAAACATTACACACAAATTCTAAACTCAGATTTACAAATCTTTAACTATGCATCAGTGGGTTTTAATGTAATAGTTTAGTCAAGATGCTCTTTTTAAAAAAAAACAGCCCACCTCTTCCATTTAGAACAATCCCTCTCCACACCGAGTCCTGATATGGAATCTTGACCTCATACCCTGACAATTCTCCCCTCCCCACCCTCCCTTGACCAGCCCAGTTATCCCAGCATTTTTTTTGCTCCAGATTTGAGTATCAGCAGTTTCTTGTGTCTCCATATTTCTACAGTGGAAGTCCAAAAATCCGGATGCCAGAAATCCGGACCATCCAAGATTCCGGAGTTTTCAAAAATTCTCAGATTTTAAAAAATTTAACAGGCTATTGTGTGCCTGCATGAATGCATGCGCAAGCACGACAGATGTACAGCAGCAACAAGCAACCACATTTAATATAGGTAATCTTATCACAAAGAATTTCATTTGTATGCTGTATTTTTCTTCTACAATGTTCATTTTTAAACCATGTTAAGTACTGCACTTTTTTGAAGTGAAAAATTTGTCAGGCGTTGGCTTTACTTTTCTTTAAAAGTGCTGATTTTGAGAAGTGAAGCATGCTGTATTTGCTAATGAGAGAACAATCAAAATTTATCTATTCATCTTTTCTTTATTCTTCCTTAAATTTTAATTTTAGAAGTTCTGCCTGAGATTCCAGAAATTTAGAGCAAGCAGTTGAAATTTTGGTACTTCTACTGTATTCTACTCCAGTCTCATCAAGTCATGCCAACTTTGAAGTTTTCCTCCTCCATTCAACAGGAATTCTGTGATTCCCTCCCTTATTGCCACCACTCTACAGTTTCTGCATCTACTGGTCCCATCTCACCCTCTCCTCTTTATCTTACCTCTTCACTTCACAGTCTTAATGCAGTCTTCACCATTAACCACCTACAGATGCTGCTTCACTCAGAGTCCCTCCAATCTTTTTTGCTGCAGATTCCAGTCTATGAAATCTCTTACATTTCCATCTTATTGCTAAACCCATACTAGAATCAAATAACCTCATTAATAATGAATTAGATTCTTTATCGACTGGAGGAAAAAAAAATGCCCAGTACTGCCGGTAAGCAGTTCTTAGAATACAAAGCTTGTTAACTCATGTATTTTATGAAAACTAGTTCAAACTTGAAAGCCTGCAGATGCGGTGATTGCAGTAAAAACACAAACGCTGGAGGAACTGAACTGGTCTCGCAGCATCCATGGGAGGTGAAGACATAACCCACATTTTGGGCCTGTGCCCTTCTTCAAGCGATGAGTTAAAAGCAGGCAGGTTCCTGAATTAAAAAAGCAAGGAAGGGAAGAATGGGCAGGGGGAGGACTGCAGACCAACAAAAAAAAGTTTTAAATGGATATGGATGGGATGCAGGAGAAAAAGGTTAGATTTGACAGGGGGAAGGGGGTCGTTTGGGTCTCTTTGGAAGCGGAGTTCAGGGAAAGAAGACATTAACACCTTTTGTCTGTATTCCTCCCCCTGTCCATTCTTCGCTCCCCAGCTTAATTCAAACAACTGCCTGCTTTTTACTCAAACCTTGAAGGGCTCAGGCCCGAAATATCAGTTATATATCTTGACCTCCTATGGACACTGCAACACCTGCTGAGTTCCTCCAGGATTTATGTATTTTTAACCACAGTACCATGAAAATGAGCTCAGTTGCTTTATTGCGAATCTCAAAAGGTGACGAGATCAGATCACCTGCAATCAATTAGAAAGAATTTATTGCACGGAAGGCAATATCTCATTATGAATGCCACTGATACTAGGGCAACTTTTGAGTTTTACTTGGTTGAATGTTTATTGAAATTTTAAAATAAAATTCTATTGCTGTTTTTCAGATACATGACCAATGTGGATCGTACACATTAAATAAATCATCAGGAAGAAAATAGCTCAATACAAATGCAAAACTATACAGAATTGAAGGTAAGCAAAGAACTACCAAAGAAATAATTTAAAGATTGTATTCAAATTACTCTTTAAATAAATCAATATTTTTGAAATAAATTCTGCAGCATGTGAGTGATCTTCAACATGCTGCATTATCTGATTAGAATCATACAGTTCCTCATAATCCTGAGCAAACTGATAGAAGGTTTTGTTGACAGTAACATCAAGTGGCACATTTGCTGATAACACGTTAATCCTTGCTCAGTTTGGGTATTTCCAGGACCACCTGGCTCCACATCTCACCACATCATAGACTAAAAGACCGAATTGCAGATTGAGGCAAGAAATGATTGCTTTTGACATCAGTGGTGGTGGTTTACAATAATTTTCTCAAGGGGAACTAGGGATGAGCAATAAATACTGGCCTTATCAGTCAAGCCCATATTCTGAAAAGTGAATTAAAAATTGGTGCCAAGCATCTGTACTGTCGCTAAGCCTACTTTCACAATTCTTTCCATTTATACAAGGACGTTGAAAATAGACACGCGAAGGTGCTGGATTTTGTCAGAACAGGGGCTTAAACAGGAAACTATTTGTAAATATGTTAATATTTTGCACTTAATTGCACTCAAGTCTCAGAAGTTTTACAGTACAAGTCATGGTGTATACAGGCCATTTTTACAACAGAACTCATGACAAGTAATTAGATGTTACCTGCTGACAAACAAAATCATATTACACATAATTCAGAATGCCTATGCATTTTACAAAAGAAATAGGGTTATTTCACAATTTAACAAAAAGGCCATTACTGTGTTCTCCCCAACAGAATCCAAAAAGGTACAGATTGGATTACAGATGGATTTACAGCTTGCATGTGTGGCCTCAGGGTAAATGTAAACTCACATTAAAGCAGACATTGGCAGAAATAATGCTGATTTTAGACACTAAAACTTTGATGCTGCCAAGAGAAAAATTCAATTGCCAAGAATCTTGGGACGGAGAACAAAAGCTCTTATGCATATATTCAGATTGATCTTGGATTTTTTGTGCACATCCAAAAATTGTCAAGATTTTCATTTTAGCAGCTCAAAGTTGAATTAGAGGTGGGTGGGAAATGGATGCCAAGTGGGAAGGGGGAAAAGAATTTGACAACACAGAAATGTTTTCACCGAGAAGACATTAATTTGTGCTCTCTGCTGCTCCTATCAAATTATTTTCACAAAAATCATGAATACACCCCTTAAAATTTCTGCACTGAGTCACAACCATCATTTTATCATAGCTTCTCTCTCTGTCGAGGTTCATATTCTTTAGTCATACACCACTCACTTAACAAACCTGGGTTCCTGCATTTAGTCAACTCACAAGAGGTAGACTAGGGCTTCATGGAATTGATTCTCCAAAGCTGTCTTAGTAGTTTACCATGTATCAGATAATTATAAAAATCAGAGAACTACTTCAAGCTCCATTTGTCATTTTACTCCCCTCCAAGGATTAAGCAGACAGCTGCTGCCATAGCAACAACGATAAAAATGATAAGCAATGCAAAGTGAAATCTGAACCTGGCGTTACAAACTGCATGATACATTTTTATAATCATGAAATTCAGTTATTGCCAGCTATATATATTCAATTTTATTGACATTTAAAGTGGTTTTATTTAAAAATCTCACGACCTTGGGGTCTGCGCCCAAGGTGGTGGCGCCTATAATTGGCAGGAGCCACGAGGGGGTACCACCAACCCCGTTTGAGAATGAGAAGCAGAGGAGACGATCCATAGGGCGGTGACCACAGAGGTGCACGAGTGAGGGGTTCTGCAGCTAAAGAACGCATAGGCAGTGGGTTGTTGGCAACCAGAGGGGAGGAACCTGCGCCGGCTACAGGCAACTGGAGTAAAGTGATTCACACTAGATGGAGGACATCTGGAGACTGGCTCAAGACTGGCTGAAGGCATGCCACCACGATGCAGGAGGGTGCTGAGGGCGGTGATGGTTTCCTGATCTGTCAGAGGTTCAGATCTGGAGCTCGGGTTGCTGCTGGATTGGACTGGACTTTGTATGACTGCAGGCGAATCCATGGACACTAAGGTGACTCCCTTTTGCTTCTCTTTCTCCAATTGTAAGATGTGCTTCAGGCAATTTCTGCCGATGGTGAATCTGTCTACCTTACGGCAGACAAAATCAAGTGCCGTGCAAGATTGCACAGTCTTTATTACATGACAAGAATCTTGAATTGGCATCTAAAATTGTAGGACATCAAACATATACTGATGTATAAAAAAATGTGCAAAGTTCCTTTAGTATACAATTGTTTTCAAATCCAAAACCTAACAATCCAAATGTATCAGGTCTATAATATTCCAAAAGCTTCGTTTTTTTTTTGGAAAATTTATATACATTATCTTGAAATAAGTCAAGATGTCCCCATACATCTTGAAAAGGTAAATCAAACTATCATCAAATGTCCACTATACATGCTTACACAAACTCATCTCAAACATACATAAATTTTTTTTTAAAAAATCAGTCCTGAGCAAACCCTTTCCATCCTGAACCACTGTTACAAAGACAAATTCAATTTGAAAATGTTGCAAAAAATAGAAAGCTCACATCTGGAGGTAAAGAGTCAAAACAAAATGTTCATACAAGTGACAATTTCTAGAATAAGCCTTAAAGTTACAATTCATTGGAAGAAAAGCTACGCTGAAGTGTCCAAAGTACAAATAAAATTGGTATGATTGCTCAAATCCTGATTGAAACTCTAATCTCATCAGCTATCATTCACAAATGCAGCTACAACTTGATCTTTTCTGGATATACCAACCACATGACAGTCTTACTTTGGAATAGCAGTCTCAGACCTATCCCAACCCCTACCAAAAAATAAATGAAACAGTTCATTAAATGAAAAATATCTATAGTATAGTCTCATGCACTTTCTTACAACTCTCCCAAACTCCAGGTTAATTGATAATATTCAGTAGTTTGTAAATAAGGTCCACAACCTGATATGCAACTGCCTAGATAAATTTTAGTTAAGTTTGTGATATTAATATACCTTTGTAAACCAGTGAAAAGTGACAATTATGATTTGGTGCTGTAACAATGTGTGTATTTTCAAATAACTGTTTAAACTGAGAATGCAAAAAGTTGCTGGAGAACTGAAATAAAAGCTGGAGTGTCTGAACAGTGACCAGCAATTTTAACTTTTTCTCATTCCACAGATGCTGCCTGATCTGCGAAGCATTTCCGACATTCTGATTGAAGACAATGGTTGAAACATACTTAAAGATTTCTGGGCACAATTCAAAGAAAATCATGTTTGTCCCTCAACTTTAATCAAATAAATTAATTTAAAATAATCATATTCTGTTCTCAAATCTTGCACTTCATTTACTTTTTCAGCATTACAAATTGATCCACCCTTCAAAAGTATACAATTGACTGTAAAAAGAATTATGACATCCATAAATCATATCTATTCCATTCTCATGTATTGTTTCTGCATGGTATACTAGTGGAGACTACAATCCTTTGATTCTATGTCTTCTTGCCAAGAATAAACCATATAATTTTAGCAATGGCTTCTCTTCACACCTCTTAATGAATTCTGGATTACCTCATCATCCCAAATTCTGCAATATCCTTTTTTTCCCCCATGCTATTTCTCAGGCCTGTTGCCAAAAGAAATAGATTGATTTACACTACAAGTACCTACTCCACCATTTAATAAAGGCATGACAATTCTGAACTTTGGGAATCAGATGTTTAATGGAATTGAGATCAAACACCTGCCGACATTTTTCCATGCCTTGAAGGGCTTAAGCCTGAAACATCAATTAGGTATCTTTATCTTTGCTACATAAAGGTCACTCTTTGACCTCCAGCATTGTGTCTTTGCCTCTGGTCCACAATAATCCTAAAATCTATGTAGTATTGAATACACCTAAATGAACTCTACAAATGCTCACCTCACTGAGTCCACCTTCACACACCAAAGCCAATCTTCATAAATATTTAACTTCTCCACCACCAGCCTAAAACTCTAAAGCAAACACAATCATGCATCCATTCACTCTCATTCCATCTCACACAACTTCTTGAAAATGTCACGACATACATCTTCAACTAGACTAATTCCAATTCACAAATCCCATACACCTTTGCAAAACTTTATCGACTCCTCTTCACCAAATATACAATTAAAAATGGCAATAAGGATGTAATTCTTCAACCAACAATTACAAATGGCCTTTTGGTCAAAATTGAAATAGGTGGGGGTGGAAAGAGGAGAATGTCCAGTAGTGGTCATCCTTCCAAAAAATTGAAATGGGGGGGGTGGGGGTGGAAAGAGGAGAATGTCTAGTAGTGGCCATCCTTCCAAAAAATTGAAATGGGGGGGTGGGGGTGGAAAGAGGAGAATGTCCAGTAGTGGTCATCCTTCCAAAAAATTGAAATGGGGGGGTGGGGGTGGAAAGAGGAGAATGTCCAGTAGTGGTCATCCTTCCAAAAAATTGAAATGGGGGTGGGGTTGGAAAGAGGAGAATGTCCAGTCGTGGTCATCCTTCCAAAAAATTGAAATGGGGGGGGGGGGTGGGGGTGGAAAGAGGAGAATGTCTAGTAGTGGCCATCCTTCCAAAAAATTGAAATGGGGGGGGTGGGGGTGGAAAGAGGAGAATGTCCAGTAGTGGTCATCCTTCCAAAAAATTGAAATGGGGGGGTGGGGGTGGAAAGAGGAGAATGTCCAGTAGTGGTCATCCTTCCAAAAAATTGAAATGGGGGTGGGGTTGGAAAGAGGAGAATGTCCAGTCGTGGTCATCCTTCCAAAAAATTGAAATGGGGGGGTGGGGGTGGAAAGAGGAGAATGTCTAGTAGTGGCCATCCTTCCAAAAAATTGAAATGGGGGGGGGTGGGGGTGGAAAGAGGAGAATGTCCAGTAGTGGTCATCCTTCCAAAAAATTGAAATGGGGGTGGGGTTGGAAAGAGGAGAATGTCCAGTCGTGGTCATCCTTCCAAAAAATTGAAATGGGGGGGGTGGGGGTGGAAAGAGGAGAACGTCCAGTCGTGGTCATCCAAAAAAAAAAAACAGCATTTCTTTTTCAAAAGCACAGCATTTTCCACACTCACCAACGAAAACAGAATTTATAGTCTGCCAATCCTTGGGTCAATATCATTGTTTGAGGTGATGAATGCCTTAAATGTCCACCCATAACTCAACTGGGAAGGACTATAAGCACTAAAATGTAATAAACAAGTGAATACAAGAAATTGTGGTTGAAGTAAAAAAAACCCACAATGCTGGAGAATCTCAGCAGGTGAAACAGTGTCCTTCATGGAGTAAAGATAAAGAGACGGAACCAATGTACAGGCTCGGCCCAAAATATTTGCAACATGAAAGTAGACCAGCTGAGCTTCTCCAGCATTGTGTGTTTTACCAGTACAAGAAATAAACCACTGAGGTCCCTGCCCCTCTGATTCATACCCTGCAAGAATAAGAGGGACAGATGCCACCCCCCCACCCACCACCCACCCCACCCCACCCCACCCCCAAACACTCTCCCACCCCACCCCACCCCCCACCCACCCCACCCCACCCCCAAACACTCTCCCACCCCACCCCACCCCCCACCCACCCCACCCCCAAACACTCTCCCACCGTTTCCTGGTCTATTGGGACACGTTAAACCTGGCAGTGTGGGATCAAGTTCCGGTTCATTGTCTGCCAGAGCCGTGGCTTGGTCGGAAGCCATGAGAACTGAAATCAGCCACCCAGACCTGGAACAACAGAGGCCTGAGCCAGGGCCTGGCTCAGCGCTTGGGTCCAGGTCCCGCCCCCGATGGAAGACACAGCCACGGTGATGAAGGAGCTGCGCTCCAATGAAGTGGAGCTCAGATTGCTCTTGAAAGGGGAGGGCGAGCAAGGCCTCGCAGCGAGGGCCGGCGCCAGGGAGAGCCTTGAGCCTGCCACTCCAGGTCTGGGCATTGCGGCGGAAGGAGGGGTGGGGGTGGGGGGGGGGATCGGGACCGTCATACCTCGTAGGCGCTCACGCTGCGAGGCAGCGTCCCTCTCCCCGCCACCGGTCTCACAGGTCGAGATCCCATCGCTCCCCTTCCGCCCGCTGACGTCGCCGCTCTCCCAATCGGGCCACGAGCCCGACCCCACGTGACCCGGCCGCCGCCCGGCGCTTGTTGTCGGCGTCTCCTAGCAACGAGGAACATGGCGGACTGGCGAGAGGGTTCGGCCTCGCGTCCTGGTGCAGAACTGACAGACGTAACACACACGTCGACTAACAACGCAGCGACGGCTCGTGAATGTGAGCGTCTCGCACGGTCAGTGCGAGCAGTTCCTTTGGTCACCCAGCATCCTCCCTGGCCCTTGGGAAGAAGCTGATCCTCAGCCTGGTGGTGCTGGCTCTGCTCCTCCTGCATCTCTTTCCTGACGGGGGCAGCTGGAAGGTGGGGTGTGCACGGTGCTCACTGGTTTTCAGACAACCATCCCAGTTGATGGGTTGGGGGAGAGGGTGCAGGGCGGGTTGCACTTGTACCATCAGATGACAACAGACTCGACTTAATGTCTGCCCACGGTCCAGTGATTCTCTCCACTCTTCAGGTCCCGTGGATTGCCCCCCCAGATCCATTTCTCCGCAGCACATTTACCACACTGTGATACAGGACGCTCTCCATAGAACTGTAGGAGGTTAACTTACAGCCCAGAACAGGCCAGTTCGGCCCTACTAGTCCATGCCATAACAAATCCCCACCCTCCTAGTCCCACTGACCAGCACCCGGTCCGTACCCCTCCAGTCCTCTCCTATCCATGTAACTATCCAGTCTTTCCTTAAATGTATCCAATGATCCCACCTCGACCACGTCTGCCGGAAGCTCATTCCACATCCCCACCACCCTTTGCGTAAAGAAATTTCCGCTCATGTTCCCCTTATAATTTTCCCCCTTCAATCTTAAACCATGCCCTCTAGTTTGAATCTCCCCCACTTTTAATTGAAAAAGCCTATCCACATTTTAAAGTCTTAAACACCTCTATCAAGTTCAAGTCCCCCCTCAATCTTCTACGCTCCAGAGAAAAAAGCCCTAGTCTGCACAACCTTTCCCTGTAACTCAAACCTTGAAATCCTGTCAACATTCTCATGAACCTTCTCTGCACTCTCTCTATTTTGCTTATATCTTTCCTATAATTTGGTGACCAAAACTGTACACAGTACTCCAAATTTGGCCTCACTAATGCCTTATACAATTTCATCATAACCTCCCTACTCTTGAATTCAAAACTCCGATTTATGAAGGCCAACATTCCAAATGCCTTCTTCACCACACCATCTACCTGAGTATCAGCCTTGAGGGTACTATTTACCATCACTCCTAAATCCCTTTGTTGCTCTGCACATCTCAATAGCCTACCATTTAATACATATGACCTATTTAGATTTGCCTTTCCAAAATGTAACACCTCACACTTATCTGTATTAAATCCCATCAGCCATTTCTCAGCCCACACCTCCAGCCTTCCTAAAGGTTGACAGAATGGTGGCTGGTCGCCTTGCCCACTTCAGTCTTCTCAGGATGGGCAGCTGCTGTTCCACCTTCCAGACAAGTGAGGAGATGGGTCACCAGACTCCAAGGAAAATGATCTGTTTTCAGTATTCGTTATGTTGGTGCAGGTTACTGTTGATAACTATTGTTTCTTCAAAACAGCATAGTGCAACTTTTTACATTCTCTAGTATGAATTATTCAACATTTCATTTGAAAATTGACATGACATTTTAGCATGACTCTGTTCTGCTCTAAGAAACTTATAAAGACCTCAATTGGTATCAACTCATTAGTCATCATATTTTTGTGCTATACTTTCACTCTCATAAGTTGAAAGGAACTGATGATGAATT
This sequence comes from Narcine bancroftii, assembly GCF_036971445.1. Lineage (NCBI taxonomy): Eukaryota > Metazoa > Chordata > Chondrichthyes > Torpediniformes > Narcinidae > Narcine > Narcine bancroftii. The sequence continues at coordinate 362,441,568 of NC_091471.1, read as the reverse complement.
TAGGTTTGTTTTTGAGTAAGCCACCCAAATATGAGAAGACATTTTTCACCCAGAGGATAATGAATATAGAAATATTTACCCACTCATAGTTGCAAGAGATTGATGATATTTGGATTAGTGTAATGTAGATATAGTAATAGTGGAGGGTGGGGACAGCATTTCCTTTTTTGTTTCCAAAGCACATAATTTTCCATACTGACCAACAAAAACAGAATTTAGATGGCCATCCTACAGGCCAATACTCTCAGGACAAGAATAAACTCCAGAGGGTTTATAAACTCTGCCTTCAACATCAGAGGTACCAGACCACTCCATCAAGGATATCTACATGAGGCGATGTCTTAGAAAAGCAGCCTCTATCTTCAAAGACCCCCACTACCCAGGCCACACCCTTTTCACTCTGCTACCATTAGGAAAAAGGTACACGAGCACTCAACAGCACAACAATTTCTTCCCCACTCCCATCAGATTTCTGAATAATCATTGAACCAAAAGCACTGCCTTACTTTTCGTCCCTAACTATTTTTATTTATAATAACATTATATGATGGTTATAATACGAATGTTTGCCCTATGATGTTGCTGCAAAACACCGAATTTCATGACTTATTCATGACAATAAATTCTGATTCTGAATATCATTGTTTGAGTTGATGAATGTCTTAAAAGTCCACATATCTCATCGCAAATAGCGCCTTTGGAAGACTACACAAAAGAGTCTGAAAAAACAACCAACTGAAAAACCTCACCAAGATCAGCGTGTACAGAGCTGTTGACATACCTACACTCCTGTTCGGCTCCGAATCATGGGTCTTCTACCGGCATCACCTACGGCTCCTAGAACGCTTCCACCAGCGTTGTCTCCGCTCCATCCTCAACATTCATTGGAGCGACTTCATCACCAACATCGAAGTACTCGAGATGGCAGAGGACGACAGCATTGAGTCCACGCTGCTGAAGATCCAGCTGCACTGGGTGGGTCACGTCTCCAGAATGGAGGACCATCGCCTTCCCAAGATCGTGTTATATGGTGAGCTCTCCACTGGCCATCGTGTCAGAGGTGCACCAAAGAAGAGGTACAAGGACTGCCTAAAGAAAGCTCTTGGTGCCTGCCACATTGACCACCGCCAGTGGGCCGATATCGCCTCAAACCGTGCATCTTGGCGCCTCACAGTTCGACGGGCAGCAACCTTTGAAGAAGACCGCAGAGCCCACCTCACTGACAAAAGACAAAGGAGAAAAAACCCAACACCCAACCCCAACCAACAAATTTTCCCCTGCAACCGCTGCAACCGTGTCTGCCTGTCCCGCATCGGACTTGTCAGCCACAAACGAGCCTGCAGCTGACGTGGACATTTACCCCCTCCATAAATCTTTGTCCGCGAAGCCAAGCCAAAGACGAAGGACCATAAACTCTAAGATGTAATAAACAGGTTAATTCAAGAAATAAACCTCTTAAGTTCCACTGAGATCCCTACCCCACTGATTCAGCTTACCCTGCAAGAATAAAATAAGGGACAGATGCACCCAACACACTGCATTGCATCCCAAACTCTTGTTTAAGATTAAAGTACTGACTTTCATGACTCTGTCCAAAGGCATTTTACACAAGCAATTTTTGAATTGTAGCACTTGTATCATGAAAAATATGGCCTTGAATTTGTCTACATAGATCCCAAACACAGTGCATTTATGGCCAGAAATCTGTTTATAAATGGTAATAGAACCATAATGGATTGAAATGCTCATACCAACCATTTATCTAGACTAATACCATTTACAAGCACTTGGCCCATAAGCTTTTCGTGGATTGGTTATGCAACCACTTGTCCACACTTCCTAAATGTTGAGAGTGTGTGTCTCCACCATCAATTCAAGCAGTGTGTTCTAGATTCCAAGCACCTTCTGGGTGAAAATATTCTTCCTCAACATTGAATGAAATATCTTATCCTTCACCCAAAACCTATAGTTTTAGGGATATCTTTCTACTCTATGCCTCATATAATTTGGTATACCTCTATTGTTCAATCTCCTCTGCTATAAAGAAATAAAACCCAGCCAGTCCAGATTCTCTTAATTCCTGCACTTTTTCTCCCAGAATCTCCTCCACACCCTCTCCAGGGCAATACTTCACATAATGTGACAACCATAACTGTCCATAATACTCCAACTGTGGGCTAATCAAAGGTTCATAAACTTGTACCATGACCTCCATACGTTTATATTTATGCCCGGCTAAGGAAGACAAGTATACCTTATACCTTCACACCACCATATGAACCAAGATTGACCCTCCAAGGAGTTTTGGACTTGTCTAATCAAGATCCCTGTATTCCTCAACAATCCCTCAGGCCCTACCAATCATTACATGTCATGAACAGTTCATTAAAATTTTATTTAAATTCACTTCCACTTTATTGAGATTAAAAGCCATGATGAAATAATCTTTCTTTGGTTAACCACACACCTGAAAATTTTTCAGATTTCAGATTTATTGTCAGAGTACATACATCACATACAACCCTGAGATTCATTTTTCCTGTGGGCATGGCAGAATTACCAATAATTGGTAGTGCAAAACAAGAACTGTACACAGCGTAAAACAAAGAAAGATAACAAATGCAAACAAACTGACTATGCAATACAGGGAGGTCAAAAAGAAAATCAGTAAGGTGCACAAGTAAGAATCCTTAAATGAGTCTCTGATTGAGTTAGTCATTGAGGAGTCAGATGGAGGAGGGGTAGCAACTGTTCCTGAACCTGGTGGTGCGAGATTTGTGACACCTATACCTCTTTCCTGATGGTAGCAGCGAGAACAGAGCATGTGCTGGGTGGTGAGGGTCTTTGATCTTTGCTGCTGCTCTGCGACAGCAGCATTCTCTTAGATGTACTCAGTAGTGGGGAGGTTTTGCCTGATGTCCTGGGTTGTCTCCACTACTTTTTGGAGGGCTTTATGCTCAAGGATATTGGTGTCTCGATACCAGAGCATGATGTAGCCGGTCAGCCCACTTTCCACCACACCTGTGTATAAATTTGCCAGGATTTCTTAGGAAACCCTGAGGAAGGAGAGGAGCTGATGTGTTTTCTTCATGATGCCATTGGTATGCTGGGTCCAGGAAAGATCCTCCAAGATAGTGACTCCCAAGAAAATATCCAAAGTTTTCAGCCAAAGGATCATAAATTTTAGAAGCCTCAGTTGCTCAGCATATTCAAGGAAGAAATCAACAGATTTTTAGATAATAAAAATGGGGAGAAACTATTTAATATTTACCTGCCTCATGCCATTATCTGTGGAGAACATTAAAAGCTTGCAGATGAATAGTAACCAATATTAACAATACTTTTTATGAAATAAAAACATACTATATTTGATTCCATTAACCAACTTTTCTTCACTTTGCACTGGAACATTTTTTTGCTATTTTCCTTTTGTCAACTATATCCATTAATGAAATTTGCCCAACAGGGCAAATCTAATTAATTTTTGATCATATACAAAGAGAAGCTGGAGGGAATCAGTGAGATGCTGACCGTTTCTATCCAAGGAAGCTGCTTGACATGTTAAGATTCTCCAGCTTCTCTTGTTCAATCAAGATTCCACTATCTGCATTTTTTGTATTTCTCATTTTCTTTTCATGTTTTGAATCAGTTACTTAACAGAAAATTATCAGAACTTTTGATACACATTTTATTAATTTCAATATAGCATATTAATGTGGATCTTTTAATACTATAATAATCAGTCAATGGTCAATTCTTTGAATCCTTAAAGTAGAATAATTTATTTCACAACTATTTTAAACTTCAGCACGATAAATAGATTTCTCCCATTATCTTTCCAACACTTACCGAATTTAAGATCACCCCACCCACCTCCTTTTGTTTGCGTGCACCCCATAAACATTTGATAATTGGTTAAATCCCAGATTCCAATCCCTCCTGTGGTTCTATTTATTTATCATTTTACATATATGCTTTTTATGTGATACACCTTTTCCTTTGACTGACTAAATGATTCAAGATGAATCATGTAAAACAATTTAATCACCATTAAAATTAAAAATTATTTTTATTTGAACACCCAAATTCACATCAGCATAAATTTGAAATTCACATGCAAACCATTTCAGATGTTTCTTCAGAAACATTCTGAAAAAAATCCCATTTGATCTTAGTAATGATATATAATGTACTGATCACAACTATCTTTTTAATTAATTCTATTTGCTGACAACATTAGTTATTTCCACTGTCTAGTTTGCTACTATTTCTGAGAATCCCTTTTATGGCTGTCCTTCCTGTGCTGTTCCACGTGTAGCTAATGCAAGGGTCACTTTATGCAGCACTCCCTGGTAACGGGGCCACTCCTCCTTGACACGGTCAATGATGGCGTTGATGATATGGATTCGACTCTCTTGTTTCTGAAGTTCATTATTTAGTGTTTCTTCAGATCTGCATTGTTTTATGTACTTTCCTTCTTTCACTGCTTGAAGGTGTTTGAGACGGGTCTGGAAAGCCACTATTCTGTTGAGATTCTAAACAGCAAGTGATAGAAATATGTTTAATTTATGTAGATGGTTTTATTTAACTTATTTTTTATTATTTTTAGTCACTAATGGACTCAAAGTGACAAAAGGGAAAAGACAAAGTTAGAAAGCACATAACATTTCCACTTTCATGAATATCTGGATTTGACGTGGTGAGCTCAGAGTAGCTGTAGACTTGTTTAAACTCCCATTCACCATCATGTCTCATTATAAATTTTGCACCAAACACTATCAATAAAATGCAAAGAAATACATAATTTGCTGGCATCAAATAAACAAAATATAATAAACAAAGAAACAACTTTTTTCATAATGTACAAAAAATAAAATATTGCAATTCATTTTATAAGTACATCAAATAGCTAGTACTGAGCCATGCAGATTCAGATTTTATTTCTACTGAGTCAGTTTTCTTAACAAAAGGAAGTGAGGTATTACAATTGACCTCAACCAGATAAAAAAAATTCTGTGAAGAATTACACAGCAGTAGAAGTTGAGCTGTAACCAGATAAAGACTCATCTACAATTACAGTCTATTGAAGTATCAAAATAGAAGTTTGTTTCGTACAATTATTATAATAGAATACTTCTGGTATTTGTGGAACCATAATCCAGCGTGCCACCCTTTTCAGAGAGATAAAAGAGGAAAGTAACTCCTGTTTCTAAGTCACATTCATGCACAACATATTAAGAGTCAATATACTTGATTGGTAAAAATGTGTTTGTACATCGTTCAATTTCCCAAAGGGTGAGTCTCGGACACAAACACATCAAGTCATGTACAAATCTGATTACTTGAGTACTTCACAGCCAAATATTTAAATAATCTAAACCAATGCTCCAGTTATTAAAGAGTAACCCAGTCGACTATGGGTAAATAAATGGAAAACAACAGTATAATCAATCATATCTTAATTAATGAAACTGCCAAAATTCAAACATGATTAATTGTCAATTGCCCAATCTACCAGGAGACAACCAGTAAATATGGAATGTGCATAACTTACTTTTACGGGACAGGTACATTGCTGGAAGAGCAGCAATTACTGTCTGTTCTTAACTGCTCAAAGAAGGAATCACTGAGCCTGTTTTTTTTTTGAACTGCAGTTCTTCTTGTGAAGATACCCATAACATTTTTGAGTTGGAAGTTCAATTTAGACCCAGTGATAACAAAAAAACCAGCAATAAATTCCAAGGTCAGGATAGTACACAATTGGAAAAGTGCATGTCAAGATATTCTTCTTGGCTGAAGACATGGCTGGTTTTGAAGGTACTGTTTGAATAGTCTTAGCCAATTACTGCAGGGAATTTTGTAAATGACACACTGAGGCCAGAGTGCATTGGTGTTGCAGCAAATGAAGATTTGAATATTTGATGGTCGCCAATCAAATTGACTTTTTTTTTGTCTGAGATCATGATGAGTTTCTTGTATGTTGTTGAGGCTACACTCATCCAAATGCACGATTCCATCAAACCCCTTCCATCTCAATCAAATACAAACACATTGAGAAATCAAGAGATTTTGATCTAGTCCCATAATGGATATCTCACATCAAGGGAATTGAGTTTGAGAAATATACTGAAATTTTCAAAATTAATAGTAATTATTCTCTGCCACAAAATAACATGAAAAACAAATGTTTATGATTAGCTGAATTAATTACATGTAATTATCATCTAAAATCTTAAAGTTTCCAAATTAATAGTTTGATTTCAGCATGCTTCAAACCAAAATACACTCTTTATTTTCTAAAAATTATTCTTACCACTCTTTTCTTTTCCTGCAGAGATTCTAAGCTTGCTTCAATCTGATCAACTGTAGATCTCTGTTCTTGAATTTGACACTGCTTTTCTCCCAATTGCTCACACACAGTTTTCTGCAACTTCCTCAACTCTTCAATAGTTTTGTCCATTTCTTCTATATTCTATGAATACAAACGTAGTCAGAATAACGATAATTTTGAGAATATCATTAATCTGTTAAATTAAGGAAAGTGAAACTTACTGGTTGGTTCAATATGTTTAAAGTAACGAGAGAAAATGTTATTTGCTTTCATTACTTTTTCATTCTAAGAAGGAGTCTGTCATTTCCAGCCTGTCACAGAATGCCAGTTTAGCTCAATAAGGTTCTGTCAAAATGTTTAGTCCAATGAATTTTTAAACCACGTTGTCACAATAGACAGTCTCAGGACAATCACAGTGGACAATTGCATGAAGGGTAGCGATTAATTAAAACGGACATCACAGTTTAACTATTCTCTATGGACACAACCATAGGAATAAGCAAAAAACTTTTGCTGTGTACTTCAATATAGCTAGTACAGGGTGCCAGCAAAATAACTCCATTTATTTTACATACAAACCTACAAATTCTTTCATCAACAGGTAAAATTATAGCTCTTTTTCTCTCTCCACACACACACATCCTTAACACGTTCTCATTTTCCTCTTCTTTGTCTCTCTCTTGCCCAACCCCCACCTCCTTACTACTCAACATTCCTGAGAGGTGGGTGGTGATTTGTTACTTTGTAATTATGTAAAATGAGCAAAAATTTATTGTGATAACTGACAGCCCAAATGATTGCCATTTAGATCTTATTGCTAATGTTTGAATTTAAAATGCAGTGTTTTGAGCTTTTTTAAAATTGAACAAAAACAAGTTTGGTTGTTTTGATCTGATCTTGAATGGAAGAGAAGAAATGACAGTGAATTCATCATTATGCATCCAAATATTTCTTTGCCAGGTACATTATCAAGAAAACTATTCAAGTCATTTGATAAAAATTTCAGTGGATGAAGGAGTCTTAGCTGAGCTGGAAGAAAATAGACAGTATTTTTTATTTAATTCTATGGTTTATGCTACCTTTTGCACATCAGCAACTTTCCTGCACAGGTCTTGTATCTTGTTACGATAATCATTCCGAGTTGCTTGCTTCTTGTCCAATTTTGCCTGTGCTTCCCCACGTGTCAAAATTGTCTCCCTGCTTGCAATAGCAGCTTCCATATCACGAATCATATGTTCTTGATGCTTCATAAGCTGACTGTAACGTATCTTTGAATGAAGAATACAAATATTATCAAGCAATACCAGAATGGCTCTAAGAAATATTAATTTAAAAGGGCTAATTAGGGGCAAATGAAAACTTTGACTTATTTCCATGTTCAATGAATGGGGTATGTAAGTTATACACAAATTACAATGAACTTGCTAATCTTAAATAAAATTAAGAAATAAAATTGTAGCATTTTAAAAATAATTATCATCAGGGAGTATTTCATAATTACTGTCATGCCTTCTGAATGATAATTTCAATATTTCAATACATATTCTATACAGAGCAAGAAATTATGTTGAGAACAGAACATAGCTAACATTGCAATACATGCATTTGATCCTCCATGACATTGCTATGTCATGGATATAATGGGTGAGAAATTGTGATCATTACCATCTGATTATTTTGGCACACGTGCTTTCAGAGCACCAAAATTATATCTACAGCATATACGCATAGTTGGGGGTGAATACTGCCAAGTGGTACTTGAAATTGCATGCTTGAAGGCACTGATGTATTGAAAAGGTGGCAGATAATTGACATTTTGAAATCCAAAGTTTCATTTTTTACCACAATTAACCTCATGTGGCTGAACAGACAACAGGGATCCTTCACTGGTAAATTTAAACGTATTATCTTCTATTTAAATAACTAATTTCTATTATTTTTCATTTTGACTGTTGGAAAAATTCTACAATTGTTTGATGCCTTTCTAATAATGCAGAGAGAAAAAAGAACGAGAGAGGTGGAAAAATGAGTTTGTACTCAAAATCTCTGCCCTAATTCTTCTTTCATCAGCTGTTTGAAACTATGCATACCTTTATTCACAAATAATCATGATACATGCATATTTTTAAAAAGCTATATTAAAATAAATATCTCAATCTGTTTGTATCCCATAGAACTAATTTCTTCCCACCTTTCTCTGAATGCAGTCCCTTCCCATTGGTACACTTGCCACTTCTGATGTGCAACAGTTTCATTTCCTGGCCCAAACCAGCTTATTTTCATGATGGAAGTCCAATCAATCTAGATCACCATATGACACCAGGATTGTTAGAGGGCCTTTTCCTTAGTCTTTGAACAGAAGTCCAATTGGTTCCCTTTTATCCTCCATACCCCAGCTAAACTAACTCTCTCACTGAATAATTTCCCCCTTAACCCATTTATGTGGGGATGTGGGGATCCATATAGTCCAAGTTGTGCTTACTGCTGTGGGATATGTAGTCCACTCATTGTTCGATACCATCAGGCCCTCGTCTCTCACCACCTTCTGGTTTCATTCAAGTGTGACAGTTCCATCAACTTTGCAGTCAAATTTCATCTGCTCTCATTTTAACCTGGTCATCCCTAGTCTTTCCCTTTCTCTTCTTTTCTATCAACATTTCAGGAATAGATGAGCAGTTAGCCTGCAGATCCGTGAACTCACCACTCCCCCCCGCCCCCCCAGCACTCTGCCTCTTTCAAGGATTTCATTCCACCTCCATCATTTCTGCTTTGATAATGCCACTTTTTTTTTTAAAAACCTCACTTCCCTCAACCATACTTCCCCACAATCACTGAGTACTCAATGATATCTGTTAGATTTCCTGCAATTCTGGTCTCAGCCACTTTTCTCCACTTAGGATAGAGTTCTCCTTGTCCAGAACATCCACTTCACCTGATTCTGCATGCAATGAATAATTTCCAGCAACAACATTATGATGACATAATGATGCATTTTCCTGATCCAATCTGCCTTCTGAAGGGAACATTTCCCCCTGTGTTACTCTGGTCCACATTTCCATCTTCATCAATGACCACCCTTCTTCTCAAGAGGGCATAGGTTTAATGTGAGAGGAAGGAGTTCACACACACACACACACACACACACACACACACACACACACACACACACACACACACACACACACACACACACACAGACGAAATCGAATCAGATGCAACCATTAGGTAGACTGTCTTGGACAATTACTGGAATAAACAAAGCATATAAGAATGTGGACCTAGTGTGAGGAAAAATTGTAGACAGGTGAAAACAATATGGCAGGCAAAAAAGCTTAGTTTTGTGCTGACCAACTCTATGGCCATGTTATATTTATAATTTTTCCAGAGTCCAATGAAAAATTAATGCTTTCTACCTGCACAGAAACAGTCTGATCTTGCATGTATTTCAGCATTTTTTTAGTTTCAGATTTTTAACATATCCAGAACTTTGCTTTTGGATTGCCAACACATTGTTAATTCAGTACTGTGAGCCATATTTTCAGATTAACTCACTTCCATCCTATGTATTTCAGTTTTCATGGCTCGTATCTCACCCTGTCCAACCTCTGAGTCAACAGCTGATTTTGCCTCTTTTGCTAGCTGTATTTTCTTCTCCCACAGCATAATCTGACGCCTGTAAAAAAAATTCTAAAATTAAAAACACCATGTCACCTCTTAGCCCTTTCCTAGCTTCTTTCTCCCTTGATATCATGCCTTCCAACTTTAAGTGCCCCAACGCAAAACGTTGAATGACAATTTTGACCAATGGATGCTGTGTGACCTGCTATTCCTCCAGTATCTCATTGTTTGTTCCATTAACTGTGTTTGACCTGATACCGTACAATTTCATGAGGTCCACAGTTAATGCTGATGGATTGTAGGGAGAAGTTGCTTATAAATCTGTTGCCCTATTAATTTGGTCAGATTTCCCATCTTAGACATAGCTCTATAAGTTTGCAAATAAAGTTTTGCAGAGTTAAATTAGGTTTAACATTGTGGTAGTTTCAAGGTGAGCTTTTTAAAAAAAAAATTCTAGGTATTCCAGAAAAATCAAATTCTTCCACGGTGGTATCTGAACTCACATCTCCAGATCATTAACACAGGCACCTGGTTTCTTAGCCAAGTTACACAAAATCAAAGGTATTATTCTCTTAGAAACTGCTCAGAAAATTGAAAGTAAAACTTTTTTGAATTTTGCATGTTCAGATTCAATGAGATCAAACAAATCCTTAACAGGTTATTCCTTCATTCATTGTTGATCATTTTGTCTTCAGCATACTTTTGCAAATCAGGTTGCAATCAGTTAAAGGTTGGACATTCTAAATGTAACATTATTTCAATATTGGATATAGAATGTGCTAGAACAACTCTAGTTCAGACTGTTCTTTCCACTTCATTATTTAATATATATATTGTAAAATTCCATCAGAATTTAAGCAATGACTTTGAATTTAATTGCAGCAAAATAATTTTCTTTTCTTTGGCTTGGCTTCGCGGACGAGGATTTATGGAGGGGGTAAAAAAAGTCCACGTCAGCTGCAGGCTCGTTTGTGGCTGACCAGTCCGATGCGGGACAGGCAGACACGATTGCAGCGGTTGCAAGGGAAAATTGGTTGGTTGGGGTTGGGTGTTGGGTTTTTCCTCCTTTGCCTTTTGTCAGTGAGGTGGGCTCTGCGGTCTTCTTCAAAGGAGGCTGCTGCCCGCCAAACTGTGAGGCGCCAAGATGCACGGTTTGACTGCATTATCATCAATTCTAAATAACAACATTTCCATAATTTAGACATTTCAGAGAAAATTGTTGCTATATTACTTCAACTTTTCAAATTAATATCATTAACAGATGAAACAACATCCTGAATTTATGGCTGAAATACCAAGAGGATATACAGGTACATTAAGAAAAACACCATAAGAAACAGGAACAGACCATTTCATTCATCATCTACCACTTAATAAGATCACTTTTGCAAAACCAACATAACATATTAAAGTGCAAAAACAAAATCTTTTTCCATTGGCAGAAAGTAAAGACACTGGAAACATCAGTGACCTTGAGCTTTTAGTTTCGTCACTTTAATCTTCCAACCCACTTTGACAGATTTGTCTGTGGCCTTAAACATTATCTTGTGTCGTGGAATTTTATACTTTGAAACTCAGTATGGAGCCCAACGATTTCAGACGATTCACATAAACACTTCAGACTGACCAGCTCTTATTAGTTATGCATCTGTAATATTAACTCGATTCTCTCTTCAGGGGAACTACCCAATTTGCAGAGCAGTTCCAGGATTTTCAATTCCTGCCACACCACTGAAATGGCCAAAATGAAGTTACAGTTGATATCCACTGAGCAAATTTTACTATATTCCAATCTATTTTCCATGAGGACCAAGCAGCTTGTTCTTTGGTTTACCACAACAATCACTTCAACACTGATCTTCAACGGCCAGTTGAGAGGAACTTGTCTTTTTCGAAACCAATTTCAGTTGTGGGTAGAGGATGACATCCTAATGATTTTTCCTCCCATTCTCATTCATTCTCAAGTTTCTTGTCCAACCCCCCCCCACCTCTTATTTCTCATCCAAATGCCGCCCATCAGCATTTGTTACTAAATAATGCTGATTACAGAAACCGTGAGAAAGTCAGAAAACATTTTCTCTCCTTCACAATTCTGAAAATATCATCACTAAGTTGCAGGGAGGATTGTGGAAGGATAGATAGGACAAAGGTGAGGTCAAGGGTTAAGTTGGCTGCTTGATGGGTTAACAGGGGTATTTAGGGAAAGAGAATATAGGACATATAACATTACAGCACAGTACGGGCCCTTTGGCCCTTGATGTTGCGCCGACCCATATATTCCTGAAAGAACTAAATCCTCCCTACCCTTAACTCTATTTTTCTTCCATCCATGTGCCTGTCTAAGAGTCTCTTAAATGTCCCTAATGCTTCAGCCTCCACCTCCCTCCCTGGCCAGGCATTCCAGGCCCCCACAACTCTGTGTAAAAAAAAAAAAAAAAACACCTTACCCCTGATGTCTCCCCTAAACTTCCCTCCCTTCATTTTGTACACATGCCCTCTGGTGTTCGAGAATCCTACTCTGGGGTAGACCCTCTATTAGGTCTCCTCTCATCCTTGTACACTCCAAAGAGAAAAGTCTCAGCTCTGATAATCTTCACTTATAAGATTTATTTTCCAATCCAGGCAATATCCTGGTAAATCTCCTCTGCACCTATGATGAGGTGACCAGAACTGCACACAATACACTTAGCATGGTCTCACCAGAGATTTGTAGAGTTGCAACATGACCTCTTGACTTTTGAACTCAATCCCCCTATTAACGAAGTCCAACATCCCACAGACCTTCTGATTTCAGATTTATTACCAGAGTACATACATGACATCACATACAACCCTGAGATTCCTTTTACCTGCAGGAGTGGCAGAATTACCATTAATTGGTAGTGCTAAAAGTAAACTGTACACAGAGTAACCAATCAAAAGAACTGTTAACAGGTAACAAATGATTGTGCAATACAGAGGGAACAAAGAAGAAAAAAATCAATAAAGTACACAAGCAAGAGTCCTTAAATGAGTCTCTGATTGACTTTGCCTTTGAGGATTCTGATGATGGAGGGATACCAGCTGTTCCTGAATCTGTTGTGCGAGTCTTGTGGCACCTATTCCTCTTTCCTGATGGCAGCAGGAAACTATCTTAACTATTCTATTAACCTGTGCGGTAACCTTGAGAGATGTATGAATTTGGACCAGAAGGTCCCTCTGATCATCCACACTCTTAAGTAACAGGCCATTAGTAACAGAGCATTTTGTCCTTCCAAAATGTATCACCTCACACTTATCAGGATTGAACGCCATCTACCACTTTTCTGCCCAACTTGGCATCCTTTTTTAACCTAAACACAAGCCTTTGTTCAAAAGAAAACTGAAATGAAGCCATCTACAGTGTGAAAACAAAGAAAATGGAATGTAAAAGTTGCAAAATCCAATAGGTCAGGCTAAGATAATGAGTAGAGAAAAATGGAGACAATATCACGTGGCACAATTGTATGTTAGTTTCTTGATGTTGCAGGATTCACTATTGAGTCCAATAGTGGCAAGACAGAAAATGACATCAGCTTACGATGGAACTTGTTATAAAAATACAGAGATACATTATGGAATGAGAATAGGATGCAGAATTAAAATGGCAAGGACTGAAAGCTCACAGGTCCCCTTGCAAACTGAATGGAGGTGCTCTGCAAAGTCATCATCTGATCGCTTCTCCAGTGTTCGGGAAATCATATTGCAAGAGGTTCAAATGACTGCTTGACCTGCTGATGTTTCCAGCATCTTTCTTTAATTTCAGATTTAAAACATTTTTGTTTTGATTTTCTTGTGTTAACAGTATACTTTCTCTCACTAGCATCCTTCCTGACTTCTTAGATTGCTTCTTTAACATACACTCTGATCTTTCTTGGTCATCTCCTCAGTCTAAACCAAACTATTCAGAAAACCACAGTCTTGTATGAACTCCGAGTTAACCTTCTAGCCCCATCACAAAGACTCTCTCCTTCTACCCTATTGCTCATACTCTAACCCTTACCAAGTTTGGCTGATTTACGATTCTATGCTCATTAAGCAACATCTACTCACTGGCCATCACATTCAACTTTTTAATGATCAATTTAATGATCTTGCATCTCTAATACGTCCTCCAGCCTGACAACAATTAAACCATTGCTTTCCTACAACTCTAAACATTGAACTACCCTCTTCATCCGACTATTAACAGCCAACGAGTTAGTTCAAGCATTGGAACTTTCTTCCTTGAAACTTCCAGTATTTCTAATTCTTTTAAGATTCTTCTTAAAGCTAACTCTGGTGAGAATTTCAATCTCTTTCTTCAGCTTAGTGTCGTTTTTTTTCTTATCACCTTGAGATGTTATCGTTCAAGCCATTTTAGATTAATATTCTTGAAATGCCTTTTGCAAATACAAAATCTGACGCACATACACTCATGGCAACTCACTCTGCTTCCACGAGGCTGTTAAGCTGTCGTCCTTTCTCTTCTTTCAATTGGTCCAGATACTGTTGTTTTGCGATGGATTGTCGCTCTGCATCCTGAGAGATAATAAATTACATTTAGTCTGAGGTTTCAAGTTACGGGTTTATTTTATTCTGCTGTTTGTCCTGAGATTTGCAAAGTGACTCATCACTTACAAGAAAGCAGAGCGTAGTTTGGATACAACTGTAGAGTTTCAACGAATGTAATACATATTTAACTAGTGCCAAAATGAAAAAAGGAAGACTCAACTTTTCACCAAAACCTCGCTAGAATTAGTTTGTAGATGAATCTGCCATTAAAGCATACTGATAAATGCATCTTTAAAATAAATGATCTTTGTAGGATATTTCTTTTCTTTTAAAAATATATTTACTGGTTAAAATGAAAATTTTTGTATACAAGGTACATATCAATAAATCATATCAACCATTTCATAAATGAAATAAACCATTTCATTTAGCATAACATCTGCAATTGTCATCACCATTTTTCATTTCTTAATCAAAAAAGGAAATATTCACATTTTATATTACAATCAATGTTTACAATTCTCAATTATACAATTTAAAAACATTTAAAAAGGTAAAAGATAATATTTTATTTTGAGCCAATGTCAATAAAAGATCCTCTTCTTGAGAAAAACCAAATAGAGCAATTAATGGGAAGGGTTTGACTTTGAACAAAAAAACACTGAGAGTATGAACATTTTTTATTATTGGGTGGTCAATATATGCAATTTGCTCCTTTTGTTACATTTTGATAAACTAATTGACCCCCCCCCCCACCCCCTTCTTGGGTAAAAATGCAATTGAACTTTTCAAAATATTCATCTATGTTGGCAATTTTAGGGTATTTTCTACCCTTTTTCTTTTTATAAATTCACCGACAATCCAGTAGGTTGAGAATATAGGCACAATTTTGAAACTTTTTTGGAATTCAGAGTTTTCCCCTTAACACATCTAATCATTTTTTTCAACCTTTTTTGTTAGATACAAGCTTTAAGGAATGGGATAGATTAGGTAAAATGTTTTAAAGGTCTTTTTATTTGAGATAATTTTGCTTGTTTTAAATAGTTGGCGGCAAAATTTAAGTTATCAAACTCATTTTTTAGATACTTACAAGTTGGACATTTTGTTCATTCCAAGTCTCTAATTTTCCACAAATTTCTGAGACAAATATTTTGAATTTGTTTTTTTTTCTTACAGCTAATCTCAGAGGCTCAATTTCAATTATCTATAATAATTTGATGGATTTAAGAATAGCTTCACTTCTTAAGATCAGAAATGATTGGGAACATGACTTGAATCTGTTAGTCTCCGATGAGGAATGGGATACTATTAAATTGATCAATGAGACCTCATTCTCTGCATGACATTGTTTGTGCAATTCAAATTGGTGCACAGGGTACACATATCTAAAGTTAAAATATTGCATATTTATTCCGACATTGATCCATTATGTAATAAATGTAAATTTTTTGAGGCACCATTGATTCACATGTTTTGAACTTGTTCTAGTTTATAAGAATTTTGAAAAAAAAACTTTGTAAGATATTTAAATAGAAAATTATGATCAATGTTGGCTTCATAAAAGTATCTCTATCCTTCTGAGTTGCTGGAGGAACTCAGCGCATCAGACAGCATTCGAAGGTAGAAAGCACCTCATGTTTGCTCAAGTTTCCAGCATCTGCAGTTTTGATGTTTCTCTCTACATACTACATATACTCTTTTTTAAAGAAAGATTTATGGGGAATCAAATATATTTGAATAAAAACAGAGAAAACATAAACCTTTAATGTATAATAAGAAGAAAACTGTTACAGGTTATATTAAATTCTTGGTGAATTTCTATTGCTGCTGGGTTTTGGGGTCTTCTGGGCTCGTAACAAAACAGTTATCAAATCTATGACAATCAAATCAGTCAAATTCCATGTGTTCACTCTTTTGAAAAGATTAATTAAGACTGGTTATAGGGGTTATCTTGATAACATTAAAGGGTTGTATGTTGTACCTCTTTTTAAACGTAAACATAAATTTGATTATGTTTTATCAAAATTTTTCTAGAAGCTCATCAGAACAAAGGTGACAGAGGAAATGATTCACAGGAACATTTAGAGTAATCAAAAAATGTACAATATGACAGGTAAAAGACCAGTTGATTCATCACATCTAATATCAAGTCATCATGCATTGAAACTAGATACTTCCTACACTCTGGATTGTTATGTAATGCAAAGCAGTAAAAAAGGAAAAAAAATGCCCAGTTATTTAAAACCAGTTAAAATATCTTGACTAATCTTTACTTGAAATTTAAATTGCAATGAAAATTAGTCTAATACCTCTTTAAAGGGGTAGAGATAGACTCCACGAAGCACACCATCTCACTCTTACTCTTCTCCAATTACCTAATAACCAATCTACTCCTGCTATTGGGTTGTTTCAGTAGATATACCTGGTCCCATCTGTAGAACTGAACTAATCTATCCATGTAATCTATCCATAACCTTTTCATTATTTTGTGCACCTCAATCACATCACCTTTATTCTGGGCTGATTAATTATATTTTAAATATTGTGATTAATTTTCTGTCTTTCTTTCAAGTACTTTCCACAGCTGCAATGGATTCTGCTTTGACTAACCTTCAGTGATTTTACAAATTCATTTTCCATGAGTATGTTCATTTGCTCAAGTGAATCCTTCACAGAATTGTTCTTTGTTAAAAGTGTATTGAGCTTCAGCATGTCATTAGACAGAACCCACATGTGACGTTCAATCTCTTTCTTTACATTTAGTCCCTGTTGTATCATATCTAGATTGCAAAAGAATTTATTATGTCAAATAATATTGACAAAGTCAAAGTTTGTTGTGAAATAGATTGAAGAACAACAGAATGTTGTGGACAGAATGTTTCAAACTTTATCTTTACCCATACTTAACAATTACCAGCAGTTGCCTGTTAAATTTGTAATATCGAAGTTTCTTTGGGAATCTTCCATTAGAGCAAATGCATACAAATCTGCATTCTATTACTTAGCTTGCAGCATTACTCAAATATAACAGCAGCGCTTGTACAAACAAGTATGAATATATCAA
Source organism: Narcine bancroftii (assembly GCF_036971445.1). Lineage (NCBI taxonomy): Eukaryota > Metazoa > Chordata > Chondrichthyes > Torpediniformes > Narcinidae > Narcine > Narcine bancroftii. The sequence continues at coordinate 362,424,043 of NC_091471.1, read as the reverse complement.
GGTATTTAAATTTAATTAAAAAAAATTTAGACATTCAGCATGGTAACAGGCCGTATTGACCCACGAGTCTGTGTTGCCCAATTTACATCCAATTAACCTACACCATTTCAAATGATGGAAACCGGAGCACCCAGGAAAAACCCACGAAGACATGAGGAGGACGTACAAACTTCTTACAGACAGCGTGGGTCCCTGGTGCTGTAAAGGCGTTGCACTACGCTACGCTAACAGTGCTTTCATTTCATTCCATTACATTTAGAACAAGTCACAATACTGAATTCTCCGAGAAGCAAAAGGTATTGTGATTAAAATCCGAATTTTAAAATTTCTGAACTGTACGGAGCTGCTGCTGGTGCCGACCTGCGGAAAGCAAGGAGCAGTCACAGCACACCCTTGCAGGGTCCAACCGACCAGTCCAACTGTCGTCTCTCTATGCAGGCTTTAAATATCCTGTTAAAGGAGCCGACAGTGGTTTATGTTAAAATCTCGCGATCGTAGGGAATAGGCCTATGATCGGTAGCAGCTACAAGGGGGTTGCAGATGCCAGGGAAGCAGAGAATGGGGAAATCACCCTCGGTTTGAGAAGGAGAAGCAGAAGAGATGACCTTATGGGTCAGTGACCACGACAGCTGTCCTGCAAGGAGCTCTGAGGCAGCGGGCTGTTGGTGACTCAAGGCAAGGAATCCACAGAGGTTGCGAGCTGCTGGCAACCATGTTCAAAAGACTCACAACAGGCTGTGGGCTGCTGAAGACTCTCTTGAGACTGGATGAAGGAATACCAGGTATCAGAACCGAGATGCAAGAGGGTTCTGGAGACTTCCTGAACATGTCCGAGGTGCCCATCTGGAGCTTCAGTTGGTGATGACTTGGACTGAAGGTTGTGTGGGCTGCAGAGGCCGCAGCAGCGCTGGATGCAAAGGCATGGACATTCAGTGACTCAAGGGTAACTCTTTTACTTCTCTTTCTCCGGCTGTAAGGGGCAATTACTGCTGATAATGAATTTTTCTCTGCTAATGGTAGACTAAAGGAAATTTCGTGTAATATCACATTTTCTGTTTTATTACATGACAATAAAAAATAAAAAAGTAAAAAAATCTTTAAAATTCCATATATTCCAAAGAAGGCATGCACAAAGATAATTTGTATATAGAACAGATGTTCAAATAAAGACCGATTATTCAGATGGTCCTCAGCTTACTTTCAGTGCGAATTTTCTTTTGTTCAAGAATAGTGACTTGTTTCCTCTGTAATTCCACATTAACTGTCTGTTTTTCTCTTTCTTGGGTCAGCGTGACCAGCTCATGCTGCTGTCGTAGCCAACATTGTTGCATTGATATAATTTCTTTGTTATGTTCCTCAATCTGTGATGTCAAGGTTTTGATTTTAAGCTCTTGAGGGCTCATTTCGTGTCCCTGACAAATAAAGATGAACATGCAGTGAATTAAAATGTTCAGTTCTTTCCCCTTTGTGCTTCAAAGCAAACATTTGAACTTGCATGCAAAACAAAAACATTGTTTATACAACATGGCCACACTACTCCCAAAATTTTATCATATTAGTTAAATTTATAACATCCAAAACAGGCTCAACATCATTAAACATTTGTGAAATTGTCCTTTCCAAACTCTTTGAAAGCCTCAATAATATTCTCTATTTATAATCTTTTTTTGTCTGAAGTCATCAGCTTTTATTGAATTTTGAGGTTGTTAATGGTCTATTAGTTGCAAAACAGAGCTGAATTTGGATTGTGCAGTACCTATTATATACCATATATTTCTGCAAATAAGATGACCCTTGAAACCCACAAAAAGCACTCAAAAAAAAAATCAGGGGTCATCTTATTCTCCAGAATCAAATATGAGACCTTAAATTCAACTAAAAAAAAACTACTCAATGTAAATTTGGCACTCGGCGTATAAGACGACCTGAAGCACTTCCCCACTGCTGGCGCTGCCATGCCCTGATACACCCCCCACCACTACCCAAACATCTTAAAATTGTAGATCTGAGGTCCCCCGCTCCTGCCCATCAGCTCGAGGTCCCCCACTCCTGCCCGGGAGCCCTAGGTCCCAAAGTCCCCCAAGCTGACACGTAGCCATGGTTCTTGCACCAAGTACATTTGGGCAGTGAGGTGACTTCTTCAATAGACATCTTCATAGATGTCGCCGACTGCAGCTGATGCTAAAGACTTGGATCCATCACTATTTGGCATCTTCAAGGCCAGACGCAAAGTTTTTTTTAAACTGTTATTTTTTTACTTGCTTGCTTAATTTACAGATTTGTTACCTGCCGATTGGGGTGTTGTAACAAAGTTTGGGTTGTTGCTGGGAGGCCCGGCATGATCCTTGCAGAAAATTGGTGGGTTGTCTTATACGCCTGATATATGATTTAAAAAATCATGAAATTCAGGCTGAAAATGGAGATCCATCTTATTTGAAGATAGTCTTATATGCTGAAATATATGGTACATGCTTTCTCAAGATTCAGAAATACAGTTTAGTCAGCTTTGTCAATGTTTAATTTGTATTAAAAACTTAGTTTATATCAAAGTTTTCCTTATTTATTTTAAGATCATTTGAAACATTCAAAAGCATTGCTGAGATAAAAATCAGATGGTACAGATTCCGACTTGTTCCTTGCAGTCAGATTATACTTTTGCATTTGAATTACTTCCAATGCACTGCTGGTGGGACAGAGAGGCTACATGTGGCATCTAGGCCCTCCATTCACCAACACTGGCTTTCAAACATTGTGGCTTCCCACCATTCACAAATGCCATAGAGTTATTCAGGAAAGAAAGAGGCCTTTTTGTCCATTGATTTCATGTTGACCATCGATTGCCCATTTACACTTAGCCTGTACTAATTCCATTTTATTGTCCCCATATTCCATTGAGTTCTACCCAGATTCCACCTGATATCTGCATATTCGGGACAATTTACAGTGGCTAATTAACACAATCCGCACATTTTTTGGATGTGGGAGGAAATGGGAACTCACAGGAGATCCATACAAACACAGGAAAAACATGCAAACCTCACATTGACAGCACCATTGGTCAGGATTGAATCAGAATTGCTGGAGTTCTGAGACAATTGCTCGACTAGCAGCACAGAGGTCTTGAATGAAGATCCCCGATGGATAAACTGTGCTTCCACAGTCCATGGAAATTCAGTGTCTCTGAAGGAACTCTCTTTTCTTACTGTTAGGGGTGAGGGGCAATGGTCACAGCTTCTTTGTTTGCCTTACGGGGGGAAAAATTCCATGTAATTTTATATTTTCATGAATTATTCATGACAATAAAATCTGATTCTGTATTATCACGTGACAATAAAAGGAATCTTGAGAAACCTGAGAGGCCACATATGAAATAAATCCAACTCTCAGTTCATCACCTCTGAATACAATGGGTCCAAGGAAGAGGTTTGACACACACAAATTTTACCTCCACACATTTCTGACTTCTGTAATTACCTAACCGGTCTATTGTTTTCTATCTAACATTTCTGACTTCTGTAACTACCCAAGTTTAGAACTTTTTCTTATTATCAATGATATTGACAATATTGTTCTTATAAAACCTCTTAATAAGGGGGCAGAATGGTTTGCATAGCAGTTAGCGAAACGCTGTTACAGTGCCAGCAATTGGGACCGGGATTCGAATCCTACGCTGCCGTGTCTGTGTGGGTTTTCCCAGGGGACTCCAGTTTCCTCCCACCATTTGTATTGTACTGGGGGTGTAGGGGAATTGGGTGTAATTTGACGGCACAGGCTCATGGGCTGAAATGGCCTGTTATTGTGCTGTATATCTAAATTTAAAATTTAATGTAGCTCTACATTTAAAAATAAAAGTCCTTTATGCATGGAAAGCAAGTGAGAACATTTAGAACCCTGCAGAAGCCCAATACATTCAGCTCTTCAATCATCAAAATTGCATCAACTATTATCCTTTGCTTTCTGGCTAGAAGACAATTTTTAATCCAATTTTTTACTTTCCCTTTACAAGTTAAATTTCTTGATCAAATTCATAGATATAAAAAGAAAATTGCAGCACTGTATTTATATTGTCATGTCAATGCACATGCAGGTCAATACAATTTCGTAACAACAAATTTGCATAGCTGATTTCAATTATAGATCTGAATACAGAAATGTATATTAAAAATGTTATGATGTTCAAAAAGACCAAATTATTTATTCACATCCAATTATCTACTATCCCCTAAATCCCATAGGAGGAAGCAGATAATTTACTGAGGTCATTTACTATAACACCTCCCCCCCACCCTACCCCCCAAATCTTGCCTGACACCAGATTTAGATATTTGGACTATACTCAAAGATCCATGCTTTTCATGGTTATCATCCAGGTGCTGGACCTTCTATGCTCTTTCCACTGACATGTTCTTTATGTTATGGTTTTCTATTAGACCTTGCATGTTGTCTGTTTGTATATGAAGATCAAGACCTTAGACTTGATATGAAATTAAGTTCATGTTTCACCAGTCAGCCTCATATTGATTATCTATAACCAGGCACCTCAAAGCACAAACTAGTGTCAACAAAACACTTTAAGACTACAAGCACAATAAGTAAACATATCAGCATCCTGCCCAATACCAGCAATGAAGCCTAGATAACTTAGTTAACTCTGATGAGGAAACTTACATGCCCTGCTCCAACCACTTAAAACTAAACACTCAATTCCACAGCCTGAGATTACAAGTTGATGATAAAAAAAATATTCAGAGGCATTCTTGATGGCTGCATGAAGAAAAGCAATAAGTCATCAGCTCTGTCTCATGCCCACCCAAAATGAAAAAAAAACATTTGGAACAACAGTAAGATCTCTAAAGTTCCTGCAGCCAGAGCATAAAGGAATCTTGCGTAAATACGAGAAGAGATGCCTCATCTCCCAAACAACCTGTCCTGTCCAGTACCTCCTACTTCACCTGTTGCAGACTCTGCTCCATCTCCTAGGGCTACCTGAAAAGTCAGTGAAGTGGAAGCAGATCCTGAGGGACTGCCTTAGAAGAGAATAAGAAAACTCTTCTGTCTTACACCTGTAAATTCAGACCTCAAATCAATAGGTTTATAGAGTTGAAGAGATTTTTTTTCCCTTCAAATAAACTAATCAAGCTGATTACCTCACAATCATCCCTCCAATCACTCTCTATTGAGGACAAATTACTGTTTTTACTTGGATTTCATTGAAGTGCTTTGGTTTGCTCTAGTTCATGGAGATATGCTTAAATTCCATCTATAGAATAAATATTCCACCTATCGAATAAATCGATTGCTTGTTAGAGTCCTGTTCAAGTTTGTTGTTTGCTAAATAAATAGGATGTTTTCTAGAAAACAGGTTGCTCCAAGTCCTGTCCTATATGCAAATAATTGGCACAGAAGGGACATATTAACCAGTCCTCTCCAAATTATATGCAAACAAGAGAGATGAAAATTGGAAATTGTAGTTTCTATCTCAGCTCTGGTGGAAATATAATACTGAAGTCATTCAGAGATAGATGATAATCAAAGAGAAAGGAATAATATCAAAATATGCACAGAACAGATTTATCAAGGGAACGGTCATATTTCACCCTGTTCCTCTAAAAATGCAAACCCGTGTGGTGTTGTAAGATATGTGATAATCACTAAGAAATCTACAATGAGAACTTTTTGGTTTAAATTGAATCAGATTTTCTAATAAATAGTCAAATACTTACTTTATCAAGGTTGAAAAGCATGGGTAAGTGGAAAATGATCTCTGGCCTTAAAATGTGAATGCAAGTAAAATCACTAGTTACTACACATATTCGTCAACATCCTTAAATGATTCCATGGCAAAACAAATGTATTTTTAAAGTTATAATCATTCATTTTCCAATACTAAAAATTATTTTACAAGCTGAAAACAAAATATGCTAGAAACTTGAATTAAAAATACTCAGCAGGGGATAATGCAAGACTAAAGAGGGAGCTTCAGTTCCAACTACAATTCAATCCACCAGCTTTACCCGGAGCTGTCATTTCATCGCATTCCCACTCTGGAATTCCAGTACTAACTATTCGCTCAAAACTCAACATACATTGAAAGAACAATACAGTAAAATTTGGTTGGGCATTCTGAGGCCTTTTGAACTCAACAATGACCTCAGCAATTGCAAATTATCAGCATGCCTTGTATATGCATTAATATTTCAAGCATTTGGAAATTTTGTTTCCTTTTAATTATTTCAGATAAGTATTCTCTCTTTCTATTTACACAATCTCCCAATTTTTGTTACTTATCTATCCCTTTACCACCCTTTTGTGCCTCACATCATCACTTCTTTTGTTATTCAGTCACTCTGCCTTCCATCCTAGTTTAGTTTATTTATTTAAATAGCACATTTCAAACAACTCGCATTGACCAAAGTGCTGTACAGATCAAAAAGACACCAATATGAAAGGTTAGAACACGAGGTAACAATTAGGTGCATGAGGAGGACTCAAAATGCTAGTGAATAAAAGTACATCTTCAAACTGGATAGAATTGATGGAAAGGGCCCATTTGATAGAAGGAGGAATGGTTTTCCACAGTTTGGGGTCGTTTGTCGAACTTGAAGGTAGAATCAAATATCACACCAAGGAATTTGACATGGGGTTTAATGGGGGTGGATACATTACCAAGATTTTGGAGATTATCTTGGTAGAATTAGAGGGACCAAATAGAATAACCTCAAATTTGCCTTCATTTAGCTGTAAGAAGTTCTGAGCCATCCAACACTTTATGTCCTCTAGACAGTTAGTGATTGGTCGTTAGGTTTCAAGGGGAGATCGAGCCGAGTATCATCGGCAGAGCAGTGTTTTTAAATGATATGGCCAAGGGGAAGCAGATATAAAGTTATACACGCTTCCTAGTACAACCACCCATAATGTTCTTCTTCCTGTCACCTTCCCACCCTTTCTCTGTATCACAAACTTGTTTGATCTTTAACTTCCCATGGTTCTAATTAAAAAGTAATCAACCTTAAATGTAAACTCCATTTACCTCTTCATGGTTGCATCTTAGTCCCCCAAGTATTTCCAGCATTTTTATACCAAAATTATATGCATCAAAGTTATTCATCACTGTTCTATCCCAAGAACTTGTATTAATTGACATTGATTTCTGAACATACCCCCATTTCTGTTATCAGTTGTGCAATCTTCTTGTTTTGCATGTTGAGAACCGACTGTTTGTTTTGAATGACAAGCATTCTTTTGGCAATCTCCTTTTCACTCAATGATATAACTTTATTTTTCTCATTCAATTCATTGTTCTGCTCCTCCAAAACTTTACACAGTATGCTCAGTTCCACTTTTCTATCATTCATGTCCAAAATTCCTTGAGCATAATCTTTTTCTGTGTTTGCATATTCAATTTCCTGTAAAACAGATCAGAAACATGTTAATAGTTCATTGATAATAATTAGAGCAGTCAAAAATCCTGATATTTGCATTGTTAATTGGAAGTGAAAGATTTTATTAAAATCAGTTTTTAAATGTCAAGGTGACTATAAAAATTTACTAGATCTAAATATTTTCTGTCTCATGATGCGGGTACTCAATATTCTGAATTGCATCTATTACAGAAACATTCCAAATGTTTCTGAAATGAAATATCCTTTCCAATGGCTCAATGAGAAGACGATCAACACAACATCTTGCTTTGATGTATTAATGCATTTCTCTTGGTGCTAAAAATGCTAGTTTCTAGGTGTTCAAACAAATGATGCTGAATGCACTGAACGAAGTATACGCTTGGAAGTTCTTTTGGTATTTGAGGGAAGCCAAGTATGTAGGATGAATGGTTACAAAATACTCCGGTACTCTTGCAATTTCTCCTTTCTGGTATGAGCCTGCGGTTCATAATGCACATTAATTGAGAGACTAACGTGTAATGAAGCTCATACAATGATAAGCACAGTGAACAACCAATAGTTCAGCAACTGATTTTATTGCATGTTTACAATTAAAATAACGTGAATATTGTATGAATAACTATAATTGAATGTTAGTCTGTTTTGTGACAGAGATGACCATTTTGCATTAAATTAAACCTTTTACACCAATATTTTCACTGGTTTAAAAATGGCAGCGTTCAGGTCAATTGCACAGAATACTTCAGGGAAGAGCTGCAACCTATTTTGTCAGTCAAAGGGAGATGCGATACAGAAATGGGCCCTTCAGCACTCCAAGTCCTCACCAACCATCAAGCATCCATTTTTAAACTAATCCCACTTTATTCTCCTTTACTCCTAAGTCTCCACAAAATTTTACTACTCATCTACACACTAGGGGCAAATCATCTACCTACCTGTATATTCTTTTGACTTTGTGAGGAAACCAGAGCCCTCAGGTTTCAAGATTCAAAGATTCAAGATTCTTTTATTGTCATGGAATAAAACAGATACAATATTGCACAAAATTGCATTTAGCCTGTTGAGAAGCTTCGCTACACGATAGTCTCCAGAGCTCCCTTACCCTCTGCACCCACAGAGACATGAATCCAAGCTGACAGCCCCCTGAGCTCCAGATTCAAACTTCCAACATGATGAGGAAGCCTTCATTGCCCAAGGCCTTTCAAGAGCCCTGTTGCCCTCAGCACCCTATTGCATCCTGGTTCCAATACCTGGAACACCTTCAGCCACTCTCCAGCCTGTCATCTGCAGCTTGGTTTGAGTCCTTAGATCACAAGTCGCCAGCATCCCTCAGCCTGCATGGGTTCCTCACCTCGAGTCACCAATAGCTCACCGCCTGTTTGTTCTTCATCTGCAGAGCTCCTCACTGATCCACTGACGTGGTCACCATCCCATAGGGTTGTCTCCTCTGCTTATCCTTCTGATGGGTTGGGGGGGGGGGTGTGGAAGGAAAAAAAAACAGGGAGGAGTGTTCTCCCTGTTTCTGGTGTCCGCCAGAATCTGCAACTCCTTGTGTTTCCAGGACAGGCGTCGCCATCTTGGGCCCAGATCCTGTGGTCCTAAACTCAGGCTGTTTAAAACCTGTATAGAACAGTTGGCAGTAGGACCCCATGGGGGAGCCCTGTGTCTCTACTCCCTGCTGCTAAGCCCGGGTCCAGACCAGCAGCAATACTGCTGTAGCAGCAGATCTGGCAGTGCTGCCGTTTTTTTGTTATCAGGGAATTACAGCAACAGGGAGAAGAGGGAAAACACTCTGCTGGAGTCAGGAATGAACAGAGATTACTGAAGGTTTGAGGCAACAACTCAATTGTGCACTTGTGTCACTCCCTTCTCTTGGATGGTGCATGTTATAAATTGGTTCCATTATTTATTTGTACATCAAGTCATGCCAATGGCAAAATAATTAAGATGTTAATTTACATATCACTAAATCACAACAGCACTTTGCAGAACAGGCAAATCATAAAATCAGCCACGGTGCAATGTTTCCAAATTGGAGCCTCAACACTCCAGCTACATTCACACCCCTGGTATGTTTTGTCTTGATTTCAAGTTTCTCCACAAATTAACCAGTTCAAAAAGAAGTTCATTGCTTGACATTTTCCTTGAAAAGTCCATTGGAGGTTTAATGAAACAAATCTCTGACCCACTTCTGAGTGAGGAACTATTCATTAGGATGTTTTCTTGAGGTGTGCTTTCCACTCTAGCCACATTAAGGTAGAATTAGGGGGTTTATTAGGTTTTCTCTCAGCTGGAGTTAGACAAATTAATATCTCTAGGTTATGTAACTGTAAAGAGGAGATCAACATGCTCTCCATTTCATTTTCTGCCATACTGCAGTAGACAGGGAACATACAGAAAAGGGCAAGTCTCCTCCTAGTTCAGGTTAACATTGATTTAGCTGGTATCACATGCCACTGTGTAAAGAAAGGTTTCTACTTTGACAATACCAAGTTAGTGTGTGTCCATATAAATACACAATATTTAGACAATCCCAGTATCCTCCCATAAATGAGGTCGTCTTCATTTCTCAGCAGTTTGCTGCACCGTCTGATTTTGAGCCACTGTGAGTAAACTAAATGAATGATATGGGCTTCCTAACGGAAAGACCACAGTCTGTGTGGGTCAACAGCAGAACGTTGAGCACTCGGCTCACTCATGTTCACGCTAATGACCCACGATTGCAATACCAGATCCAGCTCCAACAGAGTCATTAAATTTGCAAATCACATGATAGTTGTTGACCTTATCACCAACAACCATACAGAGAATAGGTGGAAAACCTCATGAAATGGTGTGAGAATAACAAACTGAATCTTAATATGGATAAGACAAAGGAGATGATTGTGGATTTCAGGAAAAATAGTAGAGAGAGTTGAGAGGACCAAGTTCCTTGGAGTACATTTAAGTAGTTACCTATCCTGGAAACACAACTCCTCACTTGTCTGGAAGGTGCAACAATGATGCACTTCTTGAGAAGACCTGAGGCAGGCAAGGCTATCAGCCACCATCCTGTCAACTTTCTATAGGAGCTCTATCAAGAGCGTCATGGCAGGCTGCATAGCATGGTACGGTTGCTATAGAGCACTGGATCAGAGGTCAAACCTCAAAACAATAAGAGCGGCAGAGAGGATCACTGGGGTTTCCTTCCCCTCCTTCAATATGATCTACTGGGACTGTTGTCAGAAGAGGGGTTGCAAAATCATTAAGGACCCCAACCACCCTGCACATAGCATCTTCCAGCTACTCCTGTCAGGAGATACAGAATATTAGAGCCAAAACCACCAGGGGAGTGAGACTGCTGAATAACTAATGAACTGTTCGTACTGCTCATGCAAATCCGTCCAAGATTCTACTATTATTTAACAATATTTATTTTTATATATGTATGGCAGGTACTGTAATTATGTGTTCTATGTCTATATATGTGTTTGTGTTGGTTTTTTTTAAAAAACACACTGACAACCGGAAAACGCCATTTCGTCCAGTTGTAATTTTACAATTGTATGATAATAATAAATGAATTTTAAGGGATTCTTAATGAACTTGAACTTGATATCAATTGATAGCAATGTAAAGGTGGTGCCTTGTGTTAGATCCATTCAGGTTATGGGGATCTGCCCTGACAGAATTCACAAATCACTGCATAAAAATGTGAGCTTTGGAACAAAATTTGATCTCATAAAATTTATATGGGAAGAAAAAGTAAATAATTTTTTTCAACTGGCATTTCTTGATGTATACGCAGATGACGCAACTTTGTATTATGAAAAATCGTGAATGGGCCTTTTTATAGGAACAACCTTCCCATAATGTGTGTATGAAGAATGGCATGCTGCCACATTAAACATGACACTTGCCCCAATAATCACAAGGACCAAGCTTAAGGGGAACGATAGGCTTTTTTGTACAGAAGACTTGAGCTGGCCCAGATCCAAGCTAGGGAAATGCAGGGAAGGGAGAGGTGGCTTGACCTTCATGGCCTGGGTCACAGGGGAGGAGTCCAGGGGAGAGTGTCATCAGGGGACGAGACAGCCTGAGTCTTTACCAGTAATCCTGTCGACTTGCTATGTGCAGGGTGGTTGGGGTCCTTAATGATTTTACATACAATCTATACCATTACAAGAACATCAGTGTATTCCAACAATAATTTCACAGTTCTGGAGAAGCCCCATAGTATTTGGCACAGCAGAGTTTATCTGTTTGCTAGCATCTATACACAGCTAATGTACATGATGGTTACTGTACTAGCTAACGTTCTGAGTTTGATATACAAGGACAAACACATCTCTTTTTAACATAACATCCAATTCTCTCTCTCAAATTGAGCAATATTCTGCTGTTATATTTTCCTTCCAAGGTGGATAACTTCACAGTTCTCCACATCTGCCAAAGTTTTGTTCAGCCATCTAACTGATCTGTCTCTCTTTAAGGACTGTTATATAGTAGTAGAAAAGTCATAAATAAAGGCTAAACACATTTGCGGCCAGAGTACAGACCTTCATTGCACTCTACTAGATATATCTTGCCAAACATTAATCCCAACTCTTATTTTTTGTCATTAAGCCATTCCACCATTGATTCTAATATATTATTCTTAATAGCATGAGCTCTTTTCTTCTGTATTAAATCTTACTTATAATATAATTAAATATTTCCTCATGATATTTACGATCATTCAGAATACGTACCAGTTGACGTTTTTGGATTCGAAGCTTGTTTGCCAGGTTTTTCAAATAACTTTGTGTCTGATTCATGGTTAATTTACTCTGTAATTTTGCCATAATCTTGTCTTCCAGTTCCACTTTTATTGCACATGCCTTTTCTATTTGTAGTCTCAGCACTTTGACCTCATCTTGGTGCATGTTCTGGTCCTAAGTATGAAATGCAAGGCAATCTTTAAATTTATTATTTTGAAAATTTAAAAGAATTTTGTGACGAGAAAAAATTAAATGTTAGATTCCAATCTTCATTGAAGGATTTTTCATCAAATATTTTAGTACTTTTAATTTTACATATATATTCAAACCACTTGTGAAAAATACATTATTCTACTTTGAGCTAATATGCATTTGATTCCATATTTTTTTAAAAAAAGGAAAGCTGACCCCAATTTTAATGAATGCTTTCCCCAATTCAACCAGCATTATTTGGGGCCAAAGACGAGTAGCGTGTAATGAGAACTGGGTCAATTATTTTAATGTTATTTTGGCTGTGTGCCTTAGATTTAAAAGAACATTTGAATTTAAAAGCAGCAAAATTTTATTAGCTACAACATTGGACATTAACCAGATGAGAAACTAAGTGGATTTCCGAGGTTGTGCTAAAATTATTTTCTGTTCCTTGAATAGTCAAATGGACTTTACTAAAATTAAATTCCTGTTAGGATTTGATTATTGGAACTCAGTAAATACATGGAGGTAACAAGATACTGTTGTGGTTTTCTCAGACACCTCCTCTTCTTTACCCCATCAACAGGACCCCGTCAAAGAACATCAAGCCACTGTCTCTAGTACTATCTCCACCTTTATCACCTCTGGTCAACTCCCTCCAAGGCCTCCAGCCTCATTGTTTCCCATCCCTGCACTGCCCAGTTCCACCTCCTACCCAAGATACACAAACCCAATTATCCAGTAGACCCATTGTTTCTCTATGTTCCTGCCAGTACCATCATTCCTCGACTCCATTTTTCTCCCTGCTACAATCCATCCCTACCCACATCTGTGGATTCTCACATGCCCTCCATCTTTTCAGTGACTTCCAATTCCAGAATTTGTCTGCCTCATTCTCACTATGGACATCCAATCTCTTTACATCTCCATTCCCCATACAGTAGCCATAGGTAGCCGCATGGGTCCCAGATAGGCTTGTCTTTTTCTGGAGCAATCCATGCTGCAAGTCTACATAGGCAAGGTCCTTCAACTCTTCCTCTGCTACATTGACAACTACAAGAGTGATGCCTCAAGGATTCTATTCCTTTCTCTCAATTCCTCTGTCCCCATCTATCTGTTTCAAAAATGTGGTTTCCTCTCCACCACCATCAACTCAGCCCTCACCTTAATCTCCTCCATTTTCCACTCATCTGTTCTAGCCCCCTCTTTCCACCATACTCAAAACAGGATTTATCTTATCCTCACCTACTGTCCCACCAGCCACCACATCCAAAGCATTATCCTTTGTAATTTCCATCACCTACAACAAGATCCCAACACCATACACATCTCACACTTGCACCCACACCTCCTCCTTCACTAGGACTTGGGAGATTGCTTCACTAAAGCACCTTCACTCAATCCACATCAATTACAGGGATCTCCCAGTGGCTAACCATTTCAATTCTGCAACCCACTCCTGCACTGACATATCTGTCCACGGCCTCATACTGTCAAACAAAGACCACCAGTAAATTGTAGGAGCAACACCTAATTTTCCGTCTGGGCATTCTCCATTGGGATGGCATTAACATCAACTTGTCTGGTTCAGCTAGCCTACTCACTGTTCTCCTTTTCTTCCCTCTGTCTTCTTTCTTTCAGATCTCCACCCCCTTCCCTCTCCATTCACAAAGGCATTCCCTCCTCCCCATTTGCTGTCGTACCCCCCCCCCCACTTACTGCCTGCCTGTGGAACTGTGTTCCTCCCCCTGCCCCTCCCTCCACTGTTTAGTTCAAGAGCCTGTCTACATTTTGCTCATACCTTGATGAAGGGCTCAAGCCCAAAATGTCAGTTCTGCATCTTGACCTTTGCTATATAAAGTACACGGTTTGACCTAACATAACAATTACAGCACGGAAACAGGCCATTAGGCCCTTCTAGTCCACACCGAACCAAACACCCCTTTCTAGTCCCACCTCCCTGCACAATACCCATAACCCTCCATCTTCTTCTCATCCATAGACCTGTCCAACCTTTTCTTAAATAATACAATTGACTCCGCTGCCACTATTTCTCCCGGAAGCTCATTCCACACGGCTACCACTCTCTGAGGAAAGAAGTTCCCCCTCATGTTACCTCTAAACCTCTGCCCCTTAATTCTTAACTCATGTCCTCTTGTTTTAATCTTTCCTCCTCTTGATTTCTACAGCATTATGTTTTTATTGTTATGGTTTCTACTTGTTAAACTGCTAATACTGTTCAAGATGAGAATGCTCTTACTAATGTAACTTTGTTGAGCAAACGTTCTGTTTCCTGCAGTGTTCGAGTGTAAGTATTATATTCATGCTTTAATCCTTCTTGTTTTGCCAAATTCTGCGTAATTAGTTTCTGGGTCATGTTAATGTCATTCATCAATCTGTTCAGAGTAGTAGTGAGAAACTCATTCCGCTCTTCTTGTTTCATGATAAGTTTCTTATAGGCTTGTATTTCCATCTTCAGTGTTTCTACTTGTTGCTTTGCCTGTCTGAATGAAGAAAGCAGAACTACTAAAAGAAAAATCATAAAATATAGTATGCAGAAAACTAAGTTATAAAATAATGCTTAAAGTTTTGCATTGGAGATGTTAGGAGATTACAGGTTGATGAGTGACAAGTGCACTAGATTTTCAAAGTCCAGAAAAAGTATGAGCTTGGATAACAAGCTCATTTTAAGACAGTGTGCATGGAATATGCAAATAGGTGAAGAGAACACAAATTATTTAATGGACGTAGGTCCATAAATAATTTTTTTTGATGTTTACAATTATTAAATTATGTGAATCAGGGTATTTTTCCATCTACTTGTTCAGAAAGATCTTTCTTTTTTGCTACTATCCCAAGTACACTGATAGCTAAAGAATGAGATAGCTATGCAGTCACCTAAAATGGTGATTTATTTTACAATACAAAATCATATTGGAAATGAATTGGTGTCACTGTTAGAAATGCAAATAGAAATACCAATAAACAAATCTGAAATTGAAGGCTTCTCAAAAGGAAGTATATCTATGGTAGTTATAGTTTGGCCTAAAGAAGACTCGCCAGCAATAAAGATTTATTATGATAGCCTTAGCTGTAGCAAGGCTATCATAATAATGTCAACTTGGAAATCAGAAGAGAGCCTGAGAGTACAGCAATGGTACATAGAAATGAATAAATGTGTTCCACTGGAAAAAATAACATATAATTTAAAAAATAAAGTCACATTATTTGAACAAATTTGGGAACCATACATGGAACACAACAGAGAGGGCTGACCATGGACCTCCACCCCCTAAAATGATAAAATGATAAGAAGACAAAATAACCTGATCCAATGTGTAAAAGTAGATGACACAATTTTCTTGTTTATTTTCATTGTGTGATGACATTGTTTAATGGTTTTATTGTATATGTTGAATGTTTAATGGGTTTGAAGGGGGGTGGGAAGGTAGGGGGGACAAAAGGGGAGAAAATGCCACTGTGTATATTTAAGAGGGAAAAAATGTTTGTGTGTATTTTGATTGATATGGCTCATAGTGTGAAAAATAAAAAAATTTTTTTAAAAAGACTCGCTGGCGGCTACACTTTGTGAGGTGTCTGAGGCAGTTCGATATGTAAACTTCTACAGGTGTATCGTGGAGAGCATTCTGGCTGGTGTGTCACTGTCTGGTATGGAGGCGCCAACTCTTAGGTCAAGAATAAACTCCAGAAGGTTGTTAATTTGGCCTGTGACATCACAAGACTTCACTGATCAAGGACATCTACATGAGGCAGTCTCTTTAAAAAAAAGCCTCTATCCTCAAAGACCCCAACTACCCAGGCCATGCCCTCTTCACTCTGCTACCATCAGGGTAAAGGGGAGCACTCAGCAGCACAAGGACAGCTTCTTCCCCGCTGCCATCAGATTCCTGAATCATCAATGAACCAAAGACACTGCCTTACTTTTCGTGCACTTTTATTGTTATTATTCTTTTTTTTATAGTAATGCCATAAGATGGTTATAATATGTATGTTTGCACTAGGATGCTGCCACAATACACCGAATTTCATATAACCATATAACCATTTACGGAGCAGAAACAAGCCATGTCAGCCTTTCGAGTCTGCACCGGTTCACTAGAACAACTCCACTAGTTGTGGCGGTTGTGCAGGTATACTTCAGATATCAGTTTTACTCTCAGAATACATACGTCAGATCACATACAACCCTAAGATTCCTTTTTCCTGCAGGCGTGACAGAATTACCACTCACTGGTAGTGCAAAAAATAAACTGCACACAGCGTAAACATGTAAACAAATAAAAGAACTGTAAACAGATAACAAATGTAAACAAATTAACTGCAATACAAAGAAGATCAATAAAGTGCACAAGTAAGAGTCCTTAAATGAGTCTCTGATTGACTTTGTCATTGAGGATTCTGATGCTGGAGGGGTAGCAACTGTTCTTGAACCTGGTGGTGTGAGTCTTGGGAGTGCTTGTGCAGGAATCACAGTACTATGGTTTGACTTGTTCATGACAATAAATCCTGATTCTGAACATTGGAAAAAGGGCAATGTAGCTGATAAGCAAACAGTTGTAATAATTATAATAATAAATAGCATATATATCAGATATTTAACAGTCAGGAGCCCCAAAATATTTGAAACCTCATACTGGCTGCAGAACAAAGTCAAACACAATAACGCCAGACAAAATATGTCAACGTGTCCACAAATTAATGATATTTTCTGAACTGAAATCATTGCAGTTGGATGCCAACCCATACCTGACAGCTTCCTGCATGGCAACATAGACCTCATCACGTCGCTGCATTCCAATTAAACTACTCTTCCATTGCTCTAATAGTTGCCTCTTCTCAAGGTTAATTGCCACAATCTCCATGCTGGCCTAGGGGGTTATTTGACAGATTTAATTAGGAAAATAATGCTGTAATTAAATATAAAAAAGTAAAAAAACATTGATTTTGGATGAAATTGTGTTAATATTTCATGACATTAAAATTTATCTGGCAGTCAGATTGTGACAAATGGAAGCAAGAGGATGCCACTTGATCCCTCGTGCTGCACAGTCATTCAATAAGAGTATAGCTAATATATTACTTGAACACCATTTTCCTGCACAAACTCTTAATTCTATGATTCTCCTAATATCTTGCATGTCCCTATATGTCACTAATTCAGTTTACTGATGAATTACCAACGCTTGTTGTATATCTGATTCAAATCTATATCAACAGTTAATGACTGATGTTTAAAAAAGAAAGGAGGAAGTTTGTGCAAGAATCAATAAATATACAGAATATTAAGGTTATTCTATTGATAACCTCAATGTTAAATGTGGCAAATACTTTTTTTATATATAAAAATGGCTAGCATACAAGGTAAAATAGATATGAATCAAAGATGGTTAGAGATGCATTATGAATTTGACTCACCTCTGCTACTGCATTCCTTGCTGCTTTGGTTTCTTCTGCTTGTGCGCCATACTGAGCTTCATACATTGCAATTTGTTCTCCCAGGGCATTCATTTGAGATACCAAACGGTCAACAAACATGTCCTAAAGCAGAAATAATTTCTGGCCTTTTCACAAAACTTTAGAACAAACTACATTTGTATTGTAAATCTCATTTTCAGAGACCCATTCACTGAGTTGAATATGTAATTCCTCCACATTATCTCTACATTACAAACCAATACTGCATCCATTTTGAACAGAAGATGAGGCCATAAATAGTAACAAGCGGATAACTGTCTGCCAAAACATCAAGAGGATGTTCTTCTCAAACTGTGGCAAAGAATCGTTCACATCCTTAAGTATTCTTTTTAAATAGAGTGATGGGAGGTGAATCAGGAGCAAATAATCCATATGCTTGCCCCATCAGAAAGCTTCTGGCCCACCTCTGACAAAGAAATGGTAGATGGAATACAGGGTAGGGAAGTGCATGTTCATGCACTTTGAGCAAAGAAATAAAGCCATAGACTATTTTCTAAATTGGGAAAGAGTTCTGAAACTGGAGGTCCAAATGGACTTGGGAGTCCTCGTGCAAGATTCCTTAAGGGTTAACATGGAGGTTGAGTCAGAAGTAAGGAGGAAAATACAATGTTAGCATTAATTTCAAGAGAGCTAGAATGTAAAAACAAGGATAAAATGGTGAAGTTTTATAAAATGTTTGCCAGACCTTATTTGATGTGTCATGAGCAGTTTTGGGCCCCATATCTATTGAAGGATTTCCTGGTATTGGCAAGGGTTCAGTGGATACTTACAAGAATAATCCTGGGGATGAGAGGATTCATGTATGAGGGGTGTTTGATAGCTCTGGATTGGTAATAAAGAGGAATATTGTACGAGAAAAGAACTGTTGAGGCTCTATGGCGCCCTTATCTTAGAAGGGATGTAATGATGTTGGAGAAAATACAGAAATTTACCAGGATGATTCCTGGAATGCAAGAGCTAACATATGAGGAATGTTTAGCAGCTCTTGGACTGTATTCAATAGAGTATAGAAGAACGAGAGGGGATCTCATTGAAACATTTGAATGCTAAAAGGATTGGACAGAGTAGATGTGAATAAGATGTTTCCCTTGGTGGGTGAATCCAGGAGAAAAGGGCACCGTCCTAGAACTAGAAGATACTCATTTAAAATGGATGAGGAAAATTCCTTTAGCTAGGAGGTTGTGGATTTGTGGAATTCATTGCCACATGCAGCTGTAGGGGCCCAATGATTGGAGGAGTTTAAGAGAGAGATTGATAGGTATCTATTTAGTCAGGGTATAAAGGGATACAGGGGAAAAGGCCAGAATTTGGAACTTGATGTGAGAATAGTTTAGCTCAAGGTGGATTTGCGGAGCAGACTCGATGGGCCAAATAACCTGCTTCTGTTCTTTTATGTTGTGATCTTGTGTGATTTATTTGGATCATGTTTTTACGGTGCAGGCATATTTCTTGTTATGCGGTGCCTTGGGATTGAGGATATAGGAAAGGCTGCAGATACTGAAATCTGCTGGAGGAATTCAGCGGGTCGAGCAGCAGCTGTTGTTTCAGGCCAGAACCCTTCATCAACATCAGTCTTGATGAAGACTATCAGCCTGAAACCGACCATTGTTTTTCTCCTTGTGATGCTGCTTGACCTTCCGTTCCTCCATCAGATCAGGTTTTCTCTTCCAATTGAAGATAGATTACTTGCTTCAGCCCAGTTCTGTAAGTACAATGGTATCTATTCAAGCCAATATGGAATCAGCAGGCTCTGCCACAGATGGGCAGGTGATATAGGAGGTAGTGCTCCACTACCATTGTCGTCCAGCCTCCACATGCTTGCAATGAGGGAAGCAAATAATCTTTTAGCGATAACTATCAAGACAGATTTGATCTACTGTACCTGCTTCTGTTTCAACTTTGTTGCCTGTAATTTTTCTGCCTCCAACTTTTCTGTGGCACACTTCATCACCATGATGTCAGAACACATATCCTGTTGTAAGTTGGCCACATAGAAATGCTGCAGTGCAATATTTTCAACTTCTGCTTGTAGTTGAGATACTAAGACAAGATTGTATGATTACATCAACATTCAATATTATCTATCTTTAATGGAAGACCATGCACCATCTGAAATTTTATTACTCTTTGCTGGGATTCTATTAGCTGTGCACTCCTGCCTTTTTAATGAGTTCAAACAATTATAAGGAAGAAACAGATGATTTAAAATTACAGCAAAATAGTTGAAACCGCACTCTCCAATTTTCTTTCCACTGACAAGCTTGAATAAATACTGTTTATTGTTTTAAAGATAGAAACAATATAGGAAATAAGGATAGTTTTAAAAAATCGTCATTGCTCTAATTTTGTATTTCATGTTTACACCATAACAATTTGCAAAACACTAGCATAGAAATTTGTCCCCTGCTGTATGCATCAAACAAGCATTCTAACATTTGTATTTTAAATATTGATTTTTTTTTTATAATTTGAAGTGTTACACATTTCATGTGTACAACCAAGGAAAGATTTATGTGTCTTCTCATGTTGACTTATTTATTTATAGCAAATTAAAATTAATGATGCTGTGTTGACAACCTTTTTTAAACTGGCTGGTGAATTATCAATAAGCAAGAGAAATATCAATTGATGATTTTTCTCATGTGGATTTTTTAAACAAATAAAAGGGGTTGGGTACACAACACAAAGATTAAGGAAAGTATGCAGAACAGTTGAGAATGTTAAAAGATTTTTTGCTTTGGACAATAATATGAAATATTTGCACTTATCTAGTCAACACAAATCAAACCACTAATCTGAAATATCTGATACAAAGGTGACAGTGAATTTTAAGAATAGCATAGAGGTATCCACAACTTTCACAATTACAAAAATACATTATATTCCAGCTGCAACACCAATAAAATACTTTTTTATGGCCCAAAGAATTCAATGATAGCACAAGCATTCCTCTTTGATCATAAACTATAAATAGGTATGCTCGTTGTGTATAAGAGATAGAAACACGATCAAGTGGCAGAGACACATACCCTCCCAGAATCTTTCTCAACAGCTATCATCATGGTAATCCCAAAAAAAGGGAATCCTTAAACCCTACCTCCTATAAATTCAATCTCTTTACTGAATATGGATTACAACATTATTGCTAAAGCATTGCCAAAATATCTACCAGAATTAATGAATCCAGATAAAACTGGATTTGTGAAAGAAGACTATCAACAAACAACATAACTGGATTACATTCGATAATATATTTAGCTCAGTCGGGACCGGTTGTGGGAGTGGCTGTGGCTCTAGATGTGGAGAAGACAGATTGGAATGGGACTTTCTTCTCAAGGTAATAGAAAAATTTGGATTGGGTCAAACATTTATTAATTGGGTAAAGAGGCTTTACCATAATAAACTCCAAGCTAAATTTATTAAAAACTGGCAGATGTCTCCAATTTTTTCATTGAATAGGTCTGCCTATTATCCCCAGCACTGTTCATGCTGGCGGAAACTATTTGACGGGATCCAGACATAAAGGGGTTCAAGGTGGGGCAGGTGGATCATAAAATCAATCTTTTTGCTGATGATGTGTCATTATATTTGACAGACCCGTGGAAGTTGCTAAGTTAAGGATCATACTAGAAGATTATGGGAAAGTTTTGGGTTAGAAGGTGAATTTGGATAAGAGTGAAATTATGCCTTTAACAAATGGGGAGTTTAGACAATATCAACAAGGAAGTCAATTCAAGTGACCAGAAGAAAGCATAAAATATTTAGGAATAAAGGTAGATAAAAATTTGTAATTTGTACAAACTCAATTACCTCCTCTTGCTCTGGAAGAATGAGGAGGATCTAGCTCGGTAGAGACCTCTGGCTATAATATTGATAGGCAGAGTTAAATGAAGGAGATGCCAAGACTTCAATATCTTTCTTTCAATTATTACCCCAGAGCTTTTTTAACAAAGGTGTCAGGAGGTTCCTATGGAATGGTAAGGTGGCTAGAATCTCCTTGGAGAAATTAACATGGGATTATAATTTAGGGGTTCTAAAATTACCTGATTTAAAAAAAATATATTATTGTGGTAGCCCAGGCAAAATTTATTGCATCATTTTTTGATAGAGAGACTATCCTGTCCTGGGCACAAATTGGGCTATATTTGATAGATGAAAAGATAGCAGAAGAATTTATTTACAAATGGAATAACCCTATACTAAAACATATACTGCAAATTTGGGAAAAAAGAAAATCAATGTATTGGATTAAAAATTGGGATATCTCCAAAAATGCCCTTGACCCAAAATAATGCATTCTTCTATACATACATCTCTTTATGTACTTTGAAAAAAGAGAAATCACATTTCATTGCATCATGGATTATTTCCTCTTTTGGTTGCATGTAAAAATAAAGGAGTTTCCTAGATTTTTCTTTCCTCCTTAGAATACAGACCACAGCACAGGAACAGCCCTTTCAGTCCACATTGTCTGTGCCAACCATGATGTTAACATAAACAAATCTGATCATTGGGAAATTAGTGGGTGTCACTATCTCAGAGGATCTTTCCTGGATCCAACACATCAATGGCATCGTGAAGACAGCACACCAGCTGCTGTACTTCCTCAGGTGTTTGTGAAGGTATGGTATGATCAGAAACCCTGGCAGATTTCTACAGATGTGAGGTGGAATGTGTGCTGACCGGCTGCATCACTGTCTGGTATGGGGACACCAATACTCCTGAGCGTAAAGCCCTCCAAAAGGTAGTGGATGCAACTGGGACATCACAGGCAAAACCCTTCCCACTATTGAGTACACCTACATTACTTAAAGTCGTATGTGAGTGGAAAGGGTTGAGAACCACTGATCTACTGGGAACACTGCTGTCGGACAGCAGCAGCAATCATCAAAGTCCTACACTACCCAGCACTTGCTCTGTTCTCGCTGCTGCCATCAGGAAAGAGGTATATTGAGGGTGCCATTAGTCTCACATGAATTGTACCTCCAAGTTCAGAAACAGCTACGACTCCTCCACCATCAGACTCAACAACAAATTCAGACTCATTTAATGACTCTTACTTGTACATTTGTTGATTTTCATTTTTATTGTCACTGTATTTGTTTACATTTGTTATCTATTTACACTTCTTTGTTTGTGTTGTAAGGTTTATTTGCACTACCAATTGTGCGCCTGCAGGAAATAGAATGTCAGGGTTGTATTTGAAGTCATGCATGTATTCTGACAATAGATCTGAAATATGAATCTGATTTGTCTACACATAATTTAGATCCCTCCATTCCCTGCTTGTTCATGTGCCTGTCCAAATGCTTTATGTTTCCTCTGTCACTTGTCCTGCAATACCTTCTGGGCAAATAATTCTCTGCAAAGAAACGTACCCTGTAAATTCTGATTATCATTCTTTACTGTTCATGTTACCAAGATGTCTTTGTGCTTTGGATCTTCTTTCTGCTTTTTTTTGCCTTTCTTGTTTAAGCCCCTCAAAGAATGTTATGACTTGACATATATTTTGGCATTTAATTTTGTCTGTCTTTCCACTGTAAAACACCTTGTTTTGTTTCAAATCTAGTTTATCAAGTTATTGAAGGGATCATTTTACTTTAAAATTAAGTAAAAACACAATGCTAGCAAAAGTCAGCTGGTCAGACAGTGTAATTTATGTAGCAAAGATAAAGATACATAACGAAAGTTTTGGGCTTGGGCCCTTCAAGGTATCTTCATCAAGGTACCATACCTTGTTGAAGGGCTGAAGCACAAAACATCTTTATATTTGCTGTATAAAGTACACTCTGACCAGCTGAGTTTCTCCAGTATTGTTTTCTTATTTCAACCATAATGTCTACATACTTTAGTGTTTTACTACTGTAAGGTAAAACATCATGAGATGGGACCGGAGAAGGAGTCACCCAGTACTAAGGAGTAACAGAATGCATCCTTGTACTTACAAGATAAGAGAGACATTGATGGATTGAGAGGCAGGAAGCTAGCAGGGAAAGGATAGCAACAGTTTTAGTCATTGGACAAGTAATGATATGATGATGTTCTAAGCATGTATCCAAGGGTATAAAAAATCACCATTTTGCTGATAACGGCAGAATGCATTCTCCGACTAACATGGTTAGTTGCAAGTGTTACAATCCGGTAATAAAGAACAAAGAACCCTGATTTCGACTCAGCCTGGTGTTTGTCTCACTCATTCATGAACAAAGCAGACCTAACACTACTTTAAATGAAAGTGTTTATTTGATTCAGTTGCATGCATAAAAGAGGTTGCCAAAATGGTCTAATAATTCATCGAACAGGCCCATACCAACATTTCAGGGTTGATTTCATCATTATTTCTTTCTACAAAGACAACCTCACACCTACATTTATTAATAATTTATTGACTCCATTGAGTTTTGTTCCAGCAACCAATTAAAGTAAATTATTAAGCTCACCTTTTGAGCGTTCACTATTTGCTTGGGCTTGAGACATTTGGTAAAGATTTCTCACACGTTCCAAATCTTCCTCGGTGTTTCGTCTTTTCACTGAAGCTGATGAGCAGTGGCTATGATATTTTTCAAGCTCCATTTGCAATTGCGCAAGAGATTGCTGTACTCCATAAAGAATCACCCCAATGTCTTCACGTTCCGTGGTTACCTTTTTCATTCGCCATGACTTAAAGATAAAACAGTAACTCCATTAACTACTGATCAGTAGCTGTCATGGATGGGACCCACCACAAGCAACACAACCCTCATCTCCATTGTGTGAGGCTCAGGGTTGAACTCACCTTTTCTGACTCCATTGCTGCCATATCTTTGGTTCTGTGATCTTGCTTTGAGCCAATCAAGCCTCTAAATAATATAATATTAACATAAAATACCAGAAATATTCATAGATCAGACAAATTATGTATCAGGTCAATGACCTATCATCAGTTCAAATGATAAAAAAGTTATTGATCCAAAATGTGAATGGTTTCTCTCTCAAGATTCTGCCTCATATGCTTTGTATTTTCTGCCACATTCTGATTTGTGGCACCTCCAATTTTTTGCTTTTCAATTATACCAGACTGTTTCTAGCAAGTTGCACTGGCAAAGGGCAGGAGTATTATTTTGAAATTTCTCTGATCATCTGCAATTTAAAAACAATTCAAATTGATTTCAACAATTAAAATCAATAAATTTGTTTACATATGTCGAAAGAGAATCACTTATAAATATTCAGTTAAATAAAGAAATATGAATAAACCTTTTCAATTAAGGTTGGTGGCTCTTTTCCAATCAATGGAGTCATGCTGAGTGGCTGAAACAGGGCCAATGGACTGGATATGAGATTAGTGAAATAAAACACGAACTCAATGTTTCACAATTCTGGAACATGTTATCAACCATCAGTTCACAGCATGATCTCACTCAGCATTTTGGTTGAAACCATGAAAGGAAACTGTTTGAAGTATATTTGACAAGCATTGTTCTCTGTATTAAATTGCCTCCATCACTCACTCACGTGAGTAAATCATAATAATGAACATGTAGCCCACAAAATAAGCCCATGAAAAATGATATGTAATTAAGACACAGTACAACGGCATGCAAACACCCCAGTGGGGTTGAAAAATGTGAACAGCTAACTTGCGTTAAAGATAGTTTATTCATGGAGCAGGAAATCATTTAAGAGTTCAGCAGGGACTCCAGTCAGGCATCAATTAGAAATGTTTCAGGAAAAATTAAAGAATGGCACAACACAGTAAACAACGGATTCCAGGGTTTCCAAATGTTGCAGTGGAGGTCTTCATAAGTTGGAAATGAGGTGAATTGTCCTGGACCTCCAAGCACCATGAGTCCCATCAAATACATCATAAAGCAGGAGATACAAATATCCTGGGTGGTAAATGCAGGACAAACCTCAAAGTTCCAGTTCAATGACATCACAAGCTAATGGATATCTAAATCCAACATCTATGTAACTGCACTACTTGACTCAGGCACAATCCTTACTGCATACCAGCATTCTCTATCAATCAAGACCCCCCCACCTAATGATCACATCATCTACTGTCTCCTTCTCAGAGAATTAGTGTTGGCAAAATACTTTCATACATATATCCATCTTCACACACAATCAGCTACTGAATCATGTTTGTCACACCACTCAAATAGGCTGCATAATGCCCACTGAACACTTCTCCTCATCTGCAGGACAAGGTGGGTCACAAATGTAGGATGCAGAAACTCACATAAAGGGGGAAGTTGTCCCTGTAGTGAGATGCATAACTAGAATAGCCTTTTTGAGACTATAGTAATCTTCAAGAATGACAATATAAATGACAATAGATTCCTCATATCTGCTCCTTTCTCTAACATTTCCATCTCCCTTCCTCTTGTGGTCTCTCCAGATTTACAAATTATAGTTGGTGTAAAAATGCAACAACAAATATTTTCCCTTTCACCCCACAACACAAATTTATGGTTGTTAATTTCCCAATTCACTATCTAAAAAGTGCAAACCAGCCTGACCGTAGAGGAAGAGTAACCAATCATGAAGCCATCACCTCAGATATTGAAATTGCACATAATTCTTAGGATAGCCATCAAGAAGGTGCTAATGGTGAGACACAGACCACATGGACCTTCCAAAGGGACCTAACAGGAGAACAAGGTCACATACAATATCTGCAGCAGGAGATTCAAATGAACATTTTGACAGGATAGGCTGCTGAAGACAGCAAATGGGTGCGTGTATGTGTCAAATTAAAATGCTAAATGCAATTGGAAATTTGACAGAAAACTCAAATTACTGGTGATGATTGTGGATTCCAGTAAATAAATTAGCACCAAACTTTGCATAAACATTGCCATTCTTCCTATCTCGAAGAAGTAGCTAATTCCACTCACACCCATGATATCTTCAACATGCCAGGGCATGGTTCCCACCTGTTTCAAACAGGCGTCAATCGTACCTGTGCTCAAGAAGAGTGTGGAAACCTGCCCCAATGACTACTGACCAGTGGCCCTCACATTCACGGTGATGAAGTGTTTTGAGAGGCTGGTATTGAAGCTTATTAACTGCTGTCTGAGCAGCGACATGGATCCATTCTAATTTGCCTACCACAGCAATGGGTCCACAGCAGATGCCTTCTCATTGGCTCTACACAAAGTCCTGGAACTTCTGGACAGCAAAGACGCATGCATCAGGATGCTCTTTATCAATTATAGTTCAGAACTCAATACCATCATCCCCTACAAATTGATCAACAAACTCCAAAACTCCAAGACATAGACCTCAATATCCCACTGTGTAACTGGATCCTGGATTTCCTCACCCACAGACCACAATCAGTGAGGATTGATAAGAACATCTCCTCCAAAATCTCCATCAGTACTGCACCACAGGACTGTGTTCTTAGCCCCCTGCTCTACTCACCTTTATCCCTATGACTATGTGACTCGGTACGACAATAACACCATCTCCAAAAGTGCTGTGGGTTGTACAAAAAGGAGCAATAAATCAGCAGACAGGAGGGAGACTGAAAACTTGTCACCAAAATCAAGGACCTGTTTGCGGTCATTAGGATGGGAAAATCTGAGATGTACAATCCAGTAATCATTGGGAGATCAGAGGTGGAGAGGGTAAGTAAATTAAAATTCCTGTGAGTCACTATTTCGGAAGATCTTTCCTGGATCCAACACATGAACGTCATCATGAAGAAAGCACATCAGTGCCTCGGCTTTCTCAGAAGTTTGACAAAAGTCTACAGATGAAGAGTGGGAAGTGTGCAGATTGGCTGCATACCTCTGAGCAGAAAGCCCTGCAAAAGGTAGTCCATTACATCACAGGCAAAACTCAACCCGAATTGCTGTCAGTGAGCAGCAGCAGCCATCATCAAGGATCCACATCACCTAGGACACGCTCTGTTTTCGTTGCTGCCATCAGAAAAGACGTCGAGGTGCCACAACACTTGCACCACTAGGTTCAGAAACAGCTGCTCCCCCTCCACCATCAGACTCCTCAACAACAAACTCAATCAGAGACTCATTTAAGGATTTCTACTTTGCACTTTATTATTGAATATTTATTTTCTGTATTGCACAGTTTGTTTGTAATTTCTTCTTATTTAACATTTCTCACTTTTGTATATGTATCTTTTCTTGAGTACAGTTTTCTTTGCAATGGAACTTCAGTCAGGAAGGAAAAGAGCTCAGACTGCAGTAACTCAGCCCTTACCCGTATCTCCTCTATTTTCTGCACATTGCCCTGGGTCCCTTTGCCCAAAGATGAAACAAGGACAGCCTTCACATCCTCACCTACCACCCCACCAGCACCTACAATTTATTCCCCTCTCCACTTTTTGCAGAGACTGGTCTATCCAAGACTCTTCACTCATCTCTTTCCACTAATCGCCCACAAGGTAGCCTACCCCTGTGACAACAAGAAATACTACACTTGCGCTCACACATTCTCTCTCACAATCATTCAGAGCCCTAAACAATCCTTCCAAGTGAAGCAACACTTCATCCGTGTATCTGCAGGGGTCATCTGCTGCATCCAATGCTTTTGTTGTGGCCTTCTCTTCTTCGGAGAGACTGAATGCAGACTAGGAGATTGTTTCCTCGAGCACCCTTACACTGACCGTTGCAGCAAAAGGGACCTCCCAATGGTTAACTATTTCAATTCCACACTCCATTCCCACATCAACAAGTCTATTCATGGTATCATGCATTGCCAAATGAAGGCCACCTGCAAATTGGAGGAACAACACCCAATATTTCATCTGGGCATTGTCCAACCAAACACCATTAACATCAACCTCTTCAGTTTCCATTAAACCCTTCCCCTGAGTCTCTCTCTTCCACCCCTCTGTCTCCTTTTCTCTACCTCCCCACCCAATTCCCTTCCCATTCAGAGAGCTACCCTCTTCCCTTCTCAGCTTTTCTTTCATCTATCCTCCCACCCTAATCACCTATGACCTCTTACCTGTTAGTCTGTACTCCTCCCCTTGCCCTTCCTTCATCCTCTCCTCTTCCCCTCACCTTTTTATTTAGACACCTGCCTGCTTTTTGCTTATTCACCTTTTGGTGTTCAGGCCCAAAATGTTAGTTACCCTTTACTTCCTCTAGATCAGTGGTTCCCAACCTCTTACTTTCCACTCACATACCACTTTAAGTATTCCCTATGCCATAAGTGTTCTGTGATTAGTAAATGATTGCTTAAGATGGTATGTGAGTAGGAAGGGAAGGTTGATAATCACTGCTCTACACCCAATTATTTCTGAAATATTTTGCTTGAGAAAAATTGTCATTGGCTGATTTCCTTTGGAGTTATGAAACTGTGCACATAACGAATCAATTTGGAATGATTAAAACAGTGGTTTTCAAACTTTTTCTTTCCACCCACATACCACCTTAAGCAATCACTTACTAATCACAGAACACTTATGGCATAGGGAATACTTAAAGTGGTATGTGAGTGGAATGTAAAAGGATGGGAACCACTGCTCTAGATGCTGCATGACCTGCTGAGTTTCATTCAATCACAGCATCTGCAAACTTTCCTTTAAGACTGCAGCATCATGGTTGTAGATTACAAAATGCAAAGACATTTGCAGAGTATAACATCAAATTAATAATCTGTTTAATGGGCAAATAGAGTTGCTAAGGAGTTGTTCCTGGAAAACAGTAATAGCTTTGTGAAGCATGAACATGCTGACCCTTCTCAGAAGAGAATGTTCACCTTTCTGCACCTCTGGTGCTTTGTTGCATTGGCCAGGCAACTCAATAGTTGCTACTTGAATGAAGATGACGTGATACACAGCTGTGGCTTTTACACTCTGAGCTGAATGAGTACATCCAAGAAAGTCATTTATACTCGCCTCAGTGAAGGCCAACAGCCTCCCACCAACCATTCTATGTGCATGTCAAATGAACATGGAAGGCACTCATTTAGAAAATATACATGCATTATTTGTTGACTTTCACATGTAATAAGACACGATTTCATTTATAAAATAATGTCAATTCTGCAGTCACTTCTAATAATGTTTTGAAGAGGCTGTGGTGATGATGAATTCACTATGGGCCTATTGGCAGCTGGGTTACTGGAGTTTTACTTTCTGGATGAATTCTTCATAAAGATCCCAGGAGAAACCCAGCAAGTCATGCAGCATTCTTTATATAGTAAAGAAGAAGATACATGTTGGCCTAGCAGTTAGCGCAACGCCTTTACAGCGCCAGCGATCGGACCCAGCCCGGGGTTCAAATCCCACACTGTCTGTAATGAGTTTGTACGTTCTTCCCTCGTCTATGTGGGTTTTCTCCAGGGGCTCCAGTTTCCTCCCACCATTCAAAAACATACCGGAGGTGTAGGTAAATTGGGAAGCACAGACTCATGGGGCGAAATAGCCTATAACTGTACTGTATGTCTACATTTAAATAAATAAATAGATAACCAGCATTTTAGGCCTGAGCCCTTCCTCAAAGTAAGAGCTAAAAGCAGGCAGGTGCCTGAATAAAATGGAAGGAGAGGGGAGGGGAAGAAGAGGAGCACAATGTCACAGGCAAAAAGTAATGGGGATAGGAGTGGGAGGGCACAAGAAAAAAAAGCTGAGGTGATAGGAGAGGAGATAACTCTGAATGGAGAGGTTGGGAGAAAAAAAATAGGGGGGGAATAGAAGGTTGGGGAAGTAGAGGGTTGAGGTGGTGGAGGGTTGAGGAGATCAGAGGGTGGAAATGGCAGGTAGGGGAGGTTAGGTACCTTTATCTTTGCTACATTGTTGTGTGTGGATGAAACGTGGCCTCCCTGCCTGTCTGGAATGTGTGTATTATGGGTGGTAACGTGTCCTCCCTGTCTGAAACTTATTCAGAAGTCACATCACTTGCCAATCACGCTTGGACTCCAGGCATCCATTCGTGTACATCTTGCAAATGGCAAATTTAAATCACCTAGGGTCATTATTCACTAAAAGTACAGATTAGCAATGTATATAACACCATCTGTAATCAAGGAATAATACAGAGCAAACAAGATGGTTATTACTGCCATAGGAAAATATTCATGTTGGACAGCTATAATTTACATTTTATTTGGTATTGGGCTATTATAACTCACCAATTCCCCTATCTCCAGAGTTAACTTGTCCAGCTGCTTTGAAAGATGGTTCTTCAGGGCTTCCTGGAAACGCTTCATTAGAGGCTATGTCATTAAAAAAGGCATTTATTTACCATTAATTACATGTTCATTTCATTAAAATTGTGTTTGTAAAAGTTTATCAAGTACTGATAAATGCTATCTGTTCATGTGGGAAAACAAAGGTGCTTTCTTAACAGAATCAAAATGTAAGTAGACTTTACTGAATTGTACATAGAGTAATTGATTATTAATAACTGAATTATAAGCACGTATACATTTGTAATAAATAAATGTAATTAAACATTCAATTTCTGGTGAAAGTAAACCAGAAAATTTCTCCTCTTGTTACACCATATATTGGCAAGGTTAGAAAGTACTTGTGCCTTCCCTGGATTCATTGCCTACAGTGCCTGCTAAAATCACCTGTCCAAAATATCCTTACAGGATATCTCCACTGAGAACTTTTGAAAGGTTTTTAAATGCTCTGATAACCAGAGACATTTAGAAACAATTCATATAAATTCGATAAATATTTTAAAAAGTAAATTTAAATTAAATATTACATTTATTTAATAAACAGGTTGAAACATGAATATATATTATAATAGTGAAGAAATGTTACAAGATACAGTGAGATAGAGTGACGAAGAAGGCTTGCAATCAGCAAAGAGCTGGGAATCATGTTCAGCTGTGCAAGACGTTGGTGAGACTGCAATTGACGTTTTGTGTGCAGTTCTGACCACAATGCTACAAGAAGGGTGTGATTAAGTGAGAGAGAAAAGATTTGCAAGGATGATACTGGGAATGGAGAGACTTGATTGGTTAGAACAGTTTTCTCTGTAATGAAGGAGGTTGAAAAGTTACCTTAGAGGGTTATAAAATCACGAGTTCCTGAGGACCAAAGTTACAGTCTTTGTCCCAGAGTAATGGAATGTAAAACTGGAGGCCATTGGCCATAAAATGAGGGGAAAAATTAAAAGGGGGCCTGAGTGCCACGTTTTATATACAGAGGGTGGTAGGTATATAGAATCAGTTGCCAGAGGAAGGTGTAGAGGTGGCTACAAATGTAATGTTCGAAAAACATCTGGACAGGTACATAGACAGGAGAGATTAGAAGGATCTGGGTCAATTGCAGAATAAATAGGACAGTTCAGCTATGCACATTAGTTTGCATGAATGAAG
This sequence comes from Narcine bancroftii, assembly GCF_036971445.1. Taxonomy (NCBI): domain Eukaryota; kingdom Metazoa; phylum Chordata; class Chondrichthyes; order Torpediniformes; family Narcinidae; genus Narcine; species Narcine bancroftii. The sequence continues at coordinate 362,391,918 of NC_091471.1, read as the reverse complement.
TAGGCTTAAGAGCCTGTACCCATGAAGTGGAATTTTATGACAACACTTCTTCCGCAGGGACATCAACTTTATTCATATTTCTATCAGCCTTGGGGTAAAGCTGAGCATTTGAGGCATTCAAGTAGTATCCCAGTGATTGCAACAGTGTGCAAGAGCAGAAAGTCAGATGCATTGACATTCAACCTCTGATTTCCATGCTTTTTTTAAAAAAAAGAAATATAGCATGGTAACAGGCCATTTCAGCTCACGAGTCCGCGACATCCAATTTATCTACCCCCACCCCTGCTACATTTTGATTGTAAAACAAATGCAAAAATCTGCGATGAATCATGCCATATGCAGGTGAAAGGTGTGTTTTCCACAGCTGTCAATTGGCTTAATTTCAACCAACATACAATACTCAAGACCCTTTTGTGAAAGATTTCATGATTTCATTTTGAGGGAACCAAGGTTATGTCTAGACTTTGTAGAAGAGAGAACAAAATGATAATATCAATCAGTAAATGAGAGTATAAAAGGTTAGAAAGTACAACTGAATTCTTAGGAATGTACAAACCCTGCAATAAATGCATCAAATGAATGTTGAGTTACCAGAGATTTTAGGATTAATTAAGTGTTTTAGATCAGGAATCAATTACATATAAATGTTCTAGACATTAGAAAATGGTCTGGATTTTGAAATTGTAGTAAGGTCAGAACAGTCATTTTCATTACACAATGAAATAGTCTGAAACTTCCAGAGCAGGTAGTGTCGATTTAAATCCAAAGAGTGCCACTTTGCTCCTCCAATGTTTAATTTGCCACATGCCCCACTATAACCTTCTAAATAAAACATAACGAAGAAAATTGCAGGTGTTCACATATTATTTTCACTATCAAAGCATCCTGGTGTAGTTGGTAAAGCTCTGATGCAAAAATGTCATCCAATGCAAAACATTTTCTTACATGATCTGGGTCAAGCACAATCAGTTCTGTCTGTTCTTCACTTGTATCTGATTCTTCTTCAACATTTGACTCATTTACTATAGAGGGACTTTTCGGACATTCTAGTTGAAAGCCTTGGCAAAACAGATAAAATTATGTTCAGTACCCTTGAAAGAAAGAAAACAATGGAACAAACAAAATCATACTGCTCAAATTTTATGTTAAAAAATATGTAGTTCTCTCTTCCAACAGACAAAATGCTGGGAGAACTCAGCAGGTCAAGCAGTATCCATGAAAGGCAATAGGGGCCGTTTGGGGCTGTAACTCGTCACTCATCGAAAAATGTTAAAAATATGCTTTACTTAATGGTCATAAATATGTTATCTACAATCCTTTTGCAAAAGGGTGTTTTATTTCTTTAAAGCAATGGCCTATAATTTGTAAAGTAAATAAGTCATATAAACCATATAAACAAAGAGATTCAAACAGAAATTTTCTTAGCAAGATTTAAAGATTCTTTAATAGTTGTGTAATAAAATAGAAAATGTAACACAAATAAAACACCCGTCATTTGGAATTCAAGCAACTGGCAGCCTCAAGCAACCAGCAAAAAAAAAAATTAAATCGCAGAAATAGGTAAAAAACACTGACGTTTAAAATTGACATGCCTTGCCTTTAGTTCACCAACACACAATCTCAAGCAACCGGAAAATTCACTTATCCAGCATTATCAATCCCCATAGCTGCCAAATACCAGTGGTTTTACTGTATTACTTGCAATTTCCTTTAGGCTACAGCAAGGCAGAAAAAAAGTCACCTTTAGTATTGTCCAGTGTCCCTTACAGTAAGAGAAAGAGAAGCTAAAGAGGGTACTTGACCCGTATTTTCTTTTCCCTAACAATTTTATTGTACTTTATAGTTGCAGATTAGCTAGTGCAGAAGCAGAAAACTCCAGGCTCTGGTCTTATATTCCTGAAAAATGTTAAAAATCTCATCCAATAACTTAACTGGAAAATAGTCTAATTCTAAGAGATGGACTTTTTTAAAAAAATGCTATAATTAGGAATCACAGATGATAAATTGGTTCGCAAGATGTTTATTTTTCCCGATACTATGGTTTACTTCCAAATTTGACTACAAATCACAAACCTACATTGACCTTTATCAGTGATGTAGGTTTAAGGCCCTAAAGAGGTAGAATATTTAACTTAAAATTGAAACATATCCAAAGGGAGTGTTTGGGAGGAATACACTGACCTATTGAACTGGGGGACGGGTGTTAAGAGTAATTTTTGGCTGTGGAAAATTAATAACAACTATCTAAATCAATCTACTCGTGGCTTCTAGTTAAGCATCTCCATGACTTTAAAATCCTTACCCTTACCTTCATATTTCCGTTGGGTCTCACTTCTCCCTGTATCTGTAATTTCCTGCAGCCTTCTACAACACAATGATATCATTCTGGTTTTTTTTTTAAATCTTCTTCTCACTATTTAATTGAAATTGTCAGTCATGCCTTAATCTGCCGAAGCTCTCATGCATAAAAGTGCCTCCCAACCTTTCTATTTCTCTTTGCTCCAAGATGCCACTTTAAAATCAGCATTTGATGAAGCTTTTGGTTATCTACCTTATTATCTCTGTGGCTCAGAGTCAAACTTTGTTCACTTAAACTGTTGATAGAATAATGGCAGTATATAAATATAAGCAGTAGGAATAGGTGTTGTAACCCAACATTCAACAATATTTTTTCGCTCCAACTACATTGCTAACTTTGAGGAATTTACCTAAGATTGGTATGTCTTGACGAACAGGCTCTGATGTGCTGCTTAGTGTTAAAGAATGGTGCTCGCTAATACTCAGCTGCAGTCTATCAATTGGCTCATCCTCTGATTTTTCATTCTTTGACAAGGTTTTGATATCCCCTAATCCAACTTCATCTAGCGCCATCTGCAAGTAAGGTTACACAGTTCAAAACTACAAAATAAACATAATTCACAATAATTATTAGTTAAAATTATGTGGTAACTGACTGTACTTATTGCCTACAGCATTATAATACTGAAAGATCAACAATAATCTAAAACATAATCCATTTTCCCAATTAATATGGTGGGTTTAATCAACTTTAGTCACCAACAGAATGTTATCTGAAACAACATCAAAACTTTTGGGGTGGCACAGTTGGCGTAGCGGTTAATGCAACGCCTTTACAGTGCCAGTGATCGGGTCTAGGGTTCAAATCCTGCACTGTCCGTAAGGAGTTTGTACGTTCTCCCTGTGTCTGCATGGGTTTCTCGCGAGGGCTCCGGTTTTCTCCCACCACTCGAAATGTATTGGGTGTAAATTGGGTGGCATGGACTCGTGGGGTGAAATATTAAAATTTAAATTTTAAATTTCACTTATCATAAACATAAATTAAGAATGGCTATATGCAAAATAAAAAAAAACAATGATATAATGCCCCTTGGAACACATTTTAATTGGTACCACTTTAAACATTGTAGCATTGGATCAACTCCTCTCTTTATGTTTCATTGTGGAAGTCTTGCTGCATCTGTAGAGAAAATAACTACAAGAACAACTGCCTTCAGTACTTACAAATTATCACTATTCATTAAAATTACCAGCTACCCTCCACTGTCTCATGAATGAATTAGAGAAGATACAAAAGCCTAAGTATCAATAGTGAAAATTGAATACCTGAATCAGAGCATTAAAAATGTAGTAACCAACTCCTCCTCCCTTTTAACATGAAATGTGGCACTTGAATGGCACTGCAAAATTGAAATTCTCATCCACAGAGAGATTTCTTGTTGGGTAATTTATACTTCAATGGAGAACACAAAAAATTGCAGATGCTAGAATCTGGACCAAAACAACCAGAAGATCCCTGACTACTCGGTCTCCTGTAATAATGCCATCCCTTACTTCTAGCTTCATTGCCTTTGTTGCATTTGCTCTCAAGATAAGACTTTCCATTCTAGGACATAACCATATAACCATTACGGAGCGGCTGAAATGTTTTTTTCAAACAACGCAGGTTCCCTTTTAATGTGGTCAATAAAGCATTTGCTCTATCTAATGGAGTTCCATTTTTACCCCTACTCCCTCCATCCAGAACAAATATAAGGCGTTTCTTGTCCTCGCCTTTCGCCCCACCAGTCTCCCATTCAACACATCATTCTCTGCCAGCTGCAACTACCACATATATCTGCATTTCTCCACTCCTTTCTGCTTTCTGTAGGGATTGCCCTCTCCGCCATTCCCTTGTCCTCTCAACCCTCCCCACCCAATTCTCCGTTACACCCCAGAATTTTCCTCTTCAGCCACAGGAAGTATAGCACATGGTCTTACTCCTTCTTTCACATCACCACCCAGGATCCCAAACAGCCCATCCACATGATGCAAAGATTCACACAAACCTCATCTATCTGCACTTACTGCATTTAGTACTCCCAATGTAGCCTCCTCTGCATCAGTGAGACCAAATGCATTTACACTCTGTTCGTAATGGCCATCCTGCGCTCCCATTTGAATGCAACTTGAACTCTCCTTCCCAGACCTATCTGTCAGTCCTGAGCCTTTTCCATTGTCCTAATGAAGCCCAACGCAAATTTAAGAAACAACTGATATTCTGCCGAGTATGAAAATAGAATTTTCTAATTTCAGGTAAATCATCCCTTCTTCCATACCCATTCTGTTCTTCTCCACACCCCTCCACTTTTTTGTCCCACTTCCCAAACACACCTCATAGCCCTCACCAATTCTCACCCCCATCTCCTCTTTGGTTCTATCTCCCATCCTTCCCTCTTCCCCTGCTCTCACACCTCCACCCACCCATTTCCCACCACCACCACTCAGCAGGTCAGGATGCATCTGTGGTAGTTTGGCAAGGAGAGGTGGGAAAGACATATTTTGTGTTCAGACCTTGCAGTCTTGCATGTTTGGAATGGAAAGGGCCAGGAGGCCAAAGAGGCAATGGAGATTATAATAATTTAATATTTTGCCACTTACAATCAACAGAGAGCACACATGCCACCCCTTACCATATTTGTTTGTTTATCTCTTGAATCAGTCTCATCGATAGTTATTGATCTAGAAGGTTCTGAAATAGGTGTCCAATCTTCATCTGTAGTCACATCTTCATTTACTGCTTCCTGATTTGTACAAAGCACAATCAATTAACAGATACATGCATAAAATTAGCATGTACAATATTGTATTCAGTACTGAGCTGTGTGAAGATTAAAAAAATGTTTTCTTATCTTAACATTTATGAAGTACTTAAGGAAATTACCAAATAAAAAAATGTTAAAAGTCATACAATAATGTTGTCATTTACCATCATTGTTTGTTTATCCCCTATACCATCTTCAATTAATTGTGGTAAGACAGGAAGTTCAGTAAAGTGTGTCTCATCTCCATCCTTGGGTATTTCACCAGTTTCTTCCTGATTTGCATGAAAATGAATCAATTACTTTGGAGTTGCCATATCATTTAAAACATTCATATAAATGTAAATTTGAAAATAATACCTTTTTCAAATAACAAGTTGGACTTCCATAGACCTTGAAAAAAATAAATAATCCTAAACGAGCTACAAAGTGAAAAATAAGAATTAAAACTGGTGGCTGAAGGGAGAATCCCAAGAGTTGGTTTTTGAGCAGGCAATTGAAAAAAGCAGCATAATGCAGAAGTTTAGTGGACAAGTTTCAAACTTGGGATTTTTTTTAAAAACTGAAGCTCTCCACCTGATTATGAATTAATTGCAGGGGGTGGGGGTAGGGGTACACATCCAGGCAGTGGGATGAATGGGAAAATGGATCAGTTAATGATTGAATGGGGAGGCAGATTGAATTGTCTGAATGGCCTATTTCTGATCCTGTATCTAATGATCATCTGGATCAAGGCAATAAGGGGAGTAGGTAAGAACAAGATACTGAAGTGGATGATCAGCCATGATTTTGATGAATGGTGGACCTTGCCCAAGGAGATGAATAGCTGAATCCTGCTTCTATTTTTGTGGGAAATATTAAAAATATAATTGATAGAATGGACTGATACTTAGAATAAGTGGGCATTTTATTTTCTTCAGCCATATTTTCATGAAAATTTTACCAAAGGTAATCCTTACAGTTAAAAAGACATATTGCGAGTTTTCTTTGTCATCAGGAGTTTTCAAAGAAGGTAATGCCCCATCATAAAATAAATAGGTATGTTGAATTGAGCATAATCACCATGTGGATTGATTACTCCAATAAATATATAACTAAGAAAAAGGCCTAGCAAATTCTATAGACTTTTATCATAGTTGTTTCTGTGTCCCCTGGAATATGTAGAATGTCTGGTGTGGGGCCTGAAATGAACCATAGTTCTACCATAATTGTTTCTGTGTCCCCTGGAATATGTAGAATATCTGGTGTGAGGTCTGAAATGAACCATAGTTCTACCATAGTTGTTTTTGTGTTCCCTGGAATATGTAGAATATCTGGTGTGGGATCTGAAATGAACCATAGTTCTACCATAGTTGTTTCTGTGTCCTCTGGAAATCATAGACTGAATCTGTAGCTATTGGAAAATTCTTTTTAATAAATGAGGGTCTCCTATTCAAATAATGCTGCTTTTTCATCATACTTATATGCTATATCTTTGCACAGGATGAAAAATAAATGCATTGCAACTGGTGGTCGGGAAACAGATTGGGGTCATAATGAAGTAAACATTGAAAAGAGACCCTTTAAGGAAGTTAGTGAAGGAAGCAAGAACTGGAATGAAACCACAAGGGTGAAAGAGTGAGAAGGGAAATGTGCCTTCCTACAAAGATTTCCAAAGTCATAGGTGAGGAATTAGATGTCAGTTGCTTTTTACCACCTCTGGGACACTAGACTCTCAGGTGTGTAGCTGATCTCTAGGCCTGAAGGAAGATGGGTATGGGAGGATGGAATTGATAACAATAACAGGTCATTTCTTGCAATGATTCTTCCTTTATCCTTTACCATACCAAACCCTTGAACATATCTCTATTTCAAGCACCTCTGCCCATGCCCACCTCTTCATCAGAGAAAAAGTAGAGACCCACTGGTGCTCATCTTCCTCCCTACCAGCCTCCCTTGCAATGGACTTTCCCTTGCAATTTTCACAGCCCTCAATACGATTCCAGCTGCAGTCATATTCAGCATTTCAAAGTAATTCTTCCTTTCTATTCCATCTCCACCAATTATCCCCCATATTTCAACAATTAATCTGAATGTGTTTTATCATCATATAATACAAGAACAATGTAATACTTGCTATATAGTTACACAAGATAGACTAACTAAAATAGTAAAAATTTAAATTACCACAAGTGCAACTTAGAAAAATAGATAAAATAACCAAATGAGAGATAAATAAATATTTCACAGTTGCAGTTTGTGTAAGGAAAAAGTGATGTTTCAGCGGTGTGAAAGACCTTTTGGTGGTATTGGGGTAGTTTATAGGTAGAGTGGTAACTGGAGATTCAAAGGCCTGATAACTGCTGAATAACATTTTTGGGCATTTGGCACAGCTCTAGCCTGCATTTCCCAGCTGTTATTTATCAATTTCTCCTTTACATTTTGATCTCTCTCCCTCCCCTCATTAATATAGCAAATAGATGGCTTCAGATTAACACTATGGTAATCCTGGTCTGACATATCAGAGATATTCCTTTTCCCATCCACCTCTTCCCCAAGATTTGACTTTAGATTAAAGTGCTTTCTCTCTTTCCTTGTTCTGTATTTGATTTGAAATGTTCACTGTTTTTCATTCCATAGATGTTGCCTGAGACACACCAATGTTAAGATTCTGTCATTTTATTTGGACTACACCCTCCAGTTTTATTAATTCCCTTTTTAAAACCACCTTCTTGAAGGGCAAAAAATATGTAATTTTAATGATAATTTCTCATTGAAGTCGGGATGAAACAATTAAAAGCACTTCCAAGTTTTTCACTTTTAACTCATTCGGTGCTTCAGTGTGGGACTGAAGAGCAAGAGAGCACAATACAATCATTTTTAAACTGGAACCCTGACTCAATTTTTACAATACCAATTTTGAATTTCAGTTCTTAACTGAAATAGATATTCTGACTGGCAATATTCTGTGATATAAATTGACATGAAGTTTTGAAGCAATTTTAAAAGAACATTCAAGCCCTCCCCATTAAGCTCTTGATGTAACAGATACATCTGAAACAAACTGCTATTAGAAGTTCAAGAAAAATGAAACAATCTAACCTTCTGTGTTTTATTTGGTACATCATGATCTTGCTTCAAGCTTTCAACAATCTCAGGAGTGGGACTATATAGCATGGGAAGAAAACACCAGTTAAACAGACAATCACAGAAAATAAATGTGAAATATAGAAATAATTTATCAGAATAATGCTGCCATTAAAATGTATTTTAAAGATGTATTTCCAGAAAGGGAAAAAGGCACGATTCTATAGCTACATGATGGTTAAAACCAACAATTTACAGTTAATAAAAAGATGATAGAATGTTATTAGTTGCATTGTTTACATGTTAGAATATATTGATTACTTCAGTTCTCAATTTCTGTTTCTAAGTTATTTAAATCCAGTGGTAACAACAGTATAAAAACTGAACAAAAGGGAGAAAGCAATTTAAATCCACTGAGATTTTAAAATGACTACTCATTGGAGATACTTAAAGAAACCCCATTACATTACAAAAAAAAAAATAACTTGTTTGGTCATATATTTTGTTCACCATTTCTTTTATATTTTGATGGCCCTGCTTTTGAACAATTTAAAATTGTTTGTGTTTGGGGTCGTTTAAAGTAATCTAGCACTGTGTGAAACGAGTTTGCATCACATAATCTTGTTATCACATCTCCTCTCAAATTGTTCCATGAATTTACAATATTGATCACTTTCTTCAATCATCATTCAGCCCTATCAACATTAATCATTTGTTTATGATCCCTTACAGTCTTTATCAATTTCACTGACATTTCGCCCATGAATGCATACCACCTCAATTCCTTTTGTTAACCAGGAGGAAAATCACAAGACCGGTTTGCTCCATTACGTTTAATTAAATACACTAAAAAAAATACCATAAAATCATTATGCTTTTTGAAAAATAAATTGTTGAGTGAGGGAAAATTACCTTTGAACATCTACTGCTATTTATTGAAACAACCATTTGTCCCTATTGAAAGTGAAAATCTTCATGTTTTTGCATTTGGTGAAACTTTTATTACTCTGTCTTTTATGAGGATCTCAAGAGTGCAGCTCCTTATTTCCCTTCATGTTCTATTCCACATACCTCTGTAACCTCTTAAAACTTGTTAGGCATCTAACAATTTAACAACAACACCATCTACAAATTTGCTGATGCCACATAGTAAGTTGTATAAAAAGAGTCAGCATACAGGAGGGAGCCGTAGGTGGTGCCGGTAGAGGACCCATGATTCGGAGCCGAACAGGAGTGTGGGTATGACAACGGCTCTGTATACGCTTATCTTTGTGAGGTTTTTCAGTTGGTTGTTTTTCCAGACTCTTTTGTGTAGTCTTCCAAAGGCGCTATTTGCCTTGGCGAGTCTGTTGTCTATCTCATTGTCGATCCTTGCATCTGATGAAATGGTGCAGCCGAGATAGGTAAACTGGTTGACCGTTTTGAGTTTTGTGTGCCCGATGGAGATGTGGGGGGGCTGGTAGTCATGGTGGGGAGCTGGCTGATGGAGGACCTCCGTTTTCTTCAGGCTGACTTCCAGGCCGAACATTTTGGCAGCTTCCGCAAAACAGGACGTCAAGCGCTGAAGAGCTGGCTCTGAATGGGCAACTAAAGCGGCATCGTCTGCAAAGAGTAGTTCACGGACAAGTTTCTCTTGTGTCTTGGTGTGAGCTTGCAGGCGCCTCAGATTGAAGAGACTGCCATCCGTGCGGTACCGGATGTAAACAGCGTCTTCATTGTTGAGGTCTTTCATGGCTTGGTTCAGCATCGTGCTGAAGAAGATTGAAAAGAGGGTTGGTGCAAGAACACAGCCTTGCTTCACGCCATTGTTAATGGAGAAGGGTTCAGAGAGCTCATTGCTGTATCTGACCCGACCTTGTTGGTTTTCGTGCAGTTGGATAATCATGTTGAGAACGCTTCCACTAGCGATGTCTCCGCTCCATCCTCAACATCCATTGGAGCGCTTTCATCCCTAACGTCGAAGTACTCGAGATGGCAGAGGTCGACAGCATCGAGTCCACGCTGCTGAAGATCCAGCTGCGCTGGGTGGGTCACGTCTCCAGAATGGAGGACCATCGCCTTCCCAAGATCATGTTATATGGCGAGCTCTCCACTGGCCACCGTGACAGAGGTGCACCAAAGAAAAGGTACAAGGACTGCCTAAAGAAATCTCTTGGTGCCTGCCACATTGACCACCGCCAGTGGGCTGATATCGCCTCAAACCGTGCATCTTGGCGCCTCACAATTTGGCGGGCAGCAACCTCCTTTGAAGGAGACCGCAGAGCCCACCTCACTGACAAAAGGCAAAGGAGGAAAAACCCAACACCCAACCCCAACCAACCAATTTTCCCCTGCAGCCGCTGCAACCGTGTCTGCCTGTCCCGCATCGGACTGGTCAGCCACAAACGAGCCTGCAGCTGACGTGGACTTTTACCCCCTCCATAAATCTTCGTCCGCGAAGCCAAGCCAAAGAAAGACAGGAGGGAGATTGAATGGTGCACCATCAATAAATTTGCACTCAATGTCACCAAAACCAAAGACTTGATTGTTAACTTCAGGAAGGGAAAACCAGATGCCTACAATCAAGTGATCATTGGGGGATCAGATGAGCAAATTTAAGTTCTTGGGAGTCACTATCTCGGAGAATCTTTCCTGGACCCAACACACAAATGGCATAATGAAGAAAGCATGTTAGCACCTCTTTTTCCTCAGGAGTTTATGGAGGTTTGGTATGAGATCAAAAACCCTAGCAAATTTCTAAAAATGTGTGTTGGAATGTCTGCTGACTGGCTACATCACAGTCTGGTATGGGGATATCATCACCCTAAGCATAAAGCCCTGCAAAAGGTGGTGGACACCGCCCAGGACATCACAGGGAAACCCCTTCCCACCATCGAGAACATCCACGGGGAACACTGCTATTGGAGAGCAGCACCAATCATCAAGGATCCACATCACCCAGCACATGCTCTGTTTTCTCACTGCTACCATCAGAAAAGAGGTATAGGTACCACAAGACTCGTCCCAAGAACAGCTGCAACTCTCCACTGTCAAACTCCTCAACCACAAACTCTTCACACCGCTACCATCAAGGAGGTGGTACAGGAGCCTGAAGACGATCACCCAGTGGCACAAAACCACCTTCTTTCCCTCTGCTATTAGATTTCTGAATGGGCGATGAAGCACAGACACTACTTCACTTTCTCTCATTTTTGCACTGATTTATTTGCTTTTAAACTATAATTTACAGCTTTAATATTTGCACCTGTGACGCTGCTGCAAAACAATGAATTTCATGACACGTTCATGAAAATAAATTCTGATTCTGAGTTATAACCTCAGCACATTGGTCCCCTCTTCCTTTGGTTCTGATGCTGCCCCACCTGGAGGTGGTCGTCAGGATGAGGACCCACTTGGGTACGCCCTTGCCCCTGCTGTCTGGCGGCGTGTACACGGCAACCCTTTGGAACCTTTCCATCTTGGATCCTCGCACGAGCTGGCAGACCCCCAGGGCGGAGGCGCGGGGGACGGGCCCCACCTTGCACCAGACCACCAGAGCACCTTGCCCCACTGTGATTTGGGTCGGAAATTCGATGGGATTATGGGGACAACAAGATGGATCTGTAAACTCATAGGATGAGGGGCTGGATGGACGGCTTCCTTCTCATGAAGGACCACAGAGTATCACTCCACCCCCAGGCTCTTTGTTGCCTCACCTCCCACAACCTTTTCCTTTGGTGGCAATGCAGCCCACCCTCAAAGTACCTCGAAACCTAGGAGGATGTGCATTTCCTTTGGTGGCAATGCAGCCCACCCTCAAAGTACCTCGAAACCTAGGAGGATGTGCATTTCCTTTGGTGGCAATGCAGCCCACCCTCAAAGTACCTCGAAACCTAGGAGGATGTGCATTTCCTTTGGTGGCAATGCAGCCCACCCTCAAAGTACCTCGAAACCTAGGAGGATGTGCATTTCCTTTGGTGGCAATGCAGCCCACCCTCAAAGTACCTCGAAACCTAGGAGGATGTGCATTTCCATGTCCAACTCAATTTAAAAATATATAAAATGATAGCTTTCCCCATTAAAAAGTGGACATATATTCAAATAGTCCAATTATCGCGGGCTGCAAATACAAGGGACTTGAATAACCAAATGCCAACTCGGAAGAGCGCCCATAAACTCCAACGAAGCCTCAACATTAAACCCTCATCGGCCGAAATGAGTGAGCGGATCCCCTTCGCCGAGTACCTCTGCTCGTCCGCCATGTTCTCCGTTGCTAAGGGAGACGGGCAACAACACGGGCGCCACCTTCCGGAGAAGGGGGTGGGGCCAGGATCTCCGTGGGATCCAGTTTCCGGAGGATGGGCAGCCAGAGAGCGCCCCCTCCTGCCCCGATCCCGGGCACGGTCGCTCCGGGGTCCGTGACGCAGCGCTTTGAGGCGGGTTTGCATGATTTCAAGAAGTGTCCTCCCCGCCCATGTCCGTCCACCTGCAAATTTCAGTGGGCCTGGGGACGTTTCAGTGGGTCCAGGGACATTTTGGGGAGAAGTTAGAGAACAACTCGTCACACAGTTTGTAATATTCGTCTGTTTACGCATTAAATGCCCAGTTTGCCTCCTTTTCTCTCTGATCCACGATGGTGGCAAGAAGAGGCTGCAGATGCTGCAATCCCGAGCCAGACACAATCGGCTGGCGGGATGGCGACGCGCGGGAGGCTGCAGATGCTGCAATCCCGAGCCCAGGCACAATCGGCTGGCGAGATGGCGACGCGCGGGAGGCTGCAGATGCTGCAATCCCGAGCCAGACACAATCGGCTGGCGAGATGGCGACGCGCGGGAGGCTGCAGATGCTGCAATCCCGAGCCCAAACACAACCTGATGAGGAATATTCTCTCTATTCATCTGCTGCCCTTGCTTGCTGCTGTGCCCTCTCTCCCTTCTTCACCTCTTACCTCCAGCCTTTAGGTCCATGGTCCTCGCCCCTTACCTTTTAATTTGGATGCCTGTTGGCATTTTTCCATATCCCGATGAAGGGCCCAAACCCGAAACATCAGTTATGGATCTTTATCTTTGCTTTACGCTGAGTTTCTCCAGCATTGTGTTATTACTTCAACCAGACTTGTGTGGAGATTTTCAAGTTTGACTTGTGTCCAGTTCTTGTCACCTCATTACAGGAAGGATGTAGAAGTTATGGATTGGGTGCAGAGGAAATTTACCAGGATGTTGTCTGGATTGGAGAATGAGGCAAGGTGAAAAAAGTGATGAAGGATGAGAGGTGTCTTGATAGAAGATCATGAAAGGTAAAGATGGGATGGACAGCCAGCACCTTTTTTCTGGAGTGAGAGTAGCAAATACCAGAGGACATCTGTATAAGGTGAGGGGATGAAAGTCAAGGGTAGGTTTTTTACACAGGTGGCTGAAATACATTGCCAGGGGGTTTGGATGAGGCTGGCACAATAGGGACATTTAAAAGACTCTGTGGCAGACACATGGATGCAACAAAAATAGTGTTATGGATGTGAGGTAGGGAAGGGTTAGATTGTTGAGTAGGTTTATACTGGTCAGCACAATGTCGTGGGCTGAAAAGCCAGTACTGTTCCAGAATGTTCTTTGTTTTATGTCTTGTCCTGATCCTTCCTTCCTTTCTCTCCCCCAACACTGCCTGATGTGCTCAGTCCCACTGGTTCCTCTTTGTTTGTTCAAGGTTTCAACATCTGCCATTTTTTGTGTTACTCTTGACCTTGTGTCTAGAGTAAAAATGCACAGAAATGCTGGAGGAACTCAGCTGGTCTCGCAGCATACATAGGAGGGAAAGATATATAACTGACCTTGCAGATCTGAGCACTTCTTCAAGGTACAAGCCAGAAGCAGGCAGGCATCTGAATAGAGAATGGGGAGAGAAAGGGGAAAGAATGAGAGAGGAAGGAGTCCAACATAAAGAAGATGTTAAACATGAAAGTCTGCAGACACCACAAATGAAGTTAAAAACACAATGCTGGAAACACTCAGCAGGTCAAATAGTGTACTTTATGTTTCAAAACAAAAGTGTTAATTGGATATGATAAGAGGAAAGGTGAGAATTGATTTTGGCTCTGTGAAAGGAGATAGAGGGGAAAGGGAAGGGAGACAGAAACAGAGCAAGAGGCAAGGAGACTGGGTCGAAGATGGGGGGAGGAGGGCATAGGATGGTAATTTTAACGGAAACTGGAAAATGCGATGTTAATGCCATCTGGCTGGAGGGTGTCCAGGCGGAAGGTGAGGTGCTGATCCTCCAACCTGCAGGTGGTCCAAGTTTGGCAGCACGTGAGACCACAGACAGACATGCCAGCAAGGGAACAGGATGGGGAATTGAACTGGATGGTCTCTGGGAGATCCAAGCCACTGCAGCAGACAGAGCTGAGGTGCTCAAAGAAGTGACCTCCCAGTCTTCACCCAGTCCCTCTGATGTCAAGGGAACTACCTTGTGTTTTGAGGTCAGCGGGGTAAAAGCTTCCAACTGGGAGTAGCAGGAAGCCATTCAGCCCCTCCAGTTGGTTATGCAGCCCAACATCACACCTCTTTCTCAGCCTTGGACCTATAACTTGAATTATGAAAAGGTATGTGCTTTTATTTCCTATGTGTGGTTGCATTTGCTTTTGAAAAGGTTTTGCATTGTGTAACTGTTACTTTACCAGAAGCTATACCAGCATGATATTGTTCAGTGCAAATATTGACCAATTTTATTGAATTCATTGAAGAGGCAACAACAATTTGTGGAAAGTAGGGCAGTCGACGTGACTGAAGTCCTACATGGGAGGTATCCAGGGCAAATGAGCAAAATGAATTCGAAATTGTCACAGCAGTGGGAGTCAGAAGGTGAGAGGTAGATGGTATTTTTTGTGGATGTCTGTGACTAGTAGTTTCCCTCGAGGATTGGTGCAGGGACCCTTGCTATTTGTAATATTTGTGAATGATGTGAATGTGGGAGGCATGATTAGTAAGTATGTGGATGACAGAAAGATTGCAAAAGTTGATGATAGCATGGAAGGTAGTTTGAGGAGAGAGGTGAGAGGGGGATTGGTGAGAGGGGGATTGGTGAGAGGGGGATTGGGGAGAGGAGAGAGGGGAGAGGGAGGACTGAAAAATCATGGATGAGGTTTAATCCAGGCAAATGCAAGGTGATGCCTTCTGGGTATACTGATGAGACTAGAATACACATAGTAAATCAGGTTGAGCTTAGAGGGACCACATAATGATTGGATTATCTTTTATAATTCCATTTACTGTAGGTTCACTAAAATTCTTCTGCTTGTTAAACTTTGAAGTGTTGATTTTGTTTTTGATTGCTTCCTGGATCAATTGCATAAAAGTTAACTGTTGTATTATGTAACAAAATACATAATAATTCAAGATTCTTTAATTGTCTTGTCATCAAACAGATGTAATATTACATGAAATGGTATTTAGCCTGCTGTAAGGCAGACAAAGATTCACCATCAGCAGAAATTGCTCAGCACCCCTTACAGTAAGAAAAGGAGGAATAAAAGAGATTCTAGAGCCGCTGAGTGTCCGTGGATTTGACTCTAGGACTCCTGCAGCCTCTGCACCCACACAGACTTCAGTCCAAACCATAGGCAACTCCGAGCTCCAGATCCAACCCCCGACACAATTAGGAGGCCCTCAGTGCCCGAGGCATCTTGGGAGCCCCTCTCACCCATCAGCAGCCAATTTCCAACCAATCTCTAGCAATCCATAGCCTGGAGTGAGGCCACCAGCCCACACTGAAATTCATGCATTGTCATCAGATACTTTTAGCATTTTATTCTAATATTGAAATGTTTGTTAACCTTCAGATGCATGACCACCAAGTTGCTTATTCTAAACAGTGCTTTTTTTTATCAACTAGGCACAGATTTTGAATCCCACATTAAGGTTATATGGTTAAGTCTCTGTCTTTTCATCACATTTCCAAGATGCAAGTAGAGGCTTCAGGATATTGAAAAATGGGACCCAATGGACTTTTGTCAAGAATGCAAGAATGGCATTAATTGGGGCTTAAATGTGGTTCAATATTGAACCATCCTCCTTATTGTCATTCAAAATGGTGTGGTTCTTTACCACAGTTATTCTATACCGACGTTTCTGATTACCTCAAGACATAGTAACATTGTCAAAATTAAATGAGAATCATTATAGCAATCTCCAAATTTCAAGAATGAAACAGAAGCTTCAGAAAAAAGATGCCAATCAATAAGAGCCATCTCAGGCAGTCACAATGTGATATTGATTCTAACAGAAGGCTTGACTGTGCTTTTAATGAACAGATTGTCAGGCCCATGGCATTGCCTAATTTTAGATTTTACTACTGGGCAGCTGATACATTATTTTTTGGATTCATCACATTTTTCTCAGGTGCTTCAGGTTAGAAATTAAATCTACTAAAAAGTTCTCCCTTATTTCAATACTTGGAGCACCTTTACCTTTCTCTTCTTCCAGATTATCAGATAATTTTGTTGTCAGACATACATTGAGAATTTGGTTTCAATTCAGGAAACATTTTGGATGTGATAGATTCTTATTAGTTAGTCCTATTTTAAGTTTAAAAAAAATTCCTCCCTCGGTTCATACCAAATTATTTTTGTGGTTAGTGGGGAGGGGTGGGGGTTGGGGGTGGGGATGGGGAAACAGGGAGGAGAAGAAGAGAACCAAGTTTCAATCAATCATGCAAACTTGAACATGAAAGTGGTATTGAAAGCTCTCACACTCCATGAGGTATCATGACGATTCAGTGCTGTTGCCCATTATGTTGGCTTAAATCATAATACTAGAAGAGAAATCAGGCAATAAGACTATCTGAGAGTGGCATGACTTACAATATCAAATCCCATCATCCTTTTACCCACACACAGAACATAAATTTCTATTTTTATACGCACTTCGTCAAGGAATCCATCAACTGCAATGGAGAGGAATCTTTGGTTACGGAAGCAAATTAGAAACATTGTTATGGAAGATGTCATGGTCAAAACATACAACATTATGGAAAAACTAGATAAACAGATTATACTCCTGCAGAAAGTGGGTGTCAAGAAATGTCATCAAAATGCTTTGAGAGTCAGGGATTTTACAGAATATAAAATCTTGTAACTGTTGTACTGGATTCTGAACTGAAAATCTTTGAACTAAGAGATGAATTTATTGTTGCTCTGGCCCTAGAGGTGGAGAAAGCTTTTGATTAGACTGGAATTGGACTATTTATTTAAAGTTTTAGGAAAATTTGGAGAGGTATTTATTAATTGGGTTAAAGCTCTATATTATGAGCCTCAAGGGAAATTAATCACTAATGGCCAAATCTCATTGGTGTTCCCATCGTCCAGATCTAGTGGACAAGGTTGTCCATTATTTCCAACTTTTTTTGTCTTGGCTATTGAATCGTTAGCAGAATTTATCTGCCAAGATCCAGACATAAAAGGTATCAGGGGTAATCACGAAGAACATAAAATCAATATATTTACTGATGATGTTCTGCTATGTCTGACACACCCAAAACGAGTTTATTACAAAAATTGCAGTCTAAATTGGAATTTTTCCGGACTTTCTCAGGCTATAGAGTTAATTGGAAAAAAAGTGAAGTTATCCCACTTATGGGTGGGAATTATGGTCATATTAAAAGAGACTCTCAATTTAAGTGGCCGCTTAATGGGATAAAATATTTAGGTATTATGATAGATAATAACATATAATTTATATAAGTTGAATTATCTTCCCTTGCTTTGGAAAATTGAGGATGATTTAAATAAATGGATAACTCTTACAATTACTTTGATCGAAAGGGTCAATTGTATTAAAATGAATATACTGCCTAAATTGCAATATCTTTTCCAAAACCTACCTATTTGAGTACCACAACGATTCTTTCAGAATTTAAATAAGAAAGTTAGAACGTTACTGTGGAAGGGTAAATTTCCAAGAGTCTTTATCAATAAATTAACCTGGAATTATGAACTGGGAAAATTAAAGCTCCAAGACCTTTAAAAATGTTATTGGGCAACCCAAATGAAGTTCGTCACCCCTCTGTTTGATAGAGGAGACATATCTTCTAGGGTAAAAAAGATTGGTGAGAAGATAGCAGAAAATTTTATATATAAATGGAATTTAAATTACTATCTGGTCCTACAGAAGCCCCCTTACTAAAACATATTATTACAATTTGGAATAAACTCAATGGTCAAATTTGTGTTGGGGGGGGGGTCTCTCACCCAAAACACCCCTAGCTCAAAATAAATTAATTCCATTAACTATTGATAATAAAATTCTAGAAACTTGGTCTCAGAGTGGGATCAAATATATCAAATATTGTTTTGAGCAGGGACAATTTATGACATTAGAACAAATCAGGAATAAATCTGGAGTTTTAAATACAGCCTTTTTCTGTTATCTTCAGTTAAGATCTTATTTAAGAGATAAATTAGGTCTAGCATTGAACTTAACTCAATGTAATGAAATAGAGACTCTGGTTCAAAAAGGGCTCATAAAAGAAATCTATTTCAAAAATGTATTTCTTACTTCAGGCAGAAGCCCCTAAACAAGGGTTGGATAAGTCAAGAGAGAGATGGGAATCAGATTTGCGTTTAGAAATTTATCCATTTTGTTGGTCTGACCGATTTAAGGACAGCATGAGCAATACAATTAATGTAAGGTACAGGTTGGTGCAATATAATTTTTTGCATCAGCTATACCTTACTCTGCAAAAATTAAATAAATAAAAATCTAAATGATCCAGTTTATGTTTCGATGTGGTCAAGGTATCGGGACCTTTTTGCATTTGACCTGGTCATGCCCTAAGGTGAGATCCTATGGGAAGATTTGGGAAATCTCCTGGAATAAATTACTGGAATTCGATACCCTTAGGTGCCAGAGTTTTTTTTTTAATTGGGGAAATGAGCAATTATAAGACCTAAAATGAGGCTATTAAACTTGCTTTTGCGGTGGCCATGAAATACATAGCCATTACTTGGAAATCTGATTTCTACTGAGTCTGACCCGCTGGAAGTCAGAATGCAGAGTTGTGTTTCACTGGAGAAGATTACTTATAACCTCAGAAATTGTTACAACATGATTTTAAGAATTTGGAACCCATATTTAAGATATACCTTTGATCCCCCTCTCTGATCTCCAATACCACTATCTCCAGTATCCCTAGTGATCTCTGGATGAATGATGTAATGTTTCATCTGTATGTAATTAATGCTTTTGGAAAACAGATGATTTTGTCACATCATATCGGAGAGTTACCTCTTTTTTTTCCTTTGGGGAGGGGCGGTCTTTTTCTTTTTTCTCTCTTTATTTTTGTTTCCTATTTTTCTTTTAAGGATCGGCAGGGTGTGTAATTTTGTATTTAAAAACAATAGCGCAGAATTTGATAATTGTGATAATGTGTTGATTCTTCTTTCCTTGTATATCAACATGTAATTGGGTTTGGGTATTTTATTGTATATATCTGTAACATTTCTTTGATTTGGCTTGTTTTGTGACTCCATGTAGATTGAAAATCCTTAATTTAAAAACAATCTTTGAGCTGGCAAGTAATTATCGTTGGACGCTGTCCATGAGTGCTTCCACCATTTTTTGAATGTAGGGCATCCACCAGGCAAATGTCCTTATTGTCAATGCAATGCCAGAATCAGGAATAGTTTGAGTATAATCCATCTGGATGCACAAGGCATCACGATCTTGTGAAGTCTGTAGATTTTTCTTGTCTCCTTGCACTCATCTGTTTCAGGTGGGAGCAAATGGGCGGATTGAAATAGGAACAGAATGGGAATGTGTTAAAGGAGGTCTGGCAGCAAATGTGGGGGGGGGGGGAGTGGGGAGAAACGAATGGGTAATTGCCATTTCAGATTATTCACCACTTTTTCTCCCCCAGAGACGCTGCTTGATTTCTCCTGAATATTTTCAACATTTTCTATTTTTTTATTTTGGACATTTCACCCTATTTTGCTCTGGTATTTGGCTTGGGGCTTGTTTTGAGAACCACTAGAGGGCAGTTACGAGTCAGATGGCAGGTTCACATTTTAAAAAAAACACATTTGAACCAATTTTTTAAAACAGGAATTAAGATGTTTTATGGATCCCAATTCTTGAATCCAGATGTATTTAACTTAACTTAATTCAAATTCTCAGTGTTGATATTTGAATCTGTTCTCAGAATGAATGCTGCCTGGGTGTGGCCAGTAATTTTGAATGCTGGGTCATCCGTATCTGTAAGCTTGAGGAGAGCGACTTGGATGTTTCAAGCTTAGGTCTAGACAGGAGCTCGTGTAGCTACAGGGCTACAAGAATGCAAGAGCCAGTGGCATCAAAGGAGGTGGCTGGATCCACGGATGCTCCACGTCTCCAGGGGGGGGGCTCTCTTTTCGCTTCTCTTCTCTTGATACTGGTACTGGATTAATGGCACCTCTTTCTGTGCCTTTACATGGCAAACAAATGTAAACAAATTTTGTGTACATGACAATAAGGGAATCTTGAGAAACAGCACCTCACTTATTTACCATCTTCGAAATAAACAACTTCAGAACATAACCGCTCACCCACTTTATTCGGTAGCTACTGTTGGAAATGGAGACACCTGATATTGCAGTTGCTGGAATCAAAAGCACAACGTATACCTTAGCTAGAATTACCCTTTGTTCCTTCAGTTGACCCATTTCTATCACTCTTTTGCCATGCAACATAATATATTTTGTTATTTAATATCTCCTACCTTCTGTCCTATCACAAGAACATTGGCCTGAATGTAAGCTCTTTTACTCAGGTGCAGCCTTACCTATATTTCCAGAATTTTTCATTTTGAGTTTCCAGTATTTGCAACATTTTGTTTTGGTTTGAAACTATATTTGTATTTTTAGAATGCTCAAATGTACAATGCTCTTAATAGCTTTATCTGTTTGAATCAACCAGAAACCCCAAGTTATTTCCAATGCCATGCATAAAATATCTTGAGTTGGTAACTTAATACTTAAAAAGAATTCTCGTTAGCTTAGTTTGAACGCTACAGTGGGTCCATTATTTTATGCTGACCAGTTTTTGCAGATCTCCACCTCTCCTGCCACAAGGCACATTTCCAAACAAGGAGAGCACATGACAAATTTGATCGTCAGTGTCAACTGAACTCGATTAACTTTGTGGAATTGTGATCAAAGCCCTGGTATAGGTTGTTTGCTATTTTTCCTTGCCTTCTGAAGATTCAGTAATTTTTCCTTTTAAAATCAGAATTCCGATGAAATCCAAGATCCAAACAATTGCAGTATTTAAAAGAATGTTGCCTCACAGTAGCTGATTACTTCCCTGTTTCTCCTCATCAAGTGGAAACGAGTAGAGCTTTAATGTATTTTTACACCTTTCTTCCATCATTGTTTTATTGATTAGTTTTGTTTTAGCTGGTAGAAATTTCTGCTTTGAAGTATTTCATAGTTTAAGGATATTTTCATGTTAATTGTGCACATCAACATAAAATTAAATTGGAATAGTTGAAACACATCTTGTATAGTTACTTCACAGGTAATAAACAAAATGCTCATGTCAGCAGTTGAGGCTGGATTTCAACTGTTTTCTAACCTTCTGTTTTCAACACTTCTCACCCTTTTCTCTATTCCTTCAATATTAAACAATGATTCTTGTACATCTTCTGAGCTGGATGTAAAATATTCCTATTCTCCACAGCATCCTGATCAATTTTCATTCCACAACAACTTGCAAAACATAGATTAATTATCATTATCTTATGGTTGTGCCTTGTGCAACAAATCATTTCTTGCTTTTCCAACCTACAGCAGTAATTGTACTGGAAAAGGTAATATAATCAATTGGCTGTAACAAAGTTGCAAAAAGCATAAAATAAATCTATTGCTTTTATTTTGATAGTTGTGCTTCCTTGCACAACCTCTCTCTCATTGATTATTCGGATATGTAGGTTATCCAATAATGCCACCACACTAGAGTCTAGGATTCCCTTTCCGTCAGTGGGGTTATTTGGAGCACCAATGTTATCCGGCAGGTGGTAGAGAAAATTGCATTATTCAACTGACCTAAAAATATTTAGCTGCTGAATTTCGTTTGTACTCAGCATCTTGTGTCTGTCCAACAATAGTCTTTTCCATGGTCGCAATGTCCTGGTGAAACCTTTCACCATGTTCATCACTGACTGCACCAAGATTAGCAGGGAAGAGGTCCAAGTGCGAATGCAGAAAATGAATTGGAATGACCAAATCAGCTCGCTTTACAGGCAATATACTAGAAGACTTAGAATATGACCAAAAAAAATCACAAAAATAGGTTATATCTAAAATAAAATGGCACAGGATAGGAAAATTTTAAGGTGATGTTTGTGATCAGCGGCCCAAATTCCATAAAATACACCCAAAAATGTTCAGGAAGCAAAATCTTCGTTGTCCAGTGTAAACTAAAAATCTCTTTTGCATTTCTGACTTCCCAGTGGAAACGTTTCTATTAAATCTCTTCTAATAATCTCTGTTCTTTGGAGTACTGTTCCCAACATTTTTATTACCCTTCCATGCAATGTGGGTTTTGGTTAAAAAAAAATGGGTATGTGGTTGAAGATCTTGTGGCATTGCAGAACAGACTTTGTAACCAACAGATGACCAATTTCTGTTCCAAAGTTGCCTCATTGGTGTTTCTTCTGCACCATCCCTTACATTGTTACACTCATCTTAATGTATGGTGCTGAGAAATGGATATAATATTCTCGATAAAAAGTGTCAATCTTTGACTTTTGCTATTAAATTACATATAATTATAAAGCCGGATATTGCTGGGCTCAGCAGTGGTCTGAACACCCGAACCATTGAGCCCTTAAACCATCGTATTTATCTTTTTATGATGTACAGGTCTGAATGAACCAACACACAGCACCATCAATCCCTCTGAAGCTGTGATGACCATCAACCACCTATTTAACTTCATCTTTTTTTTTTCTCTCTCCACATTTAAATCAATTATCCCGAGTTTCTACCCTCAGTTACACAGGATGGGTGATTTCTAGTGACTGTAGTAATTGGAGGAAATCTATTTGAGGACAGAGAGCATACATAGCAGAAATCAGGATTGAACCTGCGTCATTAAGCAGTGGCAATAACTACTAGTTGTGGCACTGTGTCACAATAATAGCTTTGACATGAGCAAAAATATTATACGTTCAATAGTTACAATGCACAAATTGTTGTTTTATCTACTTTGCCAATAGAAATTCTATACAGATAGTTACCTTCCTCTTGTCAGGGTTTAACTATTTTATATAGCATTTGTTTAATTTGAATACATGAATAGACTGAATCATTATTCAGGGAAAGGAATACCTATAGTTTACCCTTCTGTATTACTCATCAGCTGGGTGTAGAATTGTTCTTACTGTTAATACAGTAAAATGCTCAAGCAACCGGCAAAAAAAATCGCAGAAAATAAATGGGTAAAAAACATGGAAATTTAAAATTGGTGCACCTTGCTGTTAGTTCCCAGCTGGGAAATTCATTTATCTGCATCTTTCAATGCCATAGGTGCCCAATATCAGGAATTTTACTGGATTTACAATGGACAAGAAAAAAACTACTTCACTTACAACATGCAGTCCTTTGGGAACTATCCACAGATGCTGAAACAGTTTCACAAAAATATGTAATGATTGTGGTCAGAAAATTGCACAATTTCTTTTCAGAAACCAGAAAGCAGTTGATCGGAGTGCTAACGTTCAGAGCTTATTTTCATTTATGACAAAGTTCAGCAATGAATTAACTCTGATATACTGAAATGAGAGAAAAAAATGTTGTGAACACTTGGCAAATTTTTACAGATGTGTGGTGCGCTGAGGTAGCAGCGAGCAAGCACAAACTCAGAAAAGACTGTTCAACAGTCTTTATTCCAGTAAAAGTCTGAACACCAGTTCATGCCTTGGTGGCTCCCCGTGTGACTGGCTCAGAAGCAGCCAGCTCAGGTCTATATTCAGGTCGGCTGATTGACAGCTGGCCAGGTGGAGTCAGCCCTTTAGGTGGTCTTCCTGCAAGTACAGAGATCGCCCCCTGCAGTAGGCTGGTGGTCATATCACCACAAGATGTGTGGTGGAAAATGTACTGACCGACTGCATCACTGTCTGGTTTGGGGACACCAATACCCTCGAGCATAAAGCCCTTCAAAAGGTAGTGGACACAGCCCAGAACATCACAGCCAAAACCCTCTCCACCATCGAGAACACCTACAGGGAATGGAGGGCAGCAGCAATCATCGAGGATCCACAACACCCAGCACGTGCTCTGTTTTCACTGCTTCCATCAGGAAAGAGGTATAGGTGCCACAAGACTCGCACCACCAAATTCCGGAAGAGCTGCTACCTCTCCACCATCATACTCCTCAACAAACTCCATCACGAACTCATTTTTTTCTCTATTACACAGGCAGTTGTTTACATTTCTTTTCTTCTTTGGCTTGGCTTCGCGGACGAAGTTTTATGGAGGGGTATGTCCACGTCTGCTGCAGGCTCGTTGGTGACTGACAAGTCCGATGCGGGTCAGGCAGTCACCTTTCTTTATTTGTTTACATATGTACATTGTGTACGGTTTTTTTTTGCACTCTTCTTCAGGAAAAAGAATTTTAGGTTTGTATGTGATGTTATGTATGTACTCTAACAATAAATCTGAAATCAGAATCAGAATTTATTGCTTTGAACATGTCACGAGATTTGTTGCTTTGCAGCCCACCTCACTGACAAAAGACAAAGGAGGAAAAACCCAACACCCAACCCCAACCCACCAATTTTCCCTTGTAACCATGCCTGCCTGTCCCGCATCGGACTTGTCAGTCACCAACGAGCCTGCAGCAGACGTGGACATACCCTTCCATAGATCTTCGTCCGCGAAGCCAAGCCAAAGAGAAAAGAAAGAGCAGTATCATAGTGTAAACATTTCTATAAACCATTTTCAAATAAATAAAATAGTGCAAGAAAAAGAAAAGTACAAAGTGAGGTAGTGGCTGGGGTTCCAAGTAAAAGATATGTATTTATCATATTGTATTTCCTGTATCTATTTTTCATGCTTATTGTATGTTTTTGAATTTTAAAAAAATATCTCTCACATAACTCTGTAGTTTCAGTAATCTGTTCACGGTGGAAGGATTTGAGTTTTTTTTTCCCCTCAGGCCTTGATTATTTTCCGTCTCAAATCTATATAGTTCCAAATTCTGTTCTCTATAATAAAGTCAGTGGGGAATCGTGCAAGATCTCTAATAATGAACTGCTAGAGGAACTCAGCAGGTCAGGCAGTATCCACGGATGAAAACATTGACTGGCCATTTCCACCCGTGCATTCTGTCTGATCTTCTGAGTTCCTTCAACAGCCCATTGTTGGCTCAAGATTTCAGCATTGCAGTTTTTGTGTTTCTCATGGGTTTATTTTATTTTCAACTGAAAAACAGAACATTAAATCGATTTGGCTCAGTTGTTCACCTCTTAGGCAATGCTCCAGCATGTTTATGTCTGTGTATCATTGATAAATAATAAGGAAATGCAGGAAATCTTATGTAACTGAGACCAATGTGATGTGCTGCTCACATTTAAATCAAGGAATATAGGAATGTCATTTTTTGGCTTATGTAGTCTCTCCTGTCGAGAATATATTTGATGCACAATACTCAGCCTTCAAAAGTACTATTTAAATTGTTCTGGTTTGCTTTATGTAAGTTTGGTCTGGTCCAATGGTCTTCTTTGATTTTACAAACCCACTTGGTCATATGAGAATATCAAGATCATGTGCCATTTGATGGGATGTGGATGTGGTGAATAAAGAAAGCTCAAATAGAAGATTTAAAAACTGCAAAGTGAATCATCTGTTATTAAATAGGTACTTTAATGGTCCCATTCATTGTGTAGTCTTAAGTCCATCATTCAAAAAGGTTTAGTTTAAAAATATTTAAACACGAAAAATGACTTAGTGTGCCTCCAAGCAATATACTGTAATACAAATGCAGGAACTGTGCAAGGTAATTGATAAAGAAAAGTCACTTATTGTTTTGGAGCATGCTGTGTCCTGCACAGACATGTCACTTTTGCTGTTACACAATGCTATTTAAAATGTCAGTAACTATGTTGTGGGTCCAGTGCTCCTCATCAAGAAACAGTACAGGGGATTCAACCATGGTTGTATTTACCTAATCTGCTTATGCTGGCAGAATCTTGCTGCCCAAACTGTGGTCCCAGCAAGAGAACATATGTGGAAGGCTTAATTCAAGGATAGCCTAACTTCCTTTCTTGGTATTGAAGTTTGTTTCAAGTATTTTGAACGTGACTGGTTTAATTCTTTTGATTTTCTTTTGTTTTTGTTGTATTTCTAATTTTGTGGAAGAGTTTCATACATATTAATTTATCTGCCGCAGATGTGACTGGAGGATATTTCAGATCTCATACATTATGTGTGTCTGGAAAACAGCATCTCTCATCACATTATGTTCTGCATCACCTGTATGGGTTAATGGAGCTTGAAACATAAATGTATTTGTTTTTCTCAATTTGATCGCAACATCACATGATATAATCAAGGGTTTTTGAATACTACAGAGTAAGTGTGAAGTTTTCAAAAGGAAAATCCATTGAATCAGTTTCACCTTTTATTGTTTCTAATTCATTGTTGTTTCTCCTGTGAATTTGAAAGTCAGTGATGTCAGACAGTGAATCATAGAGCCATAGAACATGACAGCACAGAAACAGACCCCTTCAGCTCTTCTAGTCTGTGCCGAACCATTTTATTTTTGCCTGGTCCCACTGACCTGCACCCACATCATAGACCCCATTCCTCTCCCTTCCATGTACCTGTCCAAATTCTTCTTAAATGTTAAAATTCACCACTTCAGCTGGCAGCTCGTTCTACACTCCCACCAATCTGTGTGAAGAAGTTCCCCCTAAACTTTTTCCCTTTCACTCTTAACCCATGTCCTCTGGTTTGTATCTCACCTAACCTCAGTGGAAAAATCCAATCTACATTTATGATGTCTATCCCACT
Source organism: Narcine bancroftii (assembly GCF_036971445.1). Lineage (NCBI taxonomy): Eukaryota > Metazoa > Chordata > Chondrichthyes > Torpediniformes > Narcinidae > Narcine > Narcine bancroftii. The sequence goes on along the minus strand of NC_091471.1, from coordinate 362,364,741 downwards.
CATAATTTTAAATAACTCTACCAAATTCTCACCTCATTTTTCTACGCTCCAGTGATTAACCTTTCCCTGTAACTCCGTTCCTGAACATCCTAATACATCTTCTCTGCACTCTTTCAATCTTATTGATATCGTTCCTGCAGTTAGGTGATCAAAACTACACACAGGTTTGGCCTCACAATGTCTTACATAACTTTTACATAACACCCTAAATCCTGTACTCAATACTCTGATTTATGAAGGCCAATATGATGTTATGAGCCCAAAGGACCCCAAACCCAGCAGCAATAGACATTCACCAAGTCAAGTGGCTTTCAAAACAAAAGTTATTTTTAATCAACTTCAAACATGAAAATAGAATCAAACATTAACTTAACTCTATACTTAACTAACCCAAATTAACCCCTTTCTAATTCTAAGCGCAGGTGTATGTAATGCATGTGTAAATTCAAGAAAAGTTATTTGGTTCACAGTTCAATCTCACTTCCCCTTTTCAAGTTCTCTGGTTGCAGGGAATCACCATACTGTGCACAGAAGTTAACATGTATAAAGTTCACCAGGCTTGGTGCTTGAAAGATAAATGTTTACTGCTCAGGAAGGTTCTTGTAGGATTTGCAGAGAGATATTTGTTGCTCCAGGACTTTCACAACTGAGGTACCACCACTAGTTACCTCAGGGTCTCGCTGATTAAACTTGCCCCATCATCGTCTTCTAAATGGTAACCTCTTTCTTCAAGCTATCACAGAGTTCCATTCCTTCCTTCATTTCAAGAGAAACACAGACAGATAGCACTTCCAGCCATCCACTGCTCCGGAACTTGCTTTCATCAGTTTCAAACAGTTTTCCCTGGATGGCACTTTTCAGTTACTTGTCAGTGTCCCACACACTGACTGACTGACTGAGCTGTTAACTCAACTCTCTCTCTCTTTTCCAACTAAAATTCCAAAAAGAGCATGTGACTCATGTCTTTGTGGTGGTACACCATCGGCCTACTGCAGGGGGCAACACCTGTACCTGCAGGAGTGTACTGCCGGCTTACTGCAGGGGGCATCCTCTGTACCTCCAGGAGAGTAGGGGGACAGGACCTCACCTGGCCGGCTGTCAATCAGTCAGCCTGAAGGGATCCAGCCCCACCGGGCCGGGTGTCAATCACTCTCCGGGATATAAGCCTGCGCCGGCCTCCCGAAGCTCACTCAGAATGACTGCAGCAACAGCCAGCCTGGCTCTGTGGAAGTCTTTGTGGTTTAAAGCCTGATGTACAGTCTTTAACGTGTGTGTCTGATTCTGGTTAACAGCTGCACCTCAGTCTTGCAAAACCCCCACCTTCTCCAGCAAAACAACAGTTCTTTCTTCTCAAGTTGTTATCTTAGGTAAACAATCCAGAATTGACCTTTCTGTGAGCACTTTGCAGAAAGGGTACTGATAGACATTGTCGATCCTTGCATCTGATGATATGGTGCAGCCGAGATAGGTAAACTGGTTGACCGTTTTGAGTTTTGTGTGCCCGATGGAGATGTGGGGGGGCTGGTAGTCATGGTGGGGAGCTGGCTGATGGAGGACCTCAGTTTTCTTCAGGCTGACTTCCAGGCCAAACACTTTGGCAGTTTCCGCAAAGCAGGACGTCAAGCGCTGAAGAGCTGGCTCTGAATGGGCAACTAAAGCGGCATCGTCTGCAAAGAGTAGTTCACGGACAAGTTTCTCTTGTGTCTTGGTGTGAGCTTGCAGGCGCCTCAGATTGAAGAGACTGCCATCCGTGCGGTACCGGATGTAAACAGCGTCTTCATTGTTGGGGTCTTTCATGGCTTGGTTCAGCATCATGCTGAAGAAGATTGAAAAGAGGGTTGGTGCGAGAACACAGCCTTGCTTCACGCCATTGTTAATGGAGAAGGGTTCAGAGAGCTCATTGCTGTATCTGACCCGACCTTGTTGGTTTTCGTGCAGTTGGATAATCATGTTGAGGAACTTTGGGGGACATCCGATGCGCTCTAGTATTTGCCAAAGCCCTTTCCTGCTCACGGTGTCGAAGGCTTTGGTGAGGTCAACAAAGGTGACCTTTGTTTTGTTCTCTGCACTTTTCTTGGCGCTGTCTGAGGGCAAAGACCATGTCAGTAGTTCCTCTGTTTGCGTGAAAGCCGCACTGTGATTCTGGGAGAATATTCTCGGCGACACTAGGTATTATTCTATTTAGTAGAATCCTAGCGAAGATTTTGCCTGCAATGGAGAGCAGCGTGATTCCCCTGTAGTTTGAGCAATCTGATTTCTCACCTTTGTTTTTGTACAGGGTGATGATGGTGGCATCACGAAGGTCCTGAGGTAGTTTTCCTTGGTCCCAACAAAGCTTGAAAAACTCATGCAGTTTGGCATGCAGAGTTTTGCCGCCTGCCTTCCAGACCTCTGGGGGGATTCCATCCATACCTGCTGCTTTGCCACTTTTCAGTTGTTCGATTGCCTTATATGTCTCATCCTGGGTGAGGGCCTCATCCAGCTCTAGCCTTAGGGGCTGTTGAGGGAGCTGGAGCAGGGCGGAATCTTGGACTGAGCGGTTGGCACTGAAAAGAGATTGGAAGTGTTCTGACCATCGGTTGAGGATGGAGATCTTGTCGCTGAGGAGGACTTTGCCGTCTGAGCTGCGCAGCGGGCTTTGGACTTGGGGTGAGGGGCCGTACACAGCCTTTAGAGCCTCGTAGAAACCCCTGAAGTTGCCAATGATCGACAATGAGATAGACAACAGACTCGCCAAGGCAAATAGCGCCTTTGGAAGACTACACAAAAGAGTCTGGAAAAACAACCAACTGAAAAACCTCACAAAGATAAGCGTATACAGAGCCGTTGTCATACCCACACTCCTGTTCGGCTCCGAATCATGGGTCCTCTACCGGCATCACCTACGGCTCCTAGAACGCTTCCACCAGCGTTGTCTCCGCTCCATCCTCAACATCCATTGGAGCGCTTTCATCCCTAACGTCGAAGTACTCGAGATGGCAGAGGTCGACAGCATCGAGTCCACGCTGCTGAAGATCCAGCTGCGCTGGGTGGGTCACGTCTCCAGAATGGAGGACCATCGCCTTCCCAAGATTGTGTTATATGGCAATCTCTCCACTAGCCACCGTGACAGAGATGCACCAAAGAAAAGGTACAAGGACTGCCTAAAGAAATCTCTTGGTGCCTGCCACATTGACCACCGCCAGTGGGCTGATATCGCCTCAAACCGTGCATCTTAGCGCCTCACAGTTTGGCGGGCAGCAACCTCCTTTGAAGAAGACCGCAGAGCCCACCTCACTGACAAAAGGCAAAGGAGGAAAAACCCAACACCCAACCCCAACCAACCATTTTTCCCCTGCAGCCGCTGCAACCGTGTCTGCTTGTCCCGCATCGGACTTGTCAGCCACAAACGAGCCTGCAGCTGACGTGGACTTTTACCCCCTCCATAAATCTTCGTCCGCGAAGCCAAGCCAAAGAGAGAGAACTGATAGACAGCATGACTCCAACAAGACAATGGTCAAGCATTTTATGATGTCAGTTCAATTAACACCTACTTGTGAAAGGTGCTTACATTCTCCAGAGATCCTGCAATGTGAATTCTTCAGTCTTTCAAATAAGATCTGTTTTAAACTGAAGAACAGCAGGGTATAAACACTGAGATATTTAAGCAATAGCTGGAGGAGGAGAGCCAGGCTGAGCTCGTTATACCGAGACATAGACGCCTGGCATAAGTGTACTCCTTTCAGCGCATGAGTGACACTGGAGTGAGGAGGGAGATAGGTGGAGCACAGGGGCCAGTACTGTGGGGGAACATCAAGACAAAATTTGATAGAGTGGCGGGAGCCTTTCCGAATGTCGAGGAGCACCTTCACCTTCATATATGACCTCCTCCAGACAGATTTGAGGCATCAGGCGACAAACTTCAGAAGACCCCTGGAACCTCGAGTCCGACTTGCCAATGCCTTATGGTGGTATGCTACCCCATGTGACCATCAGTGTTCTTTTTGGTGTTGATTTATCCACTGTGTGGATGGTCATGACCCAGGTGACTCATGCCTTGAATCGGACCCTTACAAAGCATTTCATTCAGTTACCAAGAGGAAGATACCTGCAGGAGATTATAAATGGGTTTGCAGATAAATAATATCGGATAGCTGGGGCTATTGACGACACACATTCCCATAATTGACCCACAAGATTTCGAATCATCCTACTACAACCATAAGGGTGGCATTATAATTCTTCAAGCTGTCATGGACCACGAAGGATGGTAAGGGAATTCTGTACTCTTTAATATTTGTCTGCCTGCAGAAGTAAGTACCCACAGGTTGTCACCTATTGCATCGTGCTGTTTGCCTTCACAGATATGTATGTAGATTGGCCTGCTTGCACTCATGATGCTCAAGATTTAGCCAACTTGCCCCTTTACACGAAGGCTGAGGATGCTTGTGGATACCTGTTCCCACAGGAAGTAAGTATCTAAACTACACTGCACAGATAGTGTGCAGGGCTGAAAAAATGAGTTGGTCCACCATGACACAAGTGTACAGAGTGGATGTTAAATGTGAGCATGTAATAACCCACTGGCGAGCTATATGCGATACTCACATCTCTTCTTTGGACTGTTTATAGGTATCCATGCGAGCTGACACATTGAAATCCCAGCATATCTGGTCAGGCACCCTGCCTACCCCCTCAGGAATTGCCTTATGAAGGGGCTCACACAGGATCATGCAGAAGCGAAAATGCAACTATCTTCTGAGATCAGCACAGATAGAGGTGGAGAATGCCTTTGGTCACCTTAAGGGACGATGGAGGCGTTTGAGCAAGCAGATGGGCATTAGTACATTTTTCATTTCCGATGTTGTTATTGCCTGATGTGTCCTGCACATATATATGTGAGATTAACAAGGATCGCTAACTGCCTGAGTGAATCATCATGGCGGAGCAGGCACTGTAACAGCCAAAGAGAAGTCCCTTGTGTGGTTCCACAGCACGTGTTGCCCATGCTATCCGTGATGCTATTGTGTCAACTATTTAATCATCAGGGAGGCTGGACAATGTAGACTGCGACATGATGTCAAAGTTCAACTTTATTGAAATACATTACAAGCCAGGTAGTGCAAAGTTAAAATGTTTCAAAGTAGAACATCATTCAATAAAGAGGTGTGCCAACACATTGCAGAATGTTAAAAATCAACCAGTGCAAATTTACAATTATAAAGTGGCATAGTTGTCTCTATATAACATGGATTATTTGCCATGTGCATTAGTACCATCTATTGTAAATATATGCTAATCCAATGTTATACGTTCTTTAAATGAGCTTCAATGCAAAAATCACAAATGAAAAAGTTTTATCTGACACCCTGGCATGACAGTCTTTTAACGCAACATTGTAAACATTTTCCTTGCAATAATGCCCTAAGCTGAACATCAGTAAAAAATGATACACAGTACAATAAATAGCAATCCCTCATTTACTTGCCGTGTGCATTACTTCCATCTATCGTAAACAATTGCTTATGAACTTTTATACATTCATGTTGTGTGCAGCAATGTAAGATAGCAAAAGACAAAATTGGTTGATTTGAAAGTCTTCCAACATAAACATTTCACCTGGCAATAATGTCCCTCACTGAGTGTTTTAAAAAAAAGTGATGCACAGCGCAATAAAATACAAAACCCTCATTTACTGACCTTTAAGGCATTGCATAAAGGATGGGGGAAACGGAAATACTCAGCCTCCCCTTGGGATTGGATGTTCTCCATAGCAGCGGGATGGTACTCCTTCTGTGGGTTGGCATGCAGGTGAGGGGGGGTGTTATATATAGTGGAAATTTGGGACTATTTTATGCTGGAGCATGAACACTGCAAGGCTGTAAGAGCTGCATCACATTTGAGTGGTGAGCATGCTCAGTGTGACAGTGTATTCATACATGACCAGCAGCCTGAGATGAGAGTAAAAGTTTGTGCTGTAAACTTACAAGCTTCTCTGAGTGTTTATTAAGACCTCCGATAGTACAACCGAGGACATAACAGGGGGTATCGGAGTTGGGGCTAGATCAGGTGGAGTGTGGAGGTGGAAGGTTGCTGGTAGGGTGATGAAGGGGGAGCCGAGTGAAGGGTAAATTGTGGTGGGCAGGACTGAAATGCAATGGAGCAGTTCATGAGGCATACCACCTCCCGCATCATGGATGTCTGCTCTTGAACAACATCTTGGTCAGGATCCCCGCTGTGCCACCCACACTGTGCCTCACTGAACCCTGCTGATCACCCTGTAAACACATGTACTGTTGTACATTTGTGCCGTACATGGTATCATTCCTCCGTCTCCCTCACGAAACTCCACATCGCTGCAGTCAGACCCAGTCCCAGGTGGGTTTCCCGCTCTGAGCCTTCAGAGCAATGAAACAGAAGTTACAGAGCACACATGTCAAGACCAAATTACAAATGGACAAACATACCAAATATAAAATGTGATTAACACTTGCATTGAATGCTGCTTTGCATGCACTGTTCAGGCTTACAGTCCACACGATTCTCCTCCATTGTTGGCTTGGACCGCACGTGGTGTTCATGGGCATGTATGCCCATGACGGCACATGTTCTGGGCTCCTCACACTGTCATGTGCCTGGCTGCTGTGGTCCTCCTCTAGAGTGTCCTCCACCAGCCTGAGCATTTGGCTCGCAGGGGGTAAATGCCTCAATGGGACCTTCCAGCGGGGTGCCTGCGTCGCTGGCACGTGAGCTGTCATCAGTCGGTGGGCTCTCCAAGTTGGCCATCAGGAAAAGAGGGTTTTCAGACAGACTAACACCCCAGATCAGAAATGCTTGCTGACTATAGGGCTAGTCCATGCGCCCTTTGCCACTCTACAGTGACCTTCTCGTATCCTGTCTCCCTTGACTTCAGGTCATACAACAATCATTTTTCATGGTACGAGATCAATGTTGACTGGCCTGGAGGGGAAGGGGGTGAAGATGGCTTTCCACCGGAATTTTACCAAGGATTTATTAAATGCCTCCTTTGATGGAGATATTAAATCAAGCGGTTGGATTTCTGCTAAGTTTTGTATTTCCAGAACCTGGGTAGTTTTCTTTTGGAGTTTGACACAAACATGTGCTATTGTAGTCCTCTGAAGATCTCACCATTTCCTGTGCTCATTTGGGAAAGCCTTGAAAATGCCGTGATGGTAATGGGGGAAAATAATTGGACTTGATTTATCCTGAAGCAAGTTAGGTGAGAGCCATAAATTTATTTTGTTTTCACAAATGAGTGTGGCGAAGAAATAGTATTGATTCATTGCTGAGAATAATCCTGAAGGCATCTTGAAATTTGTAACAGGAAGTTGACAGTGTTGAAATCAAATGATGAGCGAAAGTAACAGACCTCCATTAATAATGGCCCAATTTATTGTACATTTAAGTACTGTACATTTTTAATTTTTTTAACCATCATCAAGCTGTCCACCAGGTGCTGCTTTGGTCCACTGAAACAATATATGTGAAGCAAGTAAATTCTGTGTCATTTTGAATTCAGTACTATTACTGCCCATTCAGAGCCAGCTCTTCAGCGCTTGACGTCCTGCTTTGCGGAAACTGCCAAAATGTTTGGCCTGGAAGTCAGCCTGAAGAAAACTGAGGTCCTCCATCAGCCAGCTCCCCACCATGACTACCAGCCCCCCCACATCTCCATCGGGCACACAAAACTCAAAACGGTCAACCAGTTTACCTATCTCGGCTGCACCATTTCATCAGATGCAAGGATCGACAATGAGATAGACAACAGACTCGCCAAGGCAAATAGCGCCTTTGGAAGACTACACAAAAGAGTCTGGAAAAACAACCAACTGAAAAACCTCACAAAGATAAGCGTATACAGAGCCGTTGTCATACCCACACTCCTGTTCGGCTCCGAATCATGGGTCCTCTACCGGCACCACCTACGGCTCCTAGAACGCTTCCACCAGCGTTGTCTCCGCTCCATCCTCAACATCCATTGGAGCGCTCACACCCCTAACGTCGAGGTACTCGAGATGGCAGAGGTCGACAGCATCGAGTCCACGCTGCTGAAGATCCAGCTGCGCTGGATGGGTCATGTCTCCAGAATGGAGGACCATCGCCTTCCCAAGATCGTATTATATGGCGAGCTCTCCACTGGCCACCGTGACAGAGGTGCACCAAAGAAAAGGTACAAGGACTGCCTAAAGAAATCTCTTGGTGCCTGCCACATTGACCACCGCCAGTGGGCTGATAACGCCTCAAACCGTGCATCTTGGCGCCTCACAGTTTGGCGGGCAGCAGCCTCCTTTGAAGAAGACCGCAGAGCCCACCTCACTGACAAAAGGCAAAGGAGGAAAAACCCAACACCCAACCCCAACCCACCAATTTTCCCTTGCAACCGCTGCAATCGTGTCTGCCTGTCCCGCATCGGACTGGTCAGCCACAAACGAGCCTGCAGCTGACGTGGACTTTTTACCCCCTCCATAAATCTTCGTCCGCGAAGCCAAGCCAAAGAAGAAAAGAAGACTATTACTAATCATCATTTTATTTCTACTAGATACTTCATATTGATAATAATGTTAGTAATTATTGTCAAGCATTAAGCGTGATATAAAATTAAACCTTTCACTGTCTGAAGATTCTGCAGAGCTCCCTTGGAAAGTTTAAAATAGGAGAGCTGCAACCTTGTTTCCTAGCAACCCAATCAATCTGTAACCATGGCGATTGAACATTTCAGCAGAAAATACAGTCGTTTGTTTCCAGTAGTTTTGAATGCATACTTTGTATAAATGTAAATTGTATTTAAGCACTTGCCCTTTAGCATCAGTAAAACTTGTATACAGCATTCCAAGTCCATTTTATTTAATTAAGGTATTGATCATGAAACAGTGATTTTCACAATAAAATGCTCTGATTTGCTTGGAGAAGACTATCAAGAATAGTCAATACAAGTGACATAATCTTGCAAATATCCAATTGTTCATAAGACCGTAAAGGAGTGGAGGAATAATGAATGATATTTAATCATCTAAAGAACATCCTTCCCGTTGCATAAAAGATAAATAATATTCCTTAAAAATTGCTTTCTCTCCAAATCATTATTGATTCATCTTACTGGATTTTCTCCAGGTGTTCTGATTTCCTCCCCCAGATCTCAAAAATCTGCAGATTGGTTGGTTAATTACTCACGTAGAACCAGTTAGTAAATTGCCCCAGTGGATGGGTGAATTATAGAATCTGGGTTGATGAGAATGTAGGGAGCATAAAGCATGTAGGGATCGATGTAAAATGAGTTGGTCGTTGGATGAAGGGCCTGTTTCTATTTGGCATCTCTCTCTGACTTTTTGAATCACTAGTGTGTCCCTGGCCTCGCTTCTCAATTCAGAATAAATTAGTGCTCTCCTTCAAAACAGGACTAAAATTATGGATATTCTGCATGCTACTTGCACAAAAAGTGGAGGCAATTAAATTGTTTACAATCCAACTTCCATGCATACAGGCAAAATATATAGAGCACTGTAATGTTATCTCATAAATGAGCAAGGGGAAAACAAAATGCTCTGTACATTTTATATCTGGAATATATTCCAGAAAAGGGAGATGGGGTTTTGGTTTGGCGTCCTTTCTGACTGAAGCTCTTCTGCAGTAGCCCTCCAGGACTTCACCATGATTTCAACGGATTATTTTTTTAACAGATATTTCGAAGCACATGAGTACACTTTATGTTGTCCATAGGCACGGTATTTTCATAAATATCTTTCACCACATCTGCACCAGAGTTAGCACATTGTTGAATCAGATTCAGATTCATTGTCAGAGTAAATACAGACATGGCATCACATACAACCCTGAGATTCTTGCTCCTGCAGGCTGGACAGAATTACCACTTATTGGCAGTGCAACAACAACTGATTCAATGGACACATATAAAGAAATGTTAAAAAAAAACTGCAATACAGAGATGGAAGAAAAAATCAATAAAGTGCAAAAATAAATGAGTTCCTGATTGAGTTTGTGGTTGAGGAGTCTGATCGTGGAGGGGTAGCAGTTGTTCCTGAACCTGGTGGTGCGAGCCTTGTGGCACCTAGACCTTCTTCCTGATGGTAGCAGCGAGAACAGAGCACGTATGCTGGGTGGACATTCAGGGTTTTCCTCATGATGCCGAATCTTTTGAAGGTAGGGATGAATTTGTTTACCTACATACTGAAGTATTGAAAAAAGGCTACATTAAAAGAAATACAAATCCAATAACTACATTTAATAGTTATTTTTCCAAGTTTTGGACACTGTTTGCAGATGTTTGGGAGTGCACTAAAGCATTGGCATCACAATAGCTGTCTATAAAATTTTAGTGCAGAAATTTATTATTTTTATAAAAATATTCCTGTAGTCCAGAGTTCCCCAAATTTTTTAGACTGTCAACCCCTTCAGTGGAACTGAGGGGGGGGAGTGGGGGGCTGGATGGAGCTGGGGGGGAGTGCTGGATAGGGGGTGCTGGGTAGGATGGCCAAACATCCTGTTTTCGGCCAGTCAGTCCAGCTTTTGAACCCTTTGTCTGGCGCCGCCTCAAGCCAGATATTAATTTGTCCTCCATTTGCCCTACACCCTCAAATGGAGGAAAAATTAAGGAGCAAAGAGGGAACTTAACTGCTAAATGCAGCTTTTCAGGGTCCGCGGGCCAGGTGCGGCCGGCTGGCACGTGCGCAATGAGGGGGAAGCGTGATGGCAGCACATGAAGGTACATGGCAGGTAAGTTTCCCTCCACCCCCCCCCCCACCCCCGTGCTGGACCGGAAAGGTAAGTAGGGAGGTAGGGAGGCATTATTTTAAACTTAACCCCCCCCCCCCCCCCCAGCAATATCGACCACTTTGGAGACCCCTACTGTAGTTAATAATAACATCAAAAACATTTTTCACTAAGTCCAACTTACATGTATCAATATACCTAAAGGCTAAAACTCTCTGCTAATTTACTTTTTGAACCTTCTAATGCGCTCTGGTCAGAGCTGTCATTATTACCCAATAACAATGATGCTTTGAATCATGTGATTTCATCTGCATGTGGTGCAAGCATGCACTGTTGTTTTCACAGCTGCTGTGCATATGATATTGTAATTTAAAGGTGTGTGGAGCTCGTCAAAAGAACCAAAGACTTGTTGATCCAAACCAAGGCTTTTATTAGCAAAAGACAGGAGCTCTTCACAGGTGGCCGACCAGTCTAGAATGATCCGACCTGGCTCGGGACATAACCCTTTAAGGCCCAGACAGTAGGCGTGGCTAAGCTCTCAGCCAATCGCTGTAAGCACACTCTAGATACTGTAACTATATACATTGGTGATAGGTCTGTACTATCACAAGGTGTAATTTTAATCTTGCAAGTTGTTTCACTACTATTGCCATTACATTCAGTGATATACGGGAATTACAATTTTCGAGTAACATTAGTACAAAAATCATCACTAAGGATTCTGTATGGTCTGGTATGGGTGGAGGCCCATGGTGGCGGAGGGGGTGACACCATGAGTTCCCATACTGGGTGACACCAACCCTAGTGACACCATTGGCTAAAATCAAGATTTGCAGCTATTTTCAACAGATCATTTTCCCTATTATTGCTATACATAACAATCATTGTTAGTTGTACATTTTGTTGAATGCCAATTCACTGCATTAAAATATATATAATTTCATAACATGTAATACATTAAAAGCCTCACTCTGATAACAGCCTTGGGTTCTGAGGATTGCAATATGCTTTTTGGGTCTGAGGTATGAGCAGCGTTTTTTGTAATTTCTGTTAGTTTTATTCAATTGTGGTTGACCCTTTTATTAAATTTTACAATTTAACTTCAATTACATAATTAATCCACAATTCCTTTTGCTTTTGAACAAGTGAGCTACCACATCTAGATCTCCACTTACTCTTCCATGGATCAATGAAAGTATTGCTTTGATCAGTTCTTATTGTTACCTAATTTGAAGAAACCATTGGAGTTCTATTGATTCATATACACGATGTCACAGAATTATATCAGTACATAAAACCATTTAGCCCATCAGTTATGATGGCTCCAAATAAACCAATTCTTTCAGTCCCATTCCGCCACTTGCCACATCTCCCTGCATATTATTCTCTCTCAACATGAACAAACACGTCAAACTGAATAATCCCATGAACTATTACACATTCTTTCTGGTGACGTGCCTAAGTGTCTTATGCTCCTCCTTCAGGATTGAGAAATCCTCTCTCCTAAGCATTTGTTAGTCGCTCTAGTGCAGACGATAGTGGAAGGGGGTGGTGTTTAAAATGCCAGACAAGTGAATTTGGGATGTCTCATTCAAGGAACAAGAGGTGGTTTATGCAAGATCAGTAGTTATTGCTTCTGAACTGATTGAATTAAATTGAGAAATACAGCACAGTAACAGGCTTTTCTGACCCTCAAATACATCAATTAACCTACAAACCCCTGTACATTTTGAACGGTGGGAGGAAACTGAAGCACTCGGAGGAAATCCATGGAGAGAAAGTAGAAACTCCTTACAGACAGTGCCAGATACAAATACAGGTTGCTGGCACTGTGATAAGTGTTGTGCTGACAGCTAACTGTGCTATGTCAACTGTGTTGCTGGGGCATTTTGGAAAAGCCAACTCCTTTGCTTTGAATTTGGAATCACATGAAACCCAAATGAGGGCTCGTTCCCTTCTTGAAAAACCCATCACCAGAAAGTGCAGCATTTCAAGTGCTGGCATTTTTCAAGGGCAATAAATGATATCATGCCAGTGAATGCTTCGAAGCTAAAAAATGAATGTATATTTTTTGAAAATACTGAGTGTTACTAACTTCCAATAGGCTCTTATTTCCATAATTGATAATGGCGTTTAAATTGTGGAATGGTGTGATTTGCAAACACCGAATTCCATGACAATAAATCCTGATCACCAGTCAATCCCAGCACATCCTGATCATGTCTGTCCCAGCATATCCTGATCACCAGTCAATCCCAGCACATCCTGATCACCAGTCAATCAGCACATCCTGATCATGTCTGTCCCAGCACATCCTGATCACCAGTCAATCCCAGCACATCCTGATCATGTCAATCCCAGCACATCCTGATCACCAGTAAATCCCAGCACATCCTGATCATGTCAATCCCAGCACATCCTGATCATGTCAATCCCAGCACATCCTGATCATGTCAATCCCAGCACATCCTGATCATGTCAATCCCAGCACATCCTGATCATGTCAATCCCAGCACATCCTGATCACCAGTTAATCCCAGCACATCCTGATCACCAGTCAATCCCAGCACATCCTGATCATGTCAATCCCAGCACATCCTGATCACCAGTCAATCCCAGCACATCCTGATCATGTCAATCCCAGCACATCCTGATCATGTCAATCCCAGCACATCCTGATCACCAGTCAATCCCAGCACATCCTGATCACCAGTCAATCCCAGCACATCCTGATCACTAGTCAATCCCAGCACATCCTGATCATGTCAAACCCAGCACATCCTGATCACCAGTCAATCCCAGCACATCCTGATCATGTCAATCCCAGCACATCCTGATCATGTCAATCCCAGCACATCCTGATCACCAGTCAATCCCAGCACATCCTGATCACCAGTCAATTCCAGCACATCCTGATCATGTCAATCCCAGCACATCCTGATCACCAGTCAATCCCAGCACATCCTGATCACCAGTCAATCCCAGCACATCCTGATCATGTCTGTCCCAGCACATCCTGATCACCAGTCAATCCCAGCACATCCTGATCATGTCAATCCCAGCACATCCTGATCACCAGTAAATCCCAGCACATCCTGATCATGTCAATCCCAGCACATCCTGATCATGTCAATCCCAGCACATCCTGATCATGTCAATCCCAGCACATCCTGATCATGTCAATCCCAGCACATCCTGATCATGTCAATCCCAGCACATCCTGATCACCAGTTAATCCCAGCACATCCTGATCACCAGTCAATCCCAGCACATCCTGATCATGTCTGTCCCAGCACATCCTGATCACCAGTCAATCCCAGCACATCCTGATCATGTCAATCCCAGCACATCCTGATCATGTCAATCCCAGCACATCCTGATCACCAGTCAATCCCAGCACATCCTGATCACCAGTCAATCCCAGCACATCCTGACCACTAGTCAATCCCAGCACATCCTGATCATGTCAAACCCAGCACATCCTGATCACCAGTCAATCCCAGCACATCCTGATCATGTCAATCCCAGCACATCCTGATCATGTCAATCCCAGCACATCCTGATCACCAGTCAATCCCAGCACATCCTGATCACCAGTCAATTCCAGCACATCCTGATCATGTCAATCCCAGCACATCCTGATCACCAGTCAATCCCAGCACATCCTGATCATGTCAATCCCAGCACATCCTGATCACCAGTCAATCCCAGCACATCCTGATCATGTCAATCCCAGCACATCCTGATCAAATCAATCCCAGCACATCCTGATCAAGTCAATCCCAGCACATCCTGATCATGTCAATCCCAGCACATCCTGATCATGTCAATCCCAGCACATCCTGATCAAGTCAATCCCAGCACATCCTGATCATGTCAATCCCAGCACATCCTGATCATGTCAATCCCAGCACATCCTGATCATGTCAATCCCAGCACATCCTGATCATGTCAATCCCAGCACATCCTGATCACCAGTCAATCCCAGCACATCCTGATCATGTCAATCCCAGCACATCCTGATCATGTCAATCCCAGCACATCCTGATCACCAGTCAATCCCAGCATCGTGCAATACCGTTCCATAGCTACCAGCATTAGAGCTCCAAACAAATGCTTATGGGAGAGGTCAATGTGGGGGGGGGGGGGGTGAAGTTTTTTTTGGGGGGGGGCCACACGCAGAGAAACATATTGAGGGCGGCAGTAATGAAAGAGCACTGCCCCCCCCCCCCCACCACTCCCACGCCTGAGGCGGACAGGGAGCCGATCGCTCCAGTGCACTTACTCCACCGAGCATTTCCTCCCACCATTTCCCATCTCGAACGAACGCTCCGAGGGGAGCCGGGCTCCCGCAGGCTCCGTCTCCTCGTCCGCCATGTTCTGCGTTGCTCAGGGAGACGGACCAACAGCCCGTCACGACTCCCCCCGGCGGCGGGGCGGCGGAAACCACGTGGGCGACTGTGCCACTTCCTGCCGGGGGGGGGCGTCTCCACACGTTTCCCTTGGGGCAGGCCCGTCGTGGCCTCCTCAGCTGAGCGGGGAGTGGGACGTCAGCAGGGGGCCACTCAGCCCCTCGCGGCCGTGCTTCCTAACCCTCTCCCCGTCGCCTTCGTCCCTTCAGGAGCGCCCTTGAGTTCGAATAGGGTATGTGCGTTACTTTCTGTGCAGATCTGGCCTTGCAGAACTAACCAGGCAGCAGAAAGCCTCTCCTGGTGACAGATTTGGGCAAGTTTTTGTCAAAGATCCATCCCACCCTTGGCCTTTTAAATGCAATTCTCTCCTCAAAGTGCTTGTACATTTAAATAAGAATGTCAAAGCCTCACTGAATGATCACTTTATTGTTTGGGGTTTTCAGCATTGAGCTATTTCCTGAGGGATAACCAACTTATTGAATGTTGATTTCTTTCCTAGAAATTATAATAGCCTTGGAATTGGAATGGGTCCTTGTGAAGTCAAGTAGTTTTGATGTGTCTGTGAGGCAATGAGTCGTTAATTAGCAGGGATCATAATTAAAATGTGGTTGAACACTTTGGGATATGAAGTCTGGGCTCACTAGCTTGGAGAGGAGGCGAATGCATTCGATGAGGGGCAAGGAAAGTATGCTGAAATGTTGTGGGTGTTGTCAGGAAGAGAGGTTTAAATAGACTGGATCTTATTTGGAGAATGAGAGTCGGTCTCTTTCGAATACATTGGGATATGATGTCCAAGTCTGAGCTCACTAGCTTGGAGAGGAGGCGAATGCATTCGATGAGGGGCAAGGAAAGTATGCTGAAATGTTGTGGGTGTTGTCAGGAAGAGAGGTTTAAATAGACTGGATCTTATTTGGAGAATGAGAGTCGGTCTCTTTCGAATACATTGGGATATGATGTCCAAGTCTGAGCTCACTAGCTTGGAGAGGAGGCGAATGCATTCGATGAGGGGCAAGGAAAGTATGCTGAAATGTTGTGGGTGTTGTCAGGAAGAGAGGTTTAAATAGACTGGATCTTATTTGGAGATTGAGAGTTGGTCTCTTTTGAATACATTGGGATATGATGTCCAAGTCTGAGCTCACTAGCTTGGAGAGGAGGCGAATGCATTCGATGAGGGGCAAGGAAAGTATGCTGAAATGTTGTGGGTGTTGTCAGGAAGAGAGGTTTAAATAGACTGGATCTTATTTGGAGAATGAGAGTCGGTCTCTTTCGAATACATTGGGATATGATGTCCAAGTCTGAGCTCACTAGCTTGGAGAGGAGGCGAATGCATTCGATGAGGGGCAAGGAAAGTATGCTGAAATGTTGTGGGTGTTGTCAGGAAGAGAGGTTTAAATAGACTGGATCTTATTTGGAGAATGAGAGTCGGTCTCTTTCGAATACATTGGGATATGATGTCCAAGTCTGGGCTCACTAGCTTGGAGAGGAGGCGAATGCATTCGATGAGGGGCAAGGAAAGTATGCTGAAATGTTGTGGGTGTTGTCAGGAAGAGAGGTTTAAATAGACTGGATCTTATTTGGAGAATGAGAGTCGGTCTCTTTTGAAACACAAAGTTCTTGTGTGTAATGGCCGATTCAGGCATAATAATTCGTTAGATTTAGATTTTTGAAACTATTTGACAAGAATAACAAAATAAGCCATTTATGCAAGAGAACCTTGGTGTTAACCATAACAACCATATAACAATTACAGTACGGAAACAGGCCATGTCGTCCCTTCTAGTCTGCACCAATTTAAGAGAAACTCCACAAATCCCACAGAATGTGGGTATAAGCCTGGCTCTCGTGATTTTGATGCTCCTACCTGATGGTAGCAGGTTGAAGATGATGTGTGATGGATGTTTGGGGTCTTCAATAATTCTTTAAACCTGGTTTAAGATTGCCAGTGACCTCCTGTTGAAGAGTTCAGGCCCGAAATATTGATTGTATTTTACTTCACTTTGGCTATTTTCAATCTCTCTCCTATATGCTAACTTATTGCCCTTTTTATTTATAATATATCTATAGTCTGCTGGGGTGATTTCATCAGCGAATTTGTAAATGGTGGTGTTCTTCCAAGCCACATAGTCATCAGTGTAGAGCGAGTAGAGCTGGGTTATTGGATGAACTGTATCATTTCAATTTTTAAAACCTGGAAGCATGAGCTATGTTGTCTCAAAAGCTTTTCTCTTGTAAGTACACACATGTGCAATCTACTGGTTTATTTTAAGATCCTTAGAGCTAAGACAGTCTGCCACTAGTACAATTTTAAATCTGTAAATCTATGATAATGAAACAAGATCTCGCTCGAGACTTGGCTATTTATCTTGTCTGTCTCACTTCTCCAATCTCCATCTGTTCAGTATCCTATGACCTCTTGGCCCCTCATTCACTCTTCGCTATTTATTTTTGTGCTTACTCCCTCCCCTCCCCATTTTCATCATGAGAAAAAGTCTTAACTGGAAAATGTGGACTCACTTTTGATACGTGGATGCTTCCTGACCTGCTGTATCCCTCCACTGTGTGCTCAAGATCTTAATTTGTCCTTCTTGAAAAAAATTTTGCTTGTATGGTTTTAAAAACCTATCTGGAAACACAACATGTAATTCTAAGGAAAATTTTATTGGAAAGGCAAGGATGGACAAGAAATTAAAATCCTGACTTGAGAGGACATAAATTTCAACACGATAACCAGGCAATCATAGACTAAGAACAAGTAGATCTAGATGTGACCAATGGGAGCCATTTAAAAATTAAATGGCAAAAGTTCAGGCCCAGTGAGTTCTTGAAGAGGTGAAAGAGGAGACCTCCAAGTTGAAGGGACCCAAGATGTTTGGAAGTGGGCTGAAGAAAATAAGGTAGATACTGGCAGCTGTAGAAAAATGAAAATGGGAGCGTGGCTGCAGGAGTATAGAAAGTGTAAAGGGAGGGCTTAAAACAAAAACTAATTAAGGTGGTGAAGAGGAAGTGTGAAATAACATTGTTGGAAAAGTAACGTTATGAGTTAAATGCAAGAGAATAAGCTTACAATTGTCAAAATAATGGTGCCATGCTCAAATCGTTAAGCATTTTATTTAAAAAATGCATATTGAATTCTTGTCAATTTGAATCGATTTTGGAGCACCTGATATGCTGCATGAAACAAGCAATTTAATAAATGTATTAAAATCTATTAATGCTCATACATAATGTCATTAACTTCTTAAATGGCTTTTTCTAATTCAGAAATTCTCTATCTAATTTATTATTTGTTGGCAAAGTGATTTATTATCAGCAAAAAAAGTCATTATGAAGTTTGAAAATTGTTTTTTTGAAACAGTTTTTTTCCTCTCTTTTCTCATTTAGGCTCTGGTACTAAATTTAAGACTATCGTTCTCCATCTGATTTCTGAGTTTTTTGATTCAGAACTTGAGGTCTTATTTCAGGAATAGAACTGGATGAGTTTTCGTCTCTGACTAGATCAAGAATGCCAGCTATTACTGCCCTTAAATTTGGAGCCATTTTCCTTGTCATTCTCATTGGTTTGATAACTTGCTACAATTATTATCAGGAGCTCTCTCCAAAAACTCTTGGATCCACCAATGTGGGCAAAATTAAACTTGACCTATTGTGGCAATCTCCAAATTATAAAATTGACACAATAGCTTCAGAAACTCCAAAGAATTTAACATTGAGTGCGGGCGATCACAGTGTCCCACAGTGTGATGTCGATCCTACTAGTAGATTGGACTGTGCTTTTAATGAACTGATGCACATGAAGAAATGTCAAGCCCGTGGGTGCTGCTGGGTTCCAGTGACTGCTGCTGTCAATAGGACCCGCCCTTTTTGTTACTTGCCATCAAATTATCCTTCTTACAACATGGATAATCTTTCTCCAACGAAGATAGGCTACACAGCCACATTAAGCCGCACGGAAAGGACATTGTTCGCAAATGACATCAAGAGACTTCAGTTGAATGTAATGTATGAGACATCAGACAGACTTCATTTTACTGTAAGTAATGTCAATTAGGAAAGATAATTTTAGTGATATCATGAAGGTGAATATAGGTTGTTAATATATTAATAGAACTTGTGTTAACATAATGCATCTTTGTAAATTTTCCATTGTTCTGATAATTAGTGGTGTTTGATCTTGGAGATCATTTTAATACATTTAAATAGTACAAATAAAGTCTGCTCAAATTAGGGGTTTTTTTGTCAGACCTTTTATTTAAAATCTCTCTATCTAATTTATTCTTGAAACTCAACACTTTGTTTCCGCCAGGTTTAGTCTGTGTTTTTAGTTGTACTTTTTTCTTTCTTTCAACGGATAACACAACCCTAGAGTGGAAATATTCGAATTGTCTTAGTCTTTGACCTAATCTACTTAAATTCATAGATTTTTGAGGTAAATCATTTGAAGTTGCTGAAATCTTGATTAATATCATTGTTAGTTATTCCTAAACATTACTCCTAATGTTTAGGAATATGTGCCAAAAAATTTTGCCTTTAGTTTCAAATGTTCTTTAATTTTATGTGAACTTGACTCAGTAGGAGTTGAGGTTTTTTTTGTGTTTCTCAAAAGTATTGTGGCTGACCTCTTGATTTATCAGAAACTCTGGCAGCTATGTCGTATGTCGGGGAGGTTAGCATAGTGGGCGAACCGAGTTGGAATCTGGCGCTGTCTGTAAGAAGTTTGTATATTTTTCCCCATGTCTGTGTGGGTTTCCTCTGGGTGCTCCAGTTACCTCCCACCCTTAAATGTATGTGGGTGGTAGATTAATGGAGGAATTTTGGCAGCATGAACTGGAAGGGCCTGTTACTGTGGTGTGTGCCTAAATTTAAAAAATTAAGTCCAATTTGACTGAAATTATACAATTAATCTTTAATGATCATGCAAATGTGCTATTTCTAAGATTAATTCAGTGGGATAATATATATGTTTGGAGTTCAACAAGTCTGTCTCAGTACAAGATCACAAAAAAGTCAATATCAAAAATTACCAATAAAGGTAAATGTTTATAGAGAATATGAAGTTATCCTTTTTTTCTCATGCAAAACCTTTGTGCTTCTACAGCTTAAAGATCTAGAGAACAAGAGATATGAAGTTCCCATTGATGTTCCCGTCGTTACCCAAAAGGCTTCAACTCAATTCTATACTGTTAGGTTTTCTGACAGACCTTTTGGCATTATTGTTCAGAGGAAATCAAATGGCCTTGTCCTGTAAGTAATTAGAATTCTGTGACCTTTTTGTAGAATTTGTACTTCCCAGAAGTAGTTTGGCATAAATGTGAGAATGAATGTTTACATGGATATTCATGTAAACTCAGCTCCTACTAAACTAGTGTTACTACTCTCCCTACTTTAATGTTTGTAGGTGAAAGCATTGGTGATTTATGGCTGCTTTTTAGCTTTGCTTTCCTTCACATTAATGGTTGTAAGTGGATTAATATGTGAGCAATTTTCTACCTTGTCATCCCAACATAAAAAATTGTATAGCGCCACAAAAATATTTTGACTTGGACTGTGAATAGTTCTAGAGCACCAAGCTTGAACGTATCTGGAAGGATGTTGTAATGATCTATAGATGTGTACAGTGTATCCAGCTGTTTCATGCTTGCAATGAACCATGTCCTCTGAAGATCATTGCTGGCTATGTCAGAGGGCAGAGGTAAGAGATAAGCAGGCTTTCTGCAGAAATGCATTAATAAAAAGATTATTTTTGTAATGTTTTGGAAGTTTAACATTCTATATTTTTAAAAATCAAATTTGAGATTAATTGAATCAAAATTTCAAACTTGCTTTGCTGGGCCATGACAAGCATTTGGCTACATTGGCAAATCTTCAGAATCAAACTAAAGAATATCATAAGGTCACACAGCACGGAAACAGGGCTTTAACCCATCAAGTCCATGATGGCCATCAAGGCACGTTCTCATTGTACTTTTTTAATCCTATTTTTGTCCTGAGAAATTCCTCCCTTTTCCCTTCCAAACAAGATTCTACCACTCACCTTTGTACTGGAGTTGATTGAGAGCTTTCATTTTGTTTTTTTAGTTATTACAAAGGGTCTCCAACAGGAAACCTCACCTCTCTCTTTACTTCAATAGACATGACCTGACCTGCTGGATATTTCTCGCATTCCTCTTTTTGTTTTAAAATTTTAATGACTAGCTAAAATGTTAGATGTTTCTGTTATCCAGGGAGATCTATAACTAGAAATTGCAGTTTAGAATAAGGGAAAGGCATTGTTGTTCTTGTTGTTGATCTTTGGGATTCTATATCTTGGAAGACTGTGGACGTTCTATCATAAATCCCATTCTTTGGATCATTTTTCTTGTGAGATGATAAAAACCAGGTTGATTGATAAGCGCATTTGGATAGCCAAACTTTACATGAAAAATTGCTGCTCAGTGGAAAACAAATGAGTTGTGAGGTGTTTTTCAGCATGAACTGTTCATCTTAGGAGAAAACCAGAAAAAGAAGGAAATCCTTCCACACAATGTCGTGATGTTAATTTAAAAACATGGTAGTGGAAAATCAATTAAAAAACTCATTAATTAATTTTTGTTTGGGTTAGGAATACTGGGTAACTTGTTCCTTTCCAAGTACGAATATGGCAAACAGAAAAACGTGGGAGATCACCCTTGACTGTATTACAGTTTCTCCAACCACAACACATGCTGGCAGTAAAACAAAAAAAGCCTCCAGATGCTGTGATTGAAGTTAATACACAAAAAATGCTGGAGAACCTCAGCAGTGTCTATATGAAGCAAAGACGTACACAGTACCCTCCATAATATTTGGGACAAATACACTTTTTTCCTTTATTTGCCCCTGTGCTCCACAGTTTTAAAATTGTGCTTAAAGTGCACTTTTCCAGATTCTATTCAAAGTTATTTGTATACATTTTGGTTTGGTAATGTAGAATTTACAGCACTCTTTAGACATAGATCCCCCATTTCAGGGCACCATAATGTTTGAGGCATTTGGCTTCACAGGTGTTTGAGTACTGAAGTATGTTTAATTGCTTCATTGGTATAAGCATAAGAGAGCTGGGCTTGCTGCTAAGCTTCTGATCTCCTTTGGAGTCTGTAGTTGCCATTTTTCAACTTGAGGACCAGAGGTGTGCCCCAATGAAAGACAAAGAAGCCATTATGAGGTTGGTCAAACAAAGCATATGCTGGGTGATGCGGATCCTTGATGATTGCTGCTCTCTGATGGCAGGGTTCCCTGAGATTGTTCTCGATAGTGGGGAAGGTTTTTCCTGTGATGTCCTGGGCTGTGTCCACTACCTTTAGCAGGGCTTTACACTCAGGAGTATTGGTGACCCCATACCAAGCTGTAACGCAGCCAGTTAGCACACTCTCCACCACGCATCAGTAGAAAAAAGGCATCCTTTTTGGAAAATGCAATAAATCATGATCTCACAGTGATGACCCCATCCATAAAATTAATTTTTAAAAATCAAGCAAAATTATTAAGTTGTTTCTTCTGATTTACACTCTTCATACTTGTAGGGAACTATGAACTATAGGACTTTGAGCAAAAACTAACCTGTAAACAATCATAGAGCACAAAAATGGACTCTTTGGGCCACCATATCTACATTGGCTTATTTTGCCCATTGACATTAATTCCAGTTGCCTGCTTTTGAGCCATATTTATCATCATATTGGGGTCTTGTTTTTTTTCGTGCTTTTCTAGTATTTTTAAATTACATGTATTCTATGACTTTATTTTCCCCAGGCTGGATACTACTGTGGGGCCATTGTTTTATGCTGACCAATTTCTGCAGATCTCTACCTCCCTGGCCTCTCGATACATTTCTGGGCTGGGCGAACACATGACAAATCTAATCCTGAATGTCAATTGGACTCGATTAACTCTCTGGAATCAGGATCAACGACCTCGTGTAACTATTTTTTTGCTTTTTAAGAAGAATGGCAGGTGATTCATATCAAATTCTTCATGGACTAAATGATAGCTGCAGGAGAGAATCTTCTGAAGAATCTTGAACTAATGTATTCTCAAAATAAGGTTAGACCATGTAGGACTGAGCTGACGCAGAGATGATAAAGGTATGGAATTCTCTGATTGTCTTTCAAAGCAGATTAAAATAGGTTTCTGAAAAATTAGAGGTATCAGGGGGCATGAGGAAACGGAAGGAAAATACCACTGAATTAGTCGCAATTCTGTTGAATCATGGAACAGGCTTAAGGGATCAAACAGCCTACAGGTACTCCTCCTATTTATTATGTATACCTTATCTGACAGACCTGTATATGACTACAATTGCCTTCTTTCAATTTTAGTTGAATATTCCAACAAATCTCTGATAAATATCCAAGAAATTCAGAGAAAAATAAAGTAGAATCTTAATGAAATGTATGTTAACAGCAAATATTTCCCAAAAAAGTGCAGAAATCCAAAACTGTACTACTCTACAGTGTACAGATGCACCAAAGTTTTTATGTGCTACAGCCACACAGGTACGTAACAAATACTGACAACATTAGTATAAAGTAAATTTTCACATTATGCCATGACACAGAAAAAAATGATGCTAAATAGTCATAGTAGCTATTAATGCAAACAAAAAGTGATGCTTTCATTGTGCAGGGAGAAGTTTTGGCAGTTATGGATAGATTATGACAAGGAGGCTCAAAAGCTTGATGGCTGTTGGGGAAAAAGAAAATGTTCTTGAACCTAGAGGTTTTGGGCTTCTGTACTTTCTCTAGCAGCAAGAGGAGATTGTGATCCGGATGATGGGGATCCTTTATGATGTTAGTTGTCAAATTTCCACAAACTTAGTAAAGCCATCGGTGTCCCTTTTTCACAGTTACCTTGACGTGCCAGTTCCAGGAGAAATTCTCCAATATGTAGACTCCAGGAATTTGAAGGTGGTAATCCTCTCCACTGCTGTCCTGCCAATGAAGGCGGGTGCATGGTCTCTTGACCTCCTCTTCCTAAAGTCCGCAATAAACTCCCTGCTGATGTTGACAGCAAGATTGTGTTCTGGCACCATACAAACAGATTCTCAATCTCCACAACTGCCGCATATCTGTCAAGATTAATTTCATTAATCATTGTGCCGACTGATTAAAATGTATGGTGATGCACTTCAAATGAAAGACAGCAAAATTGGGAAAGAAAGAGGTTCAAAATCTGCACAAATTTTCTGGAAACGGAGTTTTTTTTGTGTGTGTGCCATCGCCAATATGGTCTTGATTTTGCAGATAAATTCCAATTTATATGGCTCACACCCTTTCTATTTGGTGATGGAAGAGGATGGGTCAGCTCATGGTGTTTTCCTATTGAACAGTAATGCCAAAGGTAATAAACTAACCTGATCAATTTATGAATTGAGAGAAACACAGATGCTGAAATCTGGAGAGAAAAAATAAGACTTGCTGTATCCTCCACTGAAACATTGACTATCCTTTTGTTTCTGCAGTAACTGGCTGCCACCAAATTATTTCAGCGGACTATATCTTATAATTTGAAAGCCCCATTTAATATTAAACCATCTTTGTGATTGAATTACAGTACAGATTAAGTATTTTTCTCATGCTCACGTGTTGTAATTTAACCTGTTCTTCATCTTGTGAACACCTTTTTGCAATAAAATTGCTCTTTATACAAATCTAACATTGAACTTCAAGAAATATAGATGTATGAATTATGACAATATATTCAAAGCTGGCATCCTTTCTGATCTTTTAGAAAAGTAAGTTGATGCATTCCATTCTTTTGAAAGCTGAAATTAACATTCTTAAAGTCTTGTACTGTATTCATGGAATCCTCCAAAACGGAGTGGCCAGTTGACCCATTGTATTTTTGCCAGCTCTTTGAAAAAACTATCCAATTATTCCCACAACAATACTCCTTCTTGCTATTGCAAATTATTGCTCAATGTATTTCTCCAATGCCTTTCAGAGAGTTCTCAATAATTCTGCTTCTCCTCAGTTTTATCTCCTAATACCTTAAATTTATGTTCTTTAGTTAGCCCTCCTGCAAGGGGCAGCACGGTTGGCATAGGGGTTAGCTCAGTGCCTTTATAGCACCAGCGATTAGGACTGGGGTTCAAATCCTGCGCTACCTATAAGGAGTTTGTTCTTCCCATGTCTGTGGGGGCTTTCCACGGGGGCTCCCACCATTCAAAACGTACTGGGGTGTAGGTTAATTGGGTACAAATAGAGTGGCGTGGACTTGAGGGCTGAAATGGCCTGTTACTGTGTCTTATGTCTAAACTTTAATTTAATTTAAATTAAATTTTTTAAAATTCTGATCTATTCCACCATATATTTAGTTCAAATTTCAAATTATCTCTAAGGAAAACAACCAACCACAATGAACTCCTTCATTCTTGAGATCGTTCTCAGAAATGTTCTTTATATCTTTTTCACATCCTTGTAAAGTGCATCTTTCCAAGGATCGTTACAGGTGCTTCCCTACTGACGATTTTATCAAAGTTACAATAATTTGAATCCTTACTTTCAATTCTGATCTGTTTCCATGCTTCAGCTCTGTGTGTTGATGGTTTTTTTCAGTGTGGAATAAAAGTATTCAAATTTAAATATAAAAAATGGTTTATGCAGTATTCTTTTTTGACTTTCTATGGGTTTGCTGGAACACAACCCCATTGTAAGTTGAGGAGCCCCTGGAGCTGGAAACAAATCTGTTTATACTTTCTCTTGTGCCATTGATTATCAAGTGAGTATTGCACTGAGAATTAACACAATTTCATTTTATCTAGATGTTTTACTTCAGCCATCGCCTGCTCTAACCTGGAGAACTATAGGAGGAATTTTTGATTTTTATATATTCTTGGGTCCAAATCCAAAATCAGTGATCAAGCAATATATGGATATTATTGGTATGGTTGAAGTTATCATCTTTAATTTTGAACATTTAGAATGACCTCATACCTAAGTAATTGTAAATCTTCTAATTGTTACAAAATAATGTTAATATTATTAACAATTAAAATAGGGTTGAAAATAGCCTCTGCTCCATTTACCTTCTTAATCGCATGTTCTATTTGCATTTAATTCATGTGCAAAGATGCTCAGATCCCTCATCATCAATACCGTTGGGCCTCTCCAGAATTTAAAAACTATTTAGCCTTTTCATCAATGAAAGTAAATGAGCTGCAATTTCGTAATTGTATTATCCTTAGCCATTTATTTAATTTAGCTGTTTTTCTCTCGAGCCCTGCTATCTTCCTCTCAATCCGCAGTGCCACGCAGTTTCATGATCATCAACAAACTTGGAACAACTCCACTTGACCTCTTCATCCAAATCAATGATTGTGCACAGCAGTGGCTACAACATGGATCCCTACATCACCCTTCTGTCCTTTAAATGATCTTCATTCTGCACCAGTATATTATTACCAATACCATACACTTTAAGTTAGTTTCCTGTTTCTCTCCTATCCTTTTTTCAGTTTTATTTGCAACCTTCCCAACCTGATAGCTCGTGTCCCTTCAAAACAATTCAAATGAAGCCCACTCCAGTGGATTAACTCCCTTTTTCTGCCTTTAATGGTGTCACTATCCCATGAATTGACAGTTTGACAAAGATTCTGTGAACTAAAATATTGATTCTGTTTCATTTTCCACAGATGTTGCTTGACATGCACAATGTTTCAGGGTATTCTGCTTTTATTTCAGATTTCCAGCATCTGCAGTATTTTCGCTTTAAAACCCACTCCTCTCAGCATATCCTTGAGCCCCACATTTAGTTCTCTGATCTTGGATTTAAGATGTACTCTAAGATAAAATTACTAAAGACGCAAATGCTTATTAGACCTAGATAACATAGAACATAATAGCAGATGAACAGGCCCTTTGATTCACAATGTTTGTGACCACTGTGATGTCAATCTAACCAATCCCAGCTGTCTGCATGTGGTTTGTAGCCCTCTATTCTCTCATTCCTGTGTTGGTCTGAATGTCATCTAAAAGCATTTGCTTCTAAAATTGCTTCTCACTTCTTTAAATTTTCCTCCTCTTATCTTAAACCTATGTTCTCTAGTATTTGATTTTTTTTTTTAAAGAAATCTGACTGCCAATCCTATCTATGGCTCTTTTATTTTTACAAAATTTTATCAGGTCACCCCTCATTCCCAACAATCTCAAGAAAACCATAGCAGTTTGTCGAACCTTGTAGGTAATTCACACCAATCCCAGCCACATCCTGGTAAACCTTATCTACACCCACTCCAATCCATCTGTTTTGTGTGGTGACCAGCACTACACAAAATACTCCAAATCTGGCCTATCCAAAGTTTTATAGACTTCAGCGTGATATGTCAATTTTTGTATCAAGTGACCAGACTTTCTCTGTACCACCTTTCATCCACTTTCAGGGAACTATGGAATTATCCCACAGGATATCTCAGTATATCAATGTACTTTCCCCTTGCATTTCACCTCTCAAGATCTATCACCTCACAATTGTTTGGATTAAACTGTTTGCTATTTCTCCACCCAAATCTCCAACTGATTGAAGGTCTGCTCATGATGGATTATTGTGGATTCCATTGCCCTTCATGTAAAACAAATGTCATTACCTTCCTTCCATGCCAATCTTGGGCTGTTTATTTCATTCAATCAGTCTTTTTCATATACTATCATTCGCATTGCCTCATTGAAGTCCCTCACTCATCAAAGTCTTCCCTTGGTGAATTCAGCATTCTGAGGATTTTGTGTAGGTTCTGGAACAGACCTACTTTATTGATGCTTAGAGTTTTCTTCTTTCACTTTATTTCTATGTATTCTCCAAATTCTTTTTCTTTCTTCTTTCTTTGGCTTGGCTTCGCGGACGAAGATTTATGGAGGGGTATGTCCACGTCTGTTGCAGGCTCGCTGGTGACTGACAAGTCCGATGCGGGACAGGCAGGCACGGTTACAGCGGTTGCAAGGGAAAATTGGTTGGTTGGGGTTGGGTGTTGGGTTTTTACTCCTTTGTCTTTTGTCAGTGAGGTGGGCTCTGCGGTCTTCTTCAAAGGAGGTTGCTGCCCGCCGAACTGTGAGGTGCCAAGATGCACGGTTGGAGGCGATATCAGTCCACTGGCAGTGGTCAATGTGGCAGGCACCAAGAGATTTCTTTAAGCAGTCCTTGTACCTCTTCTTTGGTGCACCTCTGTCTCGGTGGCCAGTGGAGAGCTCGCCATAGAACACGATCTTGGGAAGGCGATGGTCCTCCATTCTGGAGACGTGACCCACCCAGCGCAGTTGGGTCTTTGGCAGCATGGATTCGATGCTTGCGGACTCTGAAGTTTTAGCTTGCACTTAACCTTATAGCTGACATCTGTTAAGAGAAATATTTGTGGGATTAAAGGAAAATACTATTTTTCCTTAGCTAATAGAATTAAGGAAAGGTTTAAAGTGTTTTTTTTCAGCTGGGCAGATTGGGGTCTTTAGTTCAATATGTGAGAGTTATTAAGCCAGGAAATCTCATCATCCTGACAATATACCCAAATCAGAACTTGATGTACTGCACTCTACCAAGATCAAGATTAAGTAAAGTCTCAATAGAGATGAATGACTAAGTGGCCTACTTCCACATCATAAATTTCTGTAATTCAGTGAAGCAGATTACCTTGTCTTTTTCTCATCATAGCCATACAGAACTTGATTGTTATCTTTCCAACATTACAACAGTGAGTACACATAAAAGAAAATATTTCATACGCTATAAAGCTATTATAAAAAAAAACAATACAAATTCTGATCATTTTCTTATTCTAATGTGTTTTCCTCTGTTTTTTAATAACTGTACAGGGTATCCAATAATGCCTCCATACTGGAGCCTGGGATTCCACCTGTGTCGGTTTGGTTATAAGAGCACGAATGTTACCCGGCAAGTTGTGGAGAACATGACCAAAGCCAACATGCCTCAGGTAATTTTTTTCCCCCAAAACAGAACAGTCACTTGATGCATATGATGAAGGGTTATGTATTCTTTACCTCTAATGGATGCTGCAAGGCCTGTTGGATCCCTCAAACATTTCTGCCTCCAACCGTGCATCTTGGCGCCTCACAGTTTGGCGGGCAGCAACCTCCTTTGAAGAAGACCGCAAAGCCCACCTCACTGACAAAAGACAAAGGAGGAAAAACCCAACACTCAACCCCAACCCACCAATTTTTCCTTGCAACCGTGCCTGCCTGTCCCGCATCGGACTTGGATATACCCCTCCATAAATCTTCGTCCGTGAAGCCAAGCCAAAGAAGAAAAAGGAGATATTATGGAATTGCTGTGCAATCTAAGCAAGTTTGTCCATACAGTATTTTGTAGTAAAATATTTGAGTAAATTAGCCTTTTCATTCTTGTATCATGACATGTGGTCAATAATGTGGAGGCTGCGGGTGTTCTGGATGGTGGACAGGTTGCTTAGTTTCTTTGTCCTAGATATAATTGGAGCAGTACTCATTCAAGCAAGTGGATAGTATGACACAATTTTCTTGACATCCCTCTTAAATTTGAAAAGGCTTTGCAAAGGCAGGTCAGTGAATCAATCAGCACAAAATACTCAACCTTCTTCACATTGTTATTCAAAATACTTATGAAAATAGACTGGCTGAGTTTTTAGTTATTGGTGATTCACAGGACATTGATAAAGATGAAGTGGAACAGATCCAGAAAGTTGGTGACTATTGCCTTCTGGGGTGATGCAGACAGTGATAAATGATGGCTTTGCCAGCCATACAACACATAATGACTGTTATTGTTAATTAGGAACTTGTCAGGATGCTTCTTGGTGGAGATGTTCAATCATTAGAATGTGATTTTTAGCCAGAAGATCACTTTTAACAGCTTTCAATGTCTCATTTCTGTTCAATGTGTTGCCTGGATGAGCAGCAATGACGTTGTTTTAAAAATAACAATAATGGGGAACCACTTGTTTGAATACAGGGTTTGTTGAACTAATCCAACGCATGATCTAGCACTCCAAGGGAATGCTCCTCCAAATTTGTAAGCTCATTGATTGCTTTTATTTGGGCTGCAGTTTAAAAAGTTGGAGCAGGCAACTCTGATTCTGCTCTAAGTAACATTGCCATTCGTTGGGATATGAATGGTGAGAAGCTAACGACCCGATGCTATCTCTCTCTCGGAGGCCAATGTCAGAACATCCTTCAAAAGGGGGAACCCTCACAAGGCATTCAGGTTCTGATGGCGTACCTGGCAGAATGCTGAGAATACGTGGCAACCAACGAGCCGGAGTGTTCACAAACATTTTCAATACCCAATTGCTCCAGTTGGAGATTCCCACCTGCTTCAAAAGGGCATCACTCATCCTAGTGCCCAGGAAGAGCAGGGTGAGCTGCCTCAATGACTAATGTCCAGTAGCCCTTGCATCTACCGTGATGAAATGCTTTGAGAGTTTGGTTACGGCCATAATTAACAGTAATGATCTTGGCCTACTGCCACAATTGGTCCACAGCAGATGTCATCTCACTGGCTCACCACTCAGCCGTGGAAAACCTAGACAACAGCAGCATCTACATCAGGCGACTCTTCATTGACGGCAACTCAATTTTCAATGCCATCATGCCCTCAGAACTCGTCAGCAAGCTCCAAAACCTGGCCCTCTGCAACTGGATCCTTGACTTGCTCATTGGAAGCCACAGTCAGTAGGAATCGGAAACACCGTCTGACATTCAACATAGGCACACCTCAAGGATGCATGCTTAGCCCGCTGCTCTACTCGCTCTACAGCAAGGGTGTCAAACTCAAATGCGCAGAGGGCCAAAATTAAAAACTTGGACTAAGTCGTGGGCCAAACTAAATATTTATTGAAAATTTTCAACAACATCTGCATGTTTTCTCTTCTTTCAACATATGTAATGTTAAACTTTTTCTTATTAAAATAAATGTTTAATAATAGTTTTGGTTAAACTCTTTCCAGAAGAAGCATTAACAAATGAGAAATAAAATATTCAATAAATAATATTTCTCTCTAGCCTTTAAGCTCCTTTTAAATGTATTTTTTTTCACAAGCCAACAAGTCAAAAAAATAACAACTTGCTTCAATGAAAATCCAATCTTTCAACTATGAACAGTCCAAAGTTAACCAAAGAAAATATGAATCCAAGCTTAGCTTGCTCCACTGTGATTTACTCTGATGCACCTGGGTCTAAACCAGATACTTGGCATCTCTTCTTAGATGCAAGTTCATCAAACTCTGGGGTCAGAATTTGCCTCCCACCATCTTGAAAGGTCCTGTTTTCTGTCTTTCGTTTGGCCATTTTTCGTAAGGGGTTTATTACGTGCGAGTTAGGCGACAGGTCGCAGGTGCTAATGAAAGTAAAGAGAGGAGGTGGGGGCGATTAGCGGGCTGACGGGCCGGCGCCAATGCATTTGCAAAGCATTTTGGGATTTGTAGTATTAGCTGTGCATGCGCTATACTGGCGCGGCGGCCAGTGGGCCAGTTCGAATACATATTTGATATGATCTTGCGGGCCAAATATAATTATATAACGGGCCAAATTTGGCCCGCGGGCCTGAGTTTGACATGTGTGCTCTAAAGCCATGACTGGGTGGCCAGGCACAATTCAAATGCCATCTATAAATTTGCCCATGATACCACAGTTGTCGGCAGAATCCCAGGCACCAATAAGGAAGCGGACAGGAGGGAGATGGATCAGCTAGTTGAATGGGTTCAGAACAACCTTGCACTCAATGTTAGCAAAGCCAACGAACTGATTGTGGACTTCAGGGGAAATAAGTAGAACATGAACCAATACTCATCGAGGGATCAGTAATGGAGAGGATCAAGAACTTAAAGTTCCTGGGTTTCATCATCTCTGTGGATCTGTCCCGGGCCCTCCATGTCAATACAATCATGAAGGAGGTTTGTCAGCAGCTATACTTAGTGAGGTGTTTGAGGAGGTTTGGTATATCACCAAAGATCTTGCAAATTTCTACAGGTGTACTGTGGTGAGCATTCTGACTGGTGGCATCACTGGTACAATGGTGGCAATGCACAAGGCAGAAGACTGCAGAGAGTTGTGAACCCGGCCAACAAAATCATGGGCATCTGTCTTCACTCCATTGAGGACATCTACCAGAGGTAGTGCCTTAAGAAAGCAGCCTCTATCCTCAAAGACCCTCACCACCTAGGCCATGTCCTCTTCACACTGCTACCATTAGGAAGGAGGTTTTGGATATTTTCAGTATTCTGAACTGAAGATACGGGGAAATGTACTGTACTAATTCTCAAACACTTAACCTGGCTGATAAACAGTCCCCCGTGCAGCTCCAATTATATGTCTTAGCAAATAAACTTGAGGAGAGGAACCCCCTGGTTGGACAAACCTTTCTAGAATCCTCTACTTTCATTTTTGACAATTTGTTTTTTGCAGTACTTCGAGAATTAGAAGAATTCCAACTATATAAACAGTGTAAACAAGTTCTGGATGTTATCAAATAATGTTCTTTTCAATGTGAGGAAATGTTTACAGCTTGTCTGAACTTCTTAATGATTCCGTTTTGAAACTTTTGAACAGGTTGGTGTGCAGCGTCCAGTCGTTGGGCACAAGCAAAAATGTTAAATT
Source organism: Narcine bancroftii (assembly GCF_036971445.1). NCBI lineage: Eukaryota > Metazoa > Chordata > Chondrichthyes > Torpediniformes > Narcinidae > Narcine > Narcine bancroftii. Next base: position 362,332,016 of record NC_091471.1, on the reverse strand, counting down.
AGCAGAATTTTCACAAGAAATTATTACTTTTGTGTATCATTTACAGAGAAGTTGCAGCATCAGTTAGCAAAGAGGTTCATTTATATCCTTGTTAGAGATCCTTTCAAATTTTATGTATCTGATTGTGTTTCTTTCATCTGGACTGTAAGAATGCAAGGAGTAGTCCAACAAGAAAGGAAATAAGATCAAAGTATGTTTCATACCTCTAGATTGTTGATCATTTAGCAGGAAACAAAATTGTTCCTGTCTTAATCATTTATCTTTCTTCAGGATGTACAATGGAATGACGTAGATTACATGGACAAGAAAAGGGACTTTACTTTCAACTTGCAGTACTATGGTGACTATCCACAGATGGTAGATGAATTTCACCAGAAGGGCTTAAAATATGTTTTGATTTTGGTAAGAAGAAAAATGCATAAATTGTTCATAAATTTATAATGTACTGAAACCATTGAAATGATTCTCAGATTCTTAAGAAGTTAATCAGCTGTATATGGCTATAACCTATTTATTTTTATGGCTTTCATTTCTTGCTTTAACCCAACTTTTAATTTTCCACTGAACAAAGTGGTGGTTAGTAATAGGACAAAAGGGGTTTTGGTATGGGGTGTGGTGTTGGGTGATGTCATTGATGTACTGATTCAGATTTGATTTTCTATCTGTGGGTGGTGCTGGAATCCCAATCCAAAATCTGTTTTGTGCTTGATTGAAAAAAATGACTTCTTGTAGAGCTGGCTAAAAATAATGAGGAAAATGGAAGATAGTTAATGGAGCATGTGATTCCTAACCATATCTAAAGCTTTATTAATACTTCCAAAGGGACATGGCATATTTGCACCATCAAATGAATGCCACTACAGCATTTGACGATTCCTGAGTAGTTTTAACCTGCACCGGAGTTCAGGCCAATCTGCCATGGCGAACTGCAAGAGTGCCTGCAATCCAGAGTGTTCAGAAAATTCCCTTCACTCGTCCCTCTTCAAACCAAAAATGTTGTTCTAATATGTTGGTCATATAATTCACATACTGGTTCAAACTTCAGAATGAAAATTATTGTTGATTCTTCATGTAACACAAGAGAAGGGGGAAATTTTCCGGTAACTCATCCACATATTGAACTGCTAACTGTGGCTAATGTTTAAAATAAAATCTATTTTTAGATCCCAATACTGCACATTCTAATTCTTTCCCCTTTGGCCATCTAGCTTAAATTACCATCTCTTGGAAGTGTACATTTCAACAGTTACCAGGTGCATCATGTGGCTATTTTTCATACATGAACTAAGACAGTTGATGGTGGAAACCTTTCTCAACCAAATTAAATATATTCTTGCCCTCTTCTAATAATCTCTTCCTATGCTCTTTGAACTCTTAAAAGGTCAACATGCCTTGCTTTTCATCTTGTCATAATTGCCTGGCATCCTTCTTCCATCAGGGTTCTTTGTAACATTTTTTTTCTATTATAGGATCCAGGCATCAGTAGTGAACAGGGAGCAGAGAAATATAAGCCATATGATGATGGCCTAAAGAGAGGTGTATTTATAAAAAATGAAACTGGTGAACCATTAATAGGCAAGGTCAGTACAGTGACAAGTTTATTATATGGTTTTATTTATTTATTCCATCTACATTTCACCACGTGCTAAGTAACATTGTTTATTTACAACATCATTTAACCAACTCTGCCTCAGGTGAAGAAATTAAAAATCCTGAAAATGCTTAAGTTGATGTTTGTTAAAACAGAACAGCATGTCAATTAAATATTTTCTCATCTCTATTATGCTTGTTCAGTTCAAGCACAACAAATTTGGTCCCAGTATGTAGTTGCAAACGTTTCATGGATTTTTATTTGAGATTATACAGTGGAGTTGTACTTACTTCAGTCTATGTACCATCAGAATGATTACTGAGGCATGCGTTGTTCAAAAGAAAGTTCAACAGAAGATGTATGTCTTATTATTTTTTGCATAGTGAAGGATCAATGGCGTTCAATGAGATAGTTGGAGTACTACTTAATGCAAAGAACAAGTTCATACTCTGTTCCTTTGAGGATTTAGGAACAAAGTTTGAAATTTAATTTCATTTGGAATAAAATGACTGCAGAATTATCTTTTGATATCTCAGGAAATCATTAAGCATTTCTTAGTGTTGAAAGATTTGATTAAGTGTATTCTGTCACAGATGCATTTTTAAAAGAACCTAAATAGTGTGGAATAACTTTAAAAAATCATTTATAATGCCATCCTTTTACTTACATTGGGACTCGTTTCCATAAGAAACTGAACTTGACTGTCTGTGCTCACTTCTACTTTCTCAACACACCTCACTCTCTTGATTTATTGGTATGATCTCTATTTGAATTTTCCATTCCAGCCAGCCGTTGTGAGCCTATCTGAATTGTGCTGTGATTACTTTGTTTAGGTTTGGCCTGGTCTAACTGCTTTCCCAGATTTTACAAATCCAGAGACCCAAGCCTGGTGGTATGAGAACATTAAGAAGTTTCATGATCAGGTGCCATTTGATGGAATATGGATTGTAAGCACATTTATATAAAATAAGTTCACAAATCTTTTGTTCCATGAAAAAGTGCTAAAGCTGTGTAAAGTGTGCATAAGATTGTTACTTTAGCACAAGAATATATTAAAAAAAATGAAGATGGTAGGCCATCTGGCCTATCAAGCCTGTTCCGCCATTTAAAAAGATCATGGATGATCTGGACGTGGACTCGGCTCGGCCTACCTGCTTTTTCCCATAACCTAGTTGCCCTGCTTTGCAAAAATTTGTGCAAAAAAGGAGATTGAATACATCATAATTTCTTTTACCACAAAAATTGTAGTTGTGTTTGTATTTTAAATTAACATCCACAATATTTTGGAATTATCAAGTATGACTGCTTATAAACAGTGGGCATGAACAGAACTGATGTAAAATTAATGCAGATTTTCAGTTAGCCAGTCTCTGTAGCCGTGTACACACTTTTCTTCTGTTTTAAAAAAAAATAATATTTTTTTTACTGTGAGAACACAATACTTGGTGATGACTTAATTTTTTTGTATTTAAAATGGCATAATTTTTGCCACCTACTGTACAAGTGTGCAATCCTTTCTGTGTGTGATAGTACAGATCTATCACCAATGTACATAGTGTATATAGTTACTGTATCTAGACTGTGCTTACAGCGATTGGCTAAGAGCTAAGCCACTCCTATTGTCTGGGCCTTAAAGGGTTGTGTCCCTAGCCAGGTCGGATCATTCCGGACTGGTCGGCCACCTGTGAAGAGCTCCGGTCTTTTGCTAATAAAAGCCTTGGTTTGGATCAACAAGTCTTTGGTTCTTTCGACGAGCTCTACAATTTTATTAGCAAAAAGAATTTTTTTGAAAGGGATGGAGCGTTTAACTCGGCCAGAAAAACTTGATATTGACCCACAGTCAGCTACAGCCTTCAAAGCCTTTAACTTCTGGCTGCTGAACTTTGAAAACTTCCTGAGATTCATTCAGGTAGAGGAGGATAACCAGCGTCTAACAGCATTGCTGTCTATGGTGTCCTTGAGAGTCTACGAGAACATCCAGGATGAGACCACTTACACCGCAGCCATAAAGGTACTGAAAGGACTGTATGATCAACCGGTGAACAGAGTTCATGCCCGGCTCGTGCTTGCGTCGAGGAAGCAACAGCCCGGTGAGTCCAGCAGAGCATATTTACAAGTATTAAAGGCATTGGGCAAGGACTGTAACTGTGTGGACAAAACTGCTGCCGAGATCACAAACGATCTCGTCCGGGATGCCTATGTGGCCGGGCTCAGATCGAATGAAGTGAGGCTGCGCTTGCTCGAACAAGGGGTAGAAAAACTAGAGGACGTGGCCCGGATTGCAATCACAATGGAGGATGCAGCCTTAAAATCCACCGAGCTCTCTTGGGACTGGACCCCTCGTTCTGATGTGAGTAGAGTGCCCTTCTACCCTACCCCTGACGGCCTGTCGGCTGCTGCTACCCTCCCCCGTGCGGAACCGAAATGTTATTTCTGCGGGAGGGACAAGCACAGCAGATCCCAGTGCCCAGCAAGAAAAGCCAGGTGCCAGAAGTGCCTTAAAAAGGGCCACTTTGCTGCAGTCTGTAGGTCTAAAATGGCCGCCAGCAAACACAGTGCCTCGTGTGAAGCCCAATCGCCGCTTTCCCATTCAAACTCTTCTTCCCCAGAGCTCTCGTCCAATGAGAGCGAGGGCTCCCCTGCACGGCAACGCCTGACGTCACGGAGACGCCGAACCCGGAAGGGGCAACCCACCATCGCAACCATGGTGATGGCCCGCCTCTCGCCCCCGTGCGGAACACTTGACACTACCGCCGCTGCTGCCGCCGCCACAGCCACCCCCGGGGCCGACGCTACCGCCGCTGCTGCCGCCGCCACAGCCACCCCCGGGGCCGACGCTACCGCCGCTGCTGCCGCCGCCACAACCACCCCCGGGGCCGACGCTACCGCCGCTGCTGCCGCCGCCACAGCAACCCCCGGGGCCGACGCTACCGCCGCTGCTGCCGCCGCCACAGCCACCCCCGCGGCCAACCAGGTGCTCACCCTAGCGTCCATCAGTGACGACCGCCAGGGCCTGACCGCCGCGACCAACGACCTACCCACCGCCAATCGCGAGCAACTACAAACCCCAATACTTACTATTCACCCGCCAACGCCGCCACAACAGCACTTCCGGGAGGTCCTCCAACCTGCTCCTCGAGCGTTGACTACGTCATTCCGTTGCGTGACGTCATCCCGTTGCGTGACGTCATCGCGCAAAACTCCCCTGTCAACTGCTTCAATAACACTGAACCAGCAATGCTCTCATCCCCTCACTAAAGCAATGGAACTGATTAAAGTGCATGGACACTACACCAATTGCTTATTTGACTCTGGGTCAACTGACAGTTTTATCCAGCCAGATCTGGCCCTCCGTTGGGGACTTGACATTATTCCCACTACCCAGAGGATCTCATTAGCGACGAGGTCGCACTCGACTGGGATAAAGGGGTATTGCATCGCCACGCTGGAAGTACAGGGCGTGACGGTCACCCACTTCAAATTATTCGTCCTTCCCCAATTGTGCGCCCCAGTGTTGCTGGGATTAGACTTCCAGTGTCTAATCCCTACACTTTGGGGGACCCCACGCCCCCCTCTCGGTCTGCCATCGCCCCACTCCCGAAGCACCCGAGCAACCCGCCCCCATGCCCCGGGGCCAATCCTGCGGCCTTTCCACATTCCGGATTGCCCCGCCAGCACTCTTCGCAAACCTCACTCCTGGCTGGAAGCCTGTGGCCACCAAAAGTCGGCAATATAGTTACGAAAACAGGCAATTCATTAGGAGTGAGGTGCGTAGATTGCTGGATGAGGGCATCATCGAACCCAGTTCAAGCCCCTGGAGAGCCCAGGTGGTGGTTGTCAAGAATGGGGAAAAACTACGGATGGTGGTCGACTATAGCCAGACCATTAACCGCTTCACGCTCCTGGATGCGTACCCCCTGCCACGCATCACGGATGTGGTGAACCAGATCGCCCAGTACCGCATTTTCTCCACTATTGACCTACGTTCGGCCTACCACCAGCTCCCGATCCGCTGCGAGGACCGACCATTCACGGCCTTTGAAGCGAATGGGCGGCTATACCAATTTCTCAGGGTACATTTCGGGGTCACGAATGGTGTCGCGGTCTTCCAGCGGGAAATGGACAGGATGGTGGACCAGAACGGGCTAACCGCGACCTTCCCGTATCTGGACAATATCACCATCTGCGGCCACGACGTGCAGGACCACGACGCCAACCTAGACAAATTTCTTCAAACTGCCCGTCAGCTAAACCTGACTTACAATTTGGACAAGTGTGTCTTCCGGACCACACGACTCGCTATTCTAGGTTGTGTGGTGGAGAACGGGATAGTCATGCCAGATCCTGACCGCATGTGTCCCCTAATGGACTTACCCCCCCCACATACCCAGAAAGCTCTCAAACGTTGCCTGGGCCTTTTCTCGTATTACGCCCAATGGGTTCCAAACTACGCCGACAAGGCGCGTCCTCTTATCAAGACCACCTCTTTTCCCCTCTCGACCGAAGCCACAGCAGCTTTCGATCGAATCAAATCTGACATCGCTGCTGCGACGCTCTACGCGATCGATGAGTCTGTCCCGTTTCAAGTCGAGAGCGATGCATCCGACTTCGCCCTGGCAGCCACCTTGAACCAGGCCGGTCGGCCTGTAGCCTTCTTCTCCAGAACCCTCCAGGGTCCGGAGAGTAGACACTCCTCGATCGAGAAGGAGGCCCAGGCCATAGTTGAAGCGGTGTGTCGTTGGAGACATTACCTCGCTGGGAGGCGCTTTACACTGTTGACTGATCAACGCGCGGTCTCCTTCATGTTCAGCAACACCCAGCGTGGTAAGATAAAAAACGACAAAATCGCCAGATGGAGAATCGAACTCTCCACCTTTAACTATGACATCCTGTACCGGCCTGGTAAGCTCAACGACCCGCCTGACGCGCTCTCCAGGGGGACTTGCGCCAGCATACAGATGGACAGACTACGGAAACTCCATGAGGCGCTCTGTCACCCAGGGGTCACTAGGTTTGCTCACTTTGTCAAGGCGCGCAACTTACCCTACACAGTCGAGGAGATCCGCTCCATGACCCGAGCCTGTTCGGTGTGCGCTGAATGCAAGCCCCACTTCTTCCGTCCGGATAACTCCCACGTTATCAAAGCCACCCGCCCCTTCGAGCGTCTTAGTGTAGACTTTAAGGGGCCCCTACCGTCGACCAACCGTAATACCTACATCCTTACGGCCATCGACGAGTACTCCCGCTTCCCATTCGCTGTAGCCTGCCCAGACACCACTGCCACCTCAGTGATACAGGCCCTTCACAGTATTTTCACCATCTTCGGGTACCCCAATTCCATCCACAGTGATAGGGGGTCCTCATTCATGAGTGCAGAGCTGCAACAGTACCTTCTGGAGTGTGGTATTGCTTCAAGCAGGACCACGAGCTATAACCCACGCGGTAATGGCCAGGTCGAGAGGGAGAATGCCACCATATGGAGAGCGGTTACACTGGCTCTCCGGTCTAAAGGTCTCCCCACCTCTCACTGGCAGGAGGTTCTCACTAGTGCTTTACACTCCATCCGCTCCCTCCTATGTACTGCAACAAATGCCACCCCCCACGAAAGGATGTTCCTTTTCCCGAGGAAATCCGAATCGGGAACCACTGTACCGGCATGGCTCACCGTCCCTGGCCCCGTCCTTTTGCGACGCCACGTCCGGCACTCAAAGAACGACCCCTTGGTCGACCGAGTGACTCTACTCCACGCAAACCCACATTACGCATACGTGGAGTTCCCAGACGGGCGGGAGGACACTGTTTCGGTGCGGGACCTAGCAAACCCCCCAACTCCTTCTACAGGCCCCGTGCCGCAACAGAAGGACCAACAGCATCCCAATGACCCGGGCCACCCTGCCGACAAAACGACTGGGGAATTGAGCGACGGAGCAGTCGCTCCCGACGAGCCCGCTGGCAACACCACTCCAGTGACCCCAATCCCGGCACCACGGCGGTCACGCCGGATGGTCAGACCCCCTGACCGCTACAGTCCTTGACCTACCCCTTCCTTTCATTCTCTCCCTTGTTTTTGTTTTTTTTTTCCAGGGTCAATTCTCCAAGAAGGGGTGAATGTGATAGTACAGATCTATCACCAATGTACATAGTGTATATAGTTACTGTATCTAGACTGTGCTTACAGCGATTGGCTGAGAGCTAAGCCACTCCTATTGTCTGGGCCTTAAAGGGTTGTGTCCCTAGCCAGGTCGGATCATTCCGGACTGGTCGGCCACCTGTGAAGAGCTCCGGTCTTTTGCTAATAAAAGCCTTGGTTTGGATCAACAAGTCTTTGGTTCTTTCGACGAGCTCTACACTGTGATATTCTTCAGGAATGGTCAGATGGATTGAAAAATTACAGCAAGAGAGTATGTGGAATAGCATTATTTCAAACATTGGAGATGACAAATTCTTGATTATATATTATCATGAAACAGCATTTTATTACTTTGTGGGACAGTTAAGATTAGAGGTTGGAAGAAAGTTGTTTTCTATTAGAAACTTTTCTGTTATTGATGAAATTTGTATATGCCCAGGTGAAACAATCTTGTTTTTGAGAATTGAGTTGAAATGAAGTTCAAAACATTCATGGAAAATCTAGAATGAAAGGGGTGCTGTAAGACTGCTCTCTTGAGTGTGGTTTAGAAGATGTAGAGGAAAATAATATTCAGTCTGACTGTGAGCTGCTCATTTCTCTGGAGCCACTGATGGTGAAAGATGAAAGTAAACTTTTTCTTTCACAGGATATGAATGAACCATCCAGCTTTGTTGATGGTGCAATAAATGGCTGTCCAGACAACAATTTAGAAAATCCACCTTACGTACCAGGTAAAAGCGAGTTAATTATGAAAAACAGAAATAACTTTCAAACGTGCGCCAACGAAAACTACAGTAATTGAGGGCATTTTCTGCAATTTTTACAAACTGATTTATCTGTCATTGATTTGCAACATTTTTTCTAAAGAATTTATTCACCTTGCTATGAAAATGACTGATGGGTTTACCTACTGCAGATGTAGCTGGAGGATATCTGAGGTCTAGCACAATGTGTATGACTGGAAGACTGCACCTGTCATCCCATTATAACCTGCACAACTTGTATGGATTGACTGAGGCCATTGCTACTCATGAGTGAGTGACAATTATAATAGTAATGCTTTAATTTTAAGCCATTTTTTTGCAGAATTTGTTTGAAATTTTCAAAGGTCAAGTTTGTTTTGCAAGTTGCTCTCCATATCTATTCTTGAAGTATGAGCTTTGGAAAATGGATTATCAGGTTATTTCACTTCAAATTAATGTGATGCAGAGTCTCACTGAATCAAGTCAAGTTTATTGTCATCCGATTGTACAAGTACGACCCGACAAAACAGTGTTCTTCATTACAAAAATATGCAGACAGCCCCACCAGACGTAATATACATGCAGACAAACAATACATATGCAGGACAAGTATTATATCTACAAAAAAAAACGTTTTGTACATATTAATCTCGGATGGTTAGTGTGAGCAGTTCCACGAGTAAGCACTTGTTGCATGATGACCACACATTGGCTAGAAACCAAGAGCAACATGTCTGTCTGTCCTTCTCCCTTGGTTCCTTTGTCAAAAGTAGCTCTTGCACATCATTCAGATGAGATCAGACATCTGATCAAGAACCAGTTTTCAAATCTGGACCAACTTAGATTGAATGTTTCAGCTACTGATCAGATAAATTCACTAAATTATTGGGTAATTTTAGTCATGAATCAGCCTCATGTTTAAAAGCCATTGCTTCTATATTTTCCCCAAAGCCAGTTTAAATCGTATCCTGTTTCACTGTTTTTGTTTACTTTCCATTGATTGATTGATCTGACCCAAAGAGCAAAATATAACTTGCAGTATTTCTGGAACTTTTCCAGAATTCCTTCTGCCTCTGCACTCTCCAAACTCTTGGCAATGTCAATGCCAACTCTTTACAATGTGATAATGCGAAATGCTTAAAGCAATTTCATCTGTTCATGGTAAGGTTCTATAAATAAGGGTTGGAAGGCCACACAAAGAGTATAACAGCACAGATGACAATGGAACCCAGTGACTAAATGAAGTAGGTATGGTAGAATAAGAACAATAGAGACCTTAGGACAGGGCTTTCCAAACTTTTTAGCTCACGGGACCCTTTTGGAGCTCTTGGAAATCACGGAATGCCAAACGTCAATTACAGTTTAAAAGATCTGGTATATACACAAGCATAGTAAGAAAGTAGATAAACTCACCAGTAGCAGATTAACTTTAGTAAGATTGCCCATGATCTTGCCCAGCCACAGGGCCAGGCTACCACCGCCACCCTTTGCTCCCCACTGCGTCCTGGGCCACACCTCACTCCCTGCCACATGCACCTCCTGTTGTTCACGTACTACAGGTGACAGAGCCGCCTCCTCGCACCTGCAACACATCTTCATACCACTGCTGCTGCCGGTTCCCAGAAACTGACTCTGGCCCACAGTCACTGGCTTCACCCTCTCAGATCATCAATTCTTCTGCAGAATCCCTACGACTTTCTATGGAACCTAGTTTGGGAAACGCTGCCTTAGGTGATTCTGCCAATCTTAAAAAGCCAGCAATTTCTTTTATAGAGAGAATAATGCATCACTATAAAGAATTTATAGTGTGAAATAGTTTATGGGCAGGCATCAGTTGATATAAATTTTAAGCTCGTGTGTTTTGATATTGTCTCTTTTCTTGCACTTTAGTGCATTGCTCAAGGTCATTGGAAAGCGACCTTTTGTAATTTCGCGGTCCACGTTTCCTAGTCATGGTCATTATGCTGGACACTGGACTGGGGACATCTCAAGCAACTGGAATGATATGTATTTTACCATCCCAGGTATATAAATTAGCAAAATGTTTTGAAAATTCCCTTGAAACGTTGACCTCAACTTGCTCTCTCCAGGGATATTTAATCTGCTGATTATTTCCAGCATTTTCTGATTCTATTTTTATGGAAATGTGTGTCCTTTTCAAATATTACACCTATTAGAATAGGGTTTTACAATACAATAGCAAGCGTCATTTAGTTGTTTATTAAGCAACTTGTGTTTTCATTTTTCTCTAATAATTGAAGCACTTGAATTATTATTATTTTAAATTAGAAACTTAGAAATTGATTGTTTTCTGAGTGTAATTTAAATATGCCTTTCCAATCTCTGAAAATAACCATTTAGAATGCCTTTGTGAGTCTCCTAGATAAGGACAATGGAGATAGAGAGAAACTATATCTGGCTAGACAGGTATGATGTAAAAAGTTGTTCAATTCATTATCGTATCATTATCCTTTTCCTTTATGTTGAATCTGTGAACCAAACAAGTTAGTTAACCGACAATGCTAACCATTTGTATGTGAATGAAAATTCTCCTTGTTTTAAATTCATGCTGCCATAACATTTCTCCATTCTGGAGAAAATGAAGATTCATGTCTTTGTGTGATTGCAAATCCAACATGCACCAGAGAATGAAGCCTTTGTATTGTCAACTGAAATTTTTTTTGCTTGTAGTATAGTCATACACTATTTTGTAAATAACATACTATGTAATTATGAAATGTGGAATGTGAAAGATTACAGTGTTTTTGTTATTGCAGCTATAATGCTGTTTAATATGTATGGAATTCCTCTTGTGGGAGCTGATGTCTGTGGTTTCGGCGAAGCAACCAATGAAGAACTCTGTGTTCGCTGGACACAGCTAGGATCATTTTATCCATTTATGCGGAATCACAATGCTTGGAAACAGCCAGTTAGTATTAAAGATGTTTTAAAATACTCTATAATTAATACTGTAAATGGAGAGACTGAAAATTGGTTGATAATTTATCTGTTCAGTACGGAACAGAATTGTAGAGGACACACTGTGAAGTAGACATTTGCTATGTATTTTGTTACATATTTGTATTAGCACTTGATTCTTATGAAATAACATTGCAATTAAATTAAAATTGTTTTATGTTTGAGATGTACAATTCAACTGTGCAATTGAATGTGAGTTCTGCCATAAATCTCATTATTGCTCTCTGCAAGTTTCTCCTCTAAGATCCACTGCTTTCCTGGCGATGAACATTTCTTCAACTGTCACTTGCAATGTCGTGACTTGAGGCAGTGCTTTCAAAGAGCAAAAAAAGGTTTGAGATAAAGATACCAATGGCAGTTGATCAGTATACACGAGACTAAAGGAAGATATAGAGTGAATTGTGGTCTGTGTTCTGCTCAGAAAATGTTAATAATTTTCAACTTAAAATTTTAATTTTGTAAGAATGATATTTTCGAGGTGAGACGATGCTTTGTTGTAAAGGGAGGAAACATTTTGGAAAAGAATTTGTTGCCATTTTTTTCAGGAAGTAACTAGTACCTTTTCTTTAAGCTAAGCCATTGTCAGGACCACTCGCCAAACTTTTAAATGTGAAGGATGGAATATTGGAGCCTTATCAATCGTTGTGTTGCAGCCTTTATTCACTGTGGCAAACATAGTCTGTTACATTCTGTAATATGCACAGTTCCTGAGCATGCTTCCACATAAATAGAGACAGAAGAGCTCCCAGTTGATACACAGCGCTAAATACAATTATCCTTAATTGATATGAACCTCACAGAAGAAGTTAATACTAATCAATGCCCTCCTCCTTGCCTCTCCCACCCATCCTTACTTTCTCCTTCTTTACCCTCCCCCCCACTGACTTCCCTTTTTCCCATTCCTGCTTTTATGAAATTGCCCTTGAAAATTTGCCTGAGAGTTTCTGTCAGAGATGCAATGGCCTGAATTTGAGGCCTCTTTGTCAGTGTCCTGAGGATACCCATGAGGATTCCTTGGCTAACAATTAGTCGATGATGAGGACTACAGTGTGAGTTAATGTATACCCTCATTGTGAATGCCAGATGTAAAAAAGAGACTCTGTGTTTTGTTTTCTCAGTCACAGGAACCGTATGTCTTCAGTGAGTCGGCACAATCAGCGATGCGGAAAGTTATCTTCACCAGATACATGCTCCTGCCTTTTATTTACACGCTTTTCCACAAAGCGCACACTGATGGAGAGATGGTTGTTCGACCACTGTCATTTGAGTATGTTGTCTCTTTCGCAATATATGTAAACCACATTTGCACCCATATGAGGATACAAGTCAGCTATTTGGCCCACGGAGTTTATATTGGATCTGAAACCAAATCCCCCACTTGGTCTCTGGAACTTGTTTTTTCTCACATGCCGCAAATTCTCCTACCAATCACCCACTGATAATTTACAGTAGCCCATTAACCTATTAACCAGCATACCATGAGCATGTGGGATAAAACTGGAGCACACAGAGGAAACTTGTAGTCAAAGAAAGAACAGGAGGTTTGAATCAAGCCTGGATTGCTTTAATTCTGAGGCATTTACATTACCTCCAGATGAGACTTTGCATAGAACATTACAATGTTGTGCCAACTAACAGCAACCTACTCAACAAACTAAACCTTCCCAATCTTACACCCATAACCCTCAATTTCTTTTTTGTATCTATATGCCTAACAGTCTTTGATATATCCCTATTGTACCAGCCTCTACCACTACCCTGGCAATGCATTCCTATATAATAAAACGTACCCCTGACGTCTCCCCTAAACTTGCCTCCCCTCATCTTGTACAGATGTCCTCTGATGTTTGCTACTCTTGTCCTTGGAAAAAAGGTGTTTGCTGTCCACTCTAAATATGCCTCTCATAATTTTGTAGTGCTCTTATTACGTCACCTCTCATCCTTCTTCGGTCCAAAGAGAAAAGCTCTGTTAACTTTGCCTCATAAGTCTTATTTTTCAACGCAGGCATCGTCCCTGTAAATCCCCTCGACACACTCTTCAAAGATTCCACATCCTTCCTGTAATGAGGCAACCAGAACGGAGTTCTAACCGGAGTTGTATAGAGCTGCAACATTACCTCACAATTCTTGAACTCAATCCCCTAATTTATGAAGGCCATTTATAAAATGGGATTGATATAAATAGGGAGGGGGAGCATGAACAATGGGTTGAAAGGCCTGTTTCCATGCTGTATCTCACCAAGACCCCATGACTTGGATACAGTGAGTAGGAAGGATCAATCTCCCTGAGCAGAGAGAATATTAATTGATAATTAAGGGAATTGGTAGAAGGGTTAGGGAAGAGGTTTTTTTTCAATTCAAAAAATCATAGAGGATCTGGAACTTGAGTATCAGAAAGGTGGTGATGGCATTTAACCTGATATAAAAACATTGTAAAATTATCTGGATGAGCCCTTAAAATGCACAACATGGAGACTGTGAATCAACCTGTGTACTTTTTTTGCCAGACTTGGGCTGAATGCTACACTGTGCTATAATTTTCCATGATTGTAGAAAGTTAACCAGCTATATCAAACATTTAGGAAAAACTGTATATTTGTCTTAATTGCAAAAATGTAGTGATTAGAGTACAAGAATAAGGAAGTCCTGCTGTAACTGCAAGGTTTTGGAAAAACTACACCAAGAAATGCTGCATTCATTTGTGTTTCCTTTGATAACTAAAGGTACAGTTGATGCAATTAAGGCTTGTTAAGGAAGATTCCTGAGATGAGATTGAATCTATAATTCCCATTCATCCTCTAATCAATCTGATTTTTTTTTAAAAAGATAAGAGTTTATCTCATTGAAACAATAATAAAAATCTGAAAGGAATTGACAGCATAGCAAAGTTATTTCTTCATCAAGGCATTTGGACCAAGTTAGATTTTTTTTTGAGGCTTGTAAATCATTGGTACTCTTGGTAGAAGTGATGTTCAATCATTATGTAGATTTAAAATGTATGTCAATAGATTTTTGGAAATTGGATTATTTTGGTTGTCATTCAATAAATGAAGCATAGAAATAGCTATTGTTGAATAGATTACTCTTGTTCCATTTTACATTATAAGTAGCATACTGTTTGGAAATTCTGCCAAGAGAGAGAATATTATCAGTGCCATTTACACCAGATCCATCATTGTTTGGTGAAAAGTATTGAAACATGTATTTTAGTATTTTAAGAATTTTAAATCTCCTATTAAATGTGTTGGAGTTATACAGATAAAGAAGTGTTCTCTTTCTTGGCTTTAGATTCTCTCAAGAAACAAATACATGGAGCATTGACCATCAGTTCATGTTGGGGGAGACCCTTCTCATTACTCCAGTATTAGAGCCTAAAGCACTGGAGGTGTCTGGCTATTTTCCCTCAACTACATGGTATGATCTGTATAATGTAAGTGAGTCAAACAGCTCTCATTCTTGAATCATGAAATATATGATCATGGACACTGGACTACATCATCTCTTTAAAACAAGACCATGCTGTTTTAAGTAGTGGTTAGATGCTCATCTTTATGCTTTGTTTATAATTATAAACAAAAAAAATTCATAAAACAAGGTTTTACTCCAAGAAAGTGAAAAACAATTGTGTTGCAGTACTTAGCGTTTCCTACTCCCATTCAAATCTAATTCTGTATAATCTGGAAATTATTTTGTATTTGTAGATAATATGAAGTCAAATAAATTAATTCCAGTGTGCACCTTGTATTTTTAATCTGTGCATTCAGCTGTACATTTGTGACCATTTCAATCTCTCTCTCTCTCTCTCTCTCTCATTTTGTATTTCAATTTTTAGGGTTCTGCTATTCATAGCAAAGGCCAATACATTTTACTACAAGCGCCCCTGGATACAATAAATGTCCATGTGCGAGGAGGCTGCATTTTGCCAATACAAGTAAGTGTTTGCAATATCTTTAACTGGAGTGAGATATTCTTACAGCTGGAGTGCAAATTAGGGGACAGCAAATCAGCCCCTTGTTGGACACCCCACCATAATAACCTTTATAATTTTGCATCCCTGCTGCAGTTTAGTATTGTGCTTGACTGACTCTGTACTTCTTTCGGAAGATCATTTTTGCCACAAGGCATCGGTAACTTCAATGATACAACTTTTTGATGTTTGTTTCCTTCCGATTTACAGAATTAAATAAAAACATTGTTTAGTATGCATTGTGGATTTCTATTATAGAATCATGAAGTAATGTAGCAAATTGCTTTGGCCCACTGTGTATATGCCAACGATTGTAATTGTACTAATCCCATTTACCTGCATTTTGTCTGAAGGCTTCCATGCTTTGGTGATCCTTAAGTATCTGCCTCCACCAGCACCGCTATGTAGGTTCCAACCCTTCTTTATGAAGGGGATAAAAGGCCTCCTCTCCCTCAGATCTGTTCTAAACCTCTTACCTCTCAACTTTTGCCCTGTTGTTTTTGACATCTCCACAAGGGAATGAAGGTTTTTCCTGTCTCTACATCATTCTCATAATTTTGTAATTCTGATTATAATTGATATCCACAAAACACTGATCATCCGTCCAATTTAATGTATGGGACAGAGTAAAACAAAAACTAATCACTCCACTTTCCAAATGTTTCATCTGTCCTGAGAAGAGCTCATTCCTGATATCAAAAGCACATAACAAATACTTCGGAAGTGACCTGGGTGCAGATTTAGCTCTATAACCAGTAACATGAGAGTAAAGGTTGAATGCAATTGTTCATATAACTCTGCATTTTGTTCAGGAACCCAATACCACAACAGCTACCTCTCGTGGGAACCCATTTGCTCTGATTGCGGCTCTGTCTAATGAGGGAGTTGCAAGAGGAAATCTCTTCTGGGATGATGGTGACAGTCCACTAACTTTTGAAAATGGTGACTATACTGAAATTATCTTCATAGCAAAAAATGTAAGTGTGACTGACTGAATAATTATGTAATTTGAGTTGAACCATCTGCACATCTTTCCTGGGAATAAAATACAATGACTGCTTAAGCCCTAATATTTCTCTGTTGCTCCACTTGCACAAATTAATGTCCAACTGGAAATTGGGAACGTCAAGAAAAGAAATGCTGCATAGTTACCATGTGTCACATCTGCAGTCATTAGAGCAGTGGACTCACCATTGCAAACTTCAGTAGCTCTATAGATCTACTGAACATGCATTGCAAGTTTTCATCAATGTGAAATACATGGAGAAACTCTGAATCCTGAACCTCAGCTGGGTGAGGGGTTCAGGGGGACAGCAGTTGGATCATTCTGTGGTAGCAGGATCACATTTGAACCAGTGAATGTCGGGGCAGAGGAAAGATGATGTGCTATATGCAAGGTTTAAATTACGATAAGACATGGAAGCAAAATAGGCTATTCAGTCCATCAAATCTGCCTTGTCATTTAATAATGAGCTGATCTATTTTCCCCACTCAGCTTCACTGCCTGGCCTTCTCCCCATAACCTTTGATGACCTTTCTTTGCCATCTCCTTGTCTGCAATATTATTTCCCCAGCGTAATTTAATAGTGGTCCTCTATCTATCTTCACCTCTCTTTTACATTTTATATACTTAAAGAAGCTTTATTCTATCCTCTTTGATATTATTTGCCTGCCTGCTTTCATCTTTTCTTTCCTTGTGAGTTTTTTAGTTTCCTTCTGAAGTTTTAAAAAACCCCATTCCTCTTTTTTCCTACTAATTTTTGCTTCTTTGCCTGCCCTCTTTTTTTTCCTGTTGATTTCCCTTGTCAGCTGCAGTTGTGACATTTTTCCATTTGAATATTTCCTTAATATTTGGTATGTATTTATTCTGCATCTTCCTCATTTCTTGCAGAAGCTTTATCTGTTGCTGCTGCTCTGCCATCCTCTCTACTAGGGTCCTCTTCCAATCTACTTTGGCCAGTTCCATTCTCATGCCACTGTAATTCCCTTTACTCCACTGAAATGCTGACATATCTGGCTTTAATTTCTTCTTGTTAAATCTCAAATTGAACCATCATATTATGATCACTGCCGCTTAATGGCTCCTTTACTGTAAGCTCTCTCTCCTCATCTCTGGTGCATTGCACAACAGCCAATCCTGTACAGCTGATCTCACAGTGGGTTTATTGACAAATTGCTCTAAAATGCTCATCTTGTAGGCATTCTACAAATTCTCTCTTGAGATCCAGACCCAACTTGGTTTTCCCAATCTACTTGCATGTTAAAATCCCCCAAGACTAACATTGCCCTTCTGACACACCTTTTCTATTTGATGTAATTTGTTGACCACATTCCAACTACTATTTAGAGGTCTGCATTCTAACTGCCAACCATGTCCCTTTACCCTTGTCATTTAACTTAACCTATGATTTGATATCTTCTGATCCTCTGTCACCCCTTTCTATTGATCTCATGTTATTCCTTACCAATAGAGCCACACAATCCACTCTGTTTTCCTGCTTATCCTTTCAATACATTGTATCCTTGGACATTCAGCTTCCAATTACATCCTTCTTTTATCCATGATTCCGTGATGGCCACATCATACCTGCCAATGTGTAGCTGTACTACAAGCTCATCCACTTTATTAAATGTGGCATCAACTGGGAGATAAAATTCATCTTGTTGGAGATCTGCACTTTAACAAATAAGGAGGCTGATCAATGATTGAAGCCTCTGATAGGGAGTCAACATCACGTGAATCAGGAAATTGGGGAAAATCAAAACTGTGATGAGGTATGGTGCTATAGGCATTTGGAGATTGGAGCAAATGGAGAGTTGTGGTGAAGTTAGTGCAGGGAGAGGTTTTAGAAAAGTAGTGTGACTGAAGTAAGTGGGGTCACAGTACAGTGTAGCACAATAAGAGCACAGTATCATCTGGAGTGATCAGTGCTGTCCAGCACATAGAAGAGTGTGATTAAATTGTCACTGTAAGTCGTCTATGATGTGGCAAACATTATTTAAAAATTAAGAAAACTAAATCTGCACCTCATGATGTGTGATCATTTGTGATTCGTCAACTGCAGCCAGAAAAACCTGCTGGACATTGCTCAACCAGTGAGCAAAAAGTGATTGTTGAATTTTGGGAAATTCCTTTGGAAATCATACCTGGAAATCTGGGTTCAAAACAAACCCAAGTTATGGACTTGGAAATGCTAAATGCCTATTTTTGGGATATTACACAATTAATTAATTTTTGATTTCGATCTAGTTTTGCAGTTATATAATTTGATAACTGCATTTGTTTGACATACCACTGTTTAAAGATATTCACGTGGTTTTATTAGATTACACTGCTCCCTACTTATAAACCAACATTTTAGAGAAGCTGACGTGCTGTGTGGACATTTCATTGATGTGCGACTATTTTAAACTTTTTTTTCTTTATTCCATCCCTAGAATGTGTTATTCAGTGAAATAGTTCATTTGAACAGCCAAGTGGATGGCTTGCGTTTACAAACAGTTTGTGTTTTTGGAGTTCCATCTCCCCCACAGAATGTTTCTGTTAATGGACTATGGATCACTGACTTCTCCTACAGGCTAGACACCAAGGTGAGGACCAAACTTGCTCCAGATGGGGCTTAATCATTTTGTAGAACACAAATGAAATTAAGTCAAATTTGTAAAGTTTTTTTTTGCTCATTATTTTGATTTGCTTTTAGCTGACACTGTTAACATCTTGCTCAGTGTGTTTCCAAAGAATCTATGTAGTACTTGATATATAACCTTTAACATCTTCCTGCTGAATTTGACAAGATCTTTGGTATTTGGATTGGGTGTGGTGCAGTTAGGGCGGGAGGATGCCAATAGGTTATTACTGCTAAGCTTGATCTTAACCTCAGACAAAAATCTAGACTAATTAGAGCTCTGAACATGATAAAGTCATCATTGAGTAAACTATCCATTGGTGCAAGGATACTAGTTTGTGAGATGGGAGAAACAGATGTGTATCATCTGGTCATGTTTAATCAAGCTTCTGGAAAGAGTTTAAGTGAATTTTGAAATTCATGATGTCAACTTTACATGCATTTTGCATTTTGAACAAAATCAACACCGCGTTGGTGTTTGTGTCTACTCTGTACATGTCATGTCTGATTTTTCTTTAAAGGTGTTGACTTTGCAGAATCTCTCTGTTCTTCTGGAAGAAGAGTTCACAATTGCATGGTTCTAAACAAAGTAAAGCTGAGTGCTGGTATGAAGAAGGGACACCGCAACAAAATGGACATAGATTAATAATCAAGTCTAGAAAGGGTTAAAAGAAATGATTTTAAAAAGGCTACAGATGCTGAAATTCTAAAATAAAAACAAAATACAGTAAATATTCTGGGCAGAATTTGTGGAAAGAGAAACAGAGTTGATGTTTCACTTGGAAGAGACTGAGGAAGGTTCTTTGAGTGAAATTTCATCTTTGCTTCCTTTTTCACAAATGCAGCTTGACCTGCTGAGGGTCTGACATTTCCTGTTTTTGTTCAATAAATTATGTTTAATGTTGTTATGCAATGAGGGATGGGAGGCTTGCCCATTCTTACTAAATGAATGTGGAAGTTTTAAATTGTGCCATTTTACATTGACTTGTTTCACAATTCATATTTTTATGTGGCACTTTAATGCACAAGACTCTTGATTGAACAATTTTATACAAAAAGAATATATATCACATTTACAATTGACTTAAATTCATTTCTGATAAAAGCATGAGCTGCCACTGGCTTTCCTCCTTCATTTGCAAACAAGGTCAATTTAAAATTCTGTATGTTCCCACACAGAGCTTAGTGGAAGTGCCATGGGGACATAACACATGCTATAGAGAGCAGAAAAATCAGTGTGGTACAGAAACATAAGAACATGGGAGGTGACGGTGGACTTCAGGAGGATGAAGGTCTACCATTCTCCATTACACATCAATGGTTCACTCGAGCAGAGCATAGAGTTTCCCAGTGTGTATATAAAGAATGACCTATCCTGGACTAACCACCTCAGTAGTCAGGAAGGTACAACAGCACCTACATCTCCCAAGGAGGTTGAGGAGGGCAGGGCAACCAACCCACATCTTGATAATATGTTACAGGAGCATAATTGAGTGTGCCCTGCTTGGCTGCATCATTGTTTGGAAAGGTAGCTGCAAAGCATTGGACCTAAAGTCAATACAGAGGATCATCAAAACAGCTGAGAAGATCACTGGAACCTCTATTGATGACAGTAGCGTTGCTTCAATGGGGCTAAAAGAATTATAAAAAACCCTTTCAGTCCAGCGCACAGTATTTGTGACCCACAGCCATCAAGAAGGAGATCTAGGATCATCAAAATTAGAACTGTTAGGCTGGGAAATAGCTTCTTCCTGCAAACTATGATGATCAGTATCCAGTAACCATGTAAATAATCCCAAAATATTTATGTATTTATTTTAAATGATATGTGAACTTATGACTATGTACTGTTTATGTGTGCATCGTGGTCTGGTGAGAGTTTTGTTGTAATGCATATGTACAGTTAAATGATAATAAATGGACAAAAGAAATTGGAGCTGGAGTTGGCCATCTGGCCCAACGAGCATGCTCTGCTACTCTGGAAAAAGTAGTTCCTTCTCATCTCTCAATGTTCTTCTCCAAAGCTCAAAGCTGTGTCCCCTAGTTTTCGTCTCACCTCCCAGTGGAAACAACCTTCTTGCTTCTATCTTATCTATCTCTTTCAATATTATTTTGTTTCTATAAGATCCCTTGTCATTCTTCTGAATTCCAGTGAATATAGTTCCAGATGGCTCCAAGTCTGAAGTCAACCGAGTGAACCTCCTTTGCACTGCCTCTAAATCACTGATGTTATAACAAAGCACCAGCCTCCTCTTTATTTCCAATGGGTTCTATAATATCAGCCTATCTTTGTCTCCTCTCATAAAATCCAACCATCACAATTCTAATGTACAGCTGGAGAAATTTAAAAAAAACACTTCATTAAGCTGTACTTTAGACCCAGACTACTCTGATCATTGTTAAACCAAGCATTTAACACAGAAAATTCTTGGAATCCATCGGTCATGGGCCTCTGGTAGTCATGGAAAATAGGTAGTTTAATATTGTGTGATTAAGTAAACTGATTTGAATGAAAAGCTTTGTAACTGTTTTTCAATAAAGTTGCAATGTGATGTAAACCCTGTCCTTTGAGCTTGAGCAATTAATATCTAATATTGTGTATTTTTTGATGTGACTAGGTTGTCTAAATATAAATATAGTCCATTTTCCCTTCTTCAGAAATTGAGATTTCTTATTGTGCTTTTGGGATTTGGGAAGAATTTTTATTTCTCTTCTTTGCAGTTGAGCTACGCTAACCCTGCCGCCTTCATAATTAACAGGTCTCTCTGCCCAAGTTTACAGGTAAAAAGCCTTATTAGTATATTTAATAATATACTAATAAAGAATCTTACTAGGCAGAGATAGGGGGAGACTTTGGGAGAGTCGCCCCAGCAGCGAATGACATCAGCTGGCTCTTCATCCTTTATTCAAACAGCTGCTGCGGGTGGGGCACAACTGGGACGTTCTGCTGGCTGAATGTTGTTCTCATCTTCACCAATGGGCTGTGTGTTGCTTCGGAGAGCATTTACTTTTACAATTTTAAACTTTTATTTAAATTTTTATTTATTTTCTTTTAATTATTCAACTTCTATCAGTTACTTGGAGTTATCGGCTGCTTGAATTCCGGTTAACGAGGCCATTACTGTATGTTGCCCAGATTTTGCAATTGAACCACCGGCTGTCATTATACTTGAGGATCACAGGAAGATCCAGCAGTTAAATGTGGAATCTTGAAGTAAGAAGTCTGCTGCTTTGCTGCCTTTTGCTAGCAAGATCTTCAGAGATCAGTGAGTTGATTGAAACACCAGTTATTTACAAGCTATTCTTTCTGTAAGATATCTAGAAATGTCACTCTTTATCACGAAAGGTGGAAATGATTTTTTTTCAATGATGTACTGAGCCATAATGACCACTTGCCATATTCCAGGGCCAAAAACTACCACAATTTTTTATGAGGATTGTAATAATCTGAAGTAAATAGATTTATATTTTACATAACTTTTTTTAAAATTGATTTGTTTTTGCTCCATTTTAATCCATGAATATGTGACTATCTAAAGGAATCTAGAGAAAGTTTCAACTGTTTATTAAAATGTGTGTGATTTTATTTTGTGAAAACTGAGAATATTTTTGTAATATTGAGGTTAATAATATTATTGTAATTGGATGCTAGGGATATTGTTGACCATAGTTTAGAGTATCAGTAATTAGACCTTAGGGATATTGTTGACTGTAGTCCAGAGCATCGGCAATTAGACCAAAGGCTACTTCATGCCACAAAGATAATGAAATCTTCTTGCCCACTTTGTCATCCAAGTCATTATTTTGTCTGAGGACACTGAGTTTTAACTTAAGTTGGTTTCCCCAAGTCATAACTTAAAAATGATTCTGTGGCATTAAGTTATAGGGCTATTTTCTAAAGTATCGTACTTTTCATCAATTCAGATCTCACCATGGGAGTTGGGGATTTTAAATTCAACTAAATAAATCTAAATTTTTTTAAAGAAAAAAGCATCAGTAATGTTTTGTAATCCCCTGAAGGAAATCTACCATCCTTCTTTAGGTTAAATAAAGTGTGACTCTCAATTCAACAATGAAGTTGGCAGTTAACGGTTTGAGACCATTGAAGACAGTAAACACAGATTTTGCACATGATATCCAATACAAACATTTGTATTTTGGAACTGAGATGTATTTTGGCTCCAAGTGGAGCCAGTACAGCTTTTGCCTCACAGTATTATAGGTCTGGATTTAATCCTTGGGTGTTCTCTTTGAGGGTTTCCTCCTGATGCTTCAGTTTCCTCCATATTTTACAACCATCGCAAATTAACTGGCCCCTGGTGTGAAGGGGAGTAGTGGTATCTGGTGAGCCACGTCACAAAATGAGAGCCCATGGAATTAGTAGAAAGATATCAGTATAGTTAGAGCATTGGCTGATTGGCAGGAAATAAAGATTGGGAATAAAAGGATCCTATGCTGGTGGGCTACTGGTTACCAGTGGTGTACTGAAGGGGTCAGTGATGAGGCCACCATTTTACATTGTATGTTAATGATTTGGATTACAGAATAAATGGCTTTGTGGCTAAATTTGCAGATGATGCAAAGATTGGTGGAGGGGCAGGTAGTGAGCAGAAAACAGAGGCTGCAGAGAGACTTGGATAGATTAGGAGAAAGAACAAAGAAGAGGCAAATAAAATGCAATGTTGGAGATTGTACAGTCATACACTTCGGAAGAAGGAATAAACGGGCAGACTATTATTTGGATGGGGATAAAATTCAAAATTCGGATATGCAAAGTGATTTGGAGTCCTCGTGCAGGATACCTTAAAGGTTAACCTCCAGGTTGAGATGGTAGATAAGAAGGCAAATCCAATTTTGGCATGTATATTTGGATGAATAGGGTACAAGAGCAGGGATGTGTTGTTGAGGCTTTATAAAAAGGCCTCACTTGGAGTACAGGGTTTAGTTTTGGGCTCCTTATTTTAGTAAGGATGTGGTGGCATTGGAGAAGGTCCAGATAAGATTTACAAGAATGTTTCCTGGGATTAAAGGATTAGCATGTGAGGAACATTTGAAGGCTCTAGGACTGTACTCCTTGGAAATCAGAAGAGTTGTGGGGGGGGGGGGGGGGGAAGGTGATTTCATAAAAGCATTTTGAATGTTGAAAGGCCTAGACAGAGTAGATGTGGCAAAGTTGTTTCCCATGGTAGGGAAGTCGACAAGAGGGCACAACTTCAGGATTGAAGGGTTCCCATTTAAAACAGAGATGCAGAGGAATTCCTTTAGCCAGAGAGTGGTGAGCCTCTGGAATTTTCTGCATGGGGTTCTGTGGAGGACAGATCGCTGGATGTATTTAAGACAGAGGTTAATAGCTATCTGAATAGTCAGGGTGTCAAAGATTATGGCAAGATGGCAGGTGAGTGGAGCTCAGAGGGAGAATGGATCAGCTCATGATGGAATGGCAGAGCAGATTTGACCATCGAATCTCCAAAGGAAAAATAAATCATTTCAGAAGCCTGAACATTCAATGCATTTTGCATGCAAATCAGCAATAAATTAACATTCATACAATAAATTTTGTTACAATTTAGTCCTTAGTAAGAATTTGTGTTGCATTGGGCTGCAAGGTACTCTTGTGTAGAATTGTGTTGAAGCTTAAAGCAGTGATTTGCTTGAATATGTATGTTGCGTATAATTTTAAGAGTTAATGAATTATTTCACTGAGATATAAAATATTGTCAATTTTTTTTGATGCCTTTGTAAAAGTTTTATCAGACTGACAAAAAAATTTCCTCCTATTAACTAAAATAATAATGAGTGATTGCACCACAATCAAATGGACTAATCTAGTGGTTTGCCATTAGTGGAAACCTACTTCGGTGATTTATTCTTTGCAAGTCTTGAAGATACCCATGGGTATTTTATGAAAGACATTGCAATTGGTGAAAATAATTATAATTTCATACTTAAGCAGAGAGATGATAAAACAATTATTTTAAATTACTCATGAAAAAGAGGGAATACATTTTTGATCATAATTAACTTAAACCTGTAACACAAATACACAAGTATTCATCTTTGAATTCAACCTCTGAATGCTGAGTCATTTCCATATTTCCACCCCCACCCCCCCCCCCCCCCCATCACACTATGTAAAATTTTGACACCTGTGTCAGAATCACCATGCAAAATTGACTTAGTTCATTTGTATGAATATCCTGCAGTACTGCCTTGGGATATTTAAAATGGGAGAGGTTCAACTGTGTTTCCTGGCAACCTGATTAATCTGTAACCATAGCAATAGAACAATTCAGTTGGGTTTATAGCCATCTTTTGCAAAGCCGTTATCTGCTGTAACGTCTCCCCAGACTAGGTCAGTTTGATTTGAAATGTGCATACCTATTGCTATTTGTAGACAATTCCTCTCTAAATCCTAAAATGTTGTTTTATCTTGCTTTTTTAAAAAAAAATTGATCCATTGCATTTACGTTATTGATCAAAATGTAATTATTTTCAGAGCAATGTTCTTCGATCGCTCTCAAAATATGCAAAAATACATCAAAACAAATGGCAAATGTGTAGCACAAAATTCTGTAGACACCGTGGTTGAAGTAAAAAACGCAAAATACTGAAGAAGTTCATCAGTTCAAACAGTATGAGAAAATGCCGGCATAAGTGGTCTAAATAACATTAAGCACCTTAAAAACTGAAAATTTAGTTTTAAATCATCTTTGAAGTGAATAATTAATGGAAAATGGACTTGGTAATTTGCAAAAAGGAGCTGCCACTTGCCACAAAGGAACACATGAATGACTGCAATGTCTGGATTTACACATTTGAATGCAAATATACGGACACCAGGTCACTGACTCATTTATTGTGAGTGTGGTCAGTTTCTTGATATTGCAACTGCAAATTCAAACCTATTATGTTGTGATGCAAGTTTCCACTAAAATCTTGAGAAAAATTAATTTACATATGCATGAAATGAAAGCAGTAAAATCTGATAATGTTTTTCATCTCAGGCAGCATGTGAAGAGTGAATTACAGGATTGCATCTACAGTATTTTAAAGTGAAGAGTCTGACAAGTAAGGCTAATGAACCTATAGAACATCACAGCACAGAATACAGGCCCTTTGGCCCTTCTAGTATCTGCTGAACTATTCTGCCTAGTCCCACTGGCCTGCACCCAGTCCATAGTTCTCCATACCTCTCCCATCTTTGTACCTGATTAAATTGTTCAAAAATGTGAACATTAAGCCCGCATTCATCACTTCAGCTGCCAGCTTGTTCCACACCTACTACTCTGTGTGAAGAAGTTCCCCCTAATCTTTTCCCATTTCATCCTTAACCCATGTGATCTGGTTTGTATCTCACCTAAACTCAGTGGAAAAAGCCAACTTGCATTTACTCTTCCCATACCCCTCATAATTTTGTTTACTTTGATCAAATATCCCCTCAATCTTCTACGCTCCAGGGAATAAAGGCATAACCTATTTAATCTTTCCCAGCAACTCAGTTCCCGAAGTCCTGGCAACATCCTAGTAAATCTTCTCTGCACCCTTTCAGTCTTATTGATATATTTCCTGTGCTTTGGTGTCCAAATTTAGCCTCACCAATGATTTATGAAGGCCAATATGCCTGTTGTGAGAATTAAAGACTTAGAGGCTGCTTTCCAAGTTTTACTCAACTTAATTGTACAGTTAGAATTTGGAATTATTTAGAACAATTAAGAATAAATTTGTAATGTTACATCCTTTCCTTCTAAGAAAAAAACACTAGCAATATCGAGCTACATTTTACAGGACTACTCCCATCCATATCAATTGGGAGGTTTTGGGACATGGCTGGATCTCCTTAGTCTTGTGGAGCTCCTGTTTCATCATCCCCCACACTATGGCATGTCATATCTTCCACCAGATTTCTTTAATCTTGTTCCACAATAGGAGATGTGGGGATTGCCTCAGCTTCTAGACAAGGTGCCAAGTCACAAACAGACGCAGTAGCTTCCCGTCCACCTGGGTACCTAATGTTTGCATATGTTGGATTACCGTTAAGAAGTTCAACTTGATCTACAAGTGGTTTATTCTTGTTCCTTCTCACAAACTTTATTAGTAGTATGGTTTCAGGGGTCATTAATCAGGAGGACAGTGAATGTCCATGGAATGAGGGGCGATGGAATTTAAAAAAAATATGTTTATGGGGTGTAATATTGCTGTACACAACAGCGATCTTTGGTAGAACCTCAGGAAGCACCAGTTCCCAATGTTTCTTGGGCAGTTACGAGATCTAAAGGCCAAACAGACTGCCTTCCATATGACGCCTCTCTACCTGTCCATTCCCGATTGGGTGGTATGAGATAGTATGACTTGTGGCATTCTCCTTCTGGGAGAGATAATCTTTCAGGTCCTTAGATATGAAGGTGGTGCCTCAGTAAGAGTGCATGTAATTTAGCATTCCACATCGGCTAAATAGCGGTTCCGGGCATCTGATCACTGATAGAGTAAGCATATTGAAACATGGAAAGACAAAGGAGAAATGCAAGTATTCATCAACTACTTTTGAGATGTGAGTTACTCAAAGCTGTAGGCAAGGGGCCCTTGAAATCAATACTAAGCAGTTTCATAAGTTCTGTTGCTGTTATCTCCTGGTGGGTGGTAGAACTTGGGCTTTAGTTCAGCATAGACCCTGCATGAAGTCTTTGTGACATCTTCTGTATATTTAAAAAAAAAATGACAAAATCCGTTGTGAATGTCGGTGAGTGTGGAGGTAATAAAGGCTGGACAAGTGTATGCTTGACTAAATGCGTCAGGGCCCACAGTCTCTTTCCCAGGATTGTGTAACTAAATGCTGCAAGTTCCAGCCTCCAATCTTGGATCTTTTTGTTCTTTATCTTTGTACACTTTTTACTGTCAAACATAAAGACCACTGACCTCTGATCAGTAACCAAGCTAAAGTGGCACCATGCCAGGTAGTGGCTCCATTTGAGCACGACCTCAATGATAGTAGTCACTTCTTTCTCTACAACATAATAGTGGAATTCACTTCCTTGTAGCGTCTTTGACATGAATGCAACAGGCTGTCCTCCTTGGTTAAGGACAGAAGAAATAGCCACATCAGATGCGTTACACTCTACCTCAAAGGGTTTTCATCCACTGAGTGCAGGTTGGCTTCTTCCAACCCCCTCTTTAGTAAAATAAAGGCGTTCAGGGCCTTTTCCTCCATTGGAAACTTCTCTGTGTTTCCCATTGGTTGAATATTGTTAGAAAACCCAGGAATCCATTTGGCGTCATAAGTGAACACCCCGAGGGCCCTTTCTAAGGTTTGCACATTTTCTGGTGGAGGAGGCTCTTGGAGTGGGCGAAGCCTTTCCGGATCTGGCTTAATGATCCCCTTCCCCACACAGTATCCAAGGGCATTAATGGAATTCACAGACTCCACAGCCTTTGAATCATTAAGCGTCAGATGCCTCTGACTGATGGTCTTCAGGAATTTCTTTACATTTTGATTATATCCCTCTTGTGTACGTCCAGCAATAGTGATGTTATCAAAGTAAGGGAAGGCACTTTGCAGTTTTTCTTTCACTAACTTGTTCATAGCTCGCTGGAAGATGGTTATCCCATTTGTGACTTCTACAAAATTGGTGTAAACGTCCATTGGCTTCAAAAGTTGTATATTTCTTATCTGACTCCTTCAGTGACACTTGATAGTAGGCACTTTTCCGGTCAAAGGGAGAGAACACGCTATATTTTGCAAGTTCATTCACCATTTTGTCAATTCTTGGCAAGGGATATATTGATTGATTATCTATGAATAATGCACACACATTTGCTTCTTGTGTTGGTGGGTAGGATCCTTCTACTACTTGGGCTTGCCTTGGATATGTGCACATCTCAATTATGCCTTCTGAAAGTAACTGGCAAATTTCCTCTGCAATTAAGTCCTGATCATCTTTGCTAAAGTGTCTTGATTTAGCAGCAAATGGTTTACAACTTGGTGATAAGTTTGGAAAAAGGCATGGCTCTTCTATTTTTGCTGCTGTCATTGGACAGTAATGATCAGCACCATTCACAGTCGGCTCAGACAAGGGTCCTCTATTCACATTTCACACTCAGATGCTGACGTTGAAAACCCTGGCCAAGTATTAAGTCAGAACATAGGTCCTTCAATACACCAAGTCACGTGGCTATTAAGACTTAGATCAACAACAATATATCCTTGGAAACTAGTGTTTAAAGTTTTCTGAGCCATAGCCTTTACTGGATAGGTGAGCCTTTAGTTCTAGTTCCAGCGTGACTCTCTCACTAATGTAATTTTCAGCGTTTCATGAGTCCAACAGAGCACTTGACCTTTTACCACTCGCAGTCACAAAGGTTGCAGCTTAAGCGAGTCCATGTGGCACATTAATAAATGTAGCCAGTACCTGAGAATTGACCACTGTTGCCACTGAGCTTGGTGAGGCCTTGGATTTGCACACCTGAGCATAATGTCCCTTCGCACATTTATAACATGCATCCTCGCATGCTGGACAGTTATCCTGTGAATGGTAAGGGAAACCACAGAAGAAACATTTCTGTTTTGTATATAAGTGGCTTCTCAAGAGGAACTGGAAGGTTATCAGGCAGCCCTGTTAAAGAGTCTTTCTCTCGTACCTGTGATGGTTCAGGGTTCACTACTGCATCTGTATGGGCCACCGGGGTAGCATATACATCATTATTGTGTTGAGCTACGTCTAATGCAAAGCTTGGTTATAAGTTGTCTGTAAGTCCAGTGTTTTGTTTTCTAAGAGACTCTGGCATATTGCAGATGAGGCAATGCCAGCGATTAATGTGTCACGTGTCGTTTCCACACAATGATCTCAAAAATACAGTTTCTCTTTAACTTTTCCAACTCCCTGAAAAAATCATCTAATGATTCTCCCGGCTTCTGGTAGCCAGTAAAGGTCTGGCAAAAACCTCATTGGGAATCTTCACATCTACACTGTCCAACTTAGAGATAGCGGAGTCAAATTTTTCACGTCCTTCTATGTATTCAAAAACGTTGCAACTCACAGCCCTAATAGTGTTCTGTACTTTTTCGGTATCTTGTCCCCATAGTCGTCGACGTAGTTCATGAAAATGATATGCCAATGTCATCACTCCTTGGCAGCATTTGGTGAGCTGGGGTCGATGTCTATGTGCTCAAGCCTCCATGCTTGTCTATTAAGTTGAGTAAATTGTTGTGATAATGAAAAACTTGGTGGCTGCTTTCCAAGCTTTACTCAATTGTACAGTTAGAGTAAGAATTTAAAAAGAAGGCACGAGGCAGCAGCTCAAAGCTGATTGGAGGAAGAACAATTAAGAATACTTGGTAATATATCCTCTACACAACTAATTTTGGTATCATCAAAAAACTTACTAATCATGTTGATACTCATCTAAATTGTTAATATGGACAACAAATAATGGAACACAGAACCAATCTCTACAATTACAGGCCTTCAATCTGAAAACCATCCTCCACTACCACTCTCTGCCCTTGATCACCAACCCAATTTTGCATCCCATTGGGAAGTTCATCACTGATCCCATGTGGTCTCCCCTTCCAAGCCGGTCAAAAGCCTGACTAAAGTCCAAGTAGGTAATGTCTATCATCTTCTTCTCACCAATCTACTTGATCATCTCTTCAAAAAAGATTAATTCATTCTAATGTACATCAAAACCAATTGATCAGTTTTTAATCTGGATGAATCCTTTGTGTGCTGTTGAAAGAAATGGAATATATCTTTCACCAGCTTGTCCAAAAGTCATCCTTTTCTCAAAGTCCTTTCTGTTACTTCAGTTTTTCTCTGCAGCATGTTTGTATCTGACTGATTTTGTAGCATGAAAAGTCACTCCTTGTTACTGTTGAAAAATGTCTCAATTAAAATCACCTCTTTCACAAAATGGTTGAAAACTGTTCAAAGCTCAATTTGAAAAGCTACAAAGAAAGATAAATGCCATTGTAATTAGGATGAAATTGATTAGAAAATAGGTTTTTTCTCTCCGTTGAATGTTCATTCTTTCATTCTCATTTGCTTTGTTAGTGGGAAGCTTAATGATGGGGTGAAAATTGTTGAACCATTTATCAAAGAATCAGCCTTACTTTTCCTCGCTTAGGTCCTTTCAGATCTACCTATTTTTCTGTATGGCTTGTATGGTAAATCATTGATTTTCCAGTTGAAAAGGATATTATTTTTCTTGGAGCTTTGAGTTTGCTGCTTTCCTCAGCATGCCTGTTATGTTGGTCATTGATTCTCTCTGCTCATAGTCCTTCAGATAGCTCTCTGCCTTGGTAACTGTGAAGTGATCCTATCTAACGTTTGTAATAACTAATATCAATGGCATGAGCTAAAGCACTTTTGATTTAATTGTAAGTATTCCTGTGAATATATTCACTTTTATATTCTTGAGAAGCAATTCTTTGCATAACTTTGTCGGTTATTACCAACTGATACTGAAAACCATTTGGTTGAAACATTCAGTGAGAAAATAATTAAAAATGGAAATGGATCAAGAATTCGACAATTCTGATACATGCTGTCTGACACTTCAAATGAAACCGCCAAGAAAGTGCAATAGGTTTCCAATTAGTTGTTTTTCTCCTTTTGAACACAAATACAGTCTATTAGGCTTTCTTTTTAATTTAACTTTGTCCTTTGAAAATGAAGATTCAAATCGTTTAAGTAAATTCCTGAATTTGGGTCCATTTTTAATAAAAAGATGAAGGCTTCAAAACAAATGAAAAATTACCCAGATGTATTTGATTCACACAAATTAGGACATCTTCAATCTGGTTAATTAACATTCAATCATTCTACAAAGAGCAGCCTTCCATAAATGTCACCGGACAATGAATATTCTGGGTGTATTATGGAGTTTGGGGTGCTGGTCTCAAAAAATCACATTAACATTTTTTTTTAAAATTACACACCGTGTTTTAGATATAACCTATTTTTGTGATTTCCTGTCATATTTTAAGTCTACTTCAAGCATATTAAATGCAACATGTCATTGAAAATTCATTTTTGCATTCGCACTTGGACCTCTTGCCTGCTGGTCTTGATGCAGTCAGTGACGAATATGGTGAAAGGTTTCACCAGAACATTGCAACCATGGAAGAGCGGTATCAGGGGAAATGGAATCCATCAATGCCAACCGACTATTGTTGGTCACTGACACAAGAGGCATCAGATACTGAGTACAAACG
This sequence comes from Narcine bancroftii, assembly GCF_036971445.1. Classification (NCBI taxonomy): domain Eukaryota; kingdom Metazoa; phylum Chordata; class Chondrichthyes; order Torpediniformes; family Narcinidae; genus Narcine; species Narcine bancroftii. The sequence continues at coordinate 362,299,773 of NC_091471.1, read as the reverse complement.
AAAATCACCGGCAAAACATTTATAGGTCAGTTGAACTAACGCAATGTGTCAGAATCATTATGCAATTAAATGTACTAAATTCAATGGAAGTTAATTTAATGTTTCTCCAAATTCCTCTGTGATACAGCAAATCTGAAATTATCTTTGTGTTCAGTTTGAAGTTATCTATCATAATTCCCAATTTTCTTTCAGGAAGCAAACCTTATGAAAAGATTTGTTGACCAGTGTAATCTCACCAACCTTGATGTCAAGGAAGCATTAAACCAAGTCAAACTGAAGTAATGGGTATCGGTGAGAAAACTCATCAATACCTTGCTTTTTGATTCTCCCAACCAAAAAGGATAATTTAACGGGTTCCCACGCTATATTCCATTTTTCCTTGATATTCTCTTGAATCTGAAAATCTTGCTTAATTTCTTAAATTTCACAAACATTAAATCTTGAAGCCAAATCTTAGATTTCTGCAGTTCTCTCCCATAAATTGAACAAACATTTGGTCACTTGTCCTTGTGCTCGGTGACTTGAGCAAAGTGCATGTTATTTTGTTGGTTCTCTGAAGTGCAACCCTTAACAGAATAACTTTGTAAGATTATAATGGTGGTACTTGGGCAAATAAATTTGCCAATTGTCTAACCTGTTGGAAAATTCTATCCTTCACTTAGCTCCCCATTTACATAAAAATTGTGAATTGTTCAGGTTGGATTATTCTTGTTATTTTATAATTCTACTGGACAAAAGCAATTTATAGAAGCTTGTAATATTTCTCATTGCTAATTCTGATGAATGTAATTTAATTTTTTTAAGCTCTTTTCAGTTCCCATTTTATGTTAATGAAATTAAAAAGCTGCCACCAAGAAATTCTGACACTGTTCAAGGGAACACAAGGATTGTTGAATTATGATAATTGCGGCTCTGCAGTTTTATGTACTGCTAGATGGCTTTTGCACATTTTTCTTTGAGAGAATAAGGAAAGTATGGGATTGGAACTTGGGGTAGAGCTGTGAGTGGGGACTGCTAGCAATCTAATGTGCTCGGCTAGTTGTGGTTCAGATATCGGGACCTGGTGATATAGCTGGCCAGAATAGTGTCCAGAGAATATAAGACTTGCTACAGTAATTGTGAATGACGAGAGCAGAATAAAAAAAGTGGGGGCAAAATCGAAGGGGATCAACCTAAATTGAGTTCAGGCGATGGTCAAAAAACAATGCAGGAGAAACTCAGCAGGTCAACCAACGTACTTTATAGAGCAAAGATTAAAAAGAATATAGCATTTCAGGCTTGAGCCCTTCATCCTGAAACATTGGTTATTTATCCTTGCCAAAATGTTTGGCCTGGAAGTCAGCCTGAAGAAAACTGAGGTCCTCCATCAGCCAGCTTCCCACCATGACTACCAGCACCCCCACATCTCCATCGGGCACACAAAACTCAAAACGGTCAACCAGTTTACCTCTCTCGACTGCACCATTTCATCGGATGCAAGGATCGACAACGAGATAGACAACAGACTCGCCAAGGCAAACAGCGCCTTTGGAAGACTACACAAAAGAGTCTGGAAAAACAACCAACTGAAAAACCTCACAAAGATTAGCGTATATAGAGCTGTTGTCATACCCACACTCCTGTTCGGCTCCGAATCATGGGTCCTATACCGGCATCACCTACGGCACCTAGAACGCTTCCACCAGCGTTGTCTCCGCTCCATCCTCAACATTCATTGGAGCGACTTCATCCCTAACATCAAAGTACTCGAGATGGCAGAGGTCGACAGCATCGAGTCCACGCTGCTGAAGATCCAACTGCGCTGGGTAGGTCACGTCTCCAGAATGGAGGACCATCGCCTTCCCAAGATCGTGTTATATGGCGAACTCTCCACTGGCCACCGTGACAGAGGTGCACCAAAGAAGAGGTACAAGAACTGCCTAAAGAAATCTATTGGTGCCTGCCCCGTTGACCACCGCCAGTGGGCTGATATCGCCTCAAACCGTGCATCTTGGCGCCTCACAGTTCGGCGGGCAGCAACCTCCTTTGAAGAAGACCGCAGAGCCCACCTCACTGACAAAAGACAAAGGAGGAAAAACCCAACACCCAACCCCAACCCACCAATTTTCCCCTGCAACCGCTGCAACCGTGTCTGCTTGTCCCGCATCGGACTTGTCAGCCACAAACGAGCCTGCAGCTGACGAGGACATTACCCCTCCATAAATCTCCGTCCTCGAAGCCAAGCCAAAGAAGAAAAAGAAGATAAAGTGCACTGTTGAACCTGCTGAGTTTCTCCAGCATTGTGTTTTCATTTCAATCTCGGTGTCTGCAGACTTTCATGTTTTACTTCAGGTGATGGTCGCTGCTTTGAAGAATGCTATCTAATGTCCCAGTCCACACTTCCAAGAAAGAGGCCACATTTCCAGAATGACAGAGTTCAGCCTGGAAGGGGGGGTTGCAATTACTTTCCACTCAGAAGCAGTGCTGCTCCTTGATAGTTTGTTGCACCTGCCAAAGGCTGTTGTCAGCACTACAGAAAGTGAGTTTTTCAAACATACACAGTTTTACTTTTAAATCACACAAGTTACCGTCAACCTGTAAATAGCCAACTTATTTGGAGTGTATGAACGATTTTCTGGTACTCATTGTGGTTCATTCCATTCTGACTGTAGGCCAAATTGTTGCTGTCTTTCACTTTCCAGGTTGGCCATCAAATCCCTGCTTTCTGGTATTTGATTAAAAGATGTACAATCCATTCTTTGTACATCAATACGATCTTGGGACCATCACCTTCCCAAGATCGTGTTATATGGCGAGCTCTCCACTGGCCACCGTGACAGAGGTGCACCAAAGAAGAGGTACAAGGACTGCCTAAAGAAATCTCTTGGTGCCTGCCCCATTGACCACCGCCAGTGGGCTGATCTCGCCTCAAACCGTGCATCTTGGCGTCTCACAGTTCGGCGGGCAGCAACCTCCTTTGAAGAAGACCACAGAGCCCACCTCACTGACAAAAGACAAAGGAGGAAAAACCCAACACCCAACCCCAATTTTCCCTTGCAACTGCTGCAACCGTGTCTGCCTGTCCCGCATCGGACTTGTCAGCCACAAACGAGCCTGCAGCTGACGTGGACATTTACCCCTCCATAAATCTTCGTCTGCGAAGCTAAGCCAAAGACATCAATACATATTTCCCATGATAGGAATTATTTCAGATAACAAAGAAATGTTGTCACCTGGAACAAATAGTTACATTCCCAAAACTTTTGCACAATTCTTGCTCATTCTAAACTTTCTGGTATTACAAGGTAATTAAAGCATGAAATAAACTGAAAGAAAGTGCATAGCAGAGCACATGTTAAAAGTTTTATCTGCCAAACAAAATCATATCTCAATGTGGCGAGGTCTCAATTTTTCCTTTTTAAAAAATTTTTGTTTCAGCTCAGAGGTACTCTGTCATTTTTGTCTTTCTTCTGAGCAAAATCAGGTGTTTCTGGCCATTGGAAATTAACTTCATTTGAAATGCATCATCTTTGGGCCTCTGAAGTGTATCCAAATCAAAATCAGTAGTAATAATTAGCTTTGCCTTAATTATTTTTAGGTCAGAATATTTACTTTCCTTATAAATGCAAACATCTTCTGTTGCCCATCACCACTCCCCCCACCACCCCCACACCCGTCTTCTCGCCTTTTTCCCTGCTATTACACCACTGGTAAGATCCCGCAGATGGATAATCTGAGCATTTTCAAAGCAACATGTAGCATTTTTGAAGTGAAATGAATGAAAATGTAAATTCTGCATGGTTAACATTTTATCTGAGGTAAGTTATGATTGTTTTAGCTGGCCTTTTGTCATCGTTGGATTTTGGTTTCATCATTTAAATCTGAAAATTTCGACCCTTGTACATTGATGTCATTATGAACTTTATAGCTTATGTTCCATTTAATTTTATCTTGCTTATTTAGCTTTCATCAAACATTCTTGACAAGCCAGTTTATCGACTTCCTATCTCATTCACCACGTACCATCAAGAAGATCTGCGCTGAATCCAGGGTTGAAGCAATTCTTTGAAAAAGTAGGATGAAGGATAATCAAATTTAATTAAATTAAATCCTGTATTATTGAAATAAGGTAAGCTCCTTTTCATCAATTTTTTAAATGATCATGATCTTGGCAGACATTTAATATATTAATTTCAACCACTTCCTGGTATTTAAACTTGTAAATGTTTTGGCAAATGAATGGCAATTTTTTTTTCTTCTCTTCTTTAATTAAAATGCCAAGGATGAAATAAATTGAAGTCGGTTACCTTAAGGATGTTGTGCCTATTGATTTACACTTTAAAATTTATGGACAAGGTAATTTGCTCATTAAAATTTAATTTGAGATACTTTTGAAGAATTGCATAATTCCAGTCAGACTTGCCTTTCTTTGTACAGTTCAATGACAAATGCAGTGACAGGAATTTTTTTTTCTTTCTGAGGTTAATGAAGAATAATTGAAATAAACAAATTCAGTAGAAATATTTTAAAAGTTTGGAGAAATTTGGAATGTCACAGAAGGCAAATGACAATATAGTAGCTGAAAAAAAGTCTTGCAAATGGAGAGACAAGTCACAATATGATTATGATTAGACTGGAAGGAATGTTCAAAACAAATTGGCTCGACATTTGTTAAAGTGTCAACACCAGTCTCCAGTGCAGACACACACCAGATATAACACACATACAGACAAACAATACCTATGCAGGACAAGTATTCATATATACAAATAAATATTGTTTCATGAAAATTAGAGTCTTGGCTGGTTAGTATGAGCGGTTCCTTTGGTCATTCATCATTCTCACTGGCTGTGCGAAGCAGCTGTTTCTCAGCCTGGTGGCACTGGCTCTGATCCTCCTGTATCTCTTTCTTGACAGGAGCAGTTTGGGTGTGTAGAGCTCGTCGAAAGAACCAAAGACTTGTTGATCCAAACCAAGGCTTTTATTAGCAAAAGACAGGAGCTCTTCACTGAAGAGCTGACCTGGCTAGGGACACAACCCTTTAAGGCCCAGACAATAGGCTTGGCTTAGCTCTCAGCCAATCGCTGTAAGCACAGTCTAGATACAGTAACTATATACACTATGTACATTGGTGATAGATCTGTCCTATCACAGGGTGGAAGGGGTCCTCAACGATTTTGTGCATCCTCTTCAGACAATGATCCTGATAAATCACATCAATGGTGGGAGCAGGTAGAAGGAGACTCCAGTGATCCTCTCTGCCACTTTTATAGTCCTGTGGATTGATTTTTTTGCAGCAACCATACTACGCTGTGATGCAGCTGACCAGGGCGTTCTCAATAAAGATCCTGTAGTGTAGAAGGTAGACAGGGTGGTGGTCGGTAGCCATGCCAGCTTCAGACTTCACAGGAAGTTCAGTTACTGATGCGTATTCCTGACAAGTGAGGAGATGTTGTATGTCCACGATAGGTCGCTAGTTAAATGGTCTCCGAGGAATTTGGTGTTCTCTACTCACTCAACTACAGAGTTGTTGATGTGTAGTGGAAGGTGGTCATTCCTGGTCCTCCTGAATTCCACGATCATCTCCTTTATCTTGTCCACGTTGAGACTCCCACAACATATCATGAGATTTTCCACCTTTTCTCTGTAGTGTAACTCATCGTTGTTGCTGATGAGGCCAACAACAGTTGTGTCATCTGCAAATTTGATGACACTATTAGAGCTGGATCTGATGTGAACAGGAACAGTGCTCAGAGTGATGGTGCTTGACATTCTTCTACCGACCCGGGCTGACTGTAGCCTTTCCATTAGGAAGTCCAGAATCCAGTACAGAGTTGAATCTCATGAGAACAGCTTCTCCTCCAGCCTCTGGGGAATGTTCATATGAAACACCATGTTGAATACGATGAACAGCAGCTTGGCATATGAGGCATCATTCTCGAGGTGGGCCAGGATGGAGTGAAGCGACAAGGCTGTAGCATCTTCAGTGGAGCAGTTCCTTCTATAGGTGAATTGAAATGGGAGATGTGCTTTGATGCGTTCCATCACCAGATGCTTGAAGCATTTCATAATGGTGGAGGGGAGTGCCATAGGATAGTAGTAATTGAGACCTGTTATTGTCGCCCTCTTGGGTACTGGGATGATGTTGGCTGTCTTGAAACCTACAGACCTTCAGTACCTGACCAGGTATGTTGTCTGGTCCCGCTGTGTTGTGTGGATTTTCTTTGCATAGGGTTCTCCTCACCTCAGCCACAACTCTGTCGGGGACCTGTTCATCAGGGGGTCACAGAGCTTTCTTCCGCATCATCCTGTTCTTTTCATAAAGCCATGCATTGAAGATATTCAGTCTGTCCGGAAGGGAGGTATCTCTTTCTTTAACTCTCAAGGTTGATTTATGATCTGTTATAGTCTTGATTCCCTTCCACATGTGCCTTGTGCCATCAGTATCACACTGTGGAATCTCTGTGTACCTTCACTTTGCCTTCCAGATTGCATGGGAGAGTTCAGCCCTGGCTGATCTTGGTGCCATCTTATCCCTGCCCTGAAGGCAGCATCATGAGCACTGAGAGGGGGCTGGACCTCTGCATCCAACATGGTTCCCGGTTAGCCCTGGTTATGAAGCATTTGATCTCGGTGACATCCTCAATGCACTTGCTGTTGTAGCCAGTCACTGAGCTCGTGATCTCTTCGATGTTTACATGACCATTGTAGGTAGTTGCCTCCCTGAAACAGCCACAGAACATGGTCTCAAAGTGAGTGTAACTATGTCAGACAGTGAATGCATGACACAGAGTGATCATTCTTCACATCTCTTGGAAAGAAATATGCATAACCTTCATGAAATAGAATAGAATGATTCATTCTCCCTCTCTCAATACAAAACTGTAATATATAATGCTGCTTCAATGAGTTTACATTTATTTGTCACAAAATTCTGAGTCCAGTGAAAGGGTCCTTCTGCAAACAGATCAACAGATTATCAATAACGTTTGTATGGCCATGTTAAGAGTACAAAATATAGGAATACCATGAAAGGAAGATCAATTGGCATCAAGCATGGGCAGCATAATAAACTGTTGTGCAGTTCATTTAAGAGTCTTGTGGCTGCAGGGAAGAAATGGTCTTCAAGTCTGTAAGTACTTGCTTTCATACTTTTAAACCTTCTCTCAATGCGAGAAAGTATGCCGGGATGTGATGGGTTAGGGTTGACTGCCTTCCCGACGCAACAGGTGATGTTCACAGAGGGGAAGGAGGTTTGCTTTGTTGACGCACTATCAATTAACCACATTAGACTAGAAGTAATGATTAAAAGGCTTTCGTCACCATAAATCATCGTCACATCTCGCATGTTGCTGGCCCAATTCCAAGGCAGGTACTGAGGGAGGGGTTTGGGTGTAACAGCTTTTATGAGAATTCTGAGGGGAGGACTGACCGGTACGGGCAGGCCGGCCCATACAGTACATTCATACAGTGCGAACAGCTATACAGCGGTTCCACCACACTTGTGTTCTGAGTTGGATTCACCAGCTTCTGCAGCTTATTCCACTGAGCAGAGCAGCTCCCATACTACATTGTGGTGCACTCAGCAATTATGCTTTCACTGTAAGATAAAATAGTAAGATAGAATGCATTGGAGTGTTTTCAATGGATTAAAGGAACATTGGTGACATGTTTCGTGTGGCATTATGATAGAACTATGACCTGAGATTGGAAATTATAAAATATGGTACAATTCAAAACTGGATAAAAACAAACTACAACAAACCCTTGGTATCTGGCACCTATGGGGTTTGGTAGATGCCAGATACGAGTATTTGCCGGTTGCATGAGATTGTGTGTTGCGAACTAACTGCTAGAGGGCGTCAATTTTAAACTTTTGTATTTTTTACCTATTTATTTTTCGCTATTTTTTTTTCAATTGCTTAAGGCTGCCAGTTGCTTGAATTCCAGATGATAGGAATTTTACTGTAGTTAGTTTAAATTACCCAAAAAGTCCTAAAGTGTATCATGAAAGGTGGTATAAATGAAGATTCTAAATACAAATACTGTCAGACATTGTTGTTTGAAAAATAGTAGATTGTGCGATTGGAATTCCATGTGTGGAAGTGAGCAGGAGGAATCCATTTGTTGCAGCTTCAACAAAGTTGATCAGATGAGAGAAATAAGAACTTTTTGAAAGATTGCCATGACGGTTTATTTGCCAGGAGAGGAAATTTGAATGAGGAAATCCCTGCCACAGTGATCCTTAGATCTTTGGGCTTCAGATATGAGATCCAAACAAAATCAGCTCAATACATTTTAATCTGGACTGACTCCACTCCTTGTTTTCTATCTTTATATGCGTCCTGTTGGCCTTGCCTTCAAACACACATGTTGATCTCATTCTGTCAGGTTCATTCTGTAAATCCCCTCAAACTTTTCACTCCAAATCTTTGGGTAATATTTTAATCATTCTCCATTCCCTTTAGCTCCATGCTGCACTGACTTTCAATATTGCTTTCATGAAACATTTTGACATGTTTTTGGTTTTACAAGATTTGAAAAACCTACTTCAAGCATTTTCTTTTTAAATTGCAAAGTCAAAATCAAAATACAGTAAAACAGTTGATTTTCAGATTTATTACCAGAGTACATACATGGCATCACATACAACCCTGAGATTCATTTATCCTGCAGATGTGTCAGAATTACCCACTAATTGGTAGTGCAAAAAATTAACTGTACACAGTGTGAACATGTAAACAGATAAAACAGTAAACAGATAATGAATGTAAACAAACTGCAATACAGAGAGAATTTTAAAAAATCAATAAAGTGCACAAGTAAGAGTCCTTTAATGAGTCCCTGATTGAGTTTGTCGTTGAGGAGTCTGAAGGTGGAGGGGGAGCAGTTGTTCCCGAACCTGGTGGGGCGAGTCTTGTGGCACCGATCCCTCTTTCCTGATGGCAGCAGCGAGAGCAGAGCATGTGCTGGGTGGTGTGGATCTTCGATGACAGTATTCCCTGCAGATCTACTCAATAGTGGGGATGGTTTTACCTGTGATGTCCTGGGCTGTGGAGGGCTTTATGCTCAAGGATACTTGTGTTCCCATACCAGACCATGATGCAGCCAGTCAGCACACTTTCCACCATACCTCTGTAGAAATTTGCCAGGGTTTCTGATGTCATACCAAAGCTCCGCAAACTCCTGAGGAAGTAGAGGCATTGACTTGCTTTCTTCATGATGCCATTGATGTGTTGCATCTAAGAAATATCCTCCAAGGTAATGACTCCCTAGAACTTAAACTTGCTCACCCTCTCCACCTCCGATCCCTCAGTGATCACTGGAATGTATACCTCTGGCTTCCCCTTGCTGAAGTCAGCAATCAGCTCCTTAGTTATGGTGACATTGAGTAGGAGGTTGTTGTTGGTGCACCATTTTTCAATCTCCTTCCTGTACGCTGACTCATCACCTTTCTTTATGCATCCCACTACAGTGGAATCATCAGTAAATTTGTAGATGTGATGGTGTTATTGTTGTATCGAGTCACACTGTCGTAGGTGTACAGTAAGTAGAGCAGGGAGCTAAGAACACAGTCTGGATGGTTTTGTCACAGGTTATGACATTTAGGACCTGCCACAGCTGTCGAGTGGCCCTTGTTATTTCCATTTTCTTCTGGAATCTCCACTTCGCTCGGTAAATAGCTTTCTGCAGGTCATACCTACTGCTGCTGTACTGATCTGGATCTCCAGACTTCAATGCCTGAGATCTAGATCTCAGCAGGTTCTGGATTTCATTGTTCATCCAATGCTTTTTGGTTGGGGAAAACCCTGAATGATTTGGTGGGGACACCTTCATCCACAGCAGTTTTGATAAAGTGTGAGACAGTCCTGGTGTACTTGTTCAGAGTCCTTGAACGCCGCCCAATCCACTAAGTCAAGGAAGCACTTGCTGGGATTGGTAGATGTCAGAAAAGTGAATTTTCCAGCTGTTATGTGTTTGGTGAACTAATGGTGAGGCGTTCCAATTTTAAACTACCATATTTTTTACCTATTTATTTTCTGGGGGTTTTTTTTTTGCCAGTTGCTTGAATTCCAGATTTTACTGTAAATGGATTTTATACCAACAAGTTAAATCCAGTTGTGCTAATTGATGTCAGATTCTCAAATGTAAAAGCTTCAATGACTACATGCCGGAAGGGGAATTATTAATTATGATAGCTCAACACCATCTACTGGAGGAACTTAGCAGAGAGACACTAGTAGCATCAGTAGAAAATAAAGAATGGTTGATGTTTTGAGTTCATCGGTCTTGACCAAGAGTTTCAGCTCCATCAACATTTTGACAAAAAGTCGGCCATCAACATTTATTTGACTGATCCACTGAATTCCTGCAGCAGATTGTGTTTGGTTTCAGAGTCCAGCGTCTACAATCTCCTGCGTGTCTCAATTATGATGGCTCCATTTGATTCATTTCTCCATTTGATTCAATTCTCCAGCTGCCTGGGGTAAAATTGTTGATGGAACATTTGCACAAGGTACTTTGTTGAAAGTATATGCAATTCAAGAAGTGATCAATACAGTCGTCAATAATGCATTTATAAAACCTTTCATTTTAAATATTTCTTAAACCAGCTGAAATGGTCATTGAAAGAAAAATGACATTCTTCATCAAAGCATTCCAGTTTCTGCCCTACTGGTCATTAATACAATGAAAGATGTTAGATAACCATAAATTATTTTGATTGTGTGATCACTTTCAAAGAGGTTGCCAGTTTTCATGGATTACCCAGAAGTCTCCAGTGGTCTAGAGGCTCAAGGGAAAAAGAGGTGAGATATGGTAGCGCGACAGAGAGCACTCAAGACCAAAGAGAGTACAACATGCTTTTATTCAATAAGAATGGGACACATGGTCTATGGACTGAACTGGGGTTTTGGTGGGGGTCCAGGGTTTATATCGGGATATGTGGGGGGCAGAGCCAATCCTTAGACCATCACACCAGTAGTGAATTCCCAGTTCACTACAGATATTATAAAAAATTCTAGCTCCTTATGGTGATAACAAGTATTTAAGGTGATCTAAAAGTGACATGACAAGCCAGGATTTTGTTCTACCATTTGTAGTTTACTAAATCTAGGAGCATTAATAATGCTGGACAACAATTTTCTTAAAAAGATTTGCTTCCTGAAATAAAATTGGGGATTATGGTAGACAAGTTCAAGATGAACACAAAGAAAATTTGCAGTGTCACATAGGAAGTTGGAGAAAATTAAATTAACTTTTATTGAATGTAGCATGTTTGATCAGTGCTGACACATTGCGTCAGTTGAACTGAGCTGAAAATGTTTTGCTGCTAATTTTCATTTATATTTGGCATCTGATGCCCCTCTTGTCAGTCACCAACAATAGGCGACCAACAGTGATGGATTCCAATTGCCATTTTCCATAGTTGCAAAGTCCTGGTGAAACCTTTCACCGTGCTCATCACTGACTGCACCAAGATCCGCGGGGAAGACGTCCAAGGGCGAATGCAGAAAATGACGTTGCTGTAGACTTAAAATATGGCATGAAATCAAAGAGGTTGTATCTAAAAAAAAGATCCATGATAGAAAAATGTTAAGGTGATTTTTCGTGATCAGCAGCACAAACTCCATAAAATACACCCCAAAGTGTTCAGGAAGCAAAATCTTCATTGTCCAGTGTAAGTGACTCCATTTATTTCTGTTTTTGTGTTGTCATGCCAGCAATAGAACAAAAAACTTAATTTAAAATGCCTTGTGTAAATTATCAGCTTCAGTTGTGCTGTCAATGGTTAATGCACAGAATGGAATTTATTTTCTGGCTATTGAAGCTCTTTCTATATTGGGAAACCTGACCTTTCTAATTATGCTCTTTTATATATTGGTATGTTGAAACCAAAAGGCTAAGCAATAAATGCAACGTAATAGGTAAATAGTTTGGAACTGATTCATAGTTGCAATGTTCTAACAGGTTTGTCTTGTATTAACAGTTAACAAAACATTCAAAATCAATGTAGATTAAAAATTAAAGTTGTGTTGGGCAGATTTCTGTATAATCAGAGGGGATACTAACGTTCCGGAGCATTCACCAGAAACATTTATCGAAGGTGGCTCCAATGACCTTCTGATAATTAGGTTGTTAAAATACACACATCAAAATCAATATTGACCTCGTAACTGGTAACACTCTTGCTTCAAGGTCACAAAATGGTTTAGGGTCAAACAACACCAAAGGATATGTCATTCCAGGGCAGTATTGGACTGCCACGGGGGTGACTGTTTTCAAGATCAGGAATTAAAGCAGCACATTTACTGATCAAAAAAACAATAATAACAGCATAACTGAAGAGCTGGAAGTTCTCTTGTGTCCTGATCAACAACCATTCAATCATATGATGGAAAATATTGAACTTATTGAATTCATAATGGTCTATTTTATTGACCATCAGATTTGCCTCTTTTTTTTTAACCTCTCAAGGCTTGTGCCAGCTGCATACAAAACACAGATAGTTAGGTGATGAATGTGGGTTAAGCCTCCAATACAATAAGACAGCCTTGATGGACTAGCTAGTTTCTTCTTGTCTGTTGTTGTCAAGCTTTTATGGAGGTCAGCCATTCCACTCACACAATAATGCTAATTTTTTGGGGGCCATATTTAATCATGCGTTGGTTCACTTATTGCTACAGAAGGTATGTGCTGAATGCACAACTATCGTTTGAAAGGAATCACAGGTTAAAATTCCTTATGTGAGGATTTTTATTACACAGTGATTAAAGCAAATCTACAAACAAAACAAAATTGTAAAATACAAATGTGTTTCTAAGTGCTGTTTAGTAAATGAAATATTGAAGTTTTTCAAGCGTTATAAATGTAATGAAGACATTTAATATGCTAGATAATGAACAATTTTCTTTAAAGAGTCGGTCATAATTTTCAAAGATCCAAGTGCCCAGACACTGAAGAACAAAATATGTATCTACCTTTTGGCACTCTGCAGGTTATTGGAAGCAAAGGATCAAAATATTTTCTGTAATTAACCCAAAAACAAAGTCATTAGAGATGAACAGACTTCTGTTCGCAACTTGGTAGAAATCTGAAATCCTAAATCCTTCATCTCATTTTTTTTTTAATGTAATAAAACAGCTTGTGACATTTACATGAGACCTGAGGGAATTGGGTTTGGCTCCTCGATCACTGGCAATTACTTGCAGTTTCCATCCTTCGTGCTGCAGGCAAGAGAGGTTCTGTTTTGATAGTACAATACTCTGTGGAAGTGAATGTTGTTTCTGCCCATGAGATCAGTGCCGATAACAACAGCAAATTTTGAAAATGGGCGTCTTTATTTCACAAGGGATACCTGGCGTGGATAATTAGGGAAAGATTCTGTGAGACAGGTTTCAATGTTCATATGGATCGCCCAGCAACCTATTGAAATGTATGTTTCCCAGCATATTTGTGCTTTAAATATGCATTCCATCCTCCTGTGGTGTTACTACGAATGATTAAGCACTTTTTTCCCCCACCTGGCTGTACCTTTCGTGATGCCATTTTTTTATGCATTGCCTTTTCCAAATGCTTTTGAAGTTGCAATGCATTATTAAATTGATGCACCATCAATAATCACGAAAGACTGGACTTGTGAAACTATCAGGCTTTTATTAACTACAGACTGGAACTGCCATCAACCTCATTGACTGATTGAGGCAGAGTGGAATGGGGAGCATGCAAGAGGCTAGGGGTAGGATCGGTCTTGGGAGGAGTGTCCAGCCAATCATAGGATAATAACAGTGGTTTATCACACTCACCCCTCCTTTTTAAGAAGAGTCCTGCAGGGTGAGAAAAAAAGATGAAACAAATATACATTTTACTGATTAAGTCTGTCAGGGGGGTCTCCTTTGCCGCAGCAAACAATGTGGTAATGGTTGTGGTGCTGCCACAGCATCCTGAGCAGCTTGTAGGGTTGGCCTGTCATCACCGGTTACAGTATCGGAGGGGCAGAAACAGGTGAGGGGGTAAGGGAGTGTGGTGCTGGTGCATCATTGGTGACAAGCGTGGCCAGGGGCGGAGAGTGGTCAGCTGCAGACTCAGGGATCCCCTAAGGTAGTGGGGGAAAATGTCTGTTGGTGGTCAGGGAGGCACTCGATGGTGCCAGTTCCCGGTTCGAGACCATGTCCTTGTGGCTGACAGGGGGTTAGCTTGGAGGAGGTGGATCCTCTCGACCAGTGGGTCAGTCATAGATTGCCTGGCGTGTTTCTGAATCAGGACCAGTCCTGGGGAGGTAAACCAGATGGGCAGTGTAGATCCTGACACAGACTTCCTTGGGAAAGTAAACATTCATTCATTAGATGTGTTGTTGGTGGTCCTACATAAAAACAACCAGATGGAGTGGATTGCATCTGGGAGGACTTCTTGCCATTGGGAGATGAGAAGGCCCTGTGACCTCAGTGTCAGGAGGATGGTTTTCCAGGCTGTGGCATTCTCCCTTGCCACTTTCCCATAACCCCTAGGGTTGTAGCTGGTGGTCCTACTCGTGGCAATGCCCCGAGCCAGCAGGTACTGCCACAGCTCATCACTCATGAATGAGGTCCCCCATCACTATGGATGAAGCCAGGGTACCCAAAGAGTGTTAATATATTGTGGAGGGCCTTGATAACTGTGGCCATGGTCATGTCTAGGCATGGGATGGTGAAGGGGAAACTGGAGTGTTCATCAATGATTGTAAGGAAGTAGACATTCCAGTTGGAGGAGGGGAGGGGGCCCTTGAAATGTTTAGGTGCTCGAAGGGGCAGATGGCTTTAATTAAATGCACCTTGTCTGGTCCAAAGATTTGCAGTTTGCGTTCGGCACAGACCTGGCAATTTTTAGTCTTTGGCCTGACTTCCTCAACAGAGTATGGTAGCTTCTGAGCTTTGATAAAATGGGAAAACCTCTTCACTCTGGGGTGACAAAGTTTATTATGGAGAGTCTGGAGTCGGTCCATTTGGACACTGGCACAGGTCCCATGAGATAGAGTGACTGTGGGCTCATTAAGTTTGTCAGGCCAGTAGAGGATGTCATAGCTGTAAGTGGACAGTGCAATTTTCCACCTGAGGGTCTTATTGTTCTTGATTTTTCCCCTTTGCTTATTATTAAACATGAAGGCGACCACTTGCTGATCCGTGAGGAGGATGAATCATTTTCTGGTGAGTTAGTGCCTCCAGTGGCATATTGCCTCCATGATGGGCCCGGGCCTCCTTCTCGACAGAGGAGTGGCAAATTTTAGGGCCCCGGAGGGTGCGTGAGGGAAAGGTGATGAGCCTGCTTGGTTAAGTGTTGCTGCCAGAGCAAAATCAGACACATTGCTCTCCAATTGGAATGGTGTGGGATCATCTATGGCATGCATGGTCACCTTGGCGATATTGTTTTTGATTCGGTCAAATGCAGCTCAGGCCTCTGATGGCAAGGGAAATGTGGTAGCTTTGACCAATGGGTGAATCTTGTCTGCATAGTTGGGGACTCATTGTTTGTAATATAGGAACCCAAGGCATCTCTTCAGTGCTTTGAGGGTGTGTTGGAGAGGAGGCTCCAGCAACAGACACACGGAGTCAGGGACTGGCAGATTGCTTCACTGAGCACCTGACAGACAAGTCTGTGTGGAATTGAAATGGTTGGCCACTGAGAGATTCCTGTCATTGCTGCAGGTGCTCAGCAAAGTGACCTCCTGGTCTGCATCCAGCCTTTCCAATGTCGAGGAGGCCACAACCGGGAGCACTGGATGCAGTAGACGACTCCCATAGATTCACAAGTTGGTTCAGTTGGAAGGACAATTTGGGGCACCAAATGGTGATGAGAGGAGAGGTGTGGGTTCATGAATGGAGTGGTTCCTGCAGAAGGTGGAGAGGGAGAGAGGGGATGGTTTGTCAGGTGATGGGATCATGTAGGTGTTGGAAATTGCAGAGGATAATATGTTGGATGCGGAGGCTGGTGTGGTGGTAAGTGAGGACAAGGAGAATCCCATTCTTGTAGTGTCTAGAGGCAGAGGGGCCAGGGCAGATGTGTGGGAAATGGGGTTATGCAGGTAACGGCTGAGTTGATGATAATAGAGGGAGCTATGTTTTTTGAAAAGGAGGAAATCTTGGATGATGAGGGATATAACCCTTCCCTCTAATTATCTCCTTGGCACCTACCCTTGTGACTTCAGGAGATGCTCCACTTGTGCCCACACCTCCTCTCCAAACATTCCTTCCAATTGAAGCAACACTTCATTTTGTGAATGTGTAGTGGCTATCTAAGCATCCAGTGTTCCTGTTGTGGCCTTCACTTTACAAATGATTTGCCTTGGTCTCAAGATCAATGGTGACACGTTAATACGCTGGCTGTTCTTTCGCAATGAGAAAAAGGATTAAGAGGGGGAAAAAAAAACTCGTGTTTTTCTTGCTGCCCAGAACAATGCAGTTAATTGCAGATGTAACAGTAATGTAGACTGGGAGATTGCTTTGTTGAGCACCTTTGCTCTGTCTGCAGCAATGGAGATCTCCCAGTGTCCAACCATTTTAATTCTATGCCCCCTCATGTACCAACATGTCTATCCATGCCCTTGTGTGTTGCCAAGCCAAAGCCACCTGTAAGTTGGAGGAACAACATATAATATTCCATCTGGGCACTCTCTAACTGGGTGGCATTAACATCGACCTCTCCAGTTTCTGTTAAACCCCTCCTCTGATCTTTCTCTTTTCCTATCCCTTTCTCTCCTTTCTTCCAGCTCCCCACTCACTTCTCTCTCCATTCACAGAACTATCCCCTCCCTTATTACTTAGCAGCATTTTTCTCTTCTGTCCTCCCTCTCATAAACACCTATGACCTTTCACCCTGATCCTCCCAAAAACCCCACCATTTTATTCAGGTGCCTGCCTGTATTTTGCTCATACCTTCAAGCCCGAGATGTTGGTTATGTATCTTGATCTTTGCAACATAAAGAACACTGTGTGACTTGCTGAATTTCTCCAGCATTTTTGTGTAAGTACTGGAATCCATTTCCAGACCTCTTGGGACTCATGGATCTCAATCTGAGATCCTTTGCTGTACAAGAACAAAATCAAATTGGAGTAAATAAGACATAAAATTATAGGCTTGTAAAATCGAGCTGTTATGTGCAGGAAATCATATTAGTCTTGCTGTCATTAACAACTCTCATTCGAACTTGAGTAGTTTCAGCCTCGCAGCCATAAAGGTCAAAGGGATCACGTTTGCTGGACACAGGAGAGGTAACAGAGCCCATTAAAAACAGATCATTTTGCAGAACTATCAAATTTCGCACTCAAAACATCACTGTTACATCTGCAATTAACTGCATTGTTCTGGGCAGCAAGAAAAACACGAGTTTTTTTTTCCCCCTCTTAATCCTTTTTCTCATTGCGAAAGAACAGCCAGCGTATTAACGTGTCACCATTGATCTTGAGACCAAGGCAAATCATTTGTAAAGTGCCGTCATCTTAAGGAAATCAATCTGTTTTACATCAGCCTCTTCATTTAAAAGATAATCAAAATAATAAATAAACAAGGGAAATTTAACAGATAGATACTTTTCTTGTTGCTTGTTTTGTATCTTAGGGTCTTCCAAGTTTTATTGTTCTTGTCAATTATAAGTGCATTTTTTTAAAAATAGCAACTACAGCATGCACTGAGAACATTTGGACATGACATGAGCTGGAAATTAATTCACACAACAGAATAAAGCAGAAATGTGCTGTTAAAAATCAGGTTAAGCTGAACTAAAGCAGGTTTCTGCCTATTTCTTTGAGGTTTAAGTGACATTACCCCTCCATAAATCTTCATCCGCAAAGCCAAGCCAAAGTGAGTGAAGTGGCAATCAGGAAATTTGACTTTCGGAGAGAGTTTCATTTTTCTTATGATGTTCAACTCTCCAGAAATTATTTGTATAATTTGGTTCAAGTATTGGCAATCAATAGAGTTTAATAAATAGAATAGGTGGCAGTAGGTAAACAATTGCAGAAAACAGACAGCTCCGGGCTCCATGGAATCTGTTTGTTCGCTTCCTGGGGGTCCATAAATCTCAACCTAAGGATGTTTGCTGCAGAGGACAAAATCAAACTCCAGTAAACAGACTTGACTTTGCTGGGTAAACATGATCGACCTTTTGTGGACAGCAAATCATATTTGTCTTGTGGTTGACAGGAAGTCTTCAAAATGACAAAAACAGAAAATGCAGTTTTGTTATTGCTTTCAGAAGATATGAAATTAAACCATTCCACCATTCAATAAGATAGTAGCTATATCCTAGCTCTCAAGTCCACTTCTCCATATACAGTAAAATCCCCAGAATTCAAGCAACTGGCAAAAAAAAAATCATGGAAACTAAATAGGTTAAAAAAAATGACCTGCTAGCAGTCAGTTTGCTGATCGCACAATACGCAATCTCAAGCAACTGGAAAATTCACTTATCCAGCAACTACCAATCCCCATAGGTGCCGGATACCGAGGATTTTACTGCATTCTGAATTAAATTCTCTTTTCCAGTGTGATATTGCCATTCTGGTGCAGTGTTATTCTATCTTATCTCCACCAGGGACCAGATGGGTCAAGAACAGCCTCCTCCTCCTCGACTACCACCTTCATCCTTCTAAAAAATCATCCAAAGAAAATGTTTGACGTAGTGACGTGATGGAATACACAAATTTGAATTCAAATATTAAGGACATCAGCCTAAATATTTTGCCCCTAGAAATCAACTCTTCAACTTCATTTAGTTAATCCTAGTCCACAACTAACGTTACTTATGATCAGGGTGGTTGAGGTGCTCAGGGTTTTTCCAAGATGCAAGTTCCACCAATAGAGATCACAAGCCACTTACGACTGAACATCAATATAAATGAGTCTGTATTTGCATTTTGGCTTGCCATTTTTGGAATGTATTTTATAACATTAGGGATGGATACACAGGCAAGGAAAAGACTGTGGGGAGGATAAACTTGGTGCCAGAATCATGACCTTTTTAAGATTACATGACCGTTTGGGTGAAATATCAAAATAGGTTTCATGAATACATTCTTTGAATTATAGAGCATCAAAAGAAGCTATTAAGCCCAGCCTCAAGATATTTGCTCAATTCCATTCAACCTACTTGGGTAGAAGATTCAGACTTATTTTTTTTAATTGAATTTTAAATTTAGACATACAACACGCCCATGCTGCCCAATTACATCCCTTGTACATTTTTTGAATGGTGGGAGGAAACCAGAGCACCCTGATGAAATCCACACAAACACCGGGAGAAGATACAAACTCCTTACAGACAGCACCAGATTCGAGCCCCAATCCTAGTCGCTGGCACTGTAACAGAGTTCTGCTAACTGGGCCGCCCTATTAGATTCAGAGTTCAGATTTATTGTCAGAGTACCACCATGATATCACATATAACCCTGAGATTCTTTTACCTGGGGGCGAGGCGGAATTACCACTTATTGGTAGTGCAAAAAAATGACCACACAATGTACACATGTAAACAAACTGCAATACAAAGCAATTATATTGTGGATGGAACAGATGTAAGGGAATTGGAGGAAAGCAAAAGAATGAGGTCAAGGAGATGGGAGGAGAAAAGGAGATGGAAAAAAATCAAAAACATGATAGGGAGGGGAGGAGGAGCAGGATGGGAGTTAAGAATGGAGAGTGTTTCTTCCCTTCCTCTTTCACTGCCTTCTACTATGTCCACATCTTCTATCATCCGTTCACTTTCCAACACCCTTCTCTACCACTCCCATTCTCCCTTCACCTGCTACTCTCAACACTCCTTCCTAAATTCCTCTCTTTCACATCCCTCTCCATCCCCCCTCTCCAATCCTGTCACCGGCCTCCACCACCTCCATTTGCATCATCTGCCTTGTCCCTGAAATGTTCCCCTTTCCTACAGCCACCTGTCTCTCACCCACCTTCCTGAACCATTCCATTTCTCTTACCCCATTTCTAAATTCCTTCCCATCCCAAGATCAGATTTGTTGTCAGAGAGTGCACATACAAACTTGAGATCCATTTTCCTGCAGACGAGGTAGAGTTATAGGTACCACTTATTGGTACTGCAAAAATAAACTGTACTCAATGTACATTATAAACAATATAAACAAACTGTGCAATACTGAGAGGGGAAAAGTAAATGAGTCCCTGGTTGAGTTTATTGTTGAGGAGGGGATGGCAGCATCTATTACTAAACCTGGTGGTGTGAGTCTTGTGGCACCAATACCCAAGAACACCACCTCTTTGCCCCACCTTGTCATTTCCACCTTTATCCATTTCCCTGTCTATTTCCTACTCTACCCCCACAGATCTCCTCTCCTCTCCCCTACCCCTGCCCCAATACTATTCCCTCTCCTGCCCCTTCTCCCATTTTCAACCCTTTTCCCCCACACCTTCCGCTCCTTTTTCTCCACGGCATTCACCCTCTCTCTTCTTTTATCCTTCCCCCCTCTCCTTTGTCCCTTACCCCCTCTCCTTTTCCTCCTACCACTCTATCCTCTACTCGCTTCTACACCTATGACTTTGTGGCTCAGTACGACAACACCACCATCTACAAATTCGCTGACAAGACCACGGTAGTGGGTTGTATAAAAAGGGCGATGAGTCAACATACAGAAGGGCAATTGAAAACTTGACTGAATGGTAAAGCCAAAGAGCTGATTGTTGACTTCAGGAAGAGAAAACCAGGGGTATACGATCCAGTGATCATTACAGGATCAGAGGTGGAGAGGGTGAGCAAATTTAAGCTATTAGGAGTCATTATCTGGGAGGATCTTTCCTGGACCCAACACAAATGGCATAGTGAAGAAAGCATGTTAACACCTCTACTTTCTCAGGAGATTGCAGAGATTTGGTATGACATTGGAAACACTGGCAAACTTTTGCAGATGTATGATGGAAAGTCTGCTGACCAATTACATCACAGTTTGGTATGGGGACACCAATCACCGTGAGCATAAACCCCTCCGAAAGGGTTTTAAAATTCAATTTTAAAAAATAAGTCTGAATCTTCTACCCAAGTAGAAATCCTCTCCAACATCGAGAAAATCTACAGAGTATGCTGCCGTCGGAGAGAAGCAGCAATCATCAACATCCCCCACCACTCAGCACGTGCTCTGTTCTCGCTGCTACCATCAGCAAAGAGGTGTCGTTTCCTCAAGACTTGCACCACCAGGTTCAGGAACAGCTGCTACACCTCCACCATCAGACGCCTCAACGACAAATTTAATCAGGGACTCATTTAAGGACTCTTGCACTTTTTTGATTTTTTTTTTCTTTCTGTATTGTAGTTTGGTTACATTTCTTTATTTGTTTACGTGTCCGTTGAGTATAGTCCTTTTGCACTATCAATAAGCAGTAAACCTGCCTCTCCCACAGGAACAAGAATCTCAGGGTTGTATGTCATGTCATGTATGTACTCTGACAATAAATCTGAAATCTAATCCTGCTCTCTCCATGTCCTTTCCCCTCTGCTGCCTACAAGATAGTGATTGAAAAGCAACAGACTTTTGAAGGGTTAATGCAAGGCAGGTCACATTTTCTTTTATTTCCTGAAGGGAGTTACTTCCTTGTTTCCTTTTTTTCCCTCTGGCTTCACAGCTCCTTGTGGTATTTGGCTCTCATCGGGAAAATATTGCTCTGCAGCACAACACCTGCCTATCACGGTGGTGGTCCTTTCACGGTAAGTGAAGACTTTGTTTGGTTTTTACCATTAATGGTGCACTGAAGTAGGAGATTCTGCAAAACATGAACATTTTACACTGGAGGTTGGCGAGTTTAGTGACGGTCAAATTCAGTACCTGCTACTGCAGTACAATGTTTAAAGGCTATTTATCAATGCTTCATTCAAAGGAACTTTGGATCAGAAGTGTGTTTATTCAGTCATTGTATTGTTGTACTCCACAGTGAACAATAGAATGTGAATTTACACCCATGAGTCATTTTAAGAATGACTTTTCCAACTTCATTTAGTTGTCAGGATTTGTTGCGGAGTGATTGTGACTTCCTGATGGAAATAAAAGGGAATGTTTCTTGTCTTTCGTAAATGTTAAGAACTCGATCAGATGTGCTTTATTTAGAAAATGCAATAGGCATTATATTTTTTATTTGTCAGTAGGATAAAGTACACAGAATTTTAATCATGTATTAATAATTAATTGAATGATTTAAAGTGGAAACAGCTACAATCGCCTCAGAGGAGATTGTAGCAGTATCTACTGTGAAGATGGTGACAGATGCTTATGGATATGAAATTTAAATGTTTTTATACATGTTGATCACATCAGGCTTGTCTCTAATTCCACAAAGCAAATCAAAAGGTTCAAGTAAAATATTGATAATATTGATCAGGCATTGTCTTAAAACCATGGCATGTATTACGACTGTGCTAGATTAGGAAATTTTCAGAGAGAACCTTGGTGTAGGTTTATACATGGTGAATCCGTCTGGGTAGAGATTAGGGATAAGTAAAGGGAAAAAAATCTCTGGAGAGTGTGGTCTACAGACATTACAGTGAATAACTTTACAGTGGTACAGGCAATAAGTCAAGAAATATCGAAGGCATATAAGGATGGACAGCATTTATCATGGGAGACTTTTAACACGTGCATAGACTGAGTGAATCAGTTTGGTCAGGGAAACCTTGAGGAGGACTTCATTGAATGCATCCGTGACAGCTTTCTTGAACAGCATGTTACTGAACCTAAGAGGGAACATGCTGTCTTTGGACTGGTCCTGTGCAATGAGATAGGTCAAACTAACGATCTTGAAGTCAGGGATACTTATGATCATAGTATGATTGAGTTCCACATATAAATGAAGGGTGCAATAGTTCAGTCCAAAACTAGTGTATTTTGCCAAAACAAGTGCAATTAGAAGGGGATGAGGGAGGAGTTGGCCAGTGTAGACTGGGAACACAGGCTATACAGTGGGACGGTTGAGAAACAGTGGAAGACTTTCAAAAAGATTTTACATGGTGCTCAACAAAAGGATATTCCAGTTAAAAGCAAGGACAGTAAAGATGGTGATAGCCACACTGAATAACTAAGGAAATAGAGGAAAGCATCAAACCAAAAGCTCGTGTGTACAAAGTCACTAGGAGCAGTGGGAATCTAGGAGATTGGGAAAACTTTAAAGGAAACAAAGAGCCACAAAGTGACCAATAAAGGTCAATTATGAAAAAATGACTGGCACAAAATATAAAAATGGAGTAAAAGTTTTTATAATTACCAGTATATAAAGCAGAAAAAGGTGGTTAAAGTCAACGTAGGTCCTTTGGAGGATGAGAAAGCGGAATTGGTTTTGGGTAATGAGGAAATGGCAGAAGATACTCTGTGTCAGTCTTCACGGTGGAGGACACATCTACCACGCCTAAGACAGGGGTTATGCAAGTGATGGGAAGTGACATAGATACAATTGTGATGACTAAAGAAGGGGTGCTGAGCAAACTTGTGGGCCTAAAGATAGATAAGTTCCATGGTACAGACAGAATGCATCCCAGGGTACTGAAAAAAATGACAGGAGTCATAATTTACACTTTTCTGATAATTTGTCAAAATTTTCTGGACTCTGGGTAGGTCCTGGCAGATTGGAAGAAGGTGAATGTCACATGACTGTTCAAAAATGGATGTAGGAAAAAGGCAGGTAACTATAGCCCAGTTATCTGTAGTTGGGAAAATGCTTGATGCCATAATTAAAAAAGAAATAGGGAGACATCTGGACCAAATTGGAACCATCAGGCAGAAGCAGCATGGATTCAACAGAGGCAGGTCTGTTTGATAAATCTACTGGAAGTCTTTGAGGATGTATTGCGTGCCGGTGGACATTATTTGCCTGGATTTCCAGAAGGTGTTCAATAAGATGCCACATAAAAGGTTCAGCCTTAAGATTAGGATGTTTCGAGTTGGGGGTGATGTATTAGCATGGATAGAGGATTGGTTAACCAGTAGAAAGCAGAAGGTTGGGATATATGGTTGTTTTTCTAGTTGGCAATCGATGGTGAGCGGGGTGCTGCAGGGGTCAGTACAGGGACCGCAACTGTTCACAATATACATTAATGATCTGGAAGAGGAGACTGTGTCTATGTTTCTAAGTTTTCTGATGACACTAAATTGAGTGGAAAAACAAAGCAGAGGATATAGAGAGTTTGCAGAAATAGGTAGATTGGTTAAGTGACTGGGTAAATGGAATATAATGTTGGTAAATGTGAGGATATTCACTTTGGAAGGAAAAATGGAAGATCAGATTATTTTCTTCAATGCCAAGCAATTGCAGCATGCAGTTGTGCAAGAGGACTTGGGAGGGCTGGTGCATGAATTGCAGGTTTGCAGGTGATCAGGAAGGCACATGGAATGTTGCCATATATTGAGTTAAGCAGCAGTTAAGCTGCAACTATACAGAGTTCTAGTGAGGCTGCATTTGGAATATTGTGTGCAGTGCTGCTCTCCTTACTTGAGGAAGAATATACTGGCCTTGGAGGAGGTTCACTAGATTGATTCCAGAGACGATGGGTTAGCCTACGAGGAGATGAATCGTTTGGGACTGTACTCATTGGAATTCAGAAGAATAAGTGGGGATCTTTTGGAAACATATAAAATTAAAAAAGGAATGGATAAGATAGAGCTAGGTAAGTTTTTTCCATTGGTAGATGAGACGAGAACTAGAGAGCATAGCCTCAAGATTCAGGCTTGTAGACTTAAGATGGAGATGAGGAGGAACTGCTTTTCCCAGAGGGTGGTGAATTCTCTGCCCTTGGAAGCAATGGAATTAACCTCAGTAAACTTATTGTAGACAATACTGGATGGATTTTTGCATAGTAGGGGAATGAAGGGAAATGGGGAAAAGGCAGATAGGTGGAGATGAACCAATAATCAGATCAGCCATTATCTCATTGAATGTTGGATTGGCTTGATGGGCTGAATGGCCTGCTCCTATTATGTTCCCAAATAAACAACAGCCTTCTGCTGCTAAAATGGTTCTATTCAAATTTTCCTAAATTATGGTGAGCAACAGTTTCCCACTTTCAAATTAATAGTTTTGAACTAAAAATGACTTTGAATCTTGAGGAAACACAACAAATTTCTTTGACTGTTAAGTGGCACTTAAAATTATTCATTATTATCCAATGAAGAATAATCAAATGCAAAACAGCCTTTTTCAAGCTTTTCAGTCATTGAAAACTATTACTAAGAATTGTACATAGTACGATGTTCCTGGCTGTTCTTAGTCTGCACAGAGTGTTTCAAAGGTCAGTGTCATTAATAAATATCAAACAAACTCGTAGATAGCGGGACTAATGAAAAATAACAGCTAATGCTGGCAGATGTTTCTGTTTGTTAGCTGTTACTTTAATTGGGGGTTACCTTCGACAATGACCCCTAGTTCCTGTGGAGACCATTATTTCTATCTTCCACTTTCCACGTGTTTGACTTTCTCAGGTCCTTCATTCCTGACTCTTCTTGTTACAAACAGATTTTCCTATCCTCTTGCATAAGGATGAGACCATCCCATCCTTACAATTCCCCACTTGAAGCTCATTTTTCCACAACCTGCTGGTGCCGTCCGATGACTGATTTTCCCAGGCCACTTCACACGCTGTCTCATCTTGCCATCTCAAAAGAGCCAGTTGAGGCATTAATACTTATTCCTTTGAACTCAAACGGCCCCTCTAAAGTTACTCTCTCTTGCCTTGCTTGATATGTTATTTCCTTTTAAAAAAAAATAACAGAATTCACAGACTTATTTGTCACTTTGTTTAAAATGTCCATCCAATAACCTATGTCCCAGTCCTCTTCATTCCAGCTTTCCTCATAGCTATTTGAAATTCCCATTTCCCCATGCCCTTTCAATGCTCAATTTGACTGTGAGACCCATCTCCTGCTCTATTGACCCTTTTTCCCATGAAACGGTTGACTAATTTATCCATTGAAACACAATATTAAGGATATTTGTGATTCCCTAACTTAACTTGACTCCTTACTTGAGGAAGAATATACTGGCCTTGGAGGAGGTTCACTAGATTGATTCCAGAGACGATGGGTTAGCCTACGAGGAGATGAATCGTCTGGGACTTGACTCCTTGGTCTTTGCAAACCAATGTCTTCCCTTGACTACCTTCTCCAAAGATATGAACAGGAGACGCTGCAGATGCTTGAATATGGAGCAAGATAAAAAAAATCTGCTCGAGGAACTCAGCAGATCAGGCAGTATCAGTGGAAGAAACAGAATGGAAGACTTTTTCATTTGGAGCCCTTCATCACGTACTGTCCTGACCCAAAACATTGACCATTCTTTTACTCCCACTGTTGCTGCCTCACTTCCCAAATTCCTCCAGCAGATTTTGTGTTTCTTTTTGTTCTTTGAACCTATTGTTTTCTCTTGAATCCGTTCCCATCCTTCCCCACACTTTTGCCTCTGGCATAACTCCAAAGTTGTAAATCCTTGTCAATGCTGCCATTTAATTATCTCCTCCACCGTCCCGCATTGTTTTCAGTTTGTTCCATTATCTATTCAGCCCTGATTAGGGAATTTCAAGCATTACTTTCACTATTTTCCATGCACTTCTCTCTAGAAGCAGAAGATTCTATCCCTTGTCCTCCTCAACTTCTCATGTACTTACTTCCCCTCTACAGCATCATCACCACTTCTACCCTGCCACAATGCTTGTCTGATATTGAACCATGAGTGAGCCACAGTCTCTTCCAATTATATACTGGGAAGATTAATGTCATCATGTTTGATCACTGCAGCAAATCTATACCTTTCATATCAATTTATCCTCTTCTCTCCACTCTACCCATTAGTTGGAGCTCGATGTGTCTCCACCGTTCACACCGGTCCTGGCTGCTCATACACTAAAGCCCCCGAATCCTCTGTGTAAGCAGCTGCTTGACCTGACCACCCCGTTCTGACATCCACACCGTCTCCCTTGGCATTTCCCACAACAACCTCAGCCTCTGCAGGGCTGGCACCTTGGACTTCTCCGCTACTGGAGAAGCTTCTTACCTTTCCCTATCCCCTCCCTACTCACCCATCTACTCCTTTGAGCTGCCCCTTTCTTTCCACCCCCTTCAGATCCTCTTATCCCCCTCCCAACTACCCTCCCCTGCCTTCCACCAACACCCCCCCCCCCATAACCTCCCCTGCTTGCCACCTCATCCATCTGCCCTCCCCTGCCCTCAACATCCCCACTCCGGCTTCCCAAGATTCCATTTCCCCCACCCATGGCACCTCACTTCCTCCCTATCTTCCCCCCCACCCCCAAGAACCTCCTTCTGGCGACCATCCTCTCATATCCACATATGACTTCGTGCCTGTGAACCCGTGCCTAACCCACATTTTATTCAGGAGCCTACCTCCATATTGATGAAAGGCTCAGGCCCAAAACTTGGGTTATGCTGCTTCATCTTTTCTATATAAAGTACGCTGTGTGACTTACTGAGTTTCTCCAGCATTGTGCGTTTTCTACAATCACAGAGTCTGCAGACTTTCATGTCTCACTCTATCCTCCTCTCTAAGCACTGTTCAGAATTCCAGTATTCTATTTCATGGAACTGAGCTCTTATTCTCTTCATTTCAATTCCATCTTTGCCTCTTTCTCAGACTATCTCCTGCTGAGAGCTTTAGTTGCCTTTGGGTTCAACCATTCTATGTTCCATTTTCTGTCCTCAATAAATCATCTGAAACTGAGCTGGCTTTCTGCTAAACCAAGTTGCATTCACCTATCACCTTTGTGCTTGCTAACATTGGTTCTCGATCCACATAGCCTTGATTTTATTGGACTAACTCGCGTCCTCCATCTCATTAAACTGTCAATGCCAGAACTGCGTTTAATAGCATAGTATTAGTATCCTCTCCGAATAATTTCTCCATTTGACATATCTTTTTTTACGTGGGAAGATGGTGGTTGGATATAACAGGTTTCAATCTATGACTTCTATCTGTAAAGGATAATAAATCATTGGTTTTGGGGTGACCAACGCGTTTGGTGTTCGGGCGAACTGGCTCCGATTGTAATGTGTGCGTGGTCGCAGCAGTTTACACCAAGATGGCTCCAGGCACCTTCCCCTTCCCCTCAAAGGGCCTGCACAAGTGAAGTATGAATAGCTGCCAGTCAACTATGCAGCTTTCGGTTACCAGCGGTGAGAACAGGGAGTGCCTTTAAAACGTTCAGTGAGCAATACAGCAGCAAGCTTTGGGATGAATCTGTCGACTGCAGGTCTCATTATTCGCTCCGTAATGCGAATGCTACAGTTTCACATTTATAATTTGAGATGATGCGAGTTCTATTAACATTCTACCCTGACTGAATGCCAAATTGAGTAATAAAGCATTAAATAAATCCCAGACACCCAATTCTACCCCAGTTATATTCTGCAGGTAAGAGAATTATAAAAAATCTTGGGGTTGAACCCTGACAGGGGCTTGAACCCTAGACACTCGGGTTAAAAGTTTGATGCACTAACTGATTGGTCTACACTCTGATTGCATCAATGACAGGGAGATCGCTTTGCTGAGCACCTTCGCTCTATCTGAACCAATGACCGGGATCTCCCAGTGGCACCCAACTCCTGTGCCGGGATCTCTGTTCATGGCCTCATGCTCCCAAACCAAGGCCTCCCATAAATTGGAGGTGCAACACAATATTTTGTCTGGACATTCACCAACCAGATGGCATTAACATCAACTTCTCCCTGTTCTCCCTCTCTTCCCTATCCCTCTGTCTTCTTTCCTCCAGCTCTCCACCCCCTTCCCTCTCTATTCAGAAGCCATCCCCTCTCTCCTCATTTGTTGGTGTGCCCTCCGTCCCTTGTCCACCTCTTACCTCTTGCCTGTGAGTCTGTGCTCTTCCTCCTGCCCCTCACCCCCCCCCAACCACCATTTTGTTTGGGCACCTGACTACATTTTGCTCATACCTTGATGAAGGGCTCCAGCCCAAAATGTTGTTTATGCATCTTTATCTTTGCTCTATAAAGTACACTGTTTAACCTTCTAAGTTTCTCCAGCATTGTGTTTTTAGAGTATTCTGCGGGTTCCAGACAAACGACTGTGGACATTCAAATTTTGAATCCCAGCTTGATTTTCCTTGAAGCATTATTTGAGAAATTTTATTTTCTTGTGTGTTAGTTTCACAGACTGGAAGGGAAAGCCAAAGAAGTTCAAGTACAGGAAATGTATCAATAAGATAGAAAGAGGGCAAAGATTTACTAGGATGTTGCCTGAACTTCAGGAATTGAGTTACAGGGAAAGATTAAACAGTATCGGATTTTTTCCTCCGGGAGCGTCGAAGAATGAGGGGAGATTTGAAAGAGGTATTTAAAATTATGAGGGTTATAGACTGAGTAAATGTAGGTCGGCTCTTGTAGGTGAGATACAAACCAGAGGACATGGATTAACGATGAAAGGGGAAAAGTTTAGGGGGAAACATGAGGGGGAATTTCTTCATGCAGTGAGTGGTGGGGGTGTGGAACGAGCTGCCAGCTGAAGTGGTGAATGCGGGCTCAATTTTAACATCGAAGAAGAATTTCGACAGGTACGTGGATGGGAGGGGTATGGAGACTATGCATTGGGTGCAGGTCAGTGGGACAAGGCAGAAAAATAGTTTGCCACAAACTAGAAGAGTCGAAGGTTCTGTCTGTTTTCATTATGTCCAAAAAATGGCACAAGGATCAGAATAATTTTTAGGCAAGTAATGGTAATACTTTGCATATTTGGAAGCAAAGATAGGTTTTATAACATTCTCCCAGAAATTATGGAAAATTTTTGAGTCAATCAGTTATATCATTAATTGCAGTTCTGATGGCATGTCCTTACAACAGACATGGGTTCTAATGCTGGAAATTAATTCCTGTGTTCTCATTCCAATCAGTGACATCTCAGAGAAACACAAAAGCTGTAAATGCTGGAATTCTGAGCGAACAAAGAAGTTCTGGAGGAACTCAGCAGGTCAGACGGCATCCATGGTCTATCAACGTTTAGGTGACAATCAGAAATCACCACAATATGTTAATGATATTAAGCGTAGAACGAGTCAGAAATCGAGTTGAGCTCATCACACTTGGCACTGTCTTTTTATATTTATGTTCATTCATATGAAGAACTAATTGATGTCAGATGTGAGCTGTTCTTTTTTTTAAAAAAAACTGCAGGATATTTTAACAAGTCGAATTTGCAGAGATTTTGAGTTAGAGGAGTGCGAAATAGCCCAAGCCTCACCAAAGTTGAAAGATAAACCGACATTTGGTAGAATGAGTATAGAGATCTCAAGATCTTATCAGTGCCTTGAGGGGGTCAAGAAACTCTGCACTGATTGACTTGTGGAGAATTTATGCAGATCCCAAGATATGTGGAGTTCGCAGCATTAAGTTGCTTTATTTTAACACATCTTCCCTGCCAAGTAAGCTCTGATTTACTGCGTTTTTATTTTGAGACATTCAGCTAATCATTATGATCTGACTGCATAAAATCTTCTATTTAACTCTTAAATGTTGTGAAAAAGAGACTTTGTTCCCTTTGTTCAAATATTTCCACTCATTTTCTACCCACCTAAAAGCCAATTAATAGCTGAATCACTGCAGGCAACATAGAGAGAAGAGGGAATGTGGGAATATTAGGATTCTCAAGGGGTGGGGGTTCCATTTCTTGTGATCTAATGTTTTACAGCGTCAGAAGATTATGTATTCAGTACAAAAGCTCGGCAGATGCTCTGCAGAAGCTGAGCATTATTTTTAAAAGGATGTAGGGAAAAAAGGAAGGTAATTATTGGCCAGTTAGCTTAACGTCTGTAGTCAGCAAAATGCTTAAATCAATAATTAAGGAAGAAATAGTGAGACATCTGGATAGAAAAATATTCCATCAGGCAGATGCAGGAAGGGAAGGCCACATTAGACAAGTTTATTTGTCAACTTCTGACGCTCTCCGGCATTTTCTCATACTTTAATGAAGGGCTCAAGCCCGAAAGGTCAGTTCTGTATCTCTGCTTTCGCTACATAAAGGACACCATTTGACCTGCTGAGTCTCTCCAGCATTGTGTGTGTTTTATGACAAATTTATTGGGGTTGTTTGAGGATATATTGAGCGCAGTAAAGAGGGAGGGGAGCAGGTGGATGTTGCGTACTTTGGATTTTTGGAAGGTGTTCAATAAAGTGCTGCCAAAAAGACTTATTCATAACATAACAATGCATGGAGTTAGGGGTAAAGTATTGGCTGGATAGATGATTGGTAAACCAATAGAAGGCAGAAGGTTGAGAAAAGTGGGTTTTCCTCTGGTACAATCACCAGCCATGGGTTCAGTGCTGGACCTGCAACTGTTCATGATATCCATTAACTTTTTGGAAGAAGTGTCCGAGTGTAGCATATCGCAGTTTGCTGATGACATTAAATTGAGTGGAAAAGCATATTGTGCCGAGGATGTAGAGAGATGTAAATAGGTTAAGTGAGTGGACAAGGGTCTGGCAGATGGAGTACAATGTGGGTATAAGTGAGGTCATCCGCTTCGGAATGAAAAATAAACAGATTATTGTTTTTAATTCTGAAAGATTGCAACTTGGTGTTGTGCAGAGGCACATTGTGTATGAATTGCAAAAGGTTGGTTTGCAGGCGCAAACAAATAGAATGTTGGCCATCGTTGCTAGAGGGATTACATTTAAGAACAGAAAGGTTCCGCTGCAACTGCACAGGGTTGTAGTGAGTACTGGGTGCAGTTCTGGTCTTCCTACATGAGAAAGAATAGACTGGATTTACAGATGGTGCTAGAGGTTCACCAAAATGATGAGGGAATTAACCTTGTCCGCAGGAAAAGAATCTTAGGGTTGTATGTGATGTCCTGCCTGTACTCTGACAATAAATCTGAACTCTGAAATGATGAGTTGAGATTGAGTCACCATGGACCATAATTGCTAGAATTCAGAAGAATGAGAGGGAATCTTGTGGAAACATATAATATGAAAATAATAGTTATAAGGTCGAGGCAGGAAGGTTGTTTCCGCAGGTAGGTCAGATTAGATCTTGGGAACATAGCCTCAAGATTCAGGAGAGAGTGGATTTAAGACAGAGATGAGGAGGAGCTACTTTTCCCAGAGAGTAGTGAATCGGTGGAATACTTTGATGTAAGGCTCAAGCCTGAAACCTTGGTTACGTATTATTATCTTTACTATATAAAGGACACTGTTTGACCTGCTGAGTTTCTCAAGCATTTTGTGCTTTTACTGTGGAATTCTCTGCCCAATGAAACAGTAGACACTGCTTCAGTGAATGTATTTATAAGACACAGGTTGGGTGCGCGTTGTGGGGAAAAGGCAGGTAGGTGGAGCTGAGTCCATGACCAGATCAGCCATGACCTTGTCAAATGGCGAGTAGGTTAGGAGGGCCTGATAGCCAACTCCTGCTCCTATTTCTTATGTTCTATGTGTTCTTCTCAATTATCAATGTTATTTTTGCAGTCATTGCTACTCTTTCCCATCCTTCAGTTGTTCTCCCACCAGCACTGTTGTATTTCCAGCTGGTTCTTTCTTTTCTCAGAAGTATTCACTTAATTGAGGACAACAGTGACATCAACCGTGGACTGATCTTCGAACATGGTTTTGGCAGCAGTGGATCTTTGCTTCACGCTGGTTCAATATTGAGTTCCTTGGGTTTCACCATCCAGACTGCATAAAATTGTTCCGTAGTCTGAAAATGTTGGTTTGTCACATTATAGCTGGCACATAAGAAAAATTCTTCCACAAGCAGACTAATGGGTCTAACAGATTTCAGATTTATTGTCAGAGTTCATACATGATATCACATATAATTCTGAGATCCTTTTTCTTGTGGGAAAAGCAGAATTTCCACTTATTGGTAGTGCAAAAAAAAACTTGTACTCAATGTACACATGTACAAGATTGAGAGGGGATCTCATAGAAACATATAAAATTCTGGCAGGACTGGACAGAATGGATGCGGAAGGGATGTTTCCAAAGGTGGGGGAGTCTAGAACCCGGGGCCATGGTTCGAGGATAATAGGCAAACCATTTAGAACCGAGATGAGGAGGAATTTCTTTACCCAGAGAGAGGGTGGTGAATCTGTGGAATTCATTGCCACAGAGAGCAGTAGAGGCAGGTTCATTGAATATATTTAAGAGGGAATTAGATATATTTCTTCAGTATAAGGGAATTAGGGGTTAGGGAGAGAAGGGGGGGACGGGGTACTGAACTTTAAGATCAGCCATGATCTCATTGAATGGTGGAGCAGGCTCGAAGGGCC
Source organism: Narcine bancroftii (assembly GCF_036971445.1). NCBI lineage: Eukaryota > Metazoa > Chordata > Chondrichthyes > Torpediniformes > Narcinidae > Narcine > Narcine bancroftii. The sequence goes on along the minus strand of NC_091471.1, from coordinate 362,266,544 downwards.
AATTGACCTACTCCTGCTCCTATCTTCTATGTTTCTATGTAAACAAACAAAGGAACGCAAACCAACTGACTATGGAATATAGAGAGAAAAAAAATCAATAAAGTGCAAAAGTAAGAGTCCTTAAATTAGTCCCTAATTGAGTTTGTGGTTGAAGAATCTGATGGTGGAGCGGGAGCAGCTGATCCTGAACCTAGTGGGGCAAGTCTTGTGGCACCTACACCTCTTTCCTGATGGCAACATTAAGAACAGAGCATGTGCTGGGTGAAGTAGATCCTTGATGATTGCTGTTGCACTCTGACAGCAGCATTCCCTGCAGATGTTCTTGATGGTGGAAAGGGTTTTCTATGTAATGACTGGGCTGTATCCACTACCTTTTTCAGGGCTTTACGCTTAGGGGGTATTGGTACCCTCATACTAGACAGTGATGCAGCAAGTCAGCACACTTTCCACCACACATTTATAGAAATTTACCAGAATTTCCAATGTCATACCAAATCTCTGCAAACTCCTGAGGAAGAAGAGGCACTGATGTGCTTTCTTCATGATGCCATGGGTGTGTTGGGTCCAGGAAAGATCCTCTGAGACAGTGACTCCCAAGAACGTAAATTTCCTCATTGTCTCCACCTCTGATCTCCAATGAGTTTACCTCAAAACCCGTGTCTGCAAATGAGGGCAATGAGCAGATGGAAAGGCCACCCTCGCAAATCCCCTCCATGCCAAGCACTCTCATAATTTTGGAAATACGCAGCTGTTCCCTTCTAATCCTGAGTATTATTTAAATGGAGACAAGCTAGGGAGTGGGGAGGAGCAAATGGATCTGGGAGTACTTGTTCACCGGTCACTGAAGACTAGCATGCAGGTTCAGAAAGCTGTGATGAAGGCTAATAGCATGTTGGCTTTCATAAAGAGGGGATTGGAGTATAGGAACAGAGACGCCCTTCTGCAGTTGTACAGGGCCCTGGTGAGACTCCACCTGGAGTATTGCATCCAGTTCTGGTCTCCAAACTTGAGGAAGGACATTCTAGCGCAGATTTACAAGGTTAGTTCCAGGGATGGCGGGGTTGACATATGCTGAAAGGCTAGAAAAACTGGACTTGTATCCGATGGAGTTTAGAAGGATGAGGGGGGACGTGATTGAGGTATACAAAATCATCAGGGGGATAGACAGGGTGAAGTCGGATTACTTGTTCCCAATGATGGGGGAAGATGAGGACTAGAGGGCATAGTTTAAGAATACAGGGTAGGCCCTTTAGGACGGAGATGAGAAAACATTTTTTTACCCAGAGAAGTGTGAATCTGTGGAACACTCTGCCACAGAGGGTGGTAGAGGCAGATTCGCTGATTATGTTCAAAAGAGAGTTAGATAAGACTCTAGTGGACAAAGGAGTTAAGGGTTATGGGGATAAGGCGGGAAAGGGGTACTGATGGTAATGATCAGCCATGATCTGTAAAATGGCGGTGCTGGCTCGACAGGCCGAAGGGCTTACTCCAGCTCCTATTGTCTATTGTCTATTGTCACCCTATTTACCAGCACTATCCTTGCCACTAGGATTGCAGCAATTCAAGCAGGTGGCTCACCATCACTTATTCACAGGAAATTAGGAATGGGCATTAAATGTTTACTTTAGCCAATAACACTTACATCCTTGAAAGTGAGTAAAAAATGTCTTTCAAAATTTCCATGTAACCATTCCTTTTTTAGCCATTATCCATCATGGATGAAATCGCCTCAAGTGACAAGGAAATAAAAGATCTAGATGAGGAATCACTATGGGACCTAATTGAAAGCCAACGCCACATAATAACCAATAATGTTCGACCCTGCCACATTACACCCTTTCTGCGCCAGTGTCATGTCTTGGGGGAGGCAGATGAGGAAGAAATTCTTTTTGCCCCTCACCTTAAACACCGATGTATGAGAACTGGTAAGAGCTCTTTATGCTGCTTTCAAAGGTGTTTTAATTGTGTCATCTGGAAATGGAATGTTTCCGAATTGGTGGGGCATTTCTTCTCCAGAGTTGTCCAGTTGGCTACTTGAAGGAGATGCCTTTCATGTTACCCACCATTCAATGTCTGAGTCAAACGGGCAATTACAGCCAGATGTTCATTCATGCAGATTCCTGCAGCTGAAGCACTTTGGATCAGATGTGAAATTGGAGAGGTTCTGGGGGAAAATCTTATTGGCAGCATTCTTCTGTTACATCAGAGCATTTTCATTGTATGTTCTGCAGAACTGTGATTGCATGGGTTAATACAATTGCAGCATTTATCTTGCTCCTGGCTTTCTTTATAAATTCATACAATGCTCAAGCAGGTTTTACTGGATACAGTCAGGAACAGATCACTCATTTTGCCCTCCTTAAATCAATTATAGTGTCCTGGGTGCATTCTACACACGCAACAAATTAGCCAAATGCAAACCCATTGAAATATTTGGAAAGCAGCCAAACCATTTGAAATTATTGGCATAATTTAATTCTGACATTACCTTTTTTTCCCATTTTTAAACATTGGTCCTTCTGATAGTTACCAGTAAGAAAATGATTTCACCAGTCCATAACATGAGTGCTTTTTTTTAAAATTTATAGGATATATGCTTGACCTCTTAAGAACTCGAGGAAAGCAAGGAGGCATTGCCTTTCTGGAGTCTTTAGGGTTCTATAATCCTAAAATTTATACATTAATAACTGGGAAGGAACCTACCAAGGATTGTAGCAGCATCCTCGGTAAGTCTTATTTTTGTTTGTAAAATCCACTTGTCCAAAAATATATTTTCAGTGTTTTAATCCTACACTCTTTGCACCTAATCACAGTAACCTGAGAGAGGGAGTGCTCGGCTTCCAGAGTTCAATTAACATTTTGTTGAAATGGCTTCTTTTACTTGTTTGGGAATATCCTCGCACCTTTTCAATCTCTTCGCTTCACTTCCCTTCTCTTTACTGATTTGTTGAAGTGCCATACTTCTGAATGGTGTTTAAGCGCAACAATGTACATAATTAAATCATTTTGCTTGAACTCAAGTACAATCATCTTGCGCTGCAATGTCCTGCACCTAATGAAGTCCCAGAGTTTCTAGATTAAATCTAGCTTTCAAACATAAATATGTGGTGCATAATTTTGCACAAGTATAAACACATTCTTCTAAACAAAAATTTTAATGGTAGATGTAAATCTAAATTGAGTACAGTAAAATCCCCGTTATTCAAGAAACTAGCAACTCTAAGCAGCTGGGGGGAAAAAAAATTGACAAAATAAATATAATTCAATGTCAATAAAAGATTAAACTTGTAAAAGTGAATGTTCTCCCAAGTCATACACAACCCCTTGATGAAGATGGGAGAAAACATTCAGCCAGCGGAGCGCCATGGTCGTGTCCCACCGCAGTAGCTGTTTGAATAAAATTGCGTTTGAATAAATATGGCAGCAGCCAGGATGAAGAGCCGGCTGATGCCGCTCGCCACTGCGGGGACTCTCCCAAAACGTCTTCCATCCGTGCCTAGTCTTTATCTTTATTAATATATTAGTGAGGCTTTGTCTGTAAACTTGGGGAAAGGGTGGTTAATTATGATGGCAGCACGGTTAGCATAGCCAGTGATCGGGGTTAAAATTTAAATGTTATAAGCTATGGAAATTACCTGATTAAAGTGAACTTCACATAATTAAGGTCTACAATACGGATTTTTTTTCCTAATTACTTTGCATTTGTCACTGTCTTTTGTCTTTTAAATTGTTTATTCTTAATGCTGCTGTATTAGTTAGGCATTGTAAGAGCGAGTCTCAAGCAACCAGAAAAATAGCACATCCAACATCTTAGGGGCCGGATACCAGGGGTTGTGCTTCATTATTTCATGTTCTCGTTAGTAGGTGTGAAATTTCTAAATTCATTTTACATAAACAAATGACTTATGGGAGAAAGCTCAACATTCAGTTTACAAGGCAAGATGTTTCTTAATTAAAACTTTCAAAATATGCTTCATGAATTTCGAGGGCAATATCGGGTTAACTGTTCCACCAATTGAGAGGAACTCCAACTGGAGGCTGAGAAGTAACTTGCTCATAATGTGAACTATTAGGAACTCCATTGCCAATCTGCAGAAAGACTTCTTACACAAGCTCACACTGCCACCTGCAGATACGTGGTCATGCTCCAACATTTGAGGAGAGCATGCTGCCGGTGGAAACATTTCACTAAATATAAGTGGACTGCATTCTGATCTGCTAGGTGATGTTTCCAGAAAAAATTCCCTACTGCTAATATGAAAATTACACATTTCCTTTCTTAAATGTTGGGTAGGTATCTTTCTTTGTGATATAAAGGACACATAGAAACATAGAAGATAGGAGCAGGAGTAGGTCATTCGGCCCTTCGAGCCTGCTCCGCCATTCAATGAGATCATGGCTGATCTTAAAGTTCAGTACCCCGTCCCCGCCTTCTCTCCCTAACCCCTAATTCCCTTATACTGAAGAAATAGATCTAATTCCCTCTTAAATAGATTCAATGAACTTGCCTCTACTGCTCTCTGTGGCAATGAATTCCACAGATTCACCACCCTCTCTCATCTCGGTTCTAAATGGTTTGTCTATTATCCTCGAACCATGGCCCCGGGTTCTGGACTCCCCCATTGGAAACATCCCTTCCGCATCCATTCTGTCCAGTCCTGCCAGACACTTTTTCACCTGCTGTGTTTCTCCATGGTGGTGTCTGCAGACTTTTGTGCTACTTCTATTTCCTTCCTACAATCTTATGCTTTCATAACAATGGCATTCCCTCTTTGCAAAAAGTCATTTTGGGATTTTATGTGCTCGTGTTTATTTTGTCTGATTTAGTTATTAATCAAAGTGGCTGCTCATCATGTGCCCTGCCAAGAGAGGGGGAACTGCTGAGTTATTTGACAGTTAAGGGGATTATTATTGACCAAATTCTGAATGTGCCCAGAAGACATATAGATTAATTTGTTTGGGGCAGTCACTAAAAGCAATAGGAGTACAATAAACCCCCGGTATCCAGCTCCTATGGGGATTGGTAGATGCTGGATAAGTGTATTTTCTGGTTGCTTGAGACTTGCTCTTACAATGCCAAACTAATATACATGCATTAAGAATAAACAGTTTCGAATACAAAAGGCAAAAATACTACACTGAACTTTCACTGAACAAACTTCATTTGCATGAATATGTAAACCTTTAAGGATTTTGCTTTATTTTCAGCCACATTCTTTGAAAACATTTAACCGTTGCTGCATCTGCAGGTTCCTCCCCTCCACGGAGCCAACCAAAAGATGAACAATAATATTATGGATAATTAATCTCAATCTCCAAGTTTACAGATAAAGCCTCTGAGCGGAGCAACTCTTACTAAGCAGGGATAAGGAGACTTTTTAAGAGAGTCACCCCAATGGCGAGTAGAAGCAACCGGCTCTTATCCTCGGTGACACCATTGCTGTTTCACACAACTTTATTCAAACAGCTGCTACGAGTAAAGCTCGACCAAGGCTCTCCACTGGGTGAATATTTGCTTCCAACTTCACCAAAGATTTATATGATACTTCAGAGAACATTTACAATTTTAAACTTGTGTATTTTTAGCTGTTATTTTAATTTTTACATTTATTTTCCTCAATTTTTTTCCCAGTTGCTTGAGGCTGTGGTTGCTTGAATTAAAACATCAGGGGTTTTACTGTAGTACCTTCCAACATTTTTTTTTCCCCCAATAACCCAGTTCTAACTTCCTTCTTGCTGCCACAGCACACTTGCAATCTTATACAAGCCAGCGGGAAGAGATAATATCAGAACATGAACTTTAATTGGATGAGATGGAAGAAAATTCCAAGAAAAAAAGAGGAGGGAAATTGTCATATTTCTCCCTGTGGGATCTTTAAGCATTTATTCCAAAGATTGCTTTTTTTTTCATAAAGATAACCAGAATTTCATTTATCTCTGGGTGATCTTTAAAAAAACACACACACAAGTATTCCATTTCTCTTTACAATGCATGACTATTCTGCCCTTATTTGCTAACTGGTACTTTCCAACCATCTTGACACATAAGCAAATTTATAATTAGTTCATCGTCATCTTTAGCTTTTCGCGAGTGTGGTTATATTTATCCCGCATCTTGGGGCCCTTGCCAAATTTTAATTATATCACTTAAAGCCAATCAGTAGTGCTGTGCCAGGGGGAGATTAGAATTACATTAGTTATCTGTACAATAGTAATGTTTTACTGTTAATACAGCTATTTTCCCAGGAAAGATAGAATCTGGGAATTAACTGCATCTTGTGCAAGGGGTAAAGATTTTTTTTTTACATTCATTCTTCCCCCGTGCAGGAGGAGCTACATTTACATCTCCTGAGAAAATACAGAATGAGTCAGTATTGGTGTTGTTCTGCAATGGTAATATACAGGGGTGCGGTGCTAATTTTTTAGGGGCCAGAGCTCACCAAAAATGGCATCAAGGAGGCGCCAGAACTGCCTCCTGAGGTGCCAGAGCAGTACTCTGCTGAGCTCCAGCATTACTGCACCCCTGGTAATATTACAGTTGGAACAAACTATATGGATGAAATGTCACGTCATTTAGAAAGACTAATATTTAGATAATGTAATTTCGAGCATTGAAGAAATGAGTTGAATTTGAATTGAGGTCCACAAAAATCTAATTGCCTTTAGTGGAACCAAGAATCTGTTTCTTCAAATAGAATTTTCTGCTCTATTGGTGAGAATAATACACATTAACCAATAAATATCAAAGGACAAATGATGAAAATAACTACGTTTACTTCCTTTGGTTGTAGTTGAAAAAGGAAATTTGAATTTGATTCAATTTCTAATGAATGAGGTAATGAAAGCTCAGAAATTGTTGGGAGAAGAAAAATGTATCAAGCATCGTTTGCATGAGAAAGTTCAAAGCTTTGACGAGCAAAACCAACAGCTCAAGACTGAGCTGAAGAGTTTGAAGGCAGCCGAGGTTAACTTAAGCAGGATGAAAATGGACTGGAATCATCATTACGAGGAAATGGTTCGTCTGAAGGAAGAAAATTATCAGATATTAATGCGGTACACGAACTCTCTCCAGGAAAAGGAAATGTCCGTCACACGAAGCAGAGAATTACAACAACAGGTATCGTTTCATTGTTCAATCAGCCATTCCTAGGATGGAAGCCAACTTTGGCTCCAGACTTTTGACAGCAGCTGCTATGGTTGAGAGTGGGGGGAGGGAGTGCCTTGAGGGAGCAAGGAGCACGGGGGTGGGTGCATGAGTTGTGTGGTGGAGGGTGGGTAGGGGTGCAATGAAATGCTAATCCATTTACAGTCTAGTTAACAGAAGAAACCAGAGAATAAATAAATTGAAACAGCATCCTAATCTATTTTAATTTGACAATGAGCTCCATTTTCTTGTCTTCAGTAAAGTAATTTCAACAGCCTTCTGTACTGTGTAAAACAAAAGCCATTTGGGGAGAATCATGGAGTCATAAATTCATGCATCCTTTTGGCCTACCATGTCTACATCAGCCATCAAATACTCATTCATACTAATCTCAATTAACAGCCGCTATGACTTAGTGATTCAAGTGCACAAGATACTTAAATGCTTTGAGAACTCCTCCTCTTCAAGCATTCTCTAGCTTTTCAGCTATTACCCTAACTAAACCTTTGCACTCTGGTTTCAGAAATTTCCTACTATCAACTCTTGCTATGCCCCTCATAATTTTGTATACCTTTGCCAGTTACCCCCTCAGCCTCCTCTGCTCCAAGAAAAACAAACCCAGCTATCCAGTCTTTTCTCATCCCAGGCAACTACCCAGTGAATCTCCTATGCATTCTCTGCAGTGTAATTACACCCTTCCTCAGGTGCGGTAACCAGAGCTGCACACAGTATTCCAGCTGCTGTTTTACAAAGTTGTTCCATAACCTATGTCCTGTATCCCAGTAGCTGAAGGCAAGTGTCGCTTATATAATCTTCACCACCTTGTCTGCCTGTGCTTCAGGGATCTTTATACATCACTTGTATTTGTACATCATGTTCCTCAATTCTCTCCCTTCATTCTGTTTGTTCCACTCTTGTTATTCATCATCTTGCACTTACTGGGATTAAACTATTCAAGCAGGTCATTTTGCTCAGAAACACTCCCAGTGACCAACAAATCTACAACCTTCCCCTTTACACTATCCCTTTAGCCACTCATTAATCTGATCTATGCTTCTGTTACTATACTCACTGCAGTAAAGGTCCAAATACCCAGATGCTAGAAATCTAGACCATCCGAGGATCTGAACTCTCAAACTTTTTAAATTTAGTGGGCTTTTGTGTGCATGCATGCTTAAGTGCCACAGATGCACAGCGGCCACAAGCGACCATGCTTAATACAGGTAATCTTATCACAAACAAATTCATTTGTACACTGCATTTTTCTTTCACAATGCTCATTTTTAAATATATTTTCACGTTCTTTATTGTAGTGAAAAAAATTCAAAGTTTACAGTTTTGTCAAGTGTTGACAACTCGTTTTGAAAAATCTCTTCTTCATTCTTCCTTAAATTTGAATTTTAAAAGTACTGCCTGAGAATCCGTTAAATACAAAAATCTAGACCAACCCAATCCCCAAGCAGTCTAGATTTTAAGGCTTTTATTGTATTTTATAAAACCAGTATTCCAGGATTACAATTTTATAAGTCCTACTTTGTAATCCAGTTCCCAACATTCTTGTTGCAGGGCCTCATTCTTTTTACCTGTGTCTTTGGTAACAATATTAACCTTTGGCTGTTAACCTTCCCAATTTAGGATCCCCTGTAACTTCTCTGTGACATCCTTGTTCCTGGCACCAGGAAGTCACCACACCATCCTGCATTCACTTTTACTGCTACAGAAGTACTTATCTATTCTTCTCACATTTAAGTTCATTTTTCTATTAACCCTGGATTCCCTTGTTCCTGTTCCTCCTTTGTGCACCTGAATCGCCCTCGATACTGTAATCGAGGGCTGAGGGCACCATCCTGGATTCACAGTGATAGTAGCATTAGTGCCCATTCATATCTTGTCTCATACCACTGTTATCCTTGAACTCTTCTCCTCTGCCCTTGTTCATTTGAGTCACCTTCAGTGCTACAATCTTTAATCAGAAAAAAAATCATCTCAGTTTTCAGAATGCAGAAAAACTGAAGAAAATCGTAAGAGTTAAGTCATGAAAAATTATTTAAATCATTTGGAATAAGGAGTTGCACTATATTGGCATTCCAACCGATTGGAGAGATGCACATTAGGGTAATGTAAATGCTCTTTGCTTCTTTTATGGAAACGATATGATGGTCCTTTTATTTATATCAACAGTTCAAGCTGATACAGTTGCACGTTCTGCAATAAGAAGACTAATTAACATAGGCCTCACTTTTGTTGCCTTCATGCATCCAGAAAGTAATTTAATCTGTTATTTTATTTGATAGTATTGCCCATCACTTGGAGTGTGTTTATTGGAATCTTAGTTTGACTTGGGTCTATTTTATTGCTTTATTTCAGGCGTGTTGTTGATTCTATTTCTAATGGGAATAAATAACTATTGCATTTCTCTTTCTTTTTCAATATTTTTATTAACATTGAATTTTCAATCCAAAAATACAGAGTACATATGGATATATGTTGAAATTCAAAAAGATACATTACACTTAAATCATATAATTTCTTCCAAGGCAACCCACATTTTAATCAAACAGATTATATTGCATTGACATTTTATTATAGAAAAGGAAAATCCAAACCCACTACCAAGAAAGAACCAGTTTAGCCAAAAAAAGAAAGAGAGAATTCTTATCAGAGTGATGCATTACCTCATTAATCACCATTCCTACCTTCATAACAAATCAAAGATCATAAAAGTATGTCAAAAAGGCTCCCCCATAGTGTTTGAAAATTTACATTCAAATCGGAAATTGAGCATCTAATCTTCTCTAAATTTTGACATGACGTCACGTAGTCATTGAGCACGATTGGGTGGGGTAATGTCTCTCCATCTGAGCCACACCGTCCGCCTAGCCGTAAGAGAAATAAAAGCTAATACATGCAGCTCAGATGTCGTTAAAGTTACATCACTCTCTCCACCAATACCAAATAAAGCAGTTAGGGGAACTGGTTTAAAATTAACTTTAAAAAGTGCGGAGAAAGTTTGAAATATTTTGTTCCAATATTTCTCAAGACTCTGGCATGTCCAGAACATATGAATTAATGAAGGATCTCCATTGTTGCATTTATCACAATTGGGAGATACATCCACATAAAAATGAGTTAGTTTGACATCAGCCACGTGAGCCCTATGGACTACTTTAAATTGTTGGAGAGAGTGGCGAGCACATTATTAACCCATTTGAAACTAACATTCCAAGTTTTTTCAGGAATTAAAAGCTGTAGGTCCTGTTCCCAGGCTTTTTAAATTTTATCTGAGGGAGCCTCTCTTATTCCCAACAACATATCATTAATGTTAGATATTGAACCATTATAGAAGGTTATATCAATTAAATTCTTATCAGTCCTTTTAGGAGATTTATGTAATTGAGATTGTAAAAAATCTCTAATCTGTAGCTAACGAAAGAAACGAGAATTTGGTAGACCATATTTAACTGAAGGTTTTTCAAAGGTAGTGAGACTTCCCTGGACAAGTAAATCTTTTAAGCATTTAATGCCCAATCTATACCTTTCTTGAAAAGTTATGTCGATCATGGGAGGTTTAAAGAAAATCTAATTGAACCAAAATGTTTTCTAAATTGTATCCACCATTGCATTTCTCAAGTATTTAAAACGAGGAAGTAACCATTGACAGTTAAAGGCATGAGCAGAGGGATAATCTATATTGGAATAGATATACATAATAGTTAACCAATGCACTTCAATAAAGCTTTTTTTCTCTGATTTCTGGACATTGCATTTGACTTGGTACATAGCTTGGCTGCTGTTGAACACGTCAGCGTAGTTTGTCAGTGTAGAAATGAAATAATTCATTGAATGTTCCCATTGTGGAAGTAAATCAATAAACCAAAGATGTGCTGCATAAAGCTTCCTTCTGTCCAGTGTCACCCTTCCTTCTGCCGAGAGCTACTAAACTTTAGTAAAGGAAGTCATGATGTCGCCTTGTTGCTCAATGTCATATTCCTGGCACCAAATTATCTGGTTGAAAGCAGTAAAAACAATAAATTAATCTCAGGTGAAAAAATGCAATTGCGAATAATTGGCAATGCAAATTATTTAATTTATGTTGGGGCAATTTATAACATATCTGTGAGACCAGATATTTATTTTTCATAAATTATATTATCTTTATAGATCATTTAGTGAATGATAATTTGTTCCATAGAAATTAGAAACTAACAGCATTTGATTCCTTTTGTTAATATTTTATCATTTGTTGGCTGCCTGTATTATCATTTCCGAGTATTTAAGTGAAAAATATTCAGGTATAATTTTAGTGATTTATGCTCGATGGCTTTCTCTGTAGCCCATATAAAAGTAACTCCAATACGTGTAGGTTTTAAGGCCATGTTGACTGCATCTCCAATCCACTGATTGATTAGAATGTAGGTGCAATTTAGAATGTAGTCATACAGAGCTGCTCTGTTGTGCTGAGGCAGTAAATAATGAGAAGGTCAGCAGTAAACACAGATATTAATCCAACCTGAATCACTCCTAAATCGCTAACCAGAATTTCATTGCAGTCTGGGTTCTCAGTCGTAAACTGCTGTACTTACTCTCTGTAGACTTACTGTCAATAATCACCCATAATGACAACCATTTCACCTTATTATTATTTTCAGGATGTAATTATAAATTTAACCTGCAGTTCACAACCACTTTGAGAAGCAAAAGACATAGAATGTTATACTGGTGATTTATTTCACATCTCTCTTGGATTTTGAAATAATTTTAGGAAAGAAAATCTCCTTTTAACATGGGGTTTGTGCCAAGTCCTGTTTGACTTCTTTTAAAGGTGGATAATCTTACAATGGAAAATAAGAAACTAAGAATGGAATTTGATGTTGAACGAAGAATGTCATCCAAGCTACGAGAAGCATTCAAGCCCAAACAAGATGAGCTTTTACATTTAAAAGAGGAAATTGATAAACTGAAATTCAGAATCCAAACATTACAAACGAACCCAGTAAGTATATTTGTCTATAGCTTTTTCATTTGTTCACTGATTCATTCAGTAGCTTAATTGTTTTGTATCCTCAACATTCATTGGAGCGCTTTCATCCCTAACGTCGAAGTACTCGAGATGGCAGAGGTCGACAGCATCGAGTCCACGCTGCTGAAGATCCAGCTGCGCTGGGTGGGTCACGTCTCCAGAATGGAGGACCATCGCCTTCCCAAGATCGTGTTCTATGGCGAGCTCTCCACTGGCCACCGTGACAGAGGTGCACCAAAGAAGAGGTACAAGGACTGCCTAAAGAAATCTCTTGGTGCCTGCCACATTGACCACCGCCAGTGGGCTGATATCGCCTCAAACCGTGCATCTTGGCGCCTCACAGTTTGGCGGGCAGCAACCTCCTTTGAAGAAGACCGCAGAGCCCACCTCACTGACAAATGGCAAAGGAGGAAAAACCCAACACCCAACCCCAACCCACCAATTTTCCCCTGCAACCGCTGCAACCGTGTCTGCCTGTCCCGCATCGGACTTGTCAGCCACAAACGAGCCTGCAGCAGACGTGGACATACCCCTCCATAAATCTTCGTCCGCGAAGCCAAGCCAAAGAAGAAGAATGATGCATTGTACTCTGCGCTTGAAATTTATTTTCTATTGGACTTGCCTTGATTTTTATGCCACTTATATTTCAGGAGAAATCTTTTATCAGGATCTCTATCCTGAAGTGTTAACCCGTCCATGCTACCTGACCTGCTGAGCAACTTCGACATTTCCTGTTTACATTTGTGATTCCCAACATCTCGGATATTTTGTTTCTTTGCACTGTGTAATGCATTTAATACTGACAACTGAGGATACCTTGCTGTAACTTTAAGTCAAACATTCTGTTATAACTTGCATTTTTCTTTTAAGTCACCAAATTGTTATCATCATGAGAAAATCAATAAGATGAGGCAGCACAATTGATGTAGCGGTTAGCGCCACGCCGTTACAGCGCCAGCAATCAGGACCGGGGTTCGAATCCCACGCCACCTGTACAGAGTTTGTACGTTCTTGCCGTGTCTGCGTGGGTTTTTGCCAGGGGCTCCGGTTTTGACCCACAGTTTGAAATGTACCCGGAGTGTAGGTTAATTGGGCAGCAGGGACTTGTGGGCCGAAATGGCCTTTTACCGTGCTGCATGTCTAAACTTTTTTAAAATTAAATTTAAAAAAAGGTCTTAGTTAACCACTGATTCGGTTTTATGGAGGTTTGCAAACCACTTAAAAATGCACTGAAATTTTCAATATGTTTAATATGGTTTGTGTCGTTGAAACCAAAAAACAAATTGTTGGAGGAGCTCACCATGTCAAGCGGCATCTGAAGGGTTAAAGAAATTGCCATCACTTCAGATCGAGATCCTGCATCAGAACTGAGAGAGAAGAGTTCCCTCTTTGATAGCTAATATCAAAGAGGAGAGGTGGAGGGGTGAGACAGGGGCCAGTAGCTAATGGTGGGCAGAGTGGAGTGAAGGATGGAATCAGGAGGGGGAGGGGTTATGAGGTGATCAGTAATGAGAGGTTGAAGAAGACAAAGAGGTGAAAAGAGCAGGTGGAGTCAGGTCGGGGAGTAGGAAGGTTAAAGATGGAGACAACTGAGAGGGTGATAAGTGGGAACACAAAGTCTATACATGCTGGACTCTCGTAAGTAGGAAAGGTGATCATGGGAAGTGTTAGAAGAGAGGTGAATGGCAGCTGGACCAAGTGGGGAGAGGATCAGGTAGGGTAGTAGTAGGTGGCACCAAGAAGGGGAGGGGTCTTAAAATAGTTGATGGAGGGGGCTGGAGGGGTGGTATAGGAAAGAGAACAGAAATGGAAGGACCAAAGGGGAAGAAGAGACCGAGGAGAACACAAGAGTTATCTGAAATTGGAAAGTTCAGTGTTCGTTCTTATGTGTTTTAAGTAACTCGTGTGGAATATGAGGTGCTTTTCCTCTGCTTTGTTCCTCATCCTAGCAGTGGAAAAGGCCGAGAACAGACGGGTTGATGTGGGAATGGGGAGGGAAATGGCATGCTATAATGTTCATTATGTCTCAGATTTCAGATTTATTGTCAGAGTACATACGTGACATCACATACAATCCTGAAGTTCTTTTTCCTGTGGGCGAGGCAGAATCACCCCTTATTGGTAGAGCAAAAAAAAATTGTACTCAACGCACACATGTAAACAAATAAAGAAATGTAAACAAATTGTGCAATACAGAGAGAATTTTTAAAAAATCAATTAAGTGCAAAAGTTAGTCCTTAAATGCATCCTTAATTGAGTTTGTGGTTGAGAGATCTGATGAAGGAGGGGTAGCAGCGGTTCTTGAACCTGGTGGTGGGAGTCATGTGGAACCTACACCTCTTTCCTGATGGCAGCAGCGAGAGCAGCGAGTTTGCTGAATGATGTGGATCCTTGATGATCGCCGCTGCTCTCCGACGTCAGTGTTCCCTGTAGATCTTCTCAATGGTGGGGAGGGTTTTACCTGTGATGCCTGGGCCGTGTCCACTACCTTTTGCAGAGCTTTCTGCTCAGGGACATTAGTGTCCCCGTATCAGACAGTCAGCACACTTTCCACCACACATCTGGAGAAATTTGCCAGGGTTTCCGATATCATACCAAACCTCCACAAACTCCTCAGAAAGTAGGAGCTGACATTCTTTCTTCACAGTGCCATTAGTGTGTTGGGTCCAGGAAAGATCCTCTGAGACCATGACTCCCAAGAATTTAAATTTGCTAACCCTCTCTATTGTTATTTTAAAATATTGTGGATGTTGTGAAATCCATCATTAGAATGTCACTTACATTTTGCCCGTTACTATAGAGTCTTGCTTTTCAGAACATTGCTTCGGAAGAAAAGTTTGGGGAAAAAATGTATTGTTTTTTCTGAAGACTGAATTTTTTTTTAATAGGTGACAATAGACATCTTAGAACAGGATCATGTAGAAACTCTGGAGGGAAGGCAGGATCTCATGAAAGAAATTAGTTCACTGCGCTTGAAACTGGACGAGATGGAAAGACTGAGGAATGAGGTGAGCATGTTCACTTTAGACTTTGTTTGAAAGGGTCATGAGAAAACTGGAAAAAGAAATGAACATCTTTAATATTTTATCCCCCTGGCCATTCCCATCAGAAGTCTGTCTATTTTAATGCATCAATAAATGCACATTGATTTTAAACCCATCCCACATGGTGAGAGTGATGCAATGAGAGGTTTAAGATCAGGCTATTTCCAACTTGCGGCTTCGTCGATTTGGAGACTTTTTGGCTGGCCAAGGCTCCCCTTGCAAGTGCAGAAGATGACATATAATACAGTAAAATCCCTATCATCTGGAATTCAAGCAAATGGCAGCCTCAAGCAACCAGAAAAAAAAATAGGTAAAAATATATGAATGTTTAAAATTGGGACCCCTCCCTGCCCCCAGCGGTTAGTTTGCCATCCATGCAATCTCAAGCAACCGGAAAATTCACTTATCCAGCATCTACCAATCCTCATGGATGCCAGATACTAGGGGTTTTACTGTACAACAATATAAATATCTCAACCTGGTGAACATATTGGAGCTTGTTGGATTTTCCTTCCTGAGAAGTTCTCAGATTTGCACCGGGGTCTCTGGCCAAAGACTGTTGACCTGGGTGTGATTTCCAGGATACAGCAAGTAACCACATCTCCCCATTTCCTGGAGTCGTTCCCAGGTCAAAAATGTTGTAAGTTATCATCGTGGCCTTTGGCTAACTTGTTGAAATCTAACCTTGAACAGCCTGCCAATCACTAAAGAGCATTGATCATTGCACTTTGCTTTCTGCCATCTGCTACTTTCCCTTGGGTCACCCGGATGGTCTTCTCTTTTGTTGATCAACCTACCTCTTGAAACTTTGCCAAACGGCAAGAAACTCCATGTAGGTTACATCAAATGCACTCCTTTGCTCAACCACTTTGCTGCCTTCTTGAGGCGACAAAAGTAATTATCTGTACAAATTCATACTTTCTGTCGCTTCATAAAATGTGTGCCTTTCTCAATGAAAACTTGATTAGATTAGATTCAACATTACTGTCATTGTGCCAAGTACAGATACAAAGCCAATTAAAATACAGTTAAGCATCCAACCAGAAGTTTTTAAAAAATAGTGCTATAGGTAAATAACTACAGGCAAACTCTCGGAATCTTTTTCATTAATGTTTCCATCATCAATGCCGAGCAGTAACTTGGTCACTTTCCTGGAGTCTTGCTTTTCAGACTCCCAGTTCTCCAGTTCCATATGTGTAGTGAAAGAGAATGATCCAAAACCAATGATCAGAATCTGCGTCAGCTAATCATTTTATCCATGCCTGGTAAATTTAACTCTTTTCTGAAGACAAATTTGAAGCAACCAAATTTAGAGGCTGCTAAATGTAGAGGCTTAGCTTGATAGTGTAAGGTAAAACATCATGAGATGGGAATGTGCAGGGCTGTAACAAGATGTGAATGCATCCTTGTACTTACAAGATAAGAGAGACATTGATGGATTGAGAGGCAGGAAGCTAGCAGGGAAAGGATAGCAACAGTTTTAGTCATTGGACAAGTAATGATATGATGATGTTCTAAGCACGTATCCAAGGGTATAAAAAATCACCATTTTGCTGATAACGGCAGAATGCATTCTCCGACTAACATGGTTAGTCGCAAGTGTTACAATCCGGTAATAAAGAACAAAGAACCCTGATTTCGACTCAGCCTGGTGTTTGTCTCACTCATTCATGAACAAAGCAGACCTAACAATAGTGAGCTGTTCATGCCAATGTTTTTGCCTCATACCTTCTGGAATGGTATGTCATCCATGATAACACACAAAAGCAAAAGAAAAGATGATATCTGTAATCAACAGCAGGACTGGAATTGGAAAGCATTGGAGTATTCAAATTCCTAGGCGTTAACATCTCTGAGGATCTGCCCTGGAGCCTCCATGTCGATGCAATCATGAAGAAGGCTGTTGTTTGTGAGGTGTTTGAGGAGATTCGGTATGCCACAAAAGACTCTCGAGAACCTCGACTGGTGCACTTTGGAGAGCATTCTGTTTGGTTGCATCACTGACTGGTATGGAGGTGCAGGACAGGAAAAATACTCCAGAGGGTTGTTAACTTGGCCTGTGACATCACGGCCACAAGTCTTCACTCCATCGAGGACATCTACAAGAAGCAGTGTTTTAAGAAAGCAGCCTGTGGTGGTACTCCACCGGCTGTACCTGCAGGAATGTATGGGGACAGGACAACACCTGGCCGGCTGTCAATTAATCGGCCTGAATGGATCAAACCCCATCCGTCGGGTGTCAATCATCCTCTGGGATATATGGCTGCACCGGCCTCACACAGAGTTGCTGCAGCCACAGCCAGCCTGGCTCTGTGGAAGTCTTTGTGGATTAAAGCCTGTTGTACAGTCTTTACCTTGTGTGTGTCTGATTCTGTCTAACAGCGCACCACACAGCCTCTATCCTCAAGGACCCCCCACCACCCAGGCTATGCCCTCTTCACTCTGCTACCATCAAGAAAAAGGTTCAGGAGTGTGATGAATCTCTGCTAAGCTACCTGTCTCCCCTCTGGCAAGCCTTGCTGTACTAACATTTGCTGTGCATTATCTCTACAGTTAAAAGACACCCCCCCTTGGGTATAACTTTATGCACCCATTGTCTTTCATTATTGTACCATTAGTTTCTGCTAATAAAAGTCATAAATATTGTTTGACCACATCATCTTCATCAACTGGAGCCTGAAGACGAACACACAGCGACACAAGGACAGTTTCGTTCCATCTGCTATCAAATTCTTGAAAGAACAATAAACCACTGACACTGCCTCACTTAGACATTTTCTTTTTCTTGCACTTCACTGTATTTTAATTTATTTTGTAAGGTGGTTTATATAAATGCTTGCACTGTGACGCTGCCACAAAACAACAAATTTTGTGGCATGCCCATGACGATAAATTCTGATTCAGAGTAAATAGAAATGGATCACTTTAAAGAAATATTTAAAAAAAGTAACGTCCCAATCTGAATGGGGATCAGCGAAGGGGGTGAAAAGTGGAAAGATATCCCAAAGTTTCTTTCATTCTGTGTACTTAATTACTGCTGGCTGCAGCACTATATTCTACTGTCTCTATTTTGAACCAATCCAGCTGTGTTTTATCAACCTGATACTGCTAAATTTGATCATGATTACTTCCAGACCAAACTTTCTCCTTTTGAAATCCCCATCAATATAAAAATATTCAAACTGTTTTAATTTCTTCTGCTTGCTAGTACCTGGATGAGAAAGAAAATATGTTCATGGAATGTGCCACTTTGAAGATTGACAGTGATATGTACAAGGATAAAATTAGCTCGCTCCAGTCACAAGTCTTAGAGCTACAAAAGGAACGAGATGATGTAAGTAGAGTGAAATATGGCATCACATTTTCATTGGTATTCAAGGTGATATTAAGTTTGCATTTGAAAAATTTTTGTTCAATATATTAAGGTTTATGAGGAAAAGAGGGAGATAGATCACAAACTAGTTAAATTTTGAATGAAGGGACAAGCTAAATACTTTCTGTGACATGAAGTGAAACACGAAAGTTTGCAGGCACGGTGGTTGAAGTAAAAACAGTGCTGGAGAAACTCAGCAGGTCAAACAGTGGACTTTATATAGCAAAGATAAAGATATATCAACAACATTTTGGGCTTGAGCCCCTCATCATTAGTCTGGGGTGCAGTGCTAATTTTTTAGGTGTCGGAGCTCACCAAAAATGGCGACAAAGAGGTGCTGGAGCGGTGTTCCAGTGAGCTCCGGCAGCATAGCACAAATATTTACAATCAAGTCTATCTTTATTTTTATATTCCACAGGCATATGGGGCCAGGGATGAAGCCCAATTGCATATTAGCAAAATGATCATCGACAAGGATTTATGTCGCCGGCAAGTAATTGAACTTCAGGATGTGTGTCGCCAGTTGAATAAGGAAATGCTGCAGTTAAAGTCAAACAAAATGAGGCACAAGGTAGGGCAATTTTTCAGCCATTATTTTAAAACGACATGCTGGAATTTTCAGTGCCACCCGGAGCAAGATGGATTATGGCTGTTATCAAGAACAACTCGC
This sequence comes from Narcine bancroftii, assembly GCF_036971445.1. Taxonomy (NCBI): domain Eukaryota; kingdom Metazoa; phylum Chordata; class Chondrichthyes; order Torpediniformes; family Narcinidae; genus Narcine; species Narcine bancroftii. Next base: position 362,247,293 of record NC_091471.1, on the reverse strand, counting down.
TGGCCTACCCTCACGTCCTTGAGGAATGAGGGAACTTCACAGATCCCAGAGCACAATCTCAGAGAATCTAGGCCAATGGTTCTCAACATTTTTGTTTCTACTCACATCCCTCTTTGAGTAATCCCTTACTAACCAGAGAGCATTCTATGCTCTCTGGTTAGTAAGGGATTACTTAAGGTGGGATGTGAGTGGAAAATAAAGGTTGAGAACCCACCGATCTAAGCCTTTCTTTTATTTTTCAAAATTTATTAGCAGCTAATAATAATTCATTATGCAGTTATGAAATTTTCCTTTTAGCTGACGGATAATAGTGCATTAGATAAAAGACATTACAAGCCTGTGGCTAATAGTTCTCTATGAATGAAGAACCTGGAAATAAATGTCCTGGTGAAATTAGCTCTTCGTGACGTGCTGCAGTGTGAACAAACAGGCTTTAATTATCTTAAAACTGGCACACAAGGCTCAGTATCTCTTCTGGCTCAACGTGCTCTACTGCCTACACAAGGGCCGGTGCGAGCCTTTACGTGGGGCCAGTGATTGACTGGGAGTACGTGGAGCCGGCCTCCCAGGTTACCTCCCTGCATGTACAGTGGGTTGCCCCCTGCAGTAGTTGAGCAGCAATTCCGACAGTCACAGACAGCCCAGAACACTCTTCATTGTTAGTTGAGCGATGAATGACAGCCAGCATGCTGAACAAATAGCGTTACTCTTCCAGAAACAGTATCGTAAGATTGTTTGCTTCCACCTGATCAAAAAATTGTGGGTTTTAGTTCAATATCTCACCCAAAAATAGCACCTGCATCGCTGAACATGATAAGGTCATGGAGTGAAATTTGAACTCATTACTGTCTGATACTCAGCCTGAAAGCTAAAGAATGAGACAAGTGTAGAATTTCATCTTGGAGATGGCAGCATCAGAATTTATTGCCATGAATGTTTTGTGGCAGCGTTACCGTGCAAGCATTTATATAAACCGCCTGACAAAATAAATTAAAAAATAGTTAAAATAAGGCAATGTCTGTGGTTTATTGTTTGTTCAGGAATCTGATGATAGAGGGGGAAAACAAACTGTCCTTGTGCCGCTGAATGCTCGTCTTCAGGCTCCTGTACCTCCCCCCACCCCACCACCCCGTCCCCCCGCCCCTGATGGTAGCAGAGTGAAGAGGGCATGGCCTGGGTGGTGGGGATCCTTGAGGATAGAGACTGCTTGCTTAAGACATCCCCTGTTGTAGATGACCTCAATGGAGTGAAGACTGGTGCCCATGATGTTGCAGGCCCAGTTAACAACCCCCTGGAGTTTTTTCTTGTCATGACCGTTGGCACCTCTGTACCAGTCAGTGATGCAACTAGCCAGAATACTCTCCAAGTTACACCTGTAGAAATTTGCAAGTCTTTAGTAGCATACTAAATCTCAAGCCCCTCAAATATTATAGCCGTTGGCGAGCCTACTTTATTTTTGCTCCAGGATAGATCCTCGGAGATGTGGATACTTTTCATTGCTGAGCCCTCGATGAGGACTGGTTAGTGTTCTGACTTCCTCCTAATGCCTACAATCATCTCCTTGGTTTTGCCAGCGTTGAGTGGAAGGTTGTTGGTGTGACACCACTCAACAAGCTGACCTCATGGCCATTTGTGAGTGCTGACAACCGTGGTGTCATTGGGAAATTTGTAGATAGCATAGAAGTCATGCCTAGCCATACAGTCATAGAGCAGTGGGCTAAGCACGCATTCTAAAGGTGCTGCTGCATTGATCGACAGTGAGGAGGAGACGTTGTTTTCCAATTTGTACTGACCGTGTTCTTCTGATGAGGAAATCAAGGATCTTGTTGTGGAGGCAGGTGCAGAGGCCCATGTTTTGGAGCTTGTTGGCTAGCACTGAGGGAATAATGATGTTGAAGGCTGAGCTGAGGTCGATGAAGAGCAGCCATAAGTCTACATTGTTGTTGTTTTCTAGGTGATCCAGAGCTGATTTCACATTATATCCTTGATATTTGTCATCTGAATAGGACTTATTTTCCAGAGGCATCTTTGAAAGACAGAAGAGTAGATTCCCTGCACCTTGCAATGGACAAAAAAAATCTTCAAAACCCAGCAGGGCAATATTTCATGACTTTCTTAAATCAACCAAGGTATCTGGAGCAAACTGTCAATATATTACAAGGGTGCTCATTTGTTATTGCAGTGGGCAATGAAAGATTTTGCATTAGTTATTTTCTCTCAGACCTGGAGATTTACAAAAGATAACAGTAATGTTAATAAAATACTGTTAAGATGATAGCTCCATTCATGTAGGCTTTCTCCATTATTGTAAACTTGCATTATCTGATGATATTGAACTTTTTGAACTTTATTGTGGAATGAAAGAAACTTGTGGTTTAAATGTGTTTCAATTTCCTTTTCTTTATTCCCTATCAGAAAATAGCAACAGGTCATAAAACCCCACCACGTGCGAAACCCAAACTCCAGCGCCTGCAAGCAGTGAATCCCGGGAGCATGAGCTGTGAGAGTGATGACAGCAGCAGTACCCAGGGTGACGTAAGGCAGTGAATTTTTCATTGTCTGTGCTCTCTGCCATGCTTATGAACCACTTGAATCTCCTCCCTTTAAACTGTATATTTCAGGGTATTCTCCCTCACATATTGGCCGAATGTGCCCAATTTTCGGCATAATCAACAATCATAACCAAACAACATGGAGTGCATCTATTCCTTTTCTTTAAGATTATGACAGGCCTAGATTTTGTACTTTAAATGGACGGGAGGGGGGAGGTAGGGAGGGTGGGATGGGAGGGGGGAGGTAGGGAGGGTGGGATGGGAGGAGGGAGTGGGGGGGGAGAAAATGGCACTGTATATGTTTGAAAAGGAAAAAGTGTGTATCATGGTTAATGTGGTTTATGGTGTGAAAAATAAAAAATTTAAAAAAAAATTATGACAGGCATAGATATGGTAGAGGCAGCTAAGTTGTTTCCTTTGGTGGGAGAGACTAGAACAATGGACATACCTTCAAGATTCAGGGTGGCAGATTTAGGACGGAGATGAGGAGGAACTATTTGTCCCCAGAGGGTGGTGAACCTGTGAAATTTGCTGCCCATTGAAGCAGTCGAGGCGACCTCAGTGAATATATTTAAGACAAGGTTGCATAGATTTTTACTTAGTAGGGGAATTAAGGGATATGGGGAAAAGGCAGGGAGGAGAAGATGAGCCCATCATCAGATCAGCCTTGATCTCATTGAATGGTGGAGCAGGCTCGACAGCCTCCTGCTCCTATTTCATATGTTCTTATCTTCTGAGGATGCTTTATAAATTTTTATTGCATCTGATGAATTCCCAGTCAGGCTGGTACTGGCAAATTATAACAGGCCACAATATTGTTGAATCAGGCTGGGGAAATGCCCATTTAGGTGGCCCACCTCACTGACAAAAGACAAAGGAGGAAAAACCCAACACCCAACCCCAACCAACCAATTTTCCCTTGCAACCGCTGCAACCGTGTCTGCCTGTCCCGCCACGTCAGCCTGCAGCTGACGTGGACATTACCCCTCCGTAAATCTTCGTCCGCGAAGCCAAGCCAAAGAAGAAGACTGATCAGGGTGAGATGGCTCGCAACCAGAAAGTGTGCACCCATGAGTCGCTGATAGATTTCTGGCATAATTTGCATCATGTAGTCAAGAATAAGCAGAATGGACCAGCTGTCATTCCTATAATTCCTGTGTTTTGTGCACATCTTAATTGCACATGTCAAAGTGTCTCATTTCCTGCTTTTTAATTATTTTTAAGTTGAGTGAGAGTGAAATTATTGGTACTTGGAACTCATTTCTTTCTTCCACATACATTTGAAAATCTTCATTTGAATGAAGCGTGTCCACAAAAGTTATGAGAAATCAATCAAAAACTCCCTTTGCTAATAGCAGGATCAGCCTCGTACTTTCATCCTCAGTTCAGGGCTGATATCTACCAGAACACCACATTGATACCCTTCTAGTTTTATTTATTTAACCTTCGAAATCTGGACAAAGCTGGCAGCATTTATTGCCTTTCCCTAATAGTCATTGAGTTGAGTATCTTAACGGGCCATTTCAATGAGTTAACACCAGATGAAATAAGATGGCAAGAGTACACCCCCCGAAAGATGTTATTGAACAATTTGGGTCCGTACAATCCTCTAATATATTTGTGGTCATCAGAAGTAAAACACGGGATTCTGGTGACACCATGATTAAATGAAAAAACACACAAATGCTGGAGAAAACTCAGCAGGTCAAACAGTGCCCCTTTGTTGAAAAGCTCAAGCCCGAAACGTTGATGGTGTATCTTTACCTTTGCTACATAAAGGCACAGTTTGACCTGCTGAGTTTCTCCAGCGTTTGTGTGTTTTTTCAAGATATTTGTGGTCATCATTTTCCATTTTCAAGTTCCAGATTAGAACATAGAATAGTACAGCACAGAAATAGGCTCTTCAGCCCACAATACCTGCACTGGACATAATGCTCATGATGTCCATGCCAAACTAAATGTTTACAGATGATACATCTCTCTCTCTTTTCCCTGAATATTTAAATGTCACCCAAAGGCCCTTTAAACACCATTTAATCTGCTTCCACCTCTACCCCAGACAGCCTAACATTGGCAGTCTGTGTGTTATTCCACACACCAACTCCCCCAGCTTCTCCCCCACCTCATTTTAAATGAATGTCCTTGAGTATGGGACATTTTCTATCCTGGGAGAAGTCTACCCCATCCATGCTTCTGGTAACTTGATGAACTTCTATCAGGTTTCCCTTCAATTTCCAACACTTCGGAGAAACAACCTCAGCTTGTCCAACCATGTAACTCTTATTTTCTAATCAATGACAGTATTTTGGTGAATCTCTTCTGTTCGCTTTCTAAACCCTCTACATCTTTTCTACAGGAGTGACCAGGGTTTCACCAAGTACAGTCTAACCAATATTTTATACATCTCCAACATAATGTATTTACTTTAAAACTTATTGCCCCAACCATCAATGGTAAGCATGCCATGTGCCTTCTTGACCATCCTTAACAACTTGTATGGCCACTTTCAGGGAGCTATGGTCTTTGACTTCCTATGGAAGTCAATGCTGATACAAGTCCTGCCATTAACAATATTCTTTCCCCTGACCTTTGACCATTTAACCTCCTACTTGTCTGGACCACTACTCTTCCATATCTATAATTAATCACATATAAATTCTGTCCCTACCATGTGAGATTTGAACTCAATTTTTGGAATTGTTAGTCCAGACCTCTGGATTATTAATTGATTTTGTTAAAATTTCAATAGATTCAGCATCTTTTTTGAATTTCCACTACCCATTCTGAAGAAATTACTTCCTGATTTCCCTGCTAAATGGCTGATTTCTAATCGTACAGTCTTGCTCTAGATAGCTAATAATTTTATTACATGTAATCAATAGTTGGTGTTTCAGTATTTCTTATCATTTATAGTTCTATATAAATCTGAAGAAAACTGAAAGCTGTGAGTCATTGAACAGTGTCAGTTCTTCCTTTGTTGAGCCACCCAGCAAGGAATCTATGTACAGACGCCAAAATGAAGATGACCTGCAAGAATTATTCAGGTGAGATAGCATATGTAGATGCCTGCAGAGTGAGCTACACACACACACACACACACACACACACACACACACACACACACACACAATGCAAAGAAAAATCAGAAATTTGGAGGGAGAATCCTTTTATAATTGGGTAAGATTGCTGTTCTATTTCTGTTTTTACAGCAATAGATATTCTACTGATAACGATACTTTCACATCAATAGACGATAGTACAGACGGAGGCGATGAAAATGTTCCTGATGTCAGTGAGTTTTCAATTTCTGATTATGTTCTGGGTATAGCATCAAGGCATGATGGAAATCTTAGCAGCTTGAGAATATGGAATAGTTTAATGAGTCAATCTTCATCACATAACCACCAGGAACTTCAAAGGTCAAAGCACACATGATGGCACCAGTTAGAATTTCCGGTCGATGTTAATGATGCGACAAAAGGCTCCATGTCATTTTAGCTTCTTGTCACAGAGCTGTAGAAGTTCCTTCAGAGCAAGCTTTTGTGGGAGGGACTTCAGCACAACTCTTTTGACCATCCTGACTTCTTTCTTTTCTGGTAGACTTAATGTTGCCTATTGTAGTTCTCTCAACAAGAGTTTAATACATACCATCAAAACTTGGCCAAGGTCTTCAATGTGCAACTCTGATGAGTGGAGAGGGGTGCTGAACTACTTAAACTAGCAACCCACGAGAAATCACCCAATATTATGGCAGGATATTGATTGAAAAATTAGAATAATAAAATGCATTTATGGAGACTATTCAATTCTTCCTGAATTCTTTCATTTGTTATCAAATATTTGGCTATTTATAATACAACATTTTCATCCTGTTATGCTTATTGTAGGTTCTGTATCTTCCATAACGTTTCTTCTAGATCATGTTTTTGTGATCTATCCTTAATCTGTGTCTGAGGCTGGATTCGTTGTAAATTTGGACGAAGACCCTGATAAGTATTCATTGGCCAAGAATGGCCCAAGTTTAAAAGCTTGAATTTCCTTACCCTCATCATCTGGGGTGAAACATCAGTCTTGAACAAAGGCCCCAGGGATCCTCTCTGCCACTCTCACGATCCTGTGGATTGATCTCCGATCCACTTCTCTGCACCAAGCCGGACCACACGGTGAGGCAGCCGGGCAGGATGCTCTCGATGGAGCTCCTGTGGGAGATTGACATGATGGTGGCCGGCAGCCTTGCCCGCTTCAGTCTTCTCGGGAAGTGAAAAGTGAGGAGATGTTGAGTATCAATGATAGGTCACTAGTTAGGGAGACTCGAGGAACTTGGTGATCTCTACTCTCTCCATCATAGAATTATTGAGGTGTAGTGGAGGGTGGTTGATCCTGGTCCTTATTACAGTCATAAAAACTTTTGGAGTATCCTATAACACTGCTCATTATTTGAATGCCAGTGAGCTTGGGCGAGTGGGACAGTACTTTGTTAGCTATCAAAGTGTTCAAGAAACATAGCCAGCTGCTCATTCTCAATGCAGTCTGTCCCTGCACGAGGCCTCATCGAGGAGCCCACTTCCTGTCAAATGTCATCACCTGGCACCACCTTGGAATGAGAGGTAAATGATGAGCTCAGGTGGCTCATTGAAAGACCCAACTAGATGTGTGTGGTCACTTGTATAACTATATCTCTAACCTCCACGTTTGACCAAGAACATACACTGTCTGTTTTCCTTCATGGTTACTGCCTGACCTGTTGAATTCCTCCAGCATTTTATTTTGTTGTTCCCACTTTGCAAGGTGGCCAGAACATTTCCTTCTAACCAGATTTTCTTCTAATCTAAAATTAAAAGGGTGTCCATGCAGACTTCCCTCTGCCTCCTCAAGTCCTGTCCTTCTGACATGTTCTTCATGGAAGAACATGGTGAGTCATTGACATGTTTCTGAATTGTTTCGAGAAAGATCCCATAAGGTTTAAATATATATATTTTTAAAATTTAAATTTAGACATACAGCATAATTTCGAGCCCTTTCGGCCCTCGAGCCTGTGCAACCCAATTGACCTGTAACCTGGTACTTTTTCAAAGGTGGGAGGAAACTGCAGCACATGGAGGAAAGCCATGCAGAAATGGGGAGAACGTACAAACTCCTTACAGACAGCGCCGGATTCAAATCTGGTGCCATAATAGCGTTGTGCTAACTGTGCCACCCCCATTTTTATAAATGATGATAGGAGAAAGCACAGCATGTGTGAGCTGGAGGAGAATATTAAGTGAAATAGTGTGCAGAGATTGAAGGGCAGTAGGTGATAGCCGGCGAGGAAATACTGTGAGTGATGAAGCCGGATTTGATGGATATGGGAAGAGAGATTAAGAGGGAAGATAATTAAAGTTCTTGACTTGACAATCCTGCATTGTAATCACATCCTGGTAGAAAGTCTTCTTTCCAAACTCTTCTCTCAATACCACATGAACATGCACTTTATCATCTTCCCTGTGAAGGCCTTCTGATTAAACAATTCCAGGTTTAAAAAAAAATATTTTCACTCTCCTCTCATTTTCAGTATTGTTACAGGTCACTTCCTGATATCTGACCTGAACTTGACATTTAGTCGATTTGCTGTTCCTTTGCATTGCAGTGAAAATGTATTTTTTTTTTAAGTTTCAAATGTTAACTCTTCTATCTCATTTGTCTCAAACTAATTCCTCTGATTCATTACTTAACGATTGGTCTTAACCTCAAATGTGCTGTTTCTTGGGTTCACCATCTCATCTCTTTCAAATGCATTCGTTGAATAAATTGAGAAATCCTTCCTTTCACCTTAAACTTATCCATGTTGACTTGTGCCGTCTTGTCACTTAGCCACCACTGTTTTCTTATAGCCACTGCAGCACCTTTTTGACTTCCCTCCCTGGCACCCCTGCTCTCCTGCACATACAAAGAGTGACTGCTTTTCCATGTAATTTTTTTTGTAATATGAAGTATTTTATGATTTTGAGAGGCAAATATAAATATAAACCCCTTCCTCCGTGATATTTAGCAAACTCCACTTCTAATTCCAGTCATCAGTGTTCAGTACAACAGGACTCTCATCTGCTCCATTTAGCAACTTGTCAATTAATTCTGACAGACTCCTTTCTTTCAGCAAGTTCCTGAACAGTTCAAGCTTTACTATAGATCCTTGCTGAGTTCAGGGTTTAGCTGTTTTTCAAGTTGAAAAATTGTGTGGAACCATGAGAACAAAACTATATCCTTTCACGTTGCAAACCCAAAACCACAGGCATATCAAAACTCAAGATCCATCTTAGTAAAATTTTTGAGATACACAACAACCAGCGCACCGGTAGCATCATGAAGAGAGCCTCTGCTTCCTCAGGAGTTTGCGGAGGAGCTAGTGGAGTTGTTCAAGTAAACCTTTACGGACTTGAAGGGCCGACATGGCCTGTTTCCGTGCTGTAAACGGTTATATGGTTATATGGTTAAAGCATCTCTGCAGTGCCCATATATTGATAAGCATTTCACAGTTCCAGATAACGTGTAATTATGGGTGTGCCATTAACTGTGGTTTATGAAACTTTCTGCCATGTTTAATAGTTTGATCAAAGGCTGCAAAGAAAGCATTTACATTGTGAATATTCACATTTTGTTTGAATTTAACTAAAGGTAAAAGAATTATGAACTGTTAAATTGGTAAAGATAAAGATACTTATTAAGTTTGCAATTCAATTTTACATCAATGTAGCATTTCAACATTCACATGAATCACATCTAAATTTTGTCAAATTAATTTCAGTCCCAGTAAAACAGCCTGAGCCAACCTCTCAACAGCTACTGTCAGTGACTGGAGCTCATTCATCATATCAGCAATTCTGGTAAAAATTCATTTTTATTTACTTAATATTTCACATTTAGTTTTGTGTCACTGATGCAAATGAAAAGTTAATTAATTGTGCAGAATAATAATGGTACTTTATAAGGAAATATCTTCTAAAACTCACTTCCCCACCCATCCCCTATGCCCACCATATCATCCTCTGTGTATGGTCATGGTGCAACACTTGTTTCTCTCAACCAAATGAATAATAAAGATGAATTTATAGCTGATATACTGTGGAATAACATTGTTATTCATTGTGTGTCAGCTTGGCTAAATTAGTAAAACACAAGAATTGTAGATGCTGGGATCTTGAGTGACCCAAGAGAAGCTTGGTCAGTTAGTAATGGTCTGTCAGCATTTCTGGTCAGGACCCTTTCTTGAGACATGATTAGTACTATTTCCACCTTCAAGTCAGCAGGTTCTCCAGAAATGAGGGCAGGATATAGCCATAAACACAAAGAAAAACAGAACTTTCCAGTAACAGATTTCCTATTTATTTAAAACCTTGCTGTCTTGCACAATTTGACCTGAGATGTTTATTTTTCAACTTTTTAAATTTAGAAATACAACATGGTAGCATCCCCTTCTGGTCCATGAGCCTGTGATGCCCAGATACACCAATATACCTACAAATCCTATACGTTTTTAGAGAGTGGGAGGAAACCAGAGCACCAAGGGGGAACCCACATGGTCACAGGGAGAACGTACAAAATCCTTACAAACAGCACTGGAATTGAATCTGCCTCTCTTAAAAAAAATGTAACTTTAAACAATCGCTTTCCCACCAAAAGCAAAAGGAATTTATATAAGAGAGCATATCCATAAAAAGGGTAATTGGAATCATCATTTATCTACTCAATAGTCCAATGTTCTCAGATATAAAGTTAATTTTCACTGGTACTGCAGAATTTTATATGATAAAAGAAATATTAATTAAAATATTCTTTACCCTCATCGTGAGAAAGTAGAAAAAAACTGACAACAATTTTGTTCAATCACTATTTCCTTTGAATATTTTGGGGCTTATTTAAACCTGCAATATACTGTAAGTAAAGAGGAAATTAAAAGGATGGTTGCAGACATTTTCTATGAGTTTCATATTTAATTCTTGGACTTTTTTATTTCTTCTGCCACAGGCCATTCCCCCTGGGACATCCACAATCAAAATCAACAAGCAGGATAACTTCATTTGAGTTTAACGGTGATGACATCCTGAATCAGATTGAAATCATCGGTGGGAATTCAACAGGAATATTCATTCACAAAGTTAAACCTGTGTCACCAGCACATGATGGTGGCCTTGAACCAGGATTTCAGATCATGATGGTAGGGTTTCAGACATGTGGCAAAAATGTTAATACATATTTGCTGAAGCAAAATAAAAGCTTGGGAAGGCACATTCGCAGAGGATCAATCAATAGTGAGAGATGTGTTTGGTTCATTATTAGCATGTGCAGATAATTTATTGCATCCTTTTAGATACTTGTCTTAAGATCATCCACAACCAATTACCAATTGCCATAAGCAATCTCTGATTGGGCAAAATGGCCCTCTGAAACCAGTGCCATTTAATGAGATCATGACTAATCTGTGGCTTAACGTACATATTTTCCAAATGAGTAGAGCATAGATGTTCAGATAAATGAGTGCCTGTATTTTTGAGTTTCTACGCTTCCATCTTGGACCCATGGAGATAAAAAAAAATTGTTGAATTAGCTGGATTGGCTGTGGGTTGTATCAATTAATTTTTGTTTTATAACTGCAGGGAATACAATAACTTCTCCTATGGCTCACCCCACTATGTCCAAGTCAAAGAGATAGCCATGGGTACCCACATGAGCCCCAGCTATGCCTACCTTCTGTTGGCTATATGGAGCAATCCATGCTGCAGACCTACACAGGCAAGGCTCCTCAACTCTTCCTGCACTACATTGGTTCTGCTTTCTGCACCCATAATGAGCATCAAATTTATCCACTTTGCCTGACCTCAAATTCACTCGGTCCATCTCTGCTAATTGATTCCCCTTTCTTGATCTCTGTCTTCACCTTAGGAGATGTACTCTCCACAGATATGTTCTACAGTTATCCCAGTTATCTTGACTACACATCTTTATACCCTGTCCCTTGTAAGGATTCTATTTGTTTCTCTTAATTTCTCTGCCTCCCTCTCATCTACTCCCTAAATGAGGTCTTCCTTTTCAAAACATCTGACATGCCCTCCACCTTCAAAAAAAAACATGGTTTCCTCTCTACTGCCATCAATTCACTCTTACCCGCGGATCTGGTACATCTGTTGTGGCCTCCTCTACATCGGAGAGACTGGATGTGGACTGGGATATCATTTCATTTGCTCTGTTCACTGCAATAATAGGGACCTCTGAGTGGCCAACTGTTTTAATTCCACACATCATTCCATGACCTCATGCACTTCCTAACAGAGGCTATCCACAAACTGGGGGAAACAATGCCTCATATTTTGTCTGGATACTCTCCAGCCAAACAGCATTTACAGCAAGTTCTCCATTTTCCATTGAACCCCTCCTGAGTCTATTTCTTTTCCTATCCCCTTATCTCCTTTCCTTCTCACCCCTTTCCCTCTCTATTCAGAGCTACCCCCGCCCCCTCTCACTTCTCAACACTTTTCTCTTCTGCCCTCCCATCAGTATCCACCTATGACCTCTGACTTGTTAACCTGTCCTCTCCCTCCCTCCTCTCCTCCTGTTTATTCAGGCACCTGCCTGCTCTTTGTTCATATCTTGACGAAGGGCTCAGGCCGAAAACACTGGCTACCCTTCACTTCCTGGAGATGCTGCGCGACCTGCTGAGTTTCTCCAGTAGTGTATTGCATTATAATTGAATGCAGATGTCGGACGATACCATCTAGTCAAGTTTCCTGTCAAAAATCAATACTCAAGATGACTTGGGTGAGCTAACAAAGTGCAACCACTGCCTTCAGAGCTTTCAGAATCAGAATTTAATGTCTTGAACAAGTCATGAAATTCATTGTTTGCTGCAGCATCATAGAGAAAACATTCATATAAACCACCTAATAAAAATACTGCATGAAATGTCAAAGTAAGACACTGTCTTTGGTCCTAAAATGCTGAATAGACCACATTTTAATATGTTTCATTCATTTTGACAGTATAAATCAATCAAACAACTGATAGTCATCTCATGTTGTGCACCTTTGTGTAATTTTCTCACTTTTGTTACATCCCACTTTCTGGGGATTAATAACAAGATGCAAATTCAGTAAATATCCAGTCTGTTCAAAACATATCCCTCAGACTGTAGCAACCACAACCTTGGTGACAGTACCTAAAGCTGCGTTGCAAAGATTTAATCACCGCACAACTATTTATCTATAACATCTTGACAAGAAGTACTTTGTTCATTTCCTAGGATCATGTCCTTGTCTTCTATGTGCATATTTTGACCAATTACTTAAAAAGCTGTAAAGACTTGGAGTGTTCTCCAGATCAATAATGTCATTTAATCCGCAGGTGGAATTCAACCACAGGGTGCAATCAAAAATCGTATTGGAGGATGCCAGTTTAGAGGAGGCTGTTTGTGCATTGAAACAAATTAAAGGAATGTGCTCTTTGACAATAAGATGCAACAGGGAGGGTAAGTTACAGATCAGCCAACGGAGATGGTCTACCCCAATTCACTGCAAAACATACTCGGTTGACTTTAAGTAGGCCTGACTTAAGCAAACCCTGCCCAGTTATCACCAGCGCATAACCTGATGTACCAGAGGTCTCAGCACACTTGATCTCTGTGTCACTAAGACAAGGAAGGCCCACCGTTCTTTCCCAATTCTGCAATTTGGTAAGTCGGATCACCTAGCGGTGCTCCTTCTGCCTGCATACAGACATAACCTAAAAAGAAAGGCCCCCAGGGATCAGGACAGCTTGAAGATGGTCACGGAGTCTGATGAACGGTTACAGGACTGCCTCGAAACAGTGGATTGGGTGGTGTTCAAGAACTCAGCTGAGGATCTGAATGGTTACTCCAGGGCCATGGCAGGCTTTATCAAAACAGTTGTGGATGAGTGTGTCCCTACCAAATCACTCAGGATTTACCCCAATCAGAAGCCCTGGATGAAAAATGAAATCTGGAACCTGCTGAGAGCCAGAGATCTAGAATGCTACACAAGGAGCAGGTACAACCTATGGAAAGCCATCTCCTGATGAAGTGGAGATTCTGAACGAGAATGGAGAGAATGAAGGATACCTGACAACTGTGGCAGGGCCAAATTGACACGACCTGCTACAAAACAAATTCCTGTGCAATAGGAGACAGCAAAGCTTCACTTCCAGATGACCTCAATGACTTCCATGTCCAATTTGATCACCAGAACAAGGAAGAATCACTGCGCCCCCCCCCCCCCACCACCACCACCATATCCCCTAATGATCCTCTATTGTCAGTATCTGAAGATGATGTGAGGGCTCCCTTCAGGAGAGTGAATCCAAGGAAAGCATCTGCTCCAGATGGAGTACCCAGCCTAGTACTAAAAATCTGTGCTGACGAACTTGCCAATGTTTTCCCAGATATCAACATCTCACTCCAGCAAGGCATGGTACCCATCCATTTCAAACAGGCTTCAATAGTACTGGTGCCCAAGAAGAGTGTGATAACCTGCCAAAATGACTACTAAATAGGTGCGCTCACATCCACTGTGATGAAGTGTTTTGAGAGGTTGGTGTTGAAGCATATCAGCTCCTTTCTGAGAGGCGACATGCATCCATTCCAATTTGCCTACCACAGCAATACTTATCATCTCACTGGTTCTACACAAAGTCCTGGAACACCTAGACAGCAAAAATGCATACATCAGGATACTCTTTATTGATTACAGTTTGGGATTCAACACCATTATCGCCTCAAAACTTAACAGCAAACCCCAAGACTTGGGCCTCAATACCCCACTGTGTAATTGGATCTTGGATTTTCCCACCTCAGTGTGGATTGGCAAGAACATCTCCTCCAACAATCTCCATCAGCACCAGAGCATCACAGGGCTGAGTATTTACACGTTGCTCTACGAGCTTTGCACCCAAGACTGTGTGGCTTGGTACAACAACAGCACCATTTACAAATTTACTGATGACACAGTGAAACCTTGATTTTTACATGCACCAGTTTAATGTGAATTTGGATATAACATGATGAGTCATTGGACTCGGGCTTCGGGGTCCCGGCAGGAGCAGGAGCGTTGGGCACCTGGATTGATTTAAAATGCATACAGAATAACTGGGATGTTCCAAATAAAGGAGAAATGGAAACGTTGTAGGTATGCAAATTAAACAGGGAAACCCTGATTTAATGCGACCCCACTTTTTTCGCAATTCGATTTTATGGACCCCCAATGATCGCATTTATAACAGGCTTTCACTGTATCACAATAGTGGGCTGCATAAAAAGGGAGATGAGTCAACATACAGGAGGGAGATTGAAAAATTGGCTGAATGGTGCACCAACAACACTCAAATGTCACCAAAACCAAGGAGTTGATTGTAGATTTTACATTGTGTATGTATATGATATCGCTTCTCGGCCTTTTGGCTAAGATCAAGTGATAATCAGTAATCCGTGCTTCTGATATTTAAAACCTATGTTTATTGCCTCATCAAAAGTTACTCATTACAAATACGTAAATTGAATCTCTACTATATCAACTTAAACAATTCTGAAGCATCGATGGATGAAGAGGAATGAAAATCACAAGTCTATATTCTGACTAAAATTCCCTGTTAGTTCCACACACTTAAAATGACTGCAGTTTTTCCTGAGCTATTTTTACAGTCCTTATGTAAACCGCAGTCACGATATATTCCATCCAACAACAGCCACATCAAACTCATTTATGCTCTATGAATTCGTATACTGTATGGAATTAACAAATATATGCTTTAACCATTTCTGATTTGACTAAGTACCTTGCAAAGGTTAACATTTTCTTGAATTTTTAAAGTTATGTCCCAGCATTTAGGCAGGAAATTCCACCATGAATTAAGTAAAACCAGAAGCTTGTGAATCTTATGCTGCATTTAATTATTTGTTCTCATTCTTTTATGTTTTCTGGTAAAAGTGCATCAGTTCATGCATTGTTTAAGCTTTTTAATTGGTTTGAGATTTTTCTTCCAATAAAAAATCCTTCTTGCAGCACCGCAGTTTATTTTAATTGAAATTTTAACCTCTTAAGATTTTGAAAATTCAATGTGCGTGCATGCATATAATTATATCATTTAAGATTTTGTGTAACCAAATCCAGAACTGAAACTATGTTATGCTTTGTTTAATCAGCTTATCAAACGTTAGTGGAAAATATTGAAAAAAAGATCATTACCTCAGGGGATTCATTCTACATTCGAGCCAACACAACATTTGACAAAGACAATGGAGCTCTGGGTGGATTTACTGTCCAATGCAATGAAATCTTGCACGTCACTGATACCATGCACAGAGGCACCCATGAATGGAAGACGTTCAGAGTAAATCCCCACACAATGACTGACATGGAAGGTGGAACTATTCCAAATTACTACCGGTAAGAATGTATTATCAATAATGCCCTCAATTCTGAACCCTCTGCCTTTGTGATCTGAATCATATTAATTTAGAGCTTTCCAGTAATGATGGCAACATACAAGAATGTTGAAAATGCATAATGCTTGATAATTTTGAGGCATTCCTAGATAATAGCTAAGGATTGAGAAACAATAGTTATACATTGGGATTTTACCTCTTCTGATAAAGGGATGAATCAAGTTGTCTTAACGTCTCCATGCAGGAAAGCTCATAGAAAGAGCTTTTCTTATATTTATTTTGATCCCATTCTCCTCGAGATAATTATCTTCCTTTTGCCTTGTATCTTTTAGCACCCGATGAGAGACTATTTATGATCATTTTGTAATCTGTTGGAAGTGTAACTAAGGCTTATTGAATGAGGTCTTCCATTTATCTAGATAAAACTGACATCTAAATCTGTGAGAAATGGTGCTATGAATCCATGCACCATTATTTTTAAATACCGCCTTCACCTATCTCCTTTGGTGTACAGTTTTTAAATTTAGCAAGATATTATAAAGCTCCACTTAAATTGCAAATCTGCAGATTCTGCAGTGTCAGGCTTCTGCCTCAAATTATTGATTGCCTTTCACCTCCTTTTCAGCCACTCAGAAAACTTGCTAATTTCCCATACCATATAAACATATAAACCCAATTACAGTACCGAAACCAGCCATATCGGCCCTTCTAGTCTGCACCGATTTACATGAAATGCCAACTAGTTCCACCTACCCACTCCCTGCCCATAACCCTCCAACACCCCCCCCCCCACATCCAACCTCTTCTTGACCCTGCCATAACTACTTCTTCCAGAAGGTCATTCCACTCAGCCACCACTCTCTGAGTGAAGAAGCATCCTCTTATATTACTTATAAAGTTTTGTCCCTTAACCCTTAACTTATGACTCCTTGTTCCAATCTCCCCTACCCTCAGGGGAAAGAGCCTATTCACATCTACTCTATCTGTTCCAATCATACATCTCTTTTTCTCTGGATCCCAGATCTCAAATGTGCCTATTCTGCAGCAGATCCATGCAGGCAAATCAGTTGTGTCTCTTGATCAAAGCATAGAACTACAGTGAAAAAAATAATTAATATTGATTTAAAAAAACGGTAACACACTACTCCCTCCCCCGTTTGTATGATTTAATGGTAGGATTTAAATGTTTCAGAAAAATTTTACAATTGTCAATATATTTTAGCTAGTTTTCATTCCAGAAACCAAAATCCTAATGACTTTTGCAGATTACTGCAATTAATTCAAAATATTCCTTTTCTAGTATTCTGCAACTAATCTACAATCTATTAAAGTTCATCCTGCCTTGAATATATAGTCCACAGTACCTGGGGACATTTAAAGCTTAAACTTGACATGACCTGTAAGCCTAACTAAATGAAAATCATAAATTACTTAAATAAAACTTGTCCAACAGTTCAACTGATAAAGCCAACAAGAAAAACAGAACAATATTTTCATATTTAACTACACTGAGTTAACTAATTTCATCTGTAAGTAATAGTTACAGTAGGTCTCAGACATTTTGGTCATCTTAGTTTATACTGAAGTAATTGGACTACACAAGTAATTGCCTCCTGGGCCACATTATCTCTATTGGTTAACACAACCACTCGAGTGAAAAGTGCCACATACTATACTTTTCCTGACGTATGTTCAGTTATTTAAGTAAGGAATTCTGAATTTGTCTTGTGGATGCATGAGGATATCATCCAGGATTCCTGCATGGAAAGAAAAATAGCTATCAATATTGTGTTCATTAAAAATATTAACTGTGTTTTGTTTCTGTTTAGGGCACAACAGCTGCTGATAGGAACAATTCAGAATATGGCTCGACAGATTCCTTTGTTTAACAAGGTGAAATGATATTTATTAATCAAATATTTTAAACATCTCACAAAGAGTGAAATTCATCTTAGCAGGCAAAGGTGAAGTAGATTGGAAAACAGTTGATTTGTACAACACAAATATGACAACTATTCTTCTAATGTACATTGATTTCTATGCTACATTTCGAATATTGTGACATTTCAATATTTAATGATATAGACTCAAATCTTCAGCTCAGAAACAGTCACTTTGATCCAACATGTCCATGCTAACCAAACTAGTCCCATAGGCCTCTGTCCAGCTCAATCTTCCCTATTGAATGTTATAATTACACGTATACCCGTTTCTACCACTCCCTCCGTCAGCTTGTTCTGTAAACCCACCACTCTCTCGATGAAGATGCCCCTCAGGTCCTTTTAAACTTTTCCCCTTTTACCTTGAATCTATGCCCTCTAGTTTTAGACTGCCCAACCTTGGAAAAAGCCAAAGACTATTTAACTTGTGATTTTATAAATTGCTCTCAAGTCCTCATTAGTTTTCTGGTCTCCAGTGAGAAAAGTCACTATCCATGCTCTCCTTACAATTCAGACCTTTTGTCCAGGCTATGGGATCAGTGCTGGATTTTAGCAATCTGTTCCCACAGCTATACTTAAAAGTGCAGTTTCACACAATGCGTATGTACACAATTCATTGTTTTAAGCTTTAATATAAGGATAGTGATGTACAGATGTGGCACAGACTAATTGTGACTAAATAAATGGCGCTGCCGGAGCTGCTATAATGGCAGCATTGCCACTGGTGCAGTCCTGGGAGAGCTCTGAAGGGTTCAACTGCCTGGCTCTAATGCCAGCAGCTCTCTATAGGCTTTAAATGGTCTGTTAAAGGAGGCGACGATGCTTTTTGTCAGTAAAATCCTGCAACCGTAGCAGGGCCAGCGCTAAGGGACAGCATTTGCAGCCATTGACCCCCCCCCCCCCCCAAATGAGGTGATGTGACCCTCAGCCCCAGTGTCACTAGTCTCCACGCGATATAGACAGCGTGTTTGTCTGTTTCATTGGAGCGAGGGGGAAGTGTGATGGTGGCGGTGCATAGTAAGCAGGTGGGCACCACCACCACCCCCCCACCCCACTGAGTGAGTTTTCGAACATCAGATTATGCCCCTGTGGTTACCCTAATGCCCCCGCTAAGACTTGTTCTGACGCTGACCCTGAACCACGGAGATGTAGGTGCCTAAGATGGGGGTGCCTGTGCTCAACATTGGCCACAAGGGGTTGCAGACTAGGGAGGAGCAGTGGCGTGGCCAGGCTTTGACATTAGAGGGAGCGAAAGCACATAAAAAAAGGCGCTGGCCCACTCCCCACCACTGCCCTCCTCTCCTCTCTCCCTCCCTCCTGTCTCCTTCCCTCCCTTCCTGCTTCCCTCCCTCCCTCCTCTCACCTTCCTTGGCTCTCCCATTCCATTCCCTCCCTCCCTCTCCCCTTCATTCCCTCTCTTTCTCCCCTCCTGTTCTGGTCCCTCCCTCCTCTCCCTTCCTCTTTTCCCCTTCCCTCCCTCCTCCTCTCCCCTTCTCTCCCCCACTCTCCCCTTCTCTCCCCCACTCTCCCCTTCCCTCCCATTCCCTCCTTAAATAGCCCTCTTTCCTTTCTTCTGCCCTTCCTTGAAAGAAACAATTAATGACTTTTCTTTTATGCCTCTACCAACTCTTTCGAGCTGGTGAGCAACCATTGATGTTCCTGTAGAGTGGGGGAGTTGAACTGATGGTGGACATGGTGCAGATCAAGTTCCCCCAAAAGAAAATGACCACACACGTGTGTGTTCATTATAGTGGTCACGGGAAGCCCTGGTATCACCTTACATTGAATGATCTATCATGTAGGGCAAACAAACATCCTTGACCTATACCACACATGCTCACCAGACTCCAGTGTGATACACAGGGGAGGGTTCAGAGTCAGGCATCAGAGTTCTGGTGTAGGCTGAGGGGAGGGTTCGGAGTCGGGATTCAGGTGTTGGGAGCTCCAGTGACTGGACGCCCAACTCCAAACCCTCCCCTCGGCCTACCTGAACTGTGGGGCACAATTTGTAATTCAGTTTTTAAATAAAACAAACACTCACAGCTCTTGCCTCTCAGGCTCTCCCTCTTTGATTTACTGTTCAAACATAAATCTCAAATTCTTTTTGCACCTTGCGTTCACCATGGTCTCACAGTTTTAAAATATGTGGTGCAGGAGGGCCATGGGATCGGGGGTGCTGCCGGGCTGAAAAGGCGGGGTCGCATTTGCTCCCCCTGCCCCCCCTCCCCCGCTCACCCCATCTCGCCCCTGGGGAGGAGTGGACTGGTGCAGGGCACCAGAAAGGAAATAACTCCACCACCTCTCCCCCACCCCCCTCAACTGAGAAGGAGAAGCAGAGATTGTGACCATGGCAGTGGACCATCAAGGGGCTCAGGGACCCACACAGGCTGCGGGCGACTTGCGATCAGGGGTCTGGCTCAGGCTGTGGGCTGTTAGAGATTGGCTCATGGGAACTAGTTATCAAAGCTGGGAATGGAGAGGGTGCTGAAGGCAAGAAGGGCCTTGGGCGCTGAAAGCTTCCTGATTGTGTCAGAGGTTTGGATCTGGTTGTTATTTAATCGAACATGAATCTGGGCTGCTGCAGAGGCTGTGGGAGGCCTGGAGGTGGATCCATGGACACTCAGGGTCTCTCTTTTGCTTCTCTTTCTCTCATACTGTAAGGGGCGTCGGGTGACACTAATAGCGACTCTTTCTCTGCCTTGCAGTCAGAAGAAGGCAACTTTACGTCATATTACGTGTTCTGTACTATTATGACAATAAAGGAATTTTGAATCTTGGAATCTTACACCAGCCAAGACACTTATTTAATCTAATTCCAAACACCTGCATTACAAACTAAATACTCACTGTTAAAGGCATCTCAATTATACTAAGCAATAAACAAGTTGCTGGAGCCAGGAAACATCTGTGGAGAGTTGAGACCGTTCATCAAGACTGAATTTTATAACTAAGAAAAGAAACTTTGCTTTAACACTTGTAAGGTAAAAACATCATGAGATGGGACCGGAGAAGGAGTCACCCAGTACTAAGGAGTAACAGAATGCAGATGTGACCTTGTACACTCAAG
Organism: Narcine bancroftii; assembly: GCF_036971445.1. Classification (NCBI taxonomy): domain Eukaryota; kingdom Metazoa; phylum Chordata; class Chondrichthyes; order Torpediniformes; family Narcinidae; genus Narcine; species Narcine bancroftii. The sequence continues at coordinate 362,226,311 of NC_091471.1, read as the reverse complement.
ATAAGCTTTGCACTAACAAGAATGATGTGCAGCAGGCTAACAGAGAAGGATAGCAACAGTTTATTCATTGGACAATGTAATGGTATGATCATTTACTAAGTACGTATCCTGAGGTATAAAAAAAACACCACTTGCTGATAACGGCAGAATGCGCCTTCTCCAACTAATACTGTTAGTTGCAAGTGTTACAATCCGGCAATAAAGAACAAAGAACCTTGATTTCGACTCAGTCTGGTGTCTGACTCACTCATTCATGAACAAAGCAGACCTAACACACTGGAGCCAACAAACTAGAGGTTGAGAGAAAATGTGTTGATGATTGACAGTTAATACATAAAAGTGGTAGAGAAACTCAGTAGGTCCCACAGCGTCCAGAGGAGGCAAAGATAAATTGCCAATGGTTTGGGCCTGAGCCCCTTGGTCAAGCCCTCTTCCTCTAGACGCTGCCAGACCTGCGAAGTTTTTACAGCACTTTTGTGTATTAACTACAATCACTCCTGATGATTGTGAACCCATGTTTGTCTTGTCACAATGGATTTTATGCACATTTCACACGTAAAATTGTGTTGTGCAAATCAAGCATCTCCCTTATAAATGTATCTGTTTGGCCACTATGAACAAATTGGGCCAATGGGCCTGCTTCAGTGCTGTGAATCTCTAACTCTGTGCTTACATTCATTTCTCCCATTTATATTGTATGATAATTCGCCACAGAGCCATTTAATTCATTGAAACTATTTGACTCTGGCGCATGTCAACCTTTTCCTCATTCTTTGCTTTATTTTCCAGCATACTCAGAAAAATTCCTCCTTAAGTCAAAATAAATGTGTGCGATTTGTCAGTACAGACAAAAGTCAAAGAAATCCATTCTGGTTATCATTTGACTGTGGCACCGTTGATCCTGATAAAGGTGAGAATTTAGTATTACATTCGAAACTAAATCAATTGTGACAACTGTTACATTTTTTGTTACATTGCCATCATTCAAATGTTAACAATCCAATAATGATTTTTTTAAAATGTATAATTAGCTCAGGCCAAATTTGAACAACTATTTCACTTCTATTAAAATCACTATAATTTTGAAGTATGGTGTAACTAAGGGGTGTCAAACTCAAATTCACGGAGGGCCAAAATTAAAAACTTCGACTAAGTCGTGGGCCAAACTAAATATTTATTGAAAATTTTCAACAACGTCTGTGTGTTTTCTCTTCTTTCAACATATGTAATGTTAAACTTTTTCTTATTAAAATAAATGTTTAATAATAGTTTTGGATAAACTCTTTCCAGAAGCATTAACAAATGAGAAATAAAATATTCAATAAATAATATTTCTCTATAGAGGATTTGTCAAATGTTGCTAGTGTGCTGTCGAATAGTAAAATCTGAGGGCTATTGAGAATGTGGGAGAATAACATGATTCCTGAAACAATCAAATGGGTGACTGATTGTGGGCATGAACTCTAGCAGGGTTATTTGCCATGCCCTTTTTCCATTGGTACAGATATCCTTTGATTTACACACTTTTCAAGTTTGATGCCTAATGAGCTTGTATCCAGGTGCAGGACCATTTTTAACCAGGAATATATTGATCACTGTGACATGAAACTATTGGAAGATCGTTTTATCCTGAGATTAAAGTTCATAATCCTTACTCAGGCCTGTGTGCGGGAGGGCGGGGTTTGCGAGCGATCGGGTTGGACAACGACAGTGCGGGGGCATCGGCTCTCGGCTGCAGGGCGGCATCTCGGCGGATCAGCGGCCCCGTCACCGTGAGTCGCGGGTCGGCCTGCGGCAGGGAGGGGGAGTGAGCAACGGTCCTGGCGAGGTCAGGCCCGAGGCCTCCGGTTCCGGGCAATGGGAAGCGGCCTTGGCTTCCCCTGACACCAGCCAGGTCCCAAAACCAGAGTCCACGGTGAGACCCTGCAACGTAAACAGAGGAGGTGGGGGCGATTAGTGGGCTGACGCCAATGCATTCTGGGATTTGTAGTATTAGCTGTGCATGCGCTATACTTGCGCGGCGGCCAGCGGGCCACCTCTAATACATTTTTGAAATGATCTTGTGGGCCAAATATAATTATATCGCGGGCCAAATTTGCCCCGCGGGCCAGAGTTTGACATGTGTGGTGTAACTGAATATAAACAAGCATTTTATTTGGTTGCAATTCATTTGTTGAGGAATCTGATCAGGATCAATCTGGGAATAATACATTAATTAATGCTATTTCAAATAGTTGGGATTGCCTTGGTACCATCGCTACCATGGCATATCATATTTGCTTTACTTTTGATTTACATGCAAAATGTTGGTGCAAAGACTGACATTGCATGCAAAGAGATTGGTGAGGACCCTTAAGGAGGATTGTGTGAAGTTCTGGTTGACCAGTTGTGGGAAGAGTGTCATTGGGCAGGGAAAGGGTACAGAAAAGATTCACAAGGATGTTACTGGCACTGGAGGGCTTGAGCTACAAGGCGTGATTAAAACTAAAGGGTGTGGGTTTAACGTGAGAGGGGAGGGTTTTAGAGAGAGCTGAGGGGCAACTTTTTCCACACAGAGGGTGGAATGAGCTACCAGAGAAAGCTGAACAAGTGGATATAATTGTGACACTTTAAAAAACCTTTAGACAAGATTTGGATGGATATGGGCCAAACTCAGGCAACTGGGACTAGTTTGGTTGGGCCAAAAGGCATGGTTCTGTGCTGGATTACTACTGACTCCATCGACTCTCTGTTCACATTTTTTTTCCTAGTTTTAATGTTGTTACATTATTTTGTTTTAGATAGCCAGTCTTTTGGCAATTGTTTTACTTTAATGCCCTATTCACTGGTCTGGCCTTGTCACCCACCATCCCTGAGACCAGTGCTTGTAGCACCCACACGAATTGGAAAAGTTGTGCTTGAAAACCTGAAAGATCTACCGGAGTATGAAAAGTGTAAATCTGGTAAGATGTCACGTATTATTTTGATGCAAAAATGCAACAGAGAAATTACTTGATTTAAATTTTGCTTTAGAATTCTTTTGAGGTAGAGAAATTTTTATGTAGTATCAGTCCAAAAATCTGGATGCCAGAAATCCAGACCACCCTGAGAATCCGGACTCTCAAACTTAAAAAATTTAGCGGGCTTTTGTGTGCGTGCATGCTTAATTGCCACAGATGCACAGTGGCCACAAGTGACTGCGTTTAATACAGGTAATCTTATCACAAAGAAATTCATTTGTACACTGTATTTTTCTTTTACCATGTTAATTTTTAAACATAATTTCAAGCATTACATGCTTTTTTGTCATGAAGAATTTTGTTTACATTTTTGTCAAGTATTGACTTTATTTTTCTTTGAAACTTCTCATTTTGATAAATGAAGCCCGCTGTATTTGCTAATAAATAAACTATCAAAATTTACCTGTTCATCTCTTCTTTATTCATCCTTAAATTTAAATTTTTAGAGTATGGCCCAAGGATCTGGAAATTCCGGCCAACTTCAAGCAGTCTTGATTTTAGGTGTTTTACCATGTTTAGGATTTGTTTCAATCCCCAACAATTCTGGAAACATATGGAGAGGATTTGAATCTAGATATTGGCTGTTCCTAATATAATTCATCCGACTAAAACAATGGGTTCTCAAAATGTTGAGAAACATAAGTTTAAGGTAACCTAAATGGAAATGCCTAAAAGAAATTATATATTTTATACCTCAAGGTCCAAAAAACTCAAGATAAATATACATAGATTTATTTGTTTAAATTTTATTTACTTGCTCAGAATAAGAAGTTATAATCTTTATTTTTTTAAGAGTGCTTGAGCAACACCGAATATGCTGCTAAAAAGAAAAAAGGAGAAATTTTAGGTGTGCAAGAGTCACAGAATTCACTTCGTTCGTGTTGCACACGGGAGGGAGTAGAAATGGTAGTTGCCAAGGTAAATTGCAACTTTCATGTATATTGTTGTCACGAGTTTGGGTTTGTCATTCTTTCTTTCAAGAGCATTTTGTCTGTTTTGCTATCCTTCCTCTAATATCCTGTCTTTCACTCTCCTTCTACCTTACAACCAACAGAGCTGGAGTGGATAAACCACCATCCATGATCCACATGCAGCTCTTTGACATGACTATGTGGCTCACGGAAGTATTTTCGCTCTGTAGTATTAGTGGGTGTGGCTTGCAATTGCACGATTGTGGTGCGTTTTGCAGGCAGTGGGATCAGCTCCCAATGCCCCAGCTGCCCTCCCAACCAAGCTCCTGACGCCCCAGCCACGGATCCTTGCCTAGGTCCGGCTGCCTGCCCATCCGAGCTTCCGACACACTGAATGTCACAGGTACTTACCGTGGTCAGAAGTAGTATTGCATTTAATAGTCAAACCCCTAAATTTTAACCTAAAAATTGTTCACAATATTTGACTACTATATGCATAGATGTACTTTTTGATTATTGAAATTAATACAAATTAGCAGTTTAAAAACAGCAAATACTATTCCTTTTTATTTAGATAATTGTTTTGTAACAAAATGTGCATGTCAGAGTACAAACATCCATGTATTTTTTTCATGGCCTGTGACTCTCAAACTTTCTGAACTTTATTGTAGTGGCTCTTGTATCATTTGGCCGCCCCTGCAATAGATAATGAAAAATATTTTTTTCAAAAGTTTTTTTTTACTTTGCTCATTGACCTTGTGTTTTTAATCTAATAAATTGGTAAAACAATTAGTAAAGATTACTGAGTTAAGGATGACAGATTCAAGTGTCACCTGGTATTGAATTGGAGCTCCAATTTGTTCTCCACAAACTTCCTGAGTTTCCTTAATGCATATATTTTATATTAATGCATTCATTTCCCTTATGCAATTTTTAAAATTTTGAGATACAGCACAGTAACAGGCCTTCCAGCCCACGAAGGGCCAATCCACCGTACATCTTTGGGATATGCGTAGATTTTCTATGTACATGAAACTCCCATTTATCCCCTCAACACCCTGCTTCCAGAACAAATACAAATAGGGCCCAGCATAAACTCCACCCCAATCTGTTGATGTGGTAAATTGCAGGAAAATGTAATGTAATTTAATTTAAAGACATCTAAAATGTTAAAATAAAAAGGAAGTTTTATAGATATTAGGAATAGAAAACATATCTATCATTTTCCTTCTTGACCTAATGACATTCATTGGTGATGAAGCACAACTGAGTTAAGTGAATCTGGAATAACTTGGGATAAAACTGAAACCCTCCTGGATGATGACATTCAGTTTAATAAAAGGTGGTATGTTTAACCAATAATTTCATAGAGAACGGTTAATGTTGCATTTCTAATATTCATTCACATCATCTTTATTTTTCGTTACTTGTTTCTTTTCATCTCTCTTGAAATTTACTCTCCTCAAGGACATATTTCTCATCTCCTGGGGCAGTTTCATTGGTGCTCTCCAAAACTTCATCAAACAGCCTCTTTATCATTTTTGAGCTGTGGCAGTGAATATTGGCACATCATTAATCTTGGGGCATAGTAGAGACAAACAAAACGCAGCTTTCAACTGAACTCAATGAACAGGTATTTTCTGCTCATTGCAATCTATATTATCTTGAAATGGAAACCCTAAGTTTATTATTGTAAACAATGAGATCCATTTCCAATAACAAAGTTCCTTCAGTTGCCTTGACTTAGATTAAAAACAAAACAGAACTATTGTCTACAATCTTCCAGTTAAGGGGCTCTATGTCACTCACTGCCTTGATTAGCTTAATAGTTGGACCAACTGTGATTTGAATTAATTTGTTTTCAATCTGAAGTAGTCAAGACAATATAAATTTGGATTAAAAATTTCCACATATTGTATTGGTACTGATGAAATGATTGAATTAAAATACAATCTATGTTGTTCAACTGCAGAATGTCCACTGTCTCTTAGAACTTGGTCTGGAATGTGTGCAACAGTTACACAAGGTTGAGATCTATCCCATTGTCATTGTCATTCATCTTTCTGAAAAGAACATAAAGAAAATTAAGTAAGTATTGCTTCCCCTCAAACTTTGGATAAATTGCATTGATTGCAGTCTGGAAATATATTTGTCTTTTAAATGTTACTTAATTCACAGCGACTGAATTGCACATCAATTGTTTACTTATGCACTGTTTCCTTGAAATTATATATTTTTTAACAGCTCTAACGAACTAAATATAAACAAGTAGTTTTCTGTACTGTTGTCAACAGAACATGCGCCAGGCCTTATAGATGCCACGTGGGGGAGCCTTGCAAGTAGAAATTGTTGCTGAAAAAAATGAAGACACACTTGCTGGAATCTGGAGCAAAAAACCCAAACTGCTGGAAGAACTCAGCAGGTCAAGCACCATCTCTGGTGACAAAGTTTGATCAGCGTTTCTAGTACCTGTCTTCCTTTGCCTCCACAGATGATGCTTGACTTAGTTCGTTCAACATTTCTGGGGGAGAAAAACAACATAACAGCGACAGTAATCACACTATCTGAGTTTACAAAACCAAAGGATGTGCATGTTTGATCATATATTTGATAATGTTCAGAGAATCAGGCTGATTTAGGATCTGCCCTAATGTTTCCTTCAATAAGCTATTCTTCCACAAAACAATTTTTTTATTGGATCAAACACACCTTCTGTAGCTTTGGTGAATACAAATTGATACTTCTGGAAACTTTCATTATATTTCACTCATTAACATTTGGCTAAATGCAACTTTTAAAAATACAGAATTTGTAATGCACTTTTAAATAAATCTTGAAACAGTAACTTTTGGGACCTGCTTTGCACCACTAAATCCATAAAAATGTTTCATTTGTGCTATTAATTCATCTATCTTCTATAAGCTATTGACACTCAAATGTAAAATTTTTACCATTTTCCAAATTCTGATATTCCTTGCAGTTATATGGTGTATTACGCCTCCCACGAGCTTGCATCATCACCTTGTCCTTTCTTACTAATTTTATAAACCCCCATCATCTCATCTCCACTACTTGTCTCAAATACCCAGTTACTTGAATTATTATCAGATTGGTTGTATTTATGTCTGGAGTGGAAACAAATTTGCGGCAATCCAATGATTCCACACTTTCTTGCACATCTCTTTCTCTAATTAATTTAAACTTGTATTTCAGAAAAATCTTGCAGAAATATGGAGTGACAGAGGATTTACTGATGGAGTGCTCTCGAAGAGAGGAAACATTACTGGACACACTGCCGTGTCTGTATAAATGTATTCCTGACAGCTGGAGTGATCTTGACTCACTTGTAACTGCAGTAAAGACAGCAATAAAAGATGAGCAAAAGAAAATTGTTTGGATTGAACAAGCACCGCTCTAACGTATTTATCTGATGATTAACTGAGGAAATTGGGAAATTCAATCTGTGGATGAAGTTTTCCTTATTAAAATAAATATATTTAAAGATGGAAAAGAAAACCAGCTAATTGTTCAAATCCTTTTAATGTCATGTTCACATGTCCTTTAGTCTTCAAGATACATACAAAGAAGTCTATTACTTAGCTTCTGAGGTGTATCTCCCTACTTCCACGAGTTTGTTTTCATCATTACAATTCAAGAATAGAGCTACAAGGGAAAACAAATATTCTTATTGGGCTAAGAACAAAGTCCCATCTCTGCACAGTAATACCATCTGTGTATAAGAAAGACTGTACCTGGATAGGTGTGATTAAAAGGGTCAATCACAATTGAATATCAAATCAATCCCTGCAGATACCATTGATTCTTTGGACCTAGACTCTTGTTCCATCAAAACATGACTGTGTTTTATTATTGTCTTCGTAACTTATTGCCCAAAACTGATATTGCTATCTGTTGTGTAAGTAGAAATTGTGGTCTTCAATACATAAGGTAAATAAAATGGTTTTTTTCCATTTTGTAACTGTTGTGTGAATTAATTCACTACAGGTCCACTTTTTGTATGAAACTGTAAGTAAATGTTTTAAATGTGATGTCTTAAAAGGAATCCGACATGACAACATTACAGCCAATACAAGAGTTTTGTGAAAGCAACTTTAACACTTGTTGAAATGTTGACTTGATCAACCACAAGGCATTGCCTGTTAAACTTAAGAAATGGATAAAAATTATGCAAATTAAATATGCACGTCTAAAAACTCCTAATCATTTGTGTGGCTGTGATGCATGCTCTTATATGATTGAATCAAAGTACATCAACAAATTTGTCCCCATTAGGTAGCAAAAAACATCTTTATTTCATCAAGACTGTAATTGAAAACCAAAGAATCACTCGAAACAGTGGTGACGGTTTTTCACTTTCAACTCTTTACATGTGGACATTAAAACTTGTAGACATTGGAGGAACTTTCTTTTGGCAAACAGAACACGACTCCTTATGGAAACTAACTGATGCAGGAGGCAGAATTACAGATCACGAGGAGAAAGTCACTGGCAGTTAACATCGGCCGGGGATGTTCCAGAGAAAAGAAAAACTTGTTTATTTTGGAAGTTATCAAGTCAGAAGCAATGTCAAAATAAGAAACCTTGTGCCTTTTTGAAATGGAAAGAAAATATGAAGTGTCTGGGTTTAATTTGAGACTTTGGAATTCGGCAGTCAGGTGTGGTGGCTCGTACATAAAGGACACTGCATGACTTGCTGAGTTTCTCCACCATTTCTGTGTAACAGATTTTCTTGTTTAACAGATATCATACAAATTAAAGCAGCATTTAAAAGCAGTCTCTTGTACTTAAGCACTTCATGTAACCACAAAACTCAGACAAACTTGAGTGCATATTTTTCTCCCTCAGCACAATATTTTACCAAGTTTCCTCCTTTTCTTGTAGGTACTGTACATTTTCAAGATTATGTCCATAAGTTTGAGAATTTAGAAAAACAACAAAACCTGCTCGGGTAATTTTTAATGAAAAGTTTACTTCAATTGTCCAAGAAATGGTATAGTTGGAAGTCAAGATGTTACATTGGTCTCTTATTACACAAGTCATCTGGCCGCTCATCTGTCTTTCCAACTATAATTTTCCTGCTTCACATCACATATAATATTTACATTATATTAAGAATGTCTTAATCTCCTGGTAACATGCTCATGACTATTTTCATCTTTTTGTTGAGAACCAAAGATGATAATAAGCTTGTAGGATTCCTCGCTCAACTTCTTCAATTGATTATCATTCTTTGAACTTCCACTCTTGTCGACACATTGGACAATGTTGCTGTACCTGCTGAGAATTCAGCCATTTCAGGATGCAGTGCATGTGGAAACAATGTGAGCATTGGCCCCAGACCAATGGGCAGTCATCTCCTGGAACTTTACCTGAAAAACAAATACGCTTGTGAGAGAGCCAGTGAACATTTCCCAGCCACTGGGAGATTCCCGCTATAGCCGAGGTACTCAACAAAATGATCTTCCAATCTGCGTTCCTGTCCCTCCGATGTAGAGGAGCACTGGATGCAGTAGATGACCCCTGCAGATTCACGTGAAGGGATGATCCAGTTGCCACCTATTTCAATTCCCTGTCCCATTTCCTTGCCGACATGTCTGTATATGGTCTCATGCACTTCTAGACTGAGACCACTGCAAATTGGTAAAACACCTCATAGTCCATCTGGGCATCCTCTAAATGGATGGCATTCACATCAACTTCTCTGGTTTCTGTTAACACATCCTCATCCCATCCTTCCCTTCCCCCCCACCCCCTTGTCTCCTTTCACAGAGCCTAAAATCAATTTTCACATTTCTTCTATCCTGTCCTCTTATCATGTCCAATTAACACATTTTGTCTGTTCATTCTTTCCCTTTTCATCAGTCTTTTTAACACAGATCACTGTCTGCTTTTTTTTTCCTCATTCCTTGAGGAAGGACTCCGGCCCGAAACATCGGTAATACATCTTTACCTCCTGAGACACCTGCTGAGTTCCTCCAGCATTTCTGCGTTTTTTTTTAGATAAAGACACAAACGGACACCTGGAAATGTGATGTGCAATTCACAAAAGGACTGGAGAAACCAAGCAGGTCGTTGGGCTCAGGCCCGAAACATTGGTTACCCTTCAATCCCTATAGATGCTGCATGGCCTGCTGAGATTCTCCAGCAATTTGCATTGCACTACAATCAGTCTGCAGACTTTCCTGTTTAACTGGATATGTGATATAGTCGCTGATAGGAATGGCAACTTAATTTGGTTTCAGGGTTTTCACACAAAATGAAAGGGAAAATAAAAATGGAGGGATGGTAATAGTCTCAAGTGAAGAGAGGTGTTATTTTAGGATCATCAAGTAAGGTTGTTGGTGTCGTATCATGGAATTCCAAACAGTTCAAAAGAGAAAAAGTGAATTTCTGACAAACCCAAATACTCCTGGGCAGTACAAACAACGATTTTAAATACTCTAATGTTAACATTGATGCAGTGAGGTAGAAAGGTTCATCGAGGAACACAGATTTTAAAAAAATTGGATTTAAGAAAATGTATAGCCAGCAGGTTGCAAAATTAACACAAGTTGCTGGTGTTGATTCTCTGGAGAGAGGAGCAGAGTTAACATTTTGGGTTAATGACCCAAGACCTTGAGAACTCGATGAGCAAGAACACCAGTGTGTTTTAAGTTTCAGAGTGGGAGGGGTGAATGGAACATATGTGTGATGGATTGGAGACCACAGTTGCCCAGGTGACATGATGTTTTTGGAGCTGTGATTAATGTGGATTATTAGTGAGGGAATAAAATATATTGCAATTATAAATGACAGTTGATGGAAATGTGAAATAAATATAAAATGGTGGAATGCTGAGGAAGAAACTGAATTAAGGTGCATGATCTTACATCAGAAGTGGCTAGATCTGACACAAACTGGTTACCTGAAATTGAAAAATTTATATTCAATTTTAAGAGCTGTACCTTTGCCTTAACTATAACAGCAAAGGAAATGGGAGCTAGAGTACGTCATTGGGCTCCTTGGTTTGCCTTTTTTCTTCACCAACCATTGCCCTTGTATGATGAGTTTCCACACAATTGCTGGAGGTGCAACCACAAGAGTACTGGAACATGACGACAATCTCTCCTCGATATCAACAAAACAAAGGAGCTGGGCTTCAACATACAACCCTAGCTGTCTCAACAGTGTTGTCTTCACCAACCACTGCCCTTGTACGATGAGTTTCCACACAATTGCTGGAGGTGCAACCACAAGAGAACTGGAACATGACCACAATCTCTCCTTGATATCAACAAAACAAAGGAGCTGGGCTTCATCTTCAACATACAACCCTAGCTGTCTCAACAGTGCTGAGGTGAAGGTACTCCTTCAGCAGTACATAGACTAAAACAGTGCTGAAGTGAAGATAGAGAGCTTGAAGTTCTTGAGGCATAAACATTAACAGCAATCAATCTGTCCAAACGACACTGATGTTGTAACCAGAAAATCACACCAATACTTCCACTTCAGTTAGCATAGATAAAAGATATTTGTGTCCTTGTGAACAAAGCATTGTAAATTGTTCACCATGTAATCAAGAATGCAAATTGTATGCTTGTCTTTATTACAAGATTTGAACAGATGGGTATAATGAGGCAGGCATCTGAAAGATTGTGGTCTGCCCTCCCTAAAAGATGAGGTGCTCTTCCTGAATTGAAGCTGATGGCTCTGGTTAGGCTTTCTCTCGAAACAGAAAGAAACTGAAAATGATGAACACCCGAAACAAAAGCGGGAAATGCTGAAGATATTTAGCAGTCGTTTCAGGCCAATAACCTTGCATCAATAAGAACCTGGTATTTTCTATAGTGAGAGGCGGGGAAAGAGAAGCCCCTTTCACACTTGCCAGTGATCCCGGGAATCGAACGCCAATCGGCCTTTAAAGAGGCAAGCGTGAAAGCAAAATCTGCTCAACCCCATTGCCGGCCTCGACCCCAGGCGCCGGCGTTGAGGTCGGGCAAGTGTGAAACGGGCAATTGCCTCGCTGGCCCTTCCGATGAATGGTAGAATAGTCCAAACGCCGGGGATACGCCCTTGCAAGTGTGAAAGCGTTCAGTGTCCCGGTTAGGTGCAGGCTAGTGTGAAAGGCCAAACCCCCACCCCCTGTCCCGAACGGCCGATTTACCGGGATGCAAGTGTGAAAGGGGCTTACGATCGGATGGAGAGCAGAGGGGTGCCCGTTGGTGCTGATTTCACCCGGACGACAGAGCGTGAAGGCGGCGGAGGAAGATAAACAAGAACGCCACTCTTAGACAGATTTTTTTTTAAAAAACCCCATATACTCACAGTCAGGGCAGCAGCCGTTAAACGCCGTCCGGCAGATTCCACAATTCTCATCGTTCGCCACCCAGAACCAAGTGGCGATAGCATTCCAACGCTTCACCTTCACCCGCATGGTGGCGGCTGGGAGCGGAACTAAAAGGCAGGGGCCGGAACTAAAAGGCAGGGACCGGAAGCGATGGGCGCGGCGGACGGGGAACTCGGTGGGACCGCGGGCCGACTGGCGGACCGTGAAACTGGCCGGACTGCTTTCTTCCCATGTTTTCAGGGACTGCTTTGTGTCTCGGTTGTGCTGTCGTTCTGGAGATGAACACTGATCTGGATATAATCCATTATTGCAAAGAATGAGCACCTGGAATGGTTTCAGCGCAGAACCAGGCTCGTTAGCCCATAGTTTCCACCAGGGCAACTCTCTTGGCCATTGCTCCCTCTTCCTGGTCTCCCTGACATTCTCCCCCTGATGAAAGTGACATTGGAACCAAGGAATGCATTCTAGATTCCAACCACAGTGCATAATTATCTTGCTCTTTTGTTTATCTGTGACCTTTTCCTTGCCTCTTTAACCAAGGGGAACAATCTCTCGGTCTCCATTCTGTTCCAAACCCTCTTTATATTTGCATTGTAGCGGCGGCTCCTCTGCTCCTGCAATGACCCACACAACCAGACGGGTTGAGCTCGGTGAGCAGACTGCAGGCTGTTGGGCTGCACTTATACTCCCAGCCCGGACCTGGCTGAGAACCACGCTGGAGGGCGCTGATGTCACCCGGGCGTCACGTGGTCCTCAAGCGCGGGTTTCTGACCCCCGAGCTGGAAGGAAGGGCATCCCCCCCCCCTCCGACGGCGCCATTTTGGCCGGCTGCCCCGCCGCGTGGCTTACAAGCGGGGCCGGTTCGCCTGCCTTGTGGTGAACCGCCACAGCATTTCCCTTTAGCCTTGTTCAAAGGAAGCAGTCATAGCGATTCTAATTTGTAAAACAATAGGCCCACATCTCAAACCATTCTAATTCTGGATACTCTCAAATATCTTAACATGCTTTAATCAAAATCAACACTTGAATTCTGTATGGTTTATTATCCATTTTCTCAATCTGCCCTTCCACTTGCAATGCTTTGTGCGCACATCCAACCAGGTCCTTCGGCTTTTGTATTCATTTAAGAAAAAAAAACTTTATCCTATATTGACCCCATTTCACCTATTAAAATATTTCACCTCATTTCTCTAAACTTGTATCTGCCCAGTTCACTAATTTGTGCACACTCTGCTGCAATCTATCACTATCCTCTTCACAGTTTCGATGACATAATAAGGGGTATCATCTACAAATTTAGAAACTAGCTTGCACTCCATTAATATATTAGGACATTAACTTAGATAAATAAAGGATCCAACACCAATCCCTGCTGAACACCACTATTTGCCTTCATCCATTTCAAAAAAGTAACCATTGACCCTCCATCATCTGTCATAATTTTGTATGCATGTTTTCAATCCTTTACAGCAAATGCTTCAACTTTGCTGATAATTCTATTAAAAATTCTGGAACTGCACATAACCCACGTCAATTCTGTCACCTTATCAAACACAATTTTTGCTAACAAATTTATACAATCTTACCTTCAATAATCCATTTTCTTATTAATCATTCTCCAAAACTTTATTTTTAACATTTTTCCCACCATTGAGGTTAAACTTACCAGACTACTGTTGCTGTACACCTTTCTTTCCATTGGCAAACAAGAAAATCATTCAACAGTCTTATCGGTGAATAGAAAGATTATATTCAGTGCCCTGTAATTTCCTCAGAATTCTAGGTTTCAGTTCAGAAAATTCAACCGATATTTTTAACATATCCACGATATCCATTTCCTCCCTCACCATTACCTCTTTACTACTAAAGACAGACGTGAAGGGCTTGTTCAGTGCCCTTTGCGCACATTTTTTGTCCTTATTGGGCCCATTCCTCTACCCTTTGTTATTACTTCATGTCCATTATCATCTGACTGTACATATACAACCTGATAAAACAACGATTCTCCATGCACATACACACACAATGTACATAATAATTAAACATATATTAAAGATATAGTTGGAAATAAATATTTCTAATATTTTGAGATGATTTACAGTTATGACGTGCTGAACGTCCATGAAAGTTCAGTGAAATTGGGTGTTATGCGATGTGGATGTGTGCGAACACCATATTATATACTTAGCAAAGCTACAGATATATGGGATACTGTAGTGTAGTTGTACTTGATTACAGGATACTGTCATCAATCTCACAACCTGTGGGAAGAAGCTATTTCCCATCCTGGCAATCCTGATTTTCATGCTTTTGTACCTCCTTCTAGATGATAGTGGGTCAAGGATGCTTTGTACTGGATCAAAATTATCTTTTATAATTCTTTGTGTCCTATTTAAGCCAGGCTCCCAGTAAACATCAAAAGATGAAAGGGAGACCCGAGAGATCTTCTCAGACATTTTGATGATCTTCTGTATTACCATCTGGGCTGCTGGTTTGCAACTACCATACCATTGCAATGATACAACCAGACAGAAAACTCCTGTAAAAGGTTGTCAAGATGGGAGCCTGTAGCCTTGTCGTCCTCACCCTCCTTAGGAAGTGTTGGCACTACTGCACCTTTCTGATTAATGATGAGAATTGTCAGGAGAGGTCCTCCATAGGCACACGAAGGAACTTTGTGCTCTACTCTGTTCACGACGGAACCATTAATGTGTAGTGGAGAATGGTCAACTTTCATCCTCCTGAAGTCCACAATCATTTCCTTTGTCTTGTCCATGTTGAGGCTCTGGTTGTTGTTCTCTCACCATTTTATGAACCTCCCAACCTCCTCTCTGTAAGCCAAATTATCATTGTTGCTGATGAGGCCAACTAGTGTTGTATCATCCTCAAACTTGATGATCCTGTTAAAAATGAATCTGGAAATGCAGTCAGCAGCATGAACAATGATGGGCTGAGCACACAGGCCTGAGGGGTGCCAGTGCTCAACGAGATGGGACTTGAGGATTTGTAACAAATCCGGACTAACTGTGGACTTTTGGTGAAGAAATCCAGAATCCAGTTGCAGAGAGGGGTGAGTGGGTTGTTGAGTCCCAGCAAGGACACTTTATCCACTAGCCTCTGAATTGTAATGTTGAATTCTGAGGTGAAGTCAATGAACAATAGCCAGGCATATGAGGCATGCCCATTGAACTCTTGGTTTCCCATTTATGTTGGTATATGTTCTCTCTACTTATTTAATTTTCACTTCCTCACTGATCCTTTGTTAATCATTTTGGTTCTTACCAGTATTTACATCTTGGTTTTTTTAAATGTTACCATGTCCTGTATCTCTTTCCCCATCCAGAGCTTTGGATTTGTTGTTCATACTTCAGAGGAGTTTACCTTAGTTACATCCAAATTATTTTCCTTAAAGGCAGCCCATTGTTCTGTTACAGTTTGCCTGTCAACTTTAGGTTCCAGTTTGGATTCCCATTGAAATTAGCCTTGCTCCATTTATTAATAAAGATGATCCCTTCCAAGTTTTCCAGCAGTGTGGCATAAGGGAAATAATAGTTACATTTGGTTTGTATGCTGGTAATACCAAATGCATTATCTATTATGTAATGCAGCATTTATTGAGCTGTTTACACATAGAACGATTTATGCGAGTATAAAACTGGATCATGTCTGGCCGAGAGGTGGGAATTGGAGAGGGCAGATGAATGCACAGCTTCAAAGCTAAGAATTTTTTTGTTCATATTGGTAAGGTGAAATATATACATTTTAACTCTAAAAATACTGAAAAGAATATGCATTAAAGATTGAGAGCAAACCAATGATTTTGTAGCTGGCATACTAAACAGTATTTGATATGATTGCAGAACAAGACTGACTGGTCTCCACATCACAATAATTATAAAGCAATGGGAATTCCTAGAACAGGGGTGGTTAAATCATTTTGGCTGTGGACCAAATACACAAAGAAAAATGGAGTCACGGGCCATACAATATTAAGCCCACCAGCTTTCAATCAGT
This sequence comes from Narcine bancroftii, assembly GCF_036971445.1. Lineage (NCBI taxonomy): Eukaryota > Metazoa > Chordata > Chondrichthyes > Torpediniformes > Narcinidae > Narcine > Narcine bancroftii. The sequence goes on along the minus strand of NC_091471.1, from coordinate 362,210,040 downwards.
TACACTGCACGAAAAATTATGTTTTTAGACCAGAAAACACCTGTACCATTGAAATTTAACTTTCTATCAAAATAACTATACAACACCACTGAACAGTTTTAACTGTTGACTTTACAGTTGTTTATTGATGTGCTCATACATTAGAGAAGGCATTTCTATATCTGCTGCTCTTTAATTTAAATACCATAAAACTCCTTAAAAATCTCATTTGAAAAGCAGTGCAAAATAAAAAGCTGGGTACAAAATAAGAACAGGGGAATAACGAAGAAAGGGACAAGGTAGTCTCCAACATTCCACCACAACTCTCAGTGACTACAGTTCATGGCCCAAGTGTCCCCCTTAAAGATTATGATGCAAATGTGTAAATCAGTAGATAGGCTACTTGTGAGAGTACACATTCTATCACCAATGTGTATATGTACAGATTGTAGCGTAGGATGACTGTGATTGGCTGAGAGTATAGCCACACTTACTGGCAGGTCTTAAAGGATTGCTCCTAGCCAGACCAGGCCATTCTGGACTGGTCGACCTACTTATGATATGCTCCAGTCTTTTAGTTAATAAAACCCTTGGTTTGGATCAACTAGTCTTTGGTCCTTTCGACGCGCATTACACTATTAAAGTTTCCAGATTTCTTACAAATCATTTTCCCACCTTGTCAAAAACTTACAGCACCCCCTTGCTATTTCCATCTTTTCGGTTCCACCATAGTTAATCAACCGAGATCATTTTTTTAACTGAGGTAAAGGTCAGTCTAGTATCAAAATGACAGAGAAATTTAGTGTTGAAACTAAGAAATGCAATGTACATACAGTGAAATTTATTGTTAGAGACTATGTTCTAATGGGCCACATTCCATTTTATTTTTAAAATTCACCCCGGGCCACTTAAAAATGGGCAACAGGCTGCAGTTGGTCTGGGGCTATAGTTTGGGCAACCCTAGTGCAGAATATTGGCACATTTTGATACTTAAAGTATACCTGTTTCAGTGGTAATACTCTTTTCCATAATTTACAGTCAACATTCCAATTCAGAGTGTTACAACAGCACAGGTTACTGAAATTCACCATTATGGAACTTACGAATTACTACTCAAAACTTTGAGATACAAAATAAAATCACAGTCACTAGAATTTATGTGAAAATAAGTAAATGAATTAACACTTTTCCAATTCAAGTTTCTCGATTCTGGTTTGCATTACGGAAAACCAACTCCCCCCTCCCCCCTTTTGCTTTCATAAGACAATGGGTGAGTGTTGCAATGTCAGAAGTATAATCTTTTGAATAAGATTTTAACAGAACATCTCTGTATCTCTGTTCAGATGAACGTAAAGAAAATCTATAGTCCAATTCAAATGATTGGGGGGAGGGGGGTGGTTGGTGGTAGAGGATGTTCTAACATTCAACCTCAAACAACACCACCTAAACAGACAATATTTGTTCCTTTGCTTGTGGAATCTCAAATTAGGCAAATTGACACTATAATTATGGTTATATTTTAAAAAGCAATTGACCATTATTCAAATGATTCTAGTGAAAGATATGAAGACCGAAGTATTTTAAATGAAATAGTTATTTTAGTTACGTCAGTTTTCATTTTGTTATGAAGACAAAGTAATGTGTTCAGATAAACACTTAAAAATATTAATCTTGCTTCAAAACAGTTTCCAATTTCAGAAGTTGGTGCCTGCAGTGAGTTTTTACTTTCCTCCAACAGAGGGAGGCAAAGATGGACTAAATTACGTAAAATAATTCAATCCGGGCTCCTCATTTACACAAATATTTATCTGCGACACTAACACGGACCTCACAGCCCCCTGGTTTCCTTTAACATAGACATGCAATATTGATGTGACAACCCTGAAGTAGAGAATATTAATTTTGCACATGCATCCACTCTGTGTGGGGCTTCCTTCAGGTGCAACAGTTTCCTCCCACATTCCATAGACATACGGGCTAGTAAGTTAATTGGTCAGGTGAGTGTACTTTGGTGGCATGGGTTCGTGGGCCAGAAGGTGCTGCATCTCGAAAGTTAAAGAGTTCTTGGTGAGAACCAACTGCTGACAGACATCAGTTGTTTCTTCTGCACAAGGGCAGAGGGTAAAATGATTGCATTTAGCCCTTGTGGCTCAGAGGTTGGTTTTGGAATTGGGTGCAGGGGAACTATGTAGTTCCCATTTACACACTTTTTAATCCTGGAAGCAGAACTCACTGGGTCCACTGATTGCAAAATCTAATTCAATGGAGGGAGGGCTGATGCCTGAAAACCAAATTGATTTGAGAGGATGGTGGATGCCTGGAAAGCTCCACAAGCAGCTCCCTGCTCCTTGTGCCACTACTGCTTGACCAAGCATCTGGACACTGAGTTTTAAAATACAGGTATGTGTATGAGAGAGAAAGAGAGGGAGTTGAAGCAGGGCAACACACAGCATTAGTAAAACGCGAGAGTCTGCAGACACCACAGTTGAAGTAAAAACATAATGTTAGAGAAACTCAGCAGATCAAACAGTGTAAAGATAAAAATACATAATCAACATTTTAGGCTTGATGAAGTATGAGCAAAATGTAGGTAGGTGCCTGAATAAAGTGGTTGGGGGGTGGGGCAGGCAGAAGAGCACATTCCCACAGGTGGATAAGGGAGGGAGGGCACACCAGCAAGCAGGGGGATGACTCTGCAAATAGAGAGGGCTGGAGGAAAAAAAGACAAAAGGAATGGGAAGGGAGGGAGTATGGATAAGCTAGCAGAAACTGGAGGTTGATGCTAATGGCACTTGGTTGAACAGTGTCCAGACGGAAAATTGTGTTGCCGACAGACATGTCAGCATGGGAATGGGGCACAGAATTGAAATAGTTGTCCACTGGGAGTAAAATGGTCTCCCAGTCTGTGCCCAGTCTCTCCAATGTAGAGGAGGCCACAACAGGAGCAGCGACACAGTAAATGATTCCTGCAGATACACAAATGATAGACAAGCACTCTCCAACCGGATGGCATTAACATTGATTTCTCTGGTGTCTGCTAACCTACTCTCTGTTCTCCCTCCCTTCCTATGTGTTCTTTTCTCCAGTTCTCCACCCCCTTCCCTTTCCGTTCACAGAACCATACCCACTCCCTGTTTGATGGTGTGCCCTCCCTCCTTTATCCACCTATTGCCTCCTGCCTTTGGAAATGTGTTCTTCCCCTTGCCCCTCCCCCCCACCATTTTGTTCAGGAGACTGCCGACATTTTGTTCTTACCTTGATGAAGGATTCAAGCCCAAAACATTGGCTATGTATCTTTATCTTTGCCATATAAAGTACATTGTGTGACCTGCTGAGTTTCTCCAGCATTGTGTTTTTGCTTTTTACAACACACAGCATTGAGGGCCCAAGCTAAACTACTTGCGATAGGTGCTTCATATAGCTGAATATGCAATTTCCATAAAGTCACAATTTTTGCCAAATATCAGAAATGCATCAGATTTTTGTGCAAATTAAGCACCCAGCTATAGCTTTAGAACAGTGGCTATATATAATAATGCACTTTAGTGATGTTTGGTGATGAATAAATATAGACAAGGACACAAGAGACCTGACTCTTTTTGATGGTTGAAAACCATCCACATTTATAGTTTTATTCAAAAGTTCCAATATTTTACTCCCCAAGTACTGTGCTTCAGACTTTCCTTGTCAATTCTTGAAAGTGGAACTTGATGGCCACTGGAATGGCCATCAAGGCCACCCTAATTCTCACACCACCCTCATCACGGGATCACCTACTAACTAGCATGTATTTGAGATGCGAGAGGAAACTGGAGCACCTTGGGGAAATTCTCGTGGTCACAGGGAAAATGTGCAATCACCACACATTTCTGGAGGTGAGGACTGAACTTGGAACAATCTGCTGAGTTACCAAGGGTCTCAATTTTAATAAAGAAATGAGTTGCTAATGCTTAATGTGTCTCCAGGACTCATCTTGAGAATTTTGATCTTATGCCTCATCTGCAGTGAACCTTAGGTTTATTCTGGAGTGGGAGAAGAATGAGATAGAAGCCAGTGAATGAATGAATGGTTGTCATTCAGTTATATTCCTTCCAGCTTGGAAGGTTAGTTTTTTATTTGAAAAATTAATTTGTGTTGGCCTCACAATTGCATCTTTAAGCAGGTCCTTATAGGCCTCAGTTGATACTCCACTCTATTTAGCTGATGCTCTGAGAAATCCTTAACAGACTTATCAATATTGATTTGCAGCAGAGGAGATTGTCAATACAGTAAAGCTGGCATAAAAAATTAGACAGTTTTTCTCCTTTTCAGCTTTCAGAATAATACGAAGACCAATTTACCCCTCAAACTGTCTGAGAGAATTATGCTTCTCAGGTTGCATTTTCAGTTTGAGGTCATGGATTTCTTCATTTTTTTTGTGGATTTCCTCATGTTGGAATCATTTTGTTTAGTGATCCAAGGAGTATACCAAAGTGTACATTATTGGAGAGCAGGCTTGACTTGTAGTTCAACTAAGTTCAATCATCCACTAATGAGAGCTTTTTGACTGAATAAGTTCTTTGTCTTGATTTTCAAAATTGAAACAAGGCAAACCAGAAAGGAATTTGATTTGGAAATAAGTATAGTGAGAATTCTCTCTTAAGGGGAGTTGGATTTGTAAAAGTTACTTTTTTTTTTTCAAGCCAAGTTTGCTGAAAGTAGTTTAAAGATCAGTAATTATAAGATGGAACTTTCCTGATGAATGTTTTCTGCAGGATAAATCAGCTTGTTAGTTTTCATTTAGCCTCAGTTATTGTGTCACTTCCTGAAGGTGAGAGAAAAACATAATGCAGCATTTACAAGATTAAAACACATTCAATTAAGAGTTTCAATGTTTCAGAAAGCTGCAAATTTAAAGAGTATTTATGACATTAACCAATAATGCTAAATCCAAAAGAACATCCACTTTTAAATTGATAACATGAATTATAATACAATGCAACATGCTATAATTCTTGCCTTGGACACTGAATTTTGCTGGAATAGTTCCATGGGCATTATTGGTTATCCTCTGATATTACATGCAAAAAAAAAAGACAAAGGAGGAAAAACCCAACACCCAACCCCAACCAACCAATTTTCCCCTGCAACTGCTGCAACCATGTCTGCCTGTCCCGCATCGGACTTGTCAGCCACAAACGAGCCTGCAGCTGACGTGGACATTTACCCCCTCCATAAATCTTCGTCCGCGAAGCCAAGCCAAAGACATGCAAGTTGCTATTCTTTGAGTGTAGGAGTATATTAATTAGCTACTTGTGAATTTCATCATTTTGTAGTTCAAACACATGCTCATGTTATAGTAATGAGCATTTCTGGACAAATAAGATAAATGCAAGATTGAATTAGTGGCCTCATTCTGAAATTAACAAATATTACCCAGATTGAACTTCAGCTGCCGAAAGTTTTCTATGCCAGAAACGTTTGTTATGTATCTTTATCTTTGCTCTATAAAGTACACTGTTTGATCTGCTGAGTTTCTCCAGCTTTGGGTTTTTACTTCAGCTGCCTTAGAGTATATTTTAATCAGTGATTATGATCAAATCCAATTTGGTAAAATACTTCTTTATCTTTGCACACAAGACCAAAAATATTTTTCTCTTTGCTGCTCAGTTACACAATGATTACACTCATTATGAAGTTTTTTTTCTTACCAAGGCAGAAAGATCAAATATACCTGAAAGGAGATAACTGCACTTGAATTTGAAAAACTGATATCACTGATAAAATTGGTATCATAACTTATTACCAGCACTCACTGCCCCCTTTTCAGGATTTAAAGGCAAACCACAGCATTCTCTCAAATGTCTAAAATTATATTTATACTGCAAAGATGAAACTATTCTTCCATGCATTATGGAAGAAATCATACAAACACCTACATTTTAAATAACGCCTAGGCATCACAGGAATAATACTGCTGGGGACTATCACCTTAAAGGACCAGAATTACTACCACTGAAGAGTTGACTACATTTATTGCTGAGTTTAAAAAAAAAGTACAGATTTACCTTTAGCAGACCCCCCACTGTCAATTTTCCAGTAGTTCTATTCAATCTTAAATAGCTAGGCCTTGTACAAAGCACACTCCCCCTTTTGAAATGGGAGTCTACTTTGTAAAAGGCTAAGCCATTTAAAATTTTGGACCAAAAATGAAAAACATATCTTGGTCATTACTGGCTGTATAGGATATCTTATACCACACTGAATGTTTCTGAATATACCTGATAAATTCAGAAACACAAAATCTATTAAAGAATTTAAACAGAATGCCCCTGGCAGCCATTTCACCTCCATTCAAATTAACAGAATTATGTTCCTTTACTAATATAATTTGGACCAGCTTCAGCAGGCAGAATTTAGCAAGTTCCTGTTCGATCTCTGAATTCCATTAAGAGTCCAGAATTAGAGAGCAGTTATGAAATCACTGGCAGAGCTTGGCAGAATTTTCAAGATTTCCACGTTCACGTCGATGTCCTTAATATCCTTGCCGGAAGGGGATCCGGATTATCGAGGATTGTAATGAGCAAGGGCATCTTATGTCATTCGAACAGCTGAGGAATAAATATAATTTGCCTTATTAAACTTTCTTCTGCTACCTTCAGCTAAGGTATTTCTTAAGGGATAATTTTGGACTGTCTATGTCCATGCCGTGCGTAGTGACATGGAGATTCTAATTCAAAAGGGGAATATGCACAAGTTCATCTCTGCGATGTATCTCCTATTCCAAAGTGAGGGTCTGAAGCTGGGCTTCCACAAGTTGAGGGAAAGGTGGGTGATGGACAAGCACAGCAATCCACAAGCGGTGCTGGTCAGACCTGTGTTAGGACAGCATGACAGCAGTTATTAATGCCAGGTACAGATTGGTACAATACAATTTCCGGCATCAACTATACCTCATCCCACAAAAAATTACATAAATCTGAATCAGAAATTTTGGAAATATGCTTTAGGAATTGCGTGGAGGTTGAAACCTTTATCCATTCAACCTGGCTGTGAACGAAAGTGAGATCCTTCTGGGAGGACCTGGGGGGCATTCTGAAAAAAAAATCACAAAAATGGATTTTCCACAGTATCTGGAATTTTACCTCTGGGGAAACATTATGGACGTGAGTTTTAAATTTTTCAAGTACCAAATTCAATTTGTGAAGGTCGCCTTCTCAGTATCCAGAAATTGTATAGCAATACATGGAAGTCCAACTCCCAACAAAATATTACACGATGGAATACAGAAATGCAGAGTTGTATTCCCTTGCAGAAAATCAGAAAATATGGCACATTCGTTAGGGTATGGCAACCCTATCTGCATCACATTGGTACGCAGATATAATTCTACCCCTTCTGAATAAAGGAAATGCAACAATCCGTGCCGGAAGTGAAATGATTCAGATCAATGAAGTGGGTCGTGGTGCAGATGATGTGCCCTTGTATTTTGTTCTTTATATTTATTTTAGGTTTCTTTTGGTTTTTCTTGATCCTTTAAGGGTTTGTGACTTTACTGATACTTGTTTTTTTTTGTATTTGTTGAATTTATATAATCTTTTCTTTGTTGTATTAGAGTATTGGAGAGAGGGGAGAGGGGTAGGGGAAAAATGTACTCTGTATTTTATATATTGTTGAAAGAGGTTCTGCTGTTTGGATTTGTATGTCTTTGAAAATCAAAAATAAAATATTCAAAAAAAATGTCTTTAATATCCTGACATTTATAAGGGTGGGAGCTGAGGGATGGGTCAAAGTGCTGGCAATTCACTGCAAGAGAAATTCATACATTTCAGTTCATCACAATCATTGTTTTACTGTCGCGAAACCTATGTCATTAATGTCACAAATGTAGTATTTGTCCCTTCAAGGATGATTATACAATTACATGACCAATTGATTATATGACCCACAGTTATAGGAACAAAGCAAATAGATGTGGGATGCCTGATTCAGTCCCAAATCCGATAACACACCCTATCAGTTGCACGGGAATTGTGATGTTTAAAGCTCCATGCCAAGAGAAATTTCAACGAATATCGCCCTTGCTTTAAGTCTATGTATTTCAACGTCTTTTTAATGGCATTCATGATAAGGCTGACTCATGATGTGGCAGATTGCTGTGGAATATAATCCTCCTTTTGCTGATGACCTGCAGCATCTTTTTGATGCCTTGTTTGGCCCTGCTGGATCTGTTCTAAAACTATTGGATGATAGGAATGCCGAATAATTTTGTGAAAATAGAAAAGTACAAGTTGAGGGAGGACAAAAAGGTAGTAATCACAAAGTGAGTTACTTACCCATTTGAATTTGATGCCAAGAAAATTCATGGGGTCTGGAGTCAATATCCACTCCCATGATTGCTCTCCTTCCTATATATTATATACCCACTCTGCAGTGACCTCAGAAATAACAGTGGACTTTGAACAAATTCTGTGAGAAAGGCTATGCCAGTCAGTTGCTTGGCTTGTCTGTGAGAAAGTGCTCCCAGTTTATTAGGACTGGGTGTGGCTTCAGTTAATATTGAGTGTCCTGCCATATTTTATTTTTATTGTGTTTTTACTCATCTGTTTCTGAGGGCAACAAAGAGTCAACCACATTGCTGTAGATCTCAACTTACACATGAATAGATCTGGGAGATTTTCTTCCCCAAAGAGAGTAAGTGAACCAGATGCGTGGTATAGGTATTGATGCAAGCACTAATTCTAGATTTGTTTAGATAACTGAATACAAATTCATAATTTGGAATTTGAGTTCCATCTTCTGGTTGCTAATCGGTAACTTAAACAGATTAAGATTTGCCTGATATGCCAATTATCCCAAAACTGAATTGAATCCAATATTTGGGTTTGATCAAAATTCTGTAATTGAAGCATAACCTTCACCCTTTTGTACGTCAGTCCCCTTGACATTATTTTCAGTTCCATCTGGGAAATTAGTAATAGATGGGACATCTCTTACTAATCTGTAAATGACAGGAAGTTGTTCAAGGACATTTCGCCCCATCACTCAGCTTGTTGCAGGCCCAGAAGCATGTCCCACTAGACTATCAACTACCCTTACTTGTGCTCTTTATCTGCTCCTTTAGCGTGACTTATTCAGGTCTCTTGAAAAACTTGTATGAGAATGGGTATAAATTTATTAAAACAGTTTTACAGTAGTCTTCATTTTAGATTGGAGTGCCCAACTGCAATCCATGCAGTTTATATCAAAAACTGCACACTCAGGTCACAGTTGCTACCGTCATGTCCATGCCAGGTCATCAAAAGAACATCAGCATTGAAGCAGTATCCTAGTGTCAGCCACAAGCATGTTAATCTGTCAAAACACACAATGCTGGAGAAATTCAGCAGGTCAAAAAGCGTCCTTTATATAGCAATGGTAAAAATACATAACTAACATTTCAAGCTTGAGCCCTTCATCAAGGTCTAGAAAAATGCTGGCAGGCGTCCGAGCAAAGGGGGAAGGGGAGGTGTGGCCATGATGGACAGGTCTGATGGATGACCACAACGCCAAGGGGGAAGGGGAGGTGTGGCCATGATGGACAGGTCTGATGGATGACCACAACGCCAAGGGGGAAGGGGAGGTGTGGCCATGATGGACAGGTCTGATGGATGACCACAACACCAAGGGGGAAGGGGAGGTGTGGCCATGATGGACAAGTCTGATGGATGACCACAACGCCAAGGGGGAAGGGGAGGTGTGGCCATGATGGACAGGTCTGATGGATGACCACAACGCCAAGGGGGAAGGGGAGGTGTGGCCATGATGGACAGGTCTGATGGATGACCACAACACCAAGGGGGAAGGGGAGGTGTGGCCATGATGGACAGGTCTGATGGATGACCACAATGCCAAGGAGGAAGGGGAGGTGTGGCCATGATGGACAGGTCTGATGGATGACCACAACGCCAAGGGGGAAGGGGAGGTGTGGCCATGATGGACAGGTCTGATGGATGACCACAATGCCAAGGGGGAAGGGGAGGTGTGGCCATGATGGACAGGTCTGATGGATGACCACAATGCCAAGGGGGAAGGGGAGGTGTGGCCATGATGGACAGGTCTGATGGATGACCACCAACGCCACTGCCCCATGAAATAAAAACAGGTGCCGGAGATGCTCAGCAGATCAGCACAAGGAAAAAGAGAGGTGAAGCCTCAGCTGGTACGCCCTGTCCCAACTGGAAAATGGAATAAATAGCTTCAGGTTGATGAGGATGGGGCAAAGAAATGGTGAGGGCAGGGTTGGCATTGTAATAAATGACTGATGGTGCCATTTAGCTAATCAACTAGAGACAGAGAGAGCATGAATAACTGCTGTGGAGTGAGGGCAATTAGAGAAAGAAGGCAAATGAATGGAAACCCCAGGCAATACAGCTGCAGGAGAGGCCAAACAATTGGAGAGAGAACTGAACGACGATCCATGTCAAATATGTTTTTGTTTTGGGGGGGGGGGGGATGAAATCCGAGAGACTAAAGTTGTGTTTGGAAGTGTGCAAACACGCCGAGGTGGAAGATGAAGTGCCTTAATTTTACCAAGACCCTGTCAGAAAGCAAACAAGGAGAAAGCGAGAATTAAATGAGTTTGAAGAGGAAGGGGCTGTGGCAGAGAAGGGGGGGGGGGAAATTGGGAATTGCCAGGTTGGGGACAATTTCCCCCCCCCCCCTCCAAGTGGGGGGGCTCTCTGGTGCAGAGAACCAACATTGCACGCGGTCAGAAAACGATGGCGTGAGGAGTAATTAAGACAGAGAAAAATCCAATCTCACTATTTCCTTGAAATTTTTTGTAACCATTTGTTTTTTTTGGTAGATAGACATCACTGAAAGGGTAGCATTTACTGTCCATCCATAATTGCCCTTGAGAAGGTGATAATGACATGTTATTTTGAACAGCCTTTGTACCTCTGATAGATGTGCTCCCCTTGTGCTGTTGGGGAGGATGCATCAGAATTTTGACCTAGTGACACCAAAGAAACAAGACTTTCCAAGTCTGAATGTGAGACTTAGAGGGGAATTTGCATTCAGTGATGTCCACATGCACACACAGCACTGGTCCTTTTTTTAAAGAGTTAGCCATCACAGGTTGAGATGCAAAATCTGGGTCATGGTTTAGGATAATTTCTTAAATGAGGTGACATTTACAACATTATCCCAAAACTGAACTGAATCCAATATTTGGGTTTGATCATAATTCTGATCATCCCCCCACCCTCCACACCCCACTAACACCCTCTACCCTCCACACCCCCTACCCCTCTCCTCTCCACATCCCCTACCCCCTCCTCTACCCTGCACATCCCCTACCTCCCCACACCCTCCTCTACCCTTCACACCCCCCTACCCCCCATCCTTCACACCCCCCTACCCCCATCCTTCACACCCCCCCTACCCCCCATCCTTCACAACCCCCTAACCTTCACACCCCCCTACCCCCCATCCTTCACACCCCCCTACCCCACATCCTTCACACCCCCTACCCTCCATCACACCCCCCTACCCCCATCCTGCACACACCCCTACCCCCCACCCTTCACACCCCCTACCCCCCATCCTTCACACCCCCTTACCCCCCATCCTTCACACCCCCCCATCCTTCACACCCCCCTACCCCCCACCCTTCACACCCCCCTACCCCCACCCTTCACACCTCCCTACCCCCCATCCTTCGCACCCCCCTACCCCCCATCCTTCGCACCCCCTACCTCATCCTCGCACCTTCGCACCCACTACCCCCATCCTTCGCACCCCCCCTACCCCCATCCTTCACACCCCCCTACCCCCATCCTTCACACCCCCCTACCCCCATCCTTCACACCCCCCGACCCCCATCCTTCACACCCCCCTACCCCCATCCTTCACACCCCCTACCCCCCACCCTTAAGACCCCCCTACCCCCCATCCTTCACACCCCCCTACCCCCCACCCTCCACACCCCCCTACCCCCCACCCTTCACACCCCCCTACCCCCCACCCTTCACACCCCCCTACCCCCCACCCTTCGCACCCCCCCTACCCCCCTACCCTTCACACCTCCCTACCCCCCATCCTTCGCACCCCACTACCCCCCATCCTTCGCACCCCCTACCCTCATCCTTTGCACCCCACTACCCCATCTTCACACCCACCTACCCCCATCCTTCACACCCCCCTACCCCCATCCTTCACACCCCCCTACCCCATCCTTCACACCCCCCTACCCCCATCCTTCACACCCCCCTACCCCCATCCTTCACACCCCCCTACCCCCATCCTTCACACCCCCCTACCCCCATCCTTCACACCCCCCTACCCCCATCCTTCACATCCCCCTACCCCCCCATCCTTCACATCCCCCTACCCCCCATCCTTCACACCCCCTACCCCCCACCCTTCACACCCCCCTACCCCCCATCCTTCACACCCCCCTATCCCCCACCCTTCACACCCCCTACCCCCCACCCTTCACACCCCCCTACCCCCCACCCTTCACACCCCCCTAACCCCCACCCTTCACACCCCATACCCCCACCCGTCACACTCCCTACCCCCCACACTTCACACCCCCCTACCCCCCACACTTCACACTCCCCTACCCCCCATCCTGCACACACCCTACCCCCTACCACAACTCCCTACCCCCCCATCCTTCACACCCCCTACACCCCCTTTCACACACCCCTACCCACCTACTTTTCACACCCCCCTACCCCCTATCCTTCACACTCCCCTACCCCCCACCCTTCACACCCCCTACCCCCACCCGTCACACCCCCTACCGCCCACACTTCACACCCCCCTACCGCCCACACTTCACACCCCCCTACCCCCCACACTTCACACTCCCCTACCCCCCATCCTGCACACACCCCTACCCCCTACCACAACTCCCTACCCCCCATCCTTCACACCCCCTACACCCCCTTTCACACACCCCTACCCACCTACTTTTCACACCCCCCTACCCCTATCCTTCACACTCCCCTACCCCCCACCCTTCACACCCCCCTACCCCCCACCACACCCCCCTACCCCCCACCCTTCACACCCCTACCCCCACCCGTCACACCCCCTACCCCCCACCCTTCACACCCCCCCCACCCTTCACACCCCCTACCCCCGACCCTTCACACCCCCGACCCTTCACACCCCCCTACCCCCCATACTTCACAACCCCCTACCCCCCATCCTTCACACCCCCCTACCCCCCACCCTTCACACCCCCCTACCCCCCACCCTTCACACCCCCTACCACCACCCGTCACACCCCCTACCCCCCACACCCCCCCACCCTTCACACCCCCTACCCCCGACCCTTCACACCCCCGACCCTTCACACCCCCCTACCCCCCATACTTCACAACCCCCTACCCCCATCCTTCACACCCCCCTACCCCCATCCTTCACACCCCCCTACCCCCCACCCTTCACACCCCCATACCCCCACCCTTCACACTCCCCTACCCCCCATCCTGCACACACCCCTACCCCCTACCACAACTCCCTACCCCCCATCCTTCACACCCCCTACACCCCCTTTCACACACCCCTACCCACCTACTTTTCACACCCCCCTACCCCCTATCCTTCACATCCCCCTACCCCCCATCCTTCACACCCCCCTACCCCCATCCTTCACACCCCCCTACCCCCACCCTTCACACCCCCCCACCCTTCACACCCCCCCACCCTTCACACCCCCCCACCCTTCACACCCCCTACCCCCGACCCTTCACACCCCGACCCTTCACACCCCCCTACCCCCCATACTTCACAACCCCCTACCCCCCATCCTGCACACACCCCTACCCCCCATCCTGCACACACCCCTACCCCCTACACATCCCCCTACCCCCCATCCTTCACACCCCCCTACCCCCATCCTGCACACCCCCCTACCCCCACCTTTCACACCCCCCTACCCCCCACCCTTCACACCCCGTACCCCCCATACTTCACAATCCCTACCCCCACCCTTCACAACCCCTACCCCCCACCCTTCACAACCCCCTACCCCCCACCCTTCACACCCCCCCACCCTTCACACCCCCCCCACCCTTCACACCCCCCCCACCCTTCACACCCCCCCCACCCTTCACACCCA